>NC_142588.1:90981944-91603819 GCF_965207765.1 Zootoca vivipara | reverse complement strand
GTTCTACAGCCTTGCATTAACTTACAAGGCACATTAACAACTTAGGGTCAGGCTACCCCAAGGACCACAAATTCACTATATCGCTGCCTGATCACTGAGGTCTGTGGCAGAGTGAGTGGCCCTCTGTGGCTCACAGCTATAGCCTGCAACTATCAGGAGCTGGACGTTCAGTATTGTGGGCCCAATCCTGTGGAGCTCTGCAAAGGCTGAGATCAGAGAGGCCCTCTGTGTTGAAACCTCAGGTGTTTTTTATTCTAACAGGCATTTCTGGTTTTATGGTGAATTTTAACTGGCTTTGTTTTTTGTAACTCAGGGTGGAATTCAGTTTAGTGCTAAGATGCTCATATTGAGCAATGGAATCTTCTCCTCCTGCCAGGCACCTCCAGGCACATTCCAGGGGTGTGTAAATCAATATATAACTTGTTGAAATAAATGAATCAGCTTATGACTGCCCATTTTCCATATGCCTGAAGTCCAAAGGCTCCAGGGCAGAAATGGGAACCTGCGGCCTCTCCAGATGTTGCTGAACTACAATTCCCTTTAGCACCAGCCAGCATGGCCAATGGCCAGGAATCATGGGAGTTGTAGTCCAGCACCATCTGGAGGTCCACAGGTCCTCCACCCTTATAAATAAAATAAAATAAATCAACGAGATGGTATGAGGAAATGAAGGCTAACAAGTAAGAAGAATTCTGCTGGCGTCCATTAGGGAAATTATTTATCTGCAGATAAAATCCACGAGGAAATAGACGCCGTTCTGAGACCTTCCGACGTCATCACTTACGAGGACCGGATTCAAGTGCCCTACACCAATGCTGTACTTCATGAGGTGATGCGCTATTGCAATGTGTCCATCACCGGGCCTTTTCGGAAATGCTTGGAGGACATCACTTTGCTGGGCTTCCCCCTTAAAAAGGTACAAGATGCTCCTTTCCCCCAAAGGCAGCACGGGCGGAAAGGCGGGGTATAAACAAACATACAATAAATATAATAATCATTGTGACCATTATTGGCACCAGTCAGGAGTTGGGATGTTTTGGGTTCCTCCAGGCAGCCTGTTTATTTGCTTACATGGAGGGCAGACAAGGCCCCGTCTTGGAAAACGGATTGCCCATCAGTTGTTTCACATGATTTTGAATCATGCTTCTCATTTTTAAATTTTTTTTGCTTATTTATTTCATAGAATTCATACGCTGTTCAGTTTTTGCTTGCTTGTTTGTTTGTTTTAAAGCAGTACAGTTGTACCTTGGAAGTTGAACAGAATCCGTTCCAGAAGTCTGTTCGACTTCCAGAATGTTCCAAAACCAAAGCGCGGCTTCTGATTGGCTGCAGGAAGCTTCTGCAGACAGTCAAATGCCGTGGAGGCCCCGTCAGACATTCGGCTTCCAAAAATCATTCGAAAACCGGGACACTCACTTCCAGATTTTGATTGTTCGGGGGCCAATTTGTTCGAGATCCAAGGTACAACTGTATACAAAAAGCATAAAACAGTAAAATTATCTCCAGAAAGAACAAGGATGTTCTGATGGCAACAATTTGCAAACTCATCCGAAGCAATTCTCTCCTGCTCCCTTTTGTGCAGGGGACCCTGGTGTTGCCCAACCTCCACTCGGCGCTGTATGATCCGGAGTACTGGGAGACCCCTTGGACCTTCAACCCGGGGCATTTCCTCGACTCGTTTGGCCGTTTTGCGAGCAATAAAGCCTTCTTGCCTTTTTCGACAGGTAAAGAACCTAACCCTTCTCCTTCCCAGGTTGCAGAGTTAATGGTGAAATCCCATACCGTGATACCTTGTGGCTTCTGAGTTAAGACAGACCACCTTTGATGGTAATCAGGTAACATCAAACGAGCATGTCCAACACAGTAGGCGAGGGCTTGGAATTGTGTCTTTCTTTCATGGAAGCAATTCTGTTCCTTCGATTCTCCTACAGGGCGCCGGTCCTGTGTGGGAGAACCTTTGGCACGGATCGAGCTTTTCATCTTCTTCGCTAACCTGCTGCGTGCCTTCAAGTTCCGCCTTCCAGACGCAGAAAAGGAAGTCAATGTGGAAGCCATTAATGTAGGTACCTGTCAGCCGCACCCATACAGGATCCTCGCAATTCCACGCTAACCCAACCTGGTTGCAATCTCCTTCCAGGAGCAGCTGGGTGGGCCAGATGGGGAGCTGTTGGAAGAGCCCATCTCATCCATTCTCTTTGCCAGCAGTGGCTCAGCCACCCTCAACCTTAGTTACCTGTTGCTCAGGTGAACTTCAGCTTGCACCAGAAGCCTCCCGGAAAGAATCAGTGAATGGCCATCTTCTCCCTCTCTCCAGGTAAGAGATGGAGAAGCGGCTGAGAGAGAAAAGCCAAGTGGGAGCTGGGAGGAAAGGCAGCCAAAGGTGACAGGTGTACAAAGGTGACAGGTGTACAACCTTTTCATTGTTTTGCCAGCATTACCGTGTTGTCTGTTTGTTGCTGCTAAAGATGACAGGTGTGGCTGCGATCCAATGCTTGCAAGTTAATTGCCACACACTTTTCTGGAATGACAATTCTCTGCCTCCCCCAATTCTTATGCTGCCATTTTATTTATTTCTTAGGCATTCTTCTCTCTCCTGTTCATTTTTAAGTGACTAAATTAGGTTAGTTTATTTGTAGTGTTTTATACAACTCAGTAGGGGTTGGTTCCTTTGCATTTAATTATTGACAGTATTGAATCTAATTGTTCCTAGTATGTCTCTTGAAATGTTATCCTGACTCTTCTGGCATGTCGTGAGCCGCTTTGGGCACCATTTTGTGGAGATCACACTTCGTGGGCTGAGGTTCATAAAAGCTTGTGCCATAATAAACGCATTTATTAAGAACTGCAAGACTCTTTGTTGCTTTATCACAGATACCCCGATAGCCCAGGTTTTGAACACCTGCCATGCTTAATTCCATGTTGCTTCCTGTGTCGTTGTGTAGGCAGCAACCTGGAAATATAAGTGTTTGCATTTCTCTGAAGCTACTTTTCATTCATTTGTATTATGCTAAAGCAGGCGTCGGCAAATTTTTTTAGCCATGGGCCAGTCCACTGTCCCTCAGACATTGTGGCGGGCCGGAGAAGCGGCACTGGGGGGGGGGGCGCAGCTGGAAGAGGCGAGAGGGGCAAGTAGTCCTCCTCCCCACCCCCACCCCGTCCCCAGCCGCTGCACTTACCTTCCCAGGGGCTGCCACCCCCACCACTGCCGCTGCTTCTTCTCGTGGGTAGGCAGAGCGAGCTCATCCGCCCCGCTCTCTGGCCCACAGGACATTTATGGTCTCCAAGCTTGCTCTGCTTTTGCTAAATTCCCATGGCAGCATGTTGGAGCAAAGCAGCAAGAAAGATATAGGGAGTGATTGCCACTACAAAGGAAACCATTGCCTTTGCTTTTAGAAAAGCTGCTCTGCAATGCCAGGCAGGTAATGTTTTTTTTCAGATGTCTTATTCTGTTTCCTGTACAGGACTGTCAATTTCCTTTATCCAAATGAGTCAGACAAATTTAAAATGTAGACAGCTGCAAAGTCTAGTGGGCAACACAGATGCCTGGAAGAGTTGTCGATAGCCGAGAAAAATGAGGCCATTTTCCTTACCGTTTTCAACACACACACACACACACAACCGGCAAAGCATCGCCATGAAAAAGCATCACAGTATAAAAGAACACAACTCGCCAAAAAAGCTCGTGTGAATGGAATGCCATTTAACATTTTAATATATTATTTTCAAAAGACGCTTCACCGACGACCTCATTTATTAAAAAAAAAATACAATATTTTAAAATCTCACTTAAGAAATGCTTTCCAAGGAAATCTGGAAAAAGATCAGCTTGAACTATAGAGGCATAACCCGCCCCAACTAATAATTCTTAAATTATAGCTCTTCTTAAATCCCTCACAAGCGATTTCCTCCTCCCAAACAGTTTCAAACCAATGCCTCCTTATTTCAAAGGGGATTATTCTCGCTTTTCCAGCTCACATTCTTCTGAAAGAAGCTCCTTAGAATCTCCCCAACCAGATAAACACAACTGTTTAAATAACTTAAATAAATAAATAAGACATTCTGGGCAACTGCAGCCCAGCTACTGCAAGATAAGGCCCACCAAAAGGCTCACCTATGCAGCTAACTAAGGCAGGAAATCCCAGCCAGGCTTACTGGGAAGTTTTTCCTTCATGCCTCACCAGATCCTGGCCAAGGTGGTGCTGATCAAGTGGGAGGGAATCACCGAAATCAGGAGGCGGAGGGCCTGAAAAAATGAGCGTTGGAGTGCGGTGGAAGAGCTCAGTGGGAAATCGAGAAAAAGGAATGGGAATCCAACAAGGCAGTAACAGAAGCATGGGGTTGGTCTAGATGACCCTCAGGATCCCTTGCAACTCTATTCTATGGAGCTGGGAGAGGAATCCAGTTTAGACAGAGCTGTTATACCTCCCGAGTCCTGTCCTCTTATCGCCCTCCACGCAATACTCATTTTTTGGAGGGAGGCTTGACCGTGAAGGACTAAGCCACTAAGAGATATGATGAGAGGTTTCCTACGGGGATGGTTTTCACAAGCAGTTTTGAGCAAGTCTGCCCAACAGCCAACCTGCCTTTGTGGGCTGAAGACAAATAGGTTTAGAAATGTATTTTTTTTCCACCCTTCGGTTAATTGTTCACAGGTGGAGATAGGCAGGCTGCTCACTCACTGGACCCGTTCATGGTTATTGTCTCGAGGCATCTGGTTTTATTTTTTGTCTTGCGCGTTTTAATGGAGAGCAAGATAGAAATGCCTCAGATAAAATAATGTAAGCCATCTCCTGCATTTACAGCTCGTTTGGGCAGTCAATACAGTGGGGGGGGGGGCAGGATTGTCAAGCACCTAAGACGCTGCACCCAGCTTCTTTCAGGATGGGGCAAGTGGCATCTTGTATATGTGGAAAGCATCGCTGGCTGCAATCACCATCTTTTTAAAAACTTCCTTCCTGAAAGGATGGTAGCATTTCCTGTCTGCTTCCTCCTGGCCTCCTTTCCCTGCTATCCGTTTCCGAAGCTTACTTGGTTAACGGTTTCATCTCCGAGAAACCAGCTTCCACTATGAACACACACACATACACACACACACAGGGCAAAAGTCTCACCACCACAGAATTAGAACGGATTTGAACACGGCACATGCACAGCGGTACCTTTCCGCCGATATTTAGAGGCAGGGGGAGGGCAATGAACAAAGTACACCGAGCAAAGTCCATGGATCGCGACACAGTTCATATGGGGGAATTTGAAACAAACAAATAGAAGAGGCATTGGAGGTGAGATTTCGTCCCATTTGATTTTAAAGAGAGGGTGACTAAGAGGACCAGATGCGACTCTGCCCGGGGGGGAAACCCAGTTGGGCCCAACATCCATTTGGATCGTTTGAGGTTAAAGCAAAAACAGTATTGCCTTTCCTGAGGCGCCCGGACACTTCCTCCCTTGCTGGGTGTGCCAATTTCAAATTACATTTTCATCACAGCTTTGAAGGAGACCTGCCGAAAGAAAGAAAAACAAACATGCACGCTGTTAGAAACAAAAACAGAAACTGCCGTTTTGTGGACTCCCATGCTCCCCCAAGCCTTCAAGAAAGAGTCTGAAACAGTCAGGATGCCTGGCACGAATGGCATGGAGTTCAGAGAAGCTGCGCTCTTATAAATAAGCAGAGTGCCTAGTCTTCTTGATGTGTCCCGAGAGGGCTTTCGGCACATGGGTGCTAGTTAGAGAGAGATGCGCTTCTAGGGTGGGAGTCTGAATCGGGTGCTAAGGGCCTTTTAAAGCAGATTTTAGCTCGTCTATGAAGCAACACACCTGAGCTCACCACTACCAGGGCTGCATCGATCAATAACACCCCAAACCTCTCTGGGAGGGGTAAAATATGTGCCCATTTAGCTGACTTGATCATTCAAGTTGTGTTGTATGTCTTGGAGAAGACTTACATTGTTTGTTGATGCTAGATTTATAATGTTAGGAGTTGGAGAGTGCTTAATATTTATATTCTGCCCATAAAAGGATAATAAAACATAATAAAGCACTTTTCAACACAGGGTAGCCTTCAAATGTCTTCTACAATAATAAACTTCAAAAAGGGATATTCTAGGTCTCTGTTTCTTGGCTCTGCTAAGGCTTCTCCATGGTGATTTAAAAACAACCCAAGTAAGAACTGTCCAAGCAGGAATGGAGATGTGGCTCTGTCTGGCTCTGAGTGACACATCTGCCGTATAATAACACTGACCTACCTCACAGAGTTGCTGTAAGCCCAGCAAGGCTTTAAAAAGCCTCTGAGCCGCCCACCCCCTTCGGATGTTATACCTGGGCTGCTCTCTGCCTTGCTCATCCAATTCATAAATCACAACTGCTGGCAACTTATTTAAATGGCTATTTTCAGGAGTGATTTTAAAAGCCTTTTTATTGTTCTGAGAAATCTATACACGTGGGCAGCAAAAGCTATAAGAGCACAACTGGAAGGGATGTTAATGCTTTTAAAGCAGGGATGAGGGGCGGTTCTCCAGATGTTGCTGAATTGAAACTCCTACCGCCCACAGCCTCTTGGCTCTGCTGGTTGCAAGAGCTGATGGGAGCTGGAGTCCCTCAACATCTGGAGGTTCCCACAGGTTCCCCATCCCGTCGTTTTACAAAGTCAGCTTAACATGACCAAAGCAGCTCAGAGACCAGCAAATTAGTACCAGGGTGGCTTGTAAATCCGGGACTCTCAAGACTACTTGCAGCAAGATCCCATTTGGCACAGAACAAATATGGGGGTGCCTGGAGTATTTTGCTATTAGATTTTCTCTGGGATTTTAGGTCAAATTAGCAACGCCAACCCAAAGGGCTCTTCCAGGCCCCTTATAACTTCCCCCCTCATTAAAAGGAGGAATTAAAGAACCTTTTAATGAGGGTGAAAGAGGAGAGCGTAAAATATGGTCTGAAGCTCAACATCAAAAAAAAAACCCAAGATCATGGCCACTGGTCCCATCACCTCCTGGCAAATAGAAGGGGAAGAAATGGAGGCAGTGAGAGATTTTACTTTCCTGGGCTCCTCGATGACTGCAGATGGTGACAGCAGTCACGAAATTAAAAGACGCCTGCTTCTTGGGAGAAAAGCAATGACAAACCTAGACAGCATCTTAAAAAGCAGAGACATCACCTTGCCGACAAAAGCCCGTCTAGTTAAAGTTATGGTTTTCCCAGTGGTGATGTATGGAAGTGAGAGCTGGACCATAAAGAAGGCTGATCACTGAAGAATTGATGCTTTTGAATTATGGTGTTGGAGGAGACTCTTGAGAGTTCCATGGACTGCTAAAAGATCAAACCTATCCATTCTGAAGGACATCAGCCCTGAGTGCTCACTGGAAGGACAGATCGTGAAGCTGAGGCTCCAATACTTTGGCCACCTCATGAGAAGAGAAGACTCCCTGGAAAAGACCCTGATGTTGGGAAAGATGGAGGGCACAAGGAGAAGGGGACGACAGAGGACGAGATGGTTGGACAGTGTTCTCGAAGCTACGAACATGAGTTTGACCAAACTGCGGGAGACAGTGGAAGACAGGAGTGCCTGGCGTGCCTGGCATCAATGGGGTCACAAAGAGTTGGACACGACTAAATGACTAAACAACAACAAATAACTTCCTTGGGAAATAGAAAAGAGGATAGCTCAGTTGGTTAGAGCATGGTGCTAATAATGCCAAGGTCACAGGTTCGATCCCCGTATGGGACTAGGTGATTCTCAGGGCCCTTCCAACTATGCAATCCTAGGATAAGATGAAAAGAGGTGGCAGTTTGGCCTGATCCAACCCCTGGGCAGGCTTGTGAAGGAGGGCTGTGAAGGAATCAGGCAGAAGGCATCATCTTCAGAGCCGCTCCAGTGGTCATTTTTCAGAGCACTTGAAAGGTCCAGAAGACTCCGCCTCCAAGGTCTCTTCCAGACAGACTGCCTGTTCAGCATTCACCCTGATTTGTTTGCAGGGAGATTAGGCAACACTGGCTTTTGAATGACATTGGCTACTGTTTGTGGGAAGGTTAAATGGTGTTGCATCAAAGCAAGCAAGCTGCCCTGCACTCTCCTTTGCATTTCCCCCTCACTTTCCTTATCGCACAATGTTTCTCTCGGGGAAACTCAGGGACTGCACAATCAACTACAATTGTCCATTCTGAATTTGCCAGTGTGTGCTAGAATCCCAGCCCAAAAGAAGGACAGTGCCCAGGAAGTGCAAAGATGGGAGCCACATCTGCAGTAATAGGATTGCCCAGAGTCAGCTGAGGCGGAAGGTCCCTCCGGGTCATTCAGGGAGGCACATGAAGGAAGGCCCTAGAGGATGATCTCAGGGTCCAGGGAGGTTTATATTGGGGAGAAGTGGTCCTTGAGGTATTGCAGTCCTGAGCCGTTTAAGGCTTTGCAGGTCAAAAGCAGCATTTTGAACTGGGCCCAGAAACTAATTAGCAGCTGGTGGAGTGTATTAAAAAAGAAAGGGATTGATTCAGGATCACTGAGTCAGACCCTTGGTCCATGGATACCTCAGTATTGTCTACACTGACTGGCAGCAGCTCTGCTCTCCAGCCCAGTCCTACCCGGCAATGCCACTGGGGATGGGACCTGGGACGCTCAGCACATGCGCAGCAGATGCTCTACACTGAGCTATGGCCCTTCCCTCCGCACGAGGCAGGAAGAGAGGAGAGAGGCAGGAGACTGAAACTGATGGGAGGAGCCTCGAGGAGGAGAGCCCAGACAAGCCTACAAGTCACATGTCCGCTCTTGGAATCAGGGCGTGCCCTAAGTCAGCCTCAGCCAACCTGTCTGGGGCTGATGGGAGTTGTAGTCAAAAACACCTGGAAGGCACCAGGACGGTCTGATGCTGCTCTAAGCGACTGCCTCCTGTGCCAAGCTGAGAATTTCAGTGCTTTAAAAATGCAATTATCATATATGTGAAGAATATGGGAGAATAAGACTTGATGGTATTGTTTCATATTTTTTGTATTTTTCTACTTTCTTTTTTCTTTATGTAAAATTCAATAAAAATCTCTATATATATAAATGTAAAAATCGTGAAACTGCGTTCTACACTTTTCTCCGTAACCGCTTGACCGATCGTCCTGAAATTTTGACACAACGATCCAGGCCACTCCCCGAGCGTTGTTGGGGGCAAAAATCCCTCAAATCACACACCTGGGCAGGTGTAGACCTGGTTTTCCACCAAGTCAAACAGCGCCCTCAAGTGGCGTAGTACCCTCCTCCACCCCCTCCCTTCCTGTGAAATCTAAGCCACACCCACAAACCAAATGACATCATCAACCAAGCAACTGAAACCACCAAGGCGGCCATTATCAGACAGACTAGGCCGCTTTCCAGACTAGGCAAGTGGAGGTGGGGGGGGGGCGGATAGAGGGCAGGGATACGTAATGGGTCAGAACGGGGGGGGGGGACACAGGGTTGAAACCTGCCCTCTCCACAATATCTCACCTCGGCTTTGCAGACTAGGCCGCTTTCCAGACTAGGCCAAGTGGAGGTGGGGAGGGGGGAATAGAGGGCAGGGATACGTAATGGGTCAAAACGGGGGGGGGGGACACAGGGATGAAACCTGCCCTCTCCACAGTATCTCGCCTCGACTCAGGGGGACTCTGAGGCTCAGGGGTATCTGAAGGGGGGCTATTACCCTCCATTTCACAGGCTAACACACAGCAACGCGTGCAGGGCCAGCTAGTTATATATATAAAAAAACACAATTTAACATGAACTGATTTGTACAAGTGCCACTTGCCTCTTGCAGCCTTTGCCCCAAGGTCTCCTTGCTCCGAATGCTCTTCCTGTGTAAAAGAAGATATTACTATTGCAAAATACAATGTAGGGCCAGTCCTACATCATTAACCAACAGCTTCAGAGATATCCCGAAGGCGCCATTTTTTGCTGCTGCTGCTTCTTTTGCTTCACACCTCGCCAACACTCACCACCTGACTTTGCCATTAGAGGGGCTAATGAAACCGTGAGCTACAAACGACAACTTCTGTTGAGAATGGAAAATATTTATCTCTTTTTACATTGCTTACACCGGCACCATTGGCATCAATAAAATATTATCTTAAAGATTTCAAAATAGGTAAGGTAAAGGAGCTCTGGACAGTTAAGTCCAGTCAAAGGCGACTATGGGGTTGTGGCGCTCATCTCGCTCTCAGGCCGAGGGAGCCAGTGTTTGCCCACAGACAGCTTTCCGGGTCATGTGGCCAGCAGAACACCGTGACGGAAGCCAGAGTGCACAGATTTCAAAATAAAACATTACAACGGAGGCCAACTACAAAATGTGGCAAAGTTAAATATAAATATAAATAAGAATGAGAGAACACATTTCAAAAGAAGCCATTACTTAAAGGAAATCAAATATACCGTATTTTTCCGTGTATAAAACTAGGGGTATTTTTTACCAAAAAAAATAGGTTTAAAATTGGGGCTCGTCTTATACACGGGTAGTACTGAGGGGTGTTTTCTTAATTTAGAGCCCCCCAAAATAGGGGGTGTCTTATACATGGAGGCGTCTTATACACGGAAAAACACGGTATTCTGTTTTTATTATTAATTACCATGGATTGTTCATTGATGACATGATATTTTGTGCATTTTGTTATGTTATTAAAATTACTTTTAAAAACGTAGTAGTGAAATTGGTTTATACTTGTAGTGTGGATCAGTTCTTAGAACAGGACTCTCAAAGAAAAGGACTCCCCAGCCAGAATGTGGGGAGACAAGGCAAGACAGGGGCCCAGTCCTGTTTTGCAAAGACATCCGTGTACCTTGGTTCTCCAACTTAATCTGTTCTGGGAGTCTGTTCAACTCCTGAAACCGTTCGAAAACAAAGGCGCAGCTTCTGATTGGCTGCAGGAGCTTCCTGCACTCATTCGGAAGCCGCAGAAACACTTACTTCCAGGTTTGCAGCGTTTGAGAGCTGATTTGTTTGACAACTAGGCCGTTTGAGAACCAAGGTACCACTGTATTCTGAACCTGGTGCTCTCCAGATATTTTGACACTACAACTCTCACCGTGCTGCGGCTGATGGGAGTTGATCGTTCCAAACATCGGGGAGGCAACAGGTTCGGGAACACTGGTCGAACAGAAGCAAGCATGGCTTTACCTGTCTATTTTGGTAGCTACGATCACCGTGAAGCTGCCTTCTGTATCTGGCAAATACGTAGAAGGAACAATGGCGTAATTCCCTGAAGGGAGGCGGCACAGCTGGCTTACTTCCTGCGAGTAGCAATGGGGCACACAGCTGACCACTGGCTCCATGTGCAGGAAGGAAGAGGAAGGCATTTTCACATTGTTGTTGTCACTGGGGACCTAAAAAGGATTGCAGGCTGTTAAGAAGGCTTCCCTCGCTACGAGAAGCCAAGTTACAGGGAACCAGGCAGAGGGCCTTCTCGGTAGTGGCACCCACACTGTGGAATGCCCTCCCACCAAAGGTCAAAGAGAACAACAATTACCAGACCTTTAGAAGGCATCTCAAGGCAGCTCTGTTTAGGGAAGCTTTTAATGTTTGATGGATTTCTGTATTTTAATATTTTGTTGATGGGCAGGGTATGTATGTATGTATGTATGTATGTATGTATGTATGTATGTATGTATGTATGTATGTATAAATAAATATTATCCCTGTGACCCTCAGGTATCTACTCCCTTAAGTCAACGGCTGGGTTCAATTGTAACACAAAACCGAAGCCTGTCCACAAACCATGGTTTGTTTCAGGCCAAGAAACCAGCATCTGAAACCAGGGTTTGAAGGGGTTTGCAAGTCACAGCTTGCACTAACCACAGTTTGCTTTTATGCCCAAATTCAAAGGCCTGCCTCAGGAAGGAATTGAACTGATGAGGGACAGTCCCAAGAAGATAGGAGAGAGAGACAAAGACAAAGACAGAGACACAGAAGCAGAGAGAGAAGCAGTTCCAAACCACGGTTTATCAGTTGTACTTATGGAAGCTCTGACCATGGTGTGGGTTCTTAATCACGGCTAGCCACGGCAGAAAAGGCCCGTTCTTGTGTTGCCACCATCTGGACCTCAGGTGAAGGAGGCACATAAAGAAGGGCCCGGTATGTTCATATGGGGAGAGTAGGTCCTTGAGGTTTCCTACCTGGAAGATGTGAAACCCTATTGGGCGGCACTTGTTATCTGGGCAGTGCTGGCGGAGGGCAATCTTGATGCTGCTCTGCCCCACGCCTGCGGGGATGGAGAAAGGGAAGCAGGGGTTGGTGTGGAAGGATGGGAAGTTGCGGCTGCCGCCGGCGTTCTGGCCTTTCCTCCAGCAGCCCTCCAGCCGGGCTGTGTCCCACTCGCCCCCCGGGAGCTCTTCGCGGATGGCGTTGTCGGGCGACGGGAGTTTTATCTCACTACAAAGGCAAGGCAAGGAGGGGCAAAGATAAGAGATGGGAGAGAGAAGTGGGGTTAACAAAGGGCACTTCTAGACATGGACCACGGAACCCATCATGGTGGTTCTGCGTTAAAAGGTCAAGCCCCACTGGTCAGAAAATGGGAAGTGTAATGCTGGTGGTCATCAAAAGAGGTTTCAAGACCGTCTCAAGGCAAATCTTAAAAAATGTAGTATAACACCAACAACTGGGAAACACTGGCCTGCAAGTGCTCCAGTTGGAGAACAGCCTTTCCCAAAGGTGTCATGGGCTTTGAAGACACTCAAACTCAGGACGCAAGGGAGAAATGTGCTAAGAGGAGGCATGCTTGGCAAACCCTCACCATGATCAACTCCCGCCCAGAAACCTATGTCCCCACTGTGGAAGGATGTGTGGATCCATAATTGGCCTCCACAGTCACTTATGGACTCACTTATAAAACCTTGTTTATGGAAGACCATCTTACTCGGCTACGAGGGATCGCCAAAGAAGAAGAACCTGGGTCACCTAACCCATATGCGATCCCTTAAATTGAGATTCATCTGGGCATGTTATGCTTCTCTAAAATAAATTTATACCCTGCTCCTGCCCACTCCAACCTGGCTTTTGGAGGGGGATTTTGGAGGGGGAACCACACTGCTTGATGACCTGCAGCGGAGCATGGACCACCTCCTGGCTCTCTTGGAACCTCTTTGTGGCTTTTCATAGAACTGTAGAGTTGGAAGGAACCCCACGGGCCTTGAGTTCAACCTCCCGCAATGCAGGAATCACAGCTGAAGAATCCCTGAACTAGAATCTAACCTCTAGTTTGAAAACCTCCAGTGAAGGAGAGACCACAAACTGCTGAGGTTCCACTGTCGAACAGCTCCTACCGGCAGAAATTTTGTCCTCTTGTTGGGGAAGTTGGGCATGTTTAACCTGGGAAAGAGGAGACTGAGAGGAGATATGATCGCCCTCTTCAAATATCCGTCACACAGAAGATGGAGCAAACTTGTTTTCTCCCATCCCGGAGGGTAGGACTCAAACCAATGGATTCAAGTTACAGGAAAGGAGATTCTGACTAAACATCAGGAAGAACGTTCTGATACTAAGAGCTGCTTGACAGTGGAACAGTCTCCCTCAGAAGGTCATGGACTCTCCCTCCCAGGAGGATTTTAAGCAGAGGCTGGATGGCCGCCTGTCATGTACAAACTAGTTGAGATACCTGCATTGCTGGGGGTTGGACTAGATGTCCCCTGGGGTCCCTTCCAACTCTACGATTCTATGATAATAGCACTTGCAGTAACAGTGCCCACCATTATTTAAACCACAGGGTGGGAAATCTTAAAAAGCAGCTAAGTTTCACACAAACTGCCAAGCTCGGTGGTACAGCACCTGCTTTCCAACCCTCAGCATCTCCAGGACAGAACTTGTGTGTGAAACTGCGGAGAGATGCTGCCAGTCAGAGTTGGAAAAACTGAGCTAGGGTCTGACTCATGGGTCTGGCTCATGTACCACCCTCCCTCCGCACATTGCATTTCCTTTCTTTTGGATGCACCTGAGGGAGATTCTTCCACTGGAGAAGACCCGAAGCAGGAAGTTGCCCTCAGCATCGTTCAGGAAGGTGCTGGGGATGACCAGGTAATAGCCAGGAGGCAGGTCACAATGCAGGTGCACCTCTCGGTTGTAGGAGTGGCAAACGGTGCTGGAAACTGGAGGAGCAGAGAGCGTCTTTGGGAGGCTGAACTGTTTCTTTTCGACCTGGAGGGTGGAAAAGGAGAGGGCAGTGCTACACCGGTCTTACTAAGTCTTACAAGTGGTCAAGGCAGGTCATCGCAAACACAAAGCATTCATGTCCCTGGGAGAGAGCTGCTCGTGCTTTGCCCCAGGAACCCACCCCAATGTATACAAAGAAAGCCCCCATAACCTGACCTTAGAACCTGTTTTGTGCGCAATAGTATTATTATTTATTAAATTTGTATACTGCCCACCACCTATACATTTCTGGGCAGTTCACAAGATAAAACTACAGTCGTACCTTGGATCTCGAACGGCTTAGTTGCCAAACGTTTCGGCTCCCGAACGATCGAAAACCGGAAGTGAGTGTTCCAGCTTCCGAACATTTTTTGGGAAGCCGAACGTCCAATGTAGCTTCCGATTGGCTGCAGGAGCTTCCTGCAGCCAATCAGAAGTCGTGCTTTGGTTTCCAAACAAACAAGAACAAAACGAAACCAATAACCGCCCCCCCCTCCCACAATGACTACAATATAATAACACCGAGATAAATTACACGTGGAGCTGCCTCTGAAGACGATTCAGCAGACACAGCGGCAAGTCTGCTTATCCTGGCAAGTTTTGACAGGATTTTACCAGTGTAGCATAATGATTAGAGACTAGGACCTGGGAAACACCCTGTTTCAAACTCCTGCTTGGCCATGGAGCTTGTTGGGTGACCATGGGCCAGTCACTGCCTCTCAGCCTATCCTACCTCACAGGGTTGTTGTGGGGTTAAATGAGGAGGCGGGCAATCATGTGGCACCTCCTTGAGCTCCTTGGAGAAAAAGGTGGCATCAAAATGCCATAAGTAAATATAAATAATTAAGCTTGGCCAGTTCGCAGTCTGTTCCAAGGGCCCACTTAAAGTGCTGGTTTGAGCCTTCAAGGCACCAATTTAGTTACCGTATACAGTGGTGCCTCGCTTAACGAATGCCCTGCTTAACGAAATTTCCGCTTAACGAAAGGTTTTTTCTAGTGGAGGTTGCCTCGCTAGACGAATTCGTTTTACGAAAAATTCGTCTAGCAAATCGCGGTTTTCCCATAGGAATGCATTGAAATTCAATTAATGCGTTCTTATGGGCAAAAAAAAATTCCCAAAAAATTCAATGCATTCCTATGGGATTCGCTAGACGAATTTTTCGTTATAAGAAAAGACCCGTGGAACGAATTAAATTCGTCTAGCGAGGCACCACTGTATTTTATTTATTTATCCGTAGACCTCAAGGCGCTTCGCCCCTTAAGAATTGCCTGTCTCGATCTCAAACGTGAAAGCAAGTTCATTTAAACTCATTTCCTATCCACTCACTTTTCCACAGAGCTAGAAACATTATGTAAAACAAGGCACCTTTTATCATATGTGGTGGACATGTAAGGTAGTAAAAGAATTTTGGGAAATGATATATAACGAATTGAAAAAGAATTTAAACAACCTTTTCTTTAAAAAAAACAACCCCGAAGACTTTCTGTTAGTAATTCTAGGTGCTGAAATCCCAATGGAGCAGAAAAAGACTATTTATGTATGTGATCACAGCTGCGCAGATGTTACTGGCCCAGAGATGGAAAGAAGACAAAGCCTCTACCAGAGAAGAATGGCCGATCAAGTGGATGGGATTATACCGAAATGGCAAAAATGACCAGAAGGATCAGAAATCAGGAAGACCAAAATTTTAATAAGGAATGGGGTGAAATTATAATTTATCTTAAAAACCATTGTAAACAGCTAAAATCATTAGTACAGGGGTTCCCAAACTAAGGCCCAGGGGCCAGATGCGACCCAATCGCCTTCTAAAACTGGCCTGTGGGTGGTCCGGGAATCAACATGTTTTTACATGAGTAGAATGTGTCCTTTTATTTAAAATGCGTCTCTGGGTTATTAGTGGGGCATAGGAATTCGTTCATATTTTTTTCCAAAATATAATCTGGCCCCCCACAAGGTCTGAGGGACAGTGGACCGGCCCCCTGCTGAAAAAGTTTGCTGACGCCTGCATTAATAGGCTTAGAATAACACTTGTACTTTAATGTTGAATTTTGGATATAATGGAGATGTAAAAGCTCTGGATTATTATAAAAGATGCAGGAGGAAATGTTTAGCAAAAGGACCCACAAAAGGGAGGAGGGAAGTTCAAAAGGGAGGAGATTCTTTGGAATCTTGTTTTTCTGTTGGTTGTTGGATAATTGACTGTAAAACTTTAAATTGTAAAACTAAATAGATAAATAAAAATTTAAGAAACATTCTGTAAAACAAGGCGGCCCAGATCCCCACCCAAGCTGCTCATTACCTTCCATATGTGGAGTCCCACCGCGTGGTAATTTTTGCCTCGGATGCCATCGTTTAAAGCAGGATCCGCTTCCACTAAGCGGGGCCAGTTGCGGATCCTGCCCGCCCAGTCGGTGCTGTGCTTGCGGTGTTTCTGCAGGAGGGCAATGCACACCTCGCTCTGCTCAAAGACCCTCAGCCAGAACTTGGGGTTCATGGGGAAGGTGCTGTTGTTGCGGCAACCGCCTGCAGACTGGCCCCTCACCCAGGACCCATACAGCTTCTGAGTGTGGCTCAGCACTCTGTCTGTGGGGAGAGATGGAAAAAATAGGCACACATCCCATCACTGAGCCACAGCAGCATTTGGGGTTAGGGGGAGACCGCATCTCTTTCCTTGTGTCCTACCAGTGTAAAGGCTCTGAAGCTGTCCTTCTTCAGTAATTGGGTAACCGGTTATGATCTCATCAAATTCCGCAAAGAACTCCTCCTCTTCGACCCAAAATTCTCCTTCCTGGATCTGGGACAACAGCTCTGCAGCAACCACGGGGTCCAGTTGGCTCCACCCTGGACCACTGAAGAACAAGCGGCAACAAGGACAAAAATGAATGTCAGTGTGGGGGTTAGAGTGCCGGACAAGGACCTGGGAGACCTGGGTTCAAATCCCTTCTCAGCTCACTGGGTGACTTTGGGCAAGTCACTCAATCTCAGCCTTACCTACCTGACAGGGTTGTTGTGAAGATAAAATGGAGAGGGGGAGAGATATGCATGCCACCTTGAGCTCCTTTGGAGGAAAGGTGGGATATAAATGTAATAATAGATACATTTATTATTATTACTATTATCATTCTTCACAATGTCGTTCAGTGTTTCCCGAACTTGGGTCTCCAGCTGTTTTTGGACTACAGCTCCTATCAGCCCCAGCTAGCAAGACCAGTGGTCAGGGATGATGGGAATTGTAGTCCCAAAACAGCTGGAGACCCAAACCTGGGAAACACTGGACACGGTACTTTAACGAAATACAAAAGGTTAAGTCCCTACACAAAATAGAATCCCCCCCCCATTAGCCCTGCAATGTCACTCTGAGGCACAGTGGGAAATTAATATGGAAGCTGCCATTTTAACTTCCCACAATGCCCCAGGACCAATGCTACATCCAGGGCATTGGGGAAGGGAAATTAAAATGGCTCCTCCAAGACACCCTACACAGAGAAGCCAGGGCAAGCATTCTTAGCACAGTGTTGGCTCGTGCCCGAGGATGCTGAATGCCAACTGGGCTGGCAAGTTGAGCTCCCAGGTGAAAAGGAGAACTATGGCTCTTGTGGTTTTAAGAGGTGTATAGAAGACAAGGTATACCATCTGAAAGTTCGCCTTGTCCACAAGTCCTTAGGGTGGAGGAAGGGGCTAGGTCCTCTTTCCTACCTGGACACCTTACGGAGAGACAGCCTATTTGGGCATCTCCCACTCTACGTCTGGTTTGGCCCAACAGAAAGAGCCAAAAGTTGCTATGCTTCATTGGCGCAGAAGATAAGATAAGATATCTTTATTGTCATTGTCCCCTTGCGGGAACAACGAAATTACTTGGTTGCTACATCCACTCAGATAAAGCATTCCGATAATCCAAAATTACAAACAGTAAATATAATACAAATAACAAGTAAAATAAGATGACTTCAAAGTCCAGGCTTTCCATTTAAGGCCAAAATCGCTCTAGAGAAGAAACTGTTCCTGAGACGGCTCGTTCTTGCCTGCATTGTTCTATATCTTCGTCCCGATGGCAGGAGCTGAAAGAAATGGTGACCAGGGTGCGTTGGATCTCTTGATATGTCTAGTGCTTTTCTATGGCACCTGGTGGTGTAGATTTGTTCTAAGGTGGTGAGTGAGCAGCCAATAATGCTTTCTGCTGTTTTAATAATTCTACACAGCCCTGCTCTGTCCTGAGAAGTACAGCTTCCGTACCACACACATGAACCGTACGTGAGCACCCTCTGTATGGCACAGTGATAGAAGGCAAGCAGCAGCTTTTGTGGAAGATGGTTTTTCCTTAAAATTCTCAAAAAATACAGTCTCTGCTGCGCCTCCTTCACAAGCCCCCTTGTATTAACACTCCAGGACAGATCCTCCTGTAACTCAATGCCTAGAAATCTAAACGTTGTTACCCTCTCCACACAAATCCCATCAATCAAAAGTGGCTGGACTTCGTTCTTCTGTCTCCTAAAGTCCACCACAAGCTCCTTTGTTTTCTTTGTATTTATGAGCAAGTTATTAACTCTGCACCAGCAGAAGCAGAAAGATGAGAATGGCTGTTGGCACACAGGCCGGTAACAATCAGCAAAGGTAAGTCCACATTCATTGTCTTCTCCTTGGCGAGCATGTTAGCAAAAATATAACCCTCGTCCCATTGGGGTGCACTGCCCCACCAACCTCGGCCAGCCCCCACCCGCCTGCCTCCTTACTTCCAAGCAGTCCAGAAGGTGGCCCCGGCTGTCAGCTTCCTCCTCCTTAGCCTCCCTGTTGCCCTTGTAGGGCTCAGCAGGGATGGGGATGGAGACGGAACTAGAATGAGCTGGCTCTGCCTGTCATTGGGCTCTGGCGCCACCTAGGGTTGGGCTCCCTGCCCTACCAGCCTCAACCCATCGTCAAAGAAGGGAACCGGGCTGCAAATGTATATAAGCAACTCGCTTCCTGGTTTGAGGAACAGACCTGAAGAAGCATTTATGGCGTTTGCAAATGGTATCCGATGCAGGCCCACGCAGGGACAAAAGCATGGCACAGAGGCATCCTTAAGAAACTGGCATGTGAAACGCGGTCCGCCCACTCACCCCTCCCTCCAGGGCCCTTTCCAGCAACGTCTCCCCCAGGGGTTACGGATCCGCAGCAGGATGATCTCCTTCCGGGACACTTTGGAGAGGTCCTGCATGTCAACGACGATGAAGGCGTGGAACTCCCCCAGTTCGCTGGTACCTGGGCATGCGGAGAAGGCAAGCGGTGGTTTAAAAAAGTGCAGCGTTCCTTTCACCCCTGGGGAGAGGGGAGGAAATGCCCTACACACATGCACACGTCATCTCTTTGCAATGGCCGTTCCCAATTTATGGAAGCCCCTTCCTATTATCTTTCTCCAGCCATCAATTCAAGGTCTATTTATTTGTAGAAAACTTCAGTGCAGCCAGAGTAACTATACTGGGATAACTGTATCACTGATGGTCTTACGGCTTTTGGTTATTGTACTGTGTTCTAGATTATGGTTTCAAATGCTAACTGCACCTCAGCAATGAAATACAAGGGTCTGATTGCCAAAACCTTGAAAACGAAGGCCGTTTACAACAGACGCATTTCAGAAAGCAGCCTGGCCATCCACAGGATTCTTGCCCAGCTAAATTCTGAGACTGAACAGGCTTTAAAGAGCTCCATGTTTACCTTGGCGTGAGCTGAAGACAGAGCAGCTCATTACACATTTCTCTTTCAAGTTCATCAGTCTCCTAAACACCGCCTTCTCCAAAACTTTGCCTGCCCTCTCCCTTTCTGTGCTCCGGCCTGGGTCTTTTAGGGACCACCTCTCAGCTAGGCCTCCTGTCAGATCCACAAGAGCATCAGCAACCTGCCCTGCCCAGAGCTGTTCGTAAGATCCATGCACCCTAGAGAGAGAAAACACAAAAACTTCAGGACATCATACCAGTACTTCAAAAGAAAGCTTAAGTTGGTGAAAACATGTAAAGTCCCTGCCAATCCTTGGGATATCCGCTAATGCATCAGTTAGTGGCGAATGTATCAGAGTTACTGAGGCGAGTCAAGCCTACTAAATATTTTTGATGGCTAGAAGTTTTCGGGTGTATTTTGCAAGACCAGGCTGATTATCAGCAACTCTGATACATTGGGCACCAGCAGCCAAAATTATTCACACGAATGAAAAACGCTATGTCATCCACACGTATTTTTGTAAGGAAGAAAAATAAGTGCAGCGGATTTGGAAAGCATCCAGAATCCCGCTGAAAAGATTTTTGTTAAGAAATATTTGAATAGGTAACTAACTTTCCCACAAATTCACAGTCCTCACTATCCAGAAAGCACAGCTAAGGGCAATTCTGGAAAAGAAAACAAGGACTGCAAAGGACACAACGGCCACGTTTGCATGTAACACTAAACCATGGGTAGGCAAACTAAGGCCTGGGGGCCGGATCCGGCCCAATCACCTTCTCAATCCGGCCCGCAGATGGTCCGGGAATCAGCGTGTTTTTACATGAGTAGAATGTGTGCTTTTATTTAAAATGCATTTCTGGGTTATTTGTGGGCATAGGAATTCGTTCATCCCCCCCCCCAATATAGTCTGGCACCCCACAAGGTCTGAGGGACAGTGGACCGGCCCCCTGCTGAAAAAGTTTGCTGACCCCTATATTAAACCATGGTTTAGTACTGCATATATGAATGGGAATGAGGCTTGGGCTCAAACACTCCCCACCCAAGTTACTCCCATGCTGCTGCGAGAGTGGCTGGACCAGGAGTTCCTTTCAGTTCCTCCTAATCTTAGCGTGGACCAGGAGTGGTGTTTCATCACAAACCTTGGTCATTTTAACAAGCCAATTCCACAACCCATAATTCAACAATGGCTTGTTTTAAAACAGTGCAATGCATAATTTTTCTTGATTTTATCCACTGGGAGAATCCCATCAAGAGTAGCAGGTAAGTCACAATAGGAAGTGTTGTCCTATAATCACGTTCCTGGGATTTCTGGGCCTGTTTCTCTCCCAGAAGTTAAGGAGACGTCTTGAGCCCCTAGAGGACAAATGTTTGGCCTGTTACTTGGCTCTGCCCAAAGAGGAACAAGGCAACACAATGGACTGATTGTCAGTCCTAAAAGATGAGCCGTTTGCCCTTAGGGAATTATCAAGGAAATGCTCTCATTTCGTATTAATTCCCAGTGTCAAAGTAATGAAGACAGGCAAGCTTTCAAATGTTTACGCCCCTTCAGGGTTCTTCCAACCACTTCCATGTGTGGAAGATCACACACAAAAGGAACACTCAGTGCAACCAAGACTTGTTTGAAAATTGCTGTGTGCGTCTGTGCAGCCGGGCACACGGTTTGCAATCCCCTCCGGGGCAAGTCCCCTCCACACGTACTTGGCGTAGGCCTTTTCCAGCAGAGGGAGCCAAAACACATCTTCTGTCTGGCACTGCGAGAAGCAGAGTTTGCCCCCCAGGCAAGGCAGGCGGTCATCTATGGTGACCTCCACCCAGTGCCCAAATTGCCAGACCCGGCAAGTGAAACAGCCTCTGTATTTCTCATCTCTCCAGCTGGGCTGACCCAGAGGTATCACCTGCGAGAACAAAACAGGAGCAAGTCAGAAGCAACAGGAGCAGGCAAAGGCTTTTGAATTCCGCGTCTGGGGGCTCGCCGCTTGAGGGTGCAGGCGCCCGAAGACTCCTTTCCTTCCTGCCTTCTTTAAATGTAGCAAGATTCTAGTCCTTATGGCTACAGATAAAAAGCTTAAAAGCATATGATATATAAATAATAATAATAATAATAATAATAATATATTATTTATACCCTGCCCATCTGGCTGGGTTTCCCCAGCCACTCTGGGCGGCTTCCAACAGAAAAATAAAACACAGTAATCTATTAAACATTAAAAGCCTCCCTAAACAGGGCTGCCTTCAGATGTCTTCTAAAAGTCTGGTAGTTGTTTTTCTCTTTGACATCTGATGAGAGGGCGTTCCACAGGGCGGGCACCACTACCGAGAAGGCCCTCTCCCTAGTTCCCTGCAACTTGGCTTCTCGCAACGAGGGAACCACCAGAAGGCCCTCGGTGCTGGACCTCAGTGTCCGGGCAAAATGATGGAGGTGGAGACGCTCCTTCAGGTATCCTGGACCGAGGCCATTTAGGGCTTTAAAGGTCAGCACCAACACCTGGGGAAATTGCACAACGAGCAGGGCAGTCCTTTGGTAACTTATGGCCTCTCTTCTACTCTTCCAAACACACCTTGGCCAGACATCCGTATCCATTCTTCCTCTCATTTCCTAAATAGAAACTTCTGCTTAATATGTGAAGTTTAATCTGATTGGGAACTGGCGGTGTGATTTGGAGTGATTTAAAGGCCAGCAAGGACCTGTTTTGAATCAATCAGGTAATAATAATGCAGTAAAATGCACCTTACGTTTCGGAGGCACTGTGCCAAGCTAGGCTCCCTGGTGCCAAAACAGATAGTAAGTCAAACCCCCCCCCAACCTGTTGTCCTCCAAGTGTTTTGGACTGAAACTCCCACCATTCCTGACCATTCATCATGTTGGCTGGGGCTGGTGGGAGTTGTAGTTCAAAACATCTGCAGAGAACCAGACCGTAAGAACATGGATCCTCTCCCAACCAAAAGAACAGCACTTTCCTGTACCTTGGCCAACAGGTATTTACTCTTCTGCAAAGCAGCGCAGGCACACAGGAACCAGCAGTCTCCCAGCATCCCTTGCTTGACTTGCCACTCATATTGATTGTCGGAAAATAATCGAGGTGTAGAACAAATCTCCTGGTGGGGGAAAAGAAACAGTGCAAGTTTACCGCTAACTTTTTATAGAGCCAACTGTATTTCAGGATTAAACAGCAAGGCTCTAGGATTCCGCTTTGAGTGGTTTTACAGAACAGGTTGGTTCTATTCCTTGGAGGTTTTTAAGCAGAAGTTGGATGGCCATCTGTCATGAATGCTGTAGTGGAGATTCCTGCAACTGCAGGGGGTTGGACTAGATGACCCCCAGGACCCATTCTAACTCTACGGTTCCATCATTCTATTGCATGTTCTGTACTTCATCATTTGTGACTAAGCCAGCGCTCCCCGCCCGATTCACTTGCTACCTATTTTGAAAAGTTGCAGAATTAGTCAAAACATGTAAGTAACTTGGGCTGGTTTTTTTTGTAGTTAAGGAACATGTTTTCCTCCATAAGGCAACTGTGTACCAAGTCACTGCTCTGGAAAAATCTGGAGTGCTGTGATCATACAGATGCTCGTTATCTATAAATGGGCAGCTGCTGTCATGGGTCATAAATCAACCCTCAGATGCTGTGTACAGAGGTGGAAAATAAACCTAAGGTTTTAAGAATAGAGAAGCAAGTTCTGGGGAGAGAAACAAGTGGTACTGTAAGTTTCCACTGGTTATGACAGGGGCCGATTGTTTTGCACCAACATAACCTCCCCTTGCCCCATCCAACACAAACCTTCATTTCCTAGTACAGCTTCCCCACTGTTTTTCAAATGTGCATGAAAAAATTTTTATAGTAAGGTGTGTATGCATAAAGACAGGGGTGCCCCGTTAAAAATAAAACTTTTCACGGGAGCAGGAATAAGGTTGATCTGGGATTCTATTTGCACAATTAGAATGGCATGAAGGAGGGTGGGGATGAGTGTGTTAACAACAACAACCCCCCCCAAAAAAAAAACCCAATTGGAGGAAAACACCAGCTGTACCCATGGAGGCTCCTCACATGATTTCTAAATCACCTGGGAAGTATCCTCCCCCCCAATTGAAAAAGCTCCGTTTCAGAAGCTGACCCTCCACATATGGCGAGGACAAACAGGCAGGCGACTTGCAATTCTTGTTCCCAACTCTGCCTGACCACATGGAGTACTAAAATGCCTAGATGGGGTTGATGTGGGTCAGGCCTGCTGGGAAACCAAGTTCACTGCAGAGGGTTGGGCTAAATGACCCTTGGGTCCCTTCCAGCTCTAAGATTTTATTATTTTATGAAGTCAATAATCCACTGCGGCTGCTCTTAAGTGCTGCCCTCTTGTTCTCACCCTGGGATTTTTTTTAAAAAAAAAACACAACAACCTTAAATTTGTGGTTTTGTTTGGCTACTTGCTAGTGACTGGGATTTTGCTTTTTAAAAAAACCCACATCAATCAGAGGGTCCCTGTAAGCTGGTAGGTTTTGCATGTATTTTATTTAGTCATTTAATAAAAAAAATTACACACCACTTGACAGTAAAAAAGAACAACCCTCAAAAATATAAAACAATAAAATTGAGGGGGGAATCACAGCCATGGTTCAAAACATTCAAAAGTTAAAATACTAAAACAGATTAAAATTGCCTCAATTTCCTAAGCAGATGAGTAAAGTAAAGGTAAAGGGACCCCTGACCGCTAGGTCCAGTTGCAGACAACTCTGGGGTTGCGGCGCTCATCTCGCTTTATTGGCCGAGGGGGCCGGCGTACAGCTTCCAGGTCATGTGGCCAGCATGACTAAGCCACTTCTGGCAAACCAGAGCAACGCACGGAAACGCTGTTTACCTTCCCACCAGAGTGGTACCTATTT
Organism: Zootoca vivipara; assembly: GCF_965207765.1. Taxonomy (NCBI): domain Eukaryota; kingdom Metazoa; phylum Chordata; class Lepidosauria; order Squamata; family Lacertidae; genus Zootoca; species Zootoca vivipara. Next base: position 91,579,128 of record NC_142588.1, on the reverse strand, counting down.
ATCTACTTGCACTTTGACGTGCTGTCGAACTGCTAGGTTCGCAGGAGCAGGGACCGAGCAACGGGAGCTCACCCCGTCGCAGGGATTCGAACCGCCGACCCTCTGATCGGCAAGCCCTAGGTTCTGTGGTTTAGACCACAGCACCACCCGCATCCCTAAGTAGATGGGTAGGCTTGTCTAATGTTATTGGCAGGCACCAAAAAGAGTACAGTGAAGGACTAGAGCCTGCTTGATCTCAAGAGGCAGGGAGTTCCAATGTGCAGGCGTTGCCACACTAAATAATCAAGTGCTTAGAGATGTGGAACGGGTCAAAGGATAAACCAGGACATTTGTGGTATGAAAAGTTACTGGATTTCAGTGGGAAGTTACAGCACTTGCACTGGTTGGAAATGAAGCAGTTTGACTACTCCAAAACCTTGGCAGATGCAAACAGTATTGAAGTAGGGATTGCGTTTAACTGCGCTGTGTGCAAATCATCACGAAAGCACAATAAATAGGGTGTGTGGAAAGGCCAAAACAAACCTGAGGTCTCAGCCAACAAATCTCCCCCCTGAAATGAGCCAATGGAGTCGAGTAGTTAAAAAAGAGAGAGTCGTCGTTAGCTGGAAATGCGAGGTCCTTGTAAAGATCTCCCTTGAGATCCGACAGCTCCCGGTCTCCCAGCATCTTCTATGAAACAGCAAATATTTGCATCAACGTCAGAGACTGCAGGACTCCAATTTAAACCTGCAACCGTATTAGAAAAGGAGGAAAAGGAACCACAGTTATAAAGATACACACTGTCAGAAAAGAAAGGGTGGTGGGAGAGGAGAGAAAGCAAAAAGACATGAAAAAACCAGGCCCCCAGAAAGAGGCTCCTTTCTAATACAGTAGTACCTCGGGTTGAGTACCCAATCTGTTCCGGGGTGCCGTTCGCACCCCAAAAAGTACTCAACCCAAGCGGTGCTTTAGCACATGCGCGAAGCGCCGATAGAGCGCTTCTGTGCGCATGCAAAGCACGCAGAACGCTTCTGCACATGCGTGTGCAGAAGAACCTGGAAGTAAACATTTCCGGGTCTGCCAAGTACGCAACCCGAAAGTACGCACCCCGCAGCGTAATCAACCCAAGGTATGACTGTACAAGAGCTCAGGATCACAGAATGGACTGGGCAGGAGGTTTTGAGTCAGATAAAAGGAAATACTTCTTCATGCAAGACATAGTTAGCTTACAGAACTCACTGGGGATGGCCACTAGCTTTGAAACAGGACTGATCAGATCCCTGGGCTGATTAGGCATGACAACCAAAAGGAGCCTCCAGCTTCAAAGGCAGTATACCTTTGCACAACAGATTCAAGAGGCAGATAGCAAGGGAGGGCTCTTGCCCTCACACCTTACTTGTGGGCTTCCCAGAAGCATCTGGCAGGGACCGTGAAACTTTTGGGAGTCCATTAGAGGAGGGATGTTAGAGAAGAGAATTGCAATGTCATTTGGGGATGACTTTGCGCTGTCTATCAGCCAAGTCCAGAGATGCTCTGAAATAGCAGAAGCTAATACTCTCCTTACCCTATATGTAGTCAAGAAAAATCAGACTCCTGCTCCCCCTGGTGTGAAATGAACGTTAAGTCACTTACCATGCCTACTCTCTGTTTCCGTCCCTTTTACCTGCAATAGTCTTCATTCAGAAACCCTGGATACGTCCTAAAGAACCCACAAGCTGGGTCTATACAAATCAGGGGGGGGTACAGAGAAAGGAATCAGTTTGCATGGGGAAAACCAGACTCGATACTAGTGATTCCCAACCTTTTTTTTTGCCATGTCCCACCTGAGCATCTCTAAAATCCTGAACCCTCCCCCCCCCTTGTGACATATAATTCTTATTATTCAAAAAGTGAACTCCTATTCATGTCATAGCTGCCAAGTTTTCCCTTTTCTCGCGAGGAAGCCTATTCAGCATAAGGGAAAATCCCTTTAAAAAGGGATAACTTGGCAGCTATGATTCATGTAGAGGAAGCCTAAAAGGCCATTAACTTGGTCTAAACTCATTCTCGAATTGCCTCCCTTAAAAATCAAATTGCCCCGCTGTGGGGTGTGTGCCCCACGTTGGGAACCACAGCTCTATACAGTGAGGAGCCGAGTGAGAAACAATGGGGTGTTTGGGGCCTTTCAGGGAAAGCAAACAGAATCAAAACTCTGTAACCGGAAACTCCAAATTTCTTCCCACGATATAAATATAATTCTCTGTTCTTATGAGGTTGGCCCTGGCTGAGGCAGTGAAGGTGATGCCAGCATTGCCAGAACAGGATAGGGAGATATGGCAAAATAAATGAATATTTTCCCATTTACAGTACTGAAAACTGTAGCTCCGTGAGGGGGAATAGACAAACTACAGCTCCCAGAATTCTGTTCTTGCTGTTTAAAGTGGCATGGCTCAGCACAAATGTATCGGATGTTCAGAAAGGAATGCCGCCTTTTCATTTATCTATGATTATTTTTAAAGGGCAGGGTTTATTTATATTTTATAATTTTATATTTAGACAGCCATTTATTATTATTAAACAACTGACTTTCAGAAGACATCTGAAGGCAGGCCTGTGTAGGGAAGTTTTTAATGTTTGGTGTTTTACTGTGGTTTTATTAATTGTCGAAAGCCGCCTAGAGTAACCGGGGCCACCCCCGCATCAGATAATAATAATAATAATAATAATAATAACAATAATAATAATATTTTTAAATGAATATTTTGGATTGCTCTTTGCAAATCGCTTAGGGGTTTTCTGTTGGGTAAAGCGGTATATAAATGTTGTACAATAAATAAACAAACAAAAGCAGCGTGCTGCCCTTCTTGTGTGGAGGCAGTTTGAAGAGGCCGCTCCCTTCATCGCCAAGACAACCCTGCTCACACTTGTTACAAACACAATGCCAGGCAACGATGAAATGCTCACAATGACCCCCACAGAAAAACCCATTCAGGTCTCTTTGCACCCACACCACACATTTAAAGCGCAGGACTTCCCAGAATCCTGGGAACCGTACTTTGAAGAAGGTGCTGGCACTTGTGAGGGGGCAAACTACAGTTCCTAGGGCTCTCTTTTTGGGGGGGTATTGCGCTTTAAATGTACGGTGTGGATGCGCCCGCAGGCATCCTCGGACACAACTGACCCCCAAAAAGCGACCTCAGAAGTGCAGCAGAGCATCTTCCCCCCTCAGCAACCCCAGACTCACCACGACGAACATGGATGTCGCATCGCCAACCCCACATTCTCTCATGCCATCAAAAGCCAGTGACACCTCATGTCCCTTGTCCCCCACAAATGCACACAGGGCCACACCGGTGGACGTGTCAACCTACCCCCATCAGGGTGGGATTGAGACCTTTAGAGGCCCTAAGCGCTTAAACTACAACTAACCCAGAATGCGGCAGCTAGACTGGTGACTGGGAGCGGCCGCCGAGATCACTTAACACCGGTCCTAAAAGACCTACATTGGCTCCCAGTACGTTTCCGAGCACAATTCAAAGTGTTGGTGTTGACCTTTAAAGCCCTAAACGGCCTCGGTCCGGTATACCTGAAGGAGCGTCTCCACCCCCATCGTTCTGCCCGGACACTGAGGTCTAGCGCCGAGGGTCTTCTGGCGGTTCCCTCGCTATGAGAAGCCAAGTTACAGGGAACCAGGCAGAGGGCCTTCTCGGTAGTGGCGCCCACCCTGTGGAATGCCCTCCCACCAGAGGTCAAAGTGAATAACAATTACCAGACCTTTAGAAGGCATCTTAAGGCAGCCCTGTTTAGGGAAGCTTTTAATGTTTGATTTCTGTATTTTAATGTTTTGTTGGAAGCCGCCCAGAGTGGCTGGGGGTCAGATGGGCGGGGTATAAATAATAAATTATTATTATTATAATATTATTATTATTATGCCTCTATATATGTCTAATTCAGCCGATGCGACCAACAAACATGTGAGCTTCAATGGACCGAGTGGCGCTTTGCCAGTTGCCAGATTCTAATTTCGTTGTATTTCCAAGATTAATGTATATCATTAATATCTAATTATTATTATTATTATTATTATTAGTGTGTATATGGAAACCGAGCCATGTGGCTGGGGTATAAAAAATAAAATTATTATCATCATCATCATGCATTTTTTTTTCATTTATGTAGGAGGCTTTAAATTGCTGTGGTGGCCCCTTCTCTTGACGCTTATTTTGTTTCATGGTTGATCTAGCCCCAATCCCCATCTTTCTCACCGCAGATCCAAGCTATTCCTTCATTACGTTTCTATCCTACCTTTCCTCCAGGGAACCCATGGTGGTCTACTTGATTCTCCCCTTCCCCATTTCACCCTCACAACAACCCTGCGAGGCAGGCTAGGTTGGGAGCCAGTGACAGGTCACCCGGTGAGCTTCATGGCTTCCCAGAGCCCGGTGCAACACCCCAAGCCAGTAGAATGCATCTATATCCATGCCATTCCCCACCTCACCCCACTCATCTTCTAAATCTGTGCTTTCAGATGCTGTGCAACAGGCTGAACATCAGAAAAAAAGAGATAAAGGCAGCAACCCACTTCAGGGCAGGAGAGTATTTTCCATAGGGTTGCCAGACTCAATAGAGGACAGGACTTCTGTGCCTTTAATTGCCCTGCTCTCTTTTGAGTCTGGAAACCTTAAAGAGAAACCAGCAGACCCTTTGTTTCATTTCCAAGCAAAGGGTCTGCTGGTTTCTCTTTGAGGTTTCCAGACTCAAAAGAGAGCAGGGCAATTAAAAGGCACAGAAGTCCTGTCCTCTATTGAGTCTGGCAACCCTAATTTTCCACAACAACTAAAAAGCCCAGGCGCCTTGTTCTCTGTTGCATTGCATCGCCATTCCAAGCAGAAACCCCAACACTGGACCACACCGAAGGCCTGTCCATCCCAGCACCTTTGACAGCCTTTCAGGATCTGCCCAGCAAGCCGGGCCTCCCCTGTTTTGCGCGCCCAGCACCTGTGAGTCACAGGTACAGTGCCTCGGAACACGGAGGCTCGCTAGGTGCCATGCCCGATCGCTGCCGATTGCGCACCCCCTTTTAACGCCATTCAAGCAACTGGCAGGCCACCTCCATTTCTGGATGGCAGCGAATTCTAGCACGCCAGGTTGGCCGCCTGGAATCAATCTCACCCCAGGAAAAGCCATGCCTGGGACAGCCCTACCTCGGCCACACATCAGCTTCCGCTTCCTCCCCTTGCCCTAGCAAACAAAGCCCCTCTTGTTCTCTTCCCATGGCAAAGCAACCCGGGCCACTCTGCATGCACGCATGCATGGTCGTGCAAGCAAGCAAGCAAGCAAGCAGCCCCTTTCGCCCCTTGCACAGCGCGCTCTGCATCCATCATCCCGGTCCCACCTTTCAGCCAGATCGCAGCGGAGATCTCCTCTCTCCAGCCAACCCAAAGGAAGGTCCGAAGCACACGATGCAGCCACGACCAATGGCAAAACCCCGTTGTTCCCGATGCAAACACACACGCAAACCCCAATGCACTACCTTTGCAGCCTAGAAAACTACTGTTCCCATCATGCATCTGCGTCGACGAGCGGCAAGGCTCCCAGCATGCATTGCTGGTCGAAGGAACTACACGTCCCAGTATGCCCTTAGGTTATTTTCCCCTTCTCCCCTATGCAAAACTGTCCCGGGTTTTTTTCTTTTTTCAGAGGGGGTATCTTTGAGTGTAGGCAAGCTGTGCATTTTCTAAAAACAATAACTCAAGCTCTGGCACAGAGTGGCAAATAAGAGGAATGGTTAGTAGCGCTGGGAAATGGAACCTCCCAGTTCTTAAACCGTATCTGTTCCGGCGCGTAACAAAATCTGGGACTTGAGCTGCCTTGAATTCAAAAACTGGGCTCCCTCGTCTTCTGCAATGTTTGCTGTCCTTGCATTTTCTCCTAAGCAGTGCAGACCATAGCTTGTTAGGGTTTTAAAAAAAATCTGCTGGCAACATAAATCTTAGGATCATTCCAGTTTTTATTTGCACCCACCTCTCCTCTCAATTGCATGACTACATGGACAGTATTCTGTGTGACACAGCTCCATGGGTATGTTTAACATAATGATACCGGCAGTTTTGTTCTCATTTCCTTTCCTAATAATCCTTCACATGGAATTTGCCTTTTTCGCAGTTGCCGCACACTGGCCCCAGGATCTCTTTTTCTGATCGTTCACCACCAGTTCAGATTCTATTAGCATATATGTTAAGTTAATGCTGGCTGGGGCTTGTAAGGGTTGCAGCCCAAAACTTGTTGGGTGAAAGCTATCTTAAAACAACAACCAATTTATTTATTGCCCCCCCCCAAAACAAAAATCCTGGCTATACCCATAGCCCATGCATACATTCCACCAGTGATCCTGCTCTGCATTGTTTTCCTCATTTTCTGGATCAATTGCTAATCCAGCTTTAAAGAGCAATCAGCTACTTGGTCGGGCTGTGATTGCTTAGTACTTTAATCTCATTACTGTATATAGAAATCTCAGCACAAAAAGCAACCAACATTGAGCAAACCAAGAAAATACTTACTGAAGGGGCTTTACATCTTTCCCTGGGGAGGGAGTTTTGAACCTGGAGTCACTGAGCTAAGAACTGTTAATTTGCCCAGACATTTTGCTGTTACGTTTTGTACTGGTAATCTTAACGGTAAAGGTATCCCTGGCCGTTAGGTCCAGTCGCAGACGACTCTGGGGTTGCACGCTCATCTCACTCTATAGGCCGAAGGAGCCGGCGTTTGTCCGCAGACAGCTTCTGGGTCATGTGGCCAGCATGACAAAGCCACTTCTGGTGAACCAGAGCAGCACACAGAAACGCCGTTTACCTTCCCGCCGGAGCGGTACCTATTTATCTACTTGCAGTTCATGCTTTTGAACTGCTAGGTTGGTAGGAGCAGGGACTGAACAACAGGACCTCACCCTGTCATGGGAATTCAAACCGTCGACCTTCTGATCGGCAAGCCCTAGGCTCTGTGGTTTAACCCACAGTGGCTGGTAATTTTAACAGTGCTCAAATTGATTTAGTGTGCATAGTGTTGTTGTTTTAAAATTTTGTAACCCCACCCTGAGATCTGGATGGCAAGTGGTCTAGAAATGCCCAGAAATAAGTAATTAAGTGTGCTTCTGGCAAAGTGTGTGAATCTTGCATCAATACTTTCATGCCCTGGTGTGATATTTGCATGGGGTGAGTGGGGCTGAGGTTGAGACAAGCATAGATGGTGCAGTGGGGGGTGGGAAAACAGGCAAAACTGAGATTCAGAAAGTCACAAAGTTTAGTTTAATTCAACATTTATCAGTGATGTTATCATAAGGCATCAATGTACGTTTAAAAAGAATTTCCACCAGGGTTACATACATTCTCTCCGGGTGGGGGGAGGACTGCAATAAAACAGAGGCCTAAGGCAGCCCGAGGTGCAAGGTGGGTGGTGACAAGACTCTGCCAGGATGGAACTGCTGTCAAAGGGGTGCATGCCAAGAGGGGCCAATTATTTGCAATGTTTCAGATGGGTGGGTGGAAAGGGAGGGAAACCCCCACCATATCCCCCGCTATTGTTAACTAAATTTAATCTCTGTTGTGAGGGAGAGACAAGCTTGCTGTGACTTCAGGATACCACAAATTAGGTGAAGCATCTTTCCGATGCCTGTAGTTCATTATTGCTGCTTTATCAAGCTTTGAGGCGAAACACCAATACTTCCAGAAAATCAATTTAAAATCAAAGAATGGGAGGGCAGAGCAAATATGTAAACAGCAAGCACCTACTATTTTTATATGTTCAGACTGCTGCCTGAGATTCCTCGCTCCTGCCTGCAATATGTGCCAAACGTGGCCTCTCTTTTTCCAGAAGGGGCGACATTAACCAATGTTCTTGTTGAAATGTGGTGGCCACGAGCACAGGAAAATCCCATGGCTGCTCCACACTACTTTGTGCGACAGGGAAATAAGGAGGGGAATTGTGTGTGTCACTGACTGCAGGTCCCAAGGAAGAGTCTGCCACGTTCCCCAAGTGCACGGGGACAAGACATCTACGGCAGGGGTGAGGAACACTTTTTGGGCTGAGAAAAGCAGTGACGTTTCAGCAAAGGGAGGGCCAGACACACCAAGTCACACACCCTTATCAGACAAAAACACACATGCTGAACACAGAGCAGCCCCCGCCCCACCTGCAATTTGCATTGCCCAAAAAACCCCAACCCAGTTCATTTCAACAGATCCGTTTTTGGTGATGCAAACTGTAGGTGCTGGGAGCCCGATACAGATCGGAGCCATGGTGTGGGAGGTCAAGGGCTTTTATCCCCCTTGGGTATGTTCCCCATCTGGACCAAGTCCCAATGCCTGCAGTTTGCCGCTTTCTCCCGCCCTCCTGATAGAAGGGGGGCCAAAGAGAAGACATTCAGGGAGCCTGATGGGAAACCTCCGAGGATTGCATCCATCCAGCCCATGAATCAAAGGGTTTCCCCATCTGTTCTTTACAGGATCACAGCAGCAAGCACCAGCATATTCTCGTCTACCACAAAGCGTTAAGCAGCCCTTCGGGCACACTCAACTCTAAAAAAGGCAAACAGAGTTAATTTAAAAACACACACACACACTCCTGTACTGCCTCCACCCCTGGAAGATATGGCAATTTCCAGCACCCTGTTTGATTTTCATTGGAAGCCTCTTTGTAGACCTATTTGTTCAATCCTCAGCTCTCTGCTTCTTGCAGAAAAGGGCACTCAGAGAGATATTAAAAACACAGCCGCTCCCACAGCAGGAAAACTTGACGCTGCACCATTTTGTCCACTTCCAGCCATCTTCTGAAAGATGCACCAATGCCTCTACATACGGTTGCCCTTCCATTCACTTTTGACAGACGGCAGTTCGGCTGGCTGGTCAGAAGGGCATTGCATAGTCAGTCTCTTGTTTCTTTCTGCCTAATGGCCAGGAAGGAAAGGCTTTGCTGGTGGGCAGCAAGGCTCTGAGCTCGAGAGACAGCTTTGGAAGAAGCTGGCTTTCATATTCAACGGTTGCTTTCTCATCCAGAGAGAGAGAGACTTAAAAATGTCCTTAGCCAAGACACAGGCTGAACAGGACACAAAGCATACCGTTCTGCACTCAAAACCTAGCCTGTTTGTCCATTCCTATGACCATTGGGAAGCACCAACAGACCAGAGAGACAATCCGCCAGAATCTTCACTTCTTCTGGCCTCCTTTAAAATGAGCAGAGTTTGCACACTTAACAAATGCGGAAAGTTCCCGGAGGATTGTGCCTGAGTTTGCCACTGCATCCCATTTGTTAATTTGCAAGATGAGTTGGGGATGCGAGTCATCCTTACCTGCTGTTTTCAGAGCTGCGTTCCAGACACTAATGAAGGATTCGCAGCGTAGTTTTAGGAAAACAGGCCCCTGGCCCCATTACAGTTAGCTGAGTGGGTTTGGGTGTCAAACGTCCCGCAAAAAAGAGAAAATCAGAAGTGAAATGAGAGGGAGATTTCAAATCCACCCCGTCTCCTAGCCTTTAACGTTTGACCATCTTGATGAAACCAAGGCATTGCTTGAAGGCATTGTTCTAAACCCTCCACCTCCTGAGTAACACAGTAGAAGAGCACAAAAACGGAACAGGCTCCCCCATCACTCCTTTTCTGTTCTTTGCAGAGCACTGCCAAACCTTCAAATATCCATGATCCTGATAGTGTTCCCCCCCTCCCTTTACTTCCTTGTCAGTGCACAGCCAGTGGCGACTTTGCCTCTCTGAAGGCCTGGGGGACACAGCCCCTCCCAAGTGCCCGAGACAGAACTCTTCCCGTTTGCAGTGGGAGAAGAAAAGTCGCCCTGGAATCCACATTCATGATGCATCAAGTCAACAGATCCATCCCGTAACAGTTCCCGCTTGCAGCTAGAAGGGGAGACATCCCTGATATCTGGCTGTGCCAACGAATCGGGCACCGGAAGGCACATTTGTGTGTGTAATGGGGGTGGGTGGGAGCGACAACAAGAGATCCTATCTCCCCCCACAAGCTGTGGCACAGAGGGTCAGGAGGCAGCACTTGGTTCATGTTGCCCCTCGTCTGGCTGCTGCTCCTCCACTTTCAAACGCCCGGCATGAGCTGGGGAGCTAAGCAGACACGTTTACGTCCCTGAGAGAAATGGCACTATGTGCAGCTTCTGGGGGTTTGTCCTCTACCACAGCAGCCAGAGGGTCTGCCACAACAGCTGTCGCGTCCATGGCAAGGAGTGGGTTCAGGCCCTGCGTCAAGATCTGCTGAATGGTCTTCCGCAAGTTGGGGTGCAACTGGTTCTGGGTCTGGTAGAAAATGTCCAAGGCAAACGACTTCAGGGTGCCGGTGCAGAGGTCCTCGTACAATGGAATTGTGTACATCCGCGACATCTGCAATACAAATGGGACTCAGCAACCGTACAAAAATAAATATGCATTCTGGTTTAGAGCTAACAATGAAAACTGATAGATTGGTGGTACTGCATAAGTCAGCCAAAGGACTGGCTTATTATTATTATTATTATTATTATTATTATTATTATTATTAAAATTTGTATACCACCCTTCATCCAAAGATCACAGGGCAGTTCACAACATAAAAATACAAAATGAGAACACAAAATACATAACAAAACAAAAACAAACCAAAAAACCCCTCCCACAAAAACATTTTTATTATTGCGCAAACACATTATTCTTGTATCATAGTAAAGGGGAAAGTACTAGAGCGTACAGCAGCAGATATATTCTATGCTTATGAGAATATTTTATTATTTTGCTAGTTATGCTGTTTCAAATGTGCCTTTTATATTTGACTTCACTTAGTAATGTTTTCTTTTGAAATGTTTAAGATAATTTTTGTTAACTTTGCTCTGCTAAATGTGCATTCTGCAGTTGACCTCCTCTGCAGTGTTTTTTATAAAAACGTTTAGGTTAGGATAATATTTTAGTTTCCTGTGAATTATGTTTGAATGTTAATTGTATTTAACTATATACTTTATATTCAACTTTCTTCAGTAATGTTTTATTCTGAATTGTTTTATTTGCTGTTTTAATGTAGGTTGTAAACTGCTTTGAGATTCCCCCCCCTTAAAAATATAAAGCAGTATAGAAATGAAATGAAGAAGAAGAAAAATAGAGATTCAAAAGTGAAGATATAAATAGATTGGCTTCTTAAAATCTACTGAAACACCATGAGTTGCATCCAAGATACGTTCAGATGCCCTGAACTCCAAGTTAGTGATGTCCATTAATTTCATTAAGTCCTCCTTCTTGTTACACCCTCATCTCTTATCCCTCCTCTCTCCTCCTGGGCGATGCTTCTTCGCACTTTTCCCACCCACATCCAAGATTTTCCTCCACCTCGATTCCCTCCTCTGTGTAAAGCACCTCCCACGGATCAGGAAGTCTTGGTTTGGCTCGCAACCTTAAACTGGGCAGGCGGCCTTTGGTGACCCACTCTCTCTCAGCCTCAGTCCTCTGTCTGCACTACAGGAAACATAATACTGACCTGCCTAACCTCATCCAGCCCACCAATGAGTTCAGCCACCAGTTTCCACGTGCCGACAAACTGCACCACACACCTGATCCACACACTCGGTCATTCAGCAGGAGTTCCAGGGTCTGTTGCACGCAGCTTGTTTCATGCCCAAATCTCACGCCCCCGAGAGACACAGGGTGTTTTTAATCTGGAAGTTAGTACCTGGTTTTCCAAGAAGCGCCGGACTTTGTGAAGATCGGGATGGTAGTCATTGCGGACAATGATCTGCAGCCAGCGGATGCGAATCTCTGCATTCATGCCGTCCAACTGAGCCGAGTAGCATTCAGAGAGCTTTGATATCACCTCTGAAGAGCACATACGGAAATGTTCAGAAATGGAACCAGGGGGCCTGGCAATTCTCCAACCCAGAAGGGCTTCAGATCCTTGAGAAGACTGAATTTGCAAACCTAACCCAACCACACCTTAACGCGAAAAATGCCCCTAGATTTTAGTCTGCCTCTGGCTTGCTCTGAGGTTCGTATGAGCAAAGGCAGCTAACATTCACTGCCATTCACAGCACGGCCGCTTCAGCTCATATGGTGAGATACTCTGAACAATACTAAGGAGGAAATGAAATTCATAGGGACATAGGAAGCTGTGGTAGACTGTGCCGGTCCACTGCTCTATCTAACTCAATACTGTCTGCACTGGCTGGCAGTGGTTCTCCAGGGTTTCACACAGAGATCTTTCTCAACTCTACCTGGAGATGCGAAAACCAGACCTGGATTTTTTTGCATGCAAAACATGGTCTCACCCTAGTCTCCCACTCTTTATGGGAAGGCACAAGGCATGTGAAATGTCCTCAGGCTGCCCACAGCTGTGTCCCATTCAGCTGTACTCGCCACACCCAGTTTCAGGTACAGCAGGTGTGTCAAGTTTCCCAGGGGATCCTGTCCTCTCCTCCTCCAGCTCCGTACTACTGGCTGGTCACTCATGCTCCCATTTTATACTTAGGGCTGCCTGCCATACAGACCTTTTACTCGCGACCTTCAAATTTTTCTGGCTGAGCTATGTAGGGACTCAGGTGCTCACCTGCCAGCTCAACGAAACTCACCTTCAGGCAGTGGAGACCCGTCCAGCAGCCTGTCAAGGAAGAGCACGGTCTGGAACGTCCGCCATTCTGCAATATCAACACTGCCACCAGCAGCCACAGCATCCAGAGGCTCTGCGGTCCAGAGGCTGAAGAGCGTCTCCACAGGGCAGGTCAGACTGGATCCCTGAGATAAGTCTGGCTCAACTAAAGGAGGACCCGTCGCATTGAGCCAGCGTTCAAACTCTAGTCCTGCAACAGACACACAAACCAGAATCAGACAAGGAGCAGTCTGGACTTCTTTCCAGCTTGGGAGCAGTCAGGTTTCTGTGAGCACTTGCAGCTGCGTTATACTGGATCAGGCTGCTGGCAGAATACTATCTGCACTGGTACGGCAGTGGTCCTCTAGCATCTCAGGCACAAATATTTCTTCAGTCCTGTCCCCGGGGATGTTTTTCGCTCGTGATACCAGTGTACCATTCAACAGTGGATGGTACTCGCTAGAAAGGCTGTGGACTCTCCTTCATTGGAATTTTTAAAGCCGAGATTGGGTGGCCATCTGTCTTGGACACCTTAGTTCAGATTATTGCATTGTAGGGGGTTGAACTAGATGTTCCTTGGGGTACCTTCCAACTCTACGATTCTGTGATTCTATGAAACTGGGACCTTCAGAATGCAAGACGTGAGCTCCACAACGAAGTAAAGCAAAGCATGGGTCCCAAGTCTACGGACCATGTGCTAAGGCAATCTTAATCTCCAAAATCACAAAACAATCATGACTCTCCCTTCTCCCCCGCTCCAAGCCCTACTCAGATAATGATATGATGGAGCTTTCTCCTGGCAGGCACAACACCAACCAGTCAGAGAGGGGAAGGAGGACAGGGGCAAACTCTTGAAATTGCAAGCAGCAATTAAATTAAATACAAATCCAAGCCACCCAACTCTCCACATGTCTTTGCTGCAGGCTACACCCTGTTAAATACTTCCCTTTTCTCCTCCCAGCTCTTAAGTGGCGTGAACTTAGAACAGCAACAGCATGAACTATATTCATATTCATTCCAGTATCAGTGGTGAGTCAGCCATCAAAAGCAATTCACAGTTGTGACTTCCTTGAACCCAGCCCCTGGCTTCTCCTCCTGTGCTATGAATTGCAACCTACAGATTTAGCTTAAGCTGCAACAGTGCAAGAAACAGTCGAATCACTGGCAGGCCAGAGGGGACAGCTCTTTGCTGCTTCTCATAGAATCATATAATTGGAAGAGACCCTGAGTCATCAACCCCCTGCAACGCAGGGATCTCAACTAAAGCACCCAGGACAGATGGCTTGTCAAGTCTCCAATGAAGGAGAGTCCACCACCTTCCAAGGAAGACTGCTCCACTGCTGAACAGTTCTTACTGACAACAAGTTCTTCCTGATGTTCTTGTAACTTGAAGCCATTGGTTCAAGTCCCAACCTCTGGAGCAGGAGAAAACAAGCTCACTCCATCTTCTATGTGACAGCCCTTGAGATATTTGAACCCGGCCAGATGAGCGGGGTATAAATAATAAATTATTATATTATTATATCCTCTCAGTCTCCTCTTTTCCAGGCTAAACGTCCCCGGCTCCTTCAACCGTTCTTCATCAGGCTTGGCTTCCAGACCCTTGGTTTCTCCCATCCCATTCCAGCCTCTACACCACCTGACTGCCAAAGAGGTCCACACAAAGCACCATGACTGTGGAGCCATCCCCTCTCTCTGTCCCTGTCTGAATGGCACAACAGGTGCTGCACTGCATACCCACAGAATGAAGATGATGCTAGTGCAGAAGCTCCCAGGGTCACTTATTTTCACTTCAACGAAAGCAAAAGCAGCAAATGTGTTCTTCTCTACCTGTTCTGCTCTCAATGCATTGTTCTTTCAGTTCTGGAAAGAAAGCCAGGAAGGAATCCAAGAGATCTTGGGCCACAACACTAGTGAACTTGTACTTCTCGATGTAGGCCTGGAAGAGAGCCGGGAGAATGGGTCAAGGAGTTGGCAAGTTTCAGGGGAAAGAGAAAGACAGTTAAGTAGCAAAATCTATATATATATAAATGTAGGCATTGCGCGCGCAGAGGTCACAGCCTTTCTCCATAACTGCTGAACCATAATGTAACAAATTTGGCCACAACGTTCCATGCCCATCAGGGAGGGATCTGGCATAATTTTTTTCCAAAAAAACCACACCTTTCACACCTAAAATAATGATTAAACACAAAAACGTGGCGCCCAAATTAGACGTCACCACCAGAAGCTCTGAAGACTCCAGCAGTATCCAATAGAAAGGCAGATTGCACCCTGCTGCCTCCAAAGCTGCACCACCAGATGACATCACAAAATTCCACAGCAACCAACTGAAAAAAGGCCTTTTGCAGCAACAAGGGCCAGCTTTTTCAATAGGCCGCAGCATTGCCAAGCAAGGAAAACTGAGTAGGCTGCACCATTCAGTAGGCCACAGGCAAAAACAGAATAGGGCCTTTCACAATGGGGTGGTCACAGGGATGAGGCACAACAAAGGGAGGAACACATAGCCGTGGGGGGGGGGGGAGGACCCTGAATCCGCCAAAGCAGTGGGGGGGGGGGTTGGGACAGGGAAAACTGAGTAGGCCTCACCATTGCCCAGTAGGCCACAGGCAAAAACAAGCAGAATATGGGGCTTTCACAACCGGGGGGGGGGGGTCCACAGGGATGAGGCACAACAAAGGGAGGGGGGACACATAGCCATGGGGGGGGGGAGGAAGAACCTTGAGTCAGCCAAAACAGTGGGGGGTAGGTTGGGACAGGGAAAACTGAGTAGGCTGCAACATTGCCCAGTAGGCCTCAGGCAAAAACAAACATAATATGGGCCTTTAACAGGGTGGGGGAATCACAGGAATGAGGCATGACAATGGGGGAGGGGGCTCACAGGGATGAGGCACAACAAAGGGAGGGCGGAAACACATAGCCATGGGGGGGGTAGGACCCCGAGTCAACCAAAGCAGTGAGGTGTGGGGACATTTTCAGGAACAGGCGTGGGTGGGGGGAGTCTTATTTTTGAAACACAGTAGGGGAGTCAGGGTTGGGACAGGGCAGGTGAGAGGACTCTAAAGGGAGACTCTGAAGGTCCATTTAACAGAAAAAAGGTCCATTTAACACAAAAACCCACAGCAACACGTGGCTGGGCCAGCTAGTCATATATACAGTGGTACCTCTACTTACAAATAACTCTACTTACGAATTTTTCTACTTACAAATGGAGCTCCGTCCGCCATCTTGGATGCGGTTTAGATAGGATTTTTTCTACTTACGAATTTTTAGATAGGGTTGCTTCGACTTACGAATTTTTTCTCCCAATGCATTCCTATGAGATTTGACTTACACATTTTTTCGACTTACAAATGTGTGTTCGGAACACATTAAATTCGTAAGTAGAGGTACCACTGTATATATATAACGAGGGAAGGAAGGGCAATAACGGAGTAGGCGAAGGGGGATGGAACAAGCATGCAGAGGAAAAAGTGAAATGCAACAGGTAAGGAAAGTCTATTTCCCAGAGGAGACTGCATAGTGGGGAGAGAGAGAGAGAAAGAGAAAGAGAAAGAGAAAGAACTTATGTAAACCAACATTGTTGACCCACATTACCACTGACACCCCAAATCATGAAACTCCTTCCTCCTAAAGATTCACTAAAGGACATTCATCTGTCACAAGAACTTCCTTTAAATTATTTGGCACTTCAATCCTTTAGGAGGGCCAGGCTGAACGCAGAAATAAAATACCTATATAATGCTCCAGGAAGTTGTTGGTAATTGGGGAGCAGGGATGCAACTGGCATGCACGACAGGCAGCATTTCTTGGCATACATGAACACAAGACTCAGGCTAGTGAAAGCGAGGTCTCTCTGACAACATGTAGGCCACATTTTCAAGATGGGTGTTTGCCATGAAACCCCTTCTATTTTGTCTTCCTTCTCCACTACCTCCCAACTCCTTGCTTTGACTGAGTTGTTTTAACTGGGACCCGTTGCTGATCTATGTCACCAAGCGGTCTCCTGCAGAACTGTCCTCATCTAACAAACAGCTATTTTCAAGCCCTTGCTTAAAGCATGCCATACTGCCTCTCCTCCTCCTTTTCTAAAATTGCCACCCCTCTCTTTCTGCTGGGTGTCTCAAAGGGAAATCCATACAGGCAAGAGTCTCACATACATGCACACAGACACACCCCACCTCTGAAACCCAAGTTACTAACTCGAAGGAAGGCATCAAAGCGTGCTGGGTCTCCACAGAGCTGAGACAGGTAGTAAACAAAGCAGTAACCTTTCTCGTACGTGAAGAGGTTCATCAGATTGCTAGGATTCACACCTGTAAGACCAAGGGATGGGTAACAGGCAAGGGGAGGGAAGGAGAGAGAGAGAAAACACAACAGTATCTTGGTAAAGCTGCAAGCGAAAATGCCACCAAAAGCTTCCTTGGTCCACAGCTTCTTCTCCTCCTCCTCAAATTACGGCTTTTAATTACTTATTTATACAGCATCATCAGTGTCTATGGTGCTCCATAAAGTTTCAGAAGCAAAACATGAAAACAGGCCCCTGCAACCCCACATGCCAAGAGTTTGCAATCTGGAGCAGGAAATGGAGAAGGCAAGAGGGAGAGGGATGAATCTGTGGTCACAGCCACACTTCTTCAACCAGGCATTCGGTTGATTAAGATTCTATGGCTTTTAAAATCTGTTTGTGGGGGGGTGTTGGCTTGTTTTTGTTTTTTTATGTATTTTATATTCTCATTTTGTGTTTTTGTGCTGTGGATCTTGGAAAGGAAAGGAAAGGAAATCAGGAAGACCAACATTTTAATAAGGAATGGGGAAAATTTATAATTTATCTTAAACACCATTGTAAACAGTTAAAATTGTTAGTAGGATTGGAATAACACTTGTAGTTTAATGGTGAATTTTGGACACAATGGAGAGGTGAAAGATTTGGATTATTCTAAAAGATGCAAGAGGAAATGGTTAGCAATAGGACCCACAAAGGGGAGGAGGGAAGTCCAGGAGATTCTTTGGAATCTTGTTTCTGTGTTGTATGTTGGATATGTGACTGTAAAAATTTAATCTGGAAAAAAACCCAAATAAATAAATTCATAAAAAGGGAAGGGAAGGAAAATAAAAATAAAATAGCACTCTCAAATAGCCCAGTCTCAAATCTTCCATTCTTGGGCAAGGTGATTGACCGAGTGGTTGCTGAACAACTCCAGGCACGCCTAGAAGAAGCTGACAATTTGGATCCCTTCAAGTCGGGATTCAGGCCTCATCATGGGACTGCAACTGCCTTGGTTGCACTGGTTGATGATCTCCAGCGGGCTAGGGACAAAGGTAAGAGCTGTTTCCTAGTTCTGCTGGAACTCTCAGCGGCTTTTGACACCATCGACCATAACATCCTTCTGGACCGTCTAGAGGGGTTGGGAGCTGGGGGCACTGTCATACAGTGGTTCCGCTCCTTCCTCCTGGGCCGTGTCCAGAAAGTGGTGGTGGGGGATGAGTGCTCAGACCCCTGGGCTCTCACTTGTGGGGTGCCTCGGGGTTCTGTCCTCTCCCCCATGCTTTTTAACATCTATATGCAGCCGTTGGGAGAGATCATCAGGGGTTTGGGGCTGAGTGTTCATCAGTATGCGGATGATACCCAGCTCTACCTCTCTTTCAAATCAGAACCAGTGAAGGCGGTGAGGGTCCTGAGTGAGTGTCTGGAGGCGGTTGGAGGTTGGATGGCGGCTAACAGACTGAGGTTG
The DNA here is from genome assembly GCF_965207765.1 of Zootoca vivipara. Taxonomy (NCBI): domain Eukaryota; kingdom Metazoa; phylum Chordata; class Lepidosauria; order Squamata; family Lacertidae; genus Zootoca; species Zootoca vivipara. Next base: position 91,560,819 of record NC_142588.1, on the reverse strand, counting down.
AATCCTGACAAGACAGAAGTACTGTTTGTGGGGGACAGGAGGCGGGCAGGTGTGGGGGACTCCCTGGTCCTGAATGGGGTAGCTGTGACCCTGAAGGACCAGGTGCGCAGCCTGGGAGTCATTTTAGACTCACAGCTGTCCATGGAGGCGCAGGTTAATTCTGTATCCAGGGCAGCTGTTTATCAGCTCCATCTGGTACGCAGGCTGAGGCCCTACCTGCCTGTGGACTGTCTCGCCAGAGTGGTGCATGCTCTAGTTATCTCTCGCTTGGACTACTGCAATGCGCTCTACGTGGGGTTACCTTTGAAGGTGACCCGGAAACTACAATTAATCCAGAATGCAGCAGCTAGACTGGTGACTGGGAGCAGCCGCCGAGACCACATAACACTGGTCATGAAAGACCTACATTGGCTCCCAGTACGTTTCCGAGCACAATTCAAAGTGTTGGTGCTGACCTTTAAAGCCCTAAATGACCTCGGTCCAGTATACCTGAAGGAGCGTCTCCACCTCCATTGCTCTGCCCGGACACTGAGGTCCAGTGCCGAGGGCCTTCTGGCGGTTCCCTCGCTGCGAGAGTCCAAGTTACAGGGAACCAGGCAGAGGGCCTTCTTGGTGGTGGCACCCGCCCTGTGGAACGCCCTCCCACCAGCTGTCAAAAAGAAAAATAACTACCAGACTTTTAGAGGACATCTGAAGGCAGCCCTGTTTAGGGAGTCTTTTAATGTTTAATCGATTATTTTATTTTATTTTTCTGTTGGAAGCTGCCCAGAGTGGCTGGGGAAACCCAGCCAGATGGGCGGGGTATAAATATATTGTTGTTGTTGTTGTTGTTGTTGTTGTTGTTGTTGTTGTTGTTGTTGTTATACCAAGCATCCCCAAACTTCGGCCCTCCAGATGTTTTGGACTACAATTCCCATCTTCCCTGACCACTGGTCCTGTTAGCTAGGGATCATGGGAGTTGTAGGCCAAAACATCTGGAGGGCCGCATTTTGGGGATGCCTGCTCTAAAGGATCTTGGATACCGCAGTTTGTTAAGGTTCTCCTAAGAATTTTCAGCACTCTTTACAAACTACAATTCCTGGGGTCACCTGGGAGAAGCCCCAGCTGTGAAAGAGGCATAAGAGTGCTTCCTGGAGGAAGCACACAAAGAAGGGCCTCGGATGGTGATCCCAGGGTCTGGGTTGGTTCATATGGGGAGAGGCGGTCCTTGAGGTATTACCATCAAGTAACCTAGCAGTTAGACCTTATGTAATCTCCTGGGGTTCTTACAGTGCAATCCTACAGAGTTCAGTGGGGCTTAGGCTTACTGTCAGGTAGTAAGGATTGCAGCCTTATAGACCCTTCTGTAGTCAAAGAATGTAAAGAAGCAGGGAGACGAGAGAAAGAAGGGAACCCAGCAATGCAGGGGCGTGTTGTGGGACTGAAATCTAAACTAACCACCTCCATACTTTATCGTGAAAGCTCGTTGCCTGCCCCTAATTTAGAGCAGCATTTTGATAACAAACAACTTCCACTGTGCTGTGATACTTCATGCTTGGCCTCTGTCTGCGACACTGAATTTGTTTTGTGGAACTGACCCAAGATGCAGCCACCTATTTCAGGCTTCGGGGGGGTGGAGGGGTGGGATGATATTACAGCCATGATAGCAGAAGCTCATGCATAACAGGAAGCCAGAGATGGGCAGGGTGAGCTGGCCTGTTTTATAAAAGCCGAGACCCAGCTGGCCAGTCTCAACACAGGACATACCTGGCTCCAGCTTCACCTGAAGCTTGCTAACAGGGTTGTCCTCCCCAAGGAGCTTCATTTGCCTGTGGAGGGCATCAAGGCGGAAGGCAGTCTCCAGGCACGTAAAGGCAGCACCTGCACACGAAAACAAAATGTATTGGTGCCTAAAGCCTGCAGCACAAAAATCTGGCTGTGCACTTCAAATATACATGTGGACTTCAGCTTCCCTTCCCTTTGCAGCCCCCCAGCCACCTCTTTTCTCTGTTCATTCTCTCTCCCAATCCCTCCAGCCCTCTCGCACTCCTCTCCTGGCCTTCTGCTTTTGCCTTCCCTCCTCTGGACCGCTCCCAGTTCCAAACCCCATTTCCTAACCTCCCCGTGACCCACCCTATTAGACCTGCTCTCTTCACGGGAGCTCACCACTCTGACCCAGTCCTTGCTACCATCTGAACAGCTCACCCACTGGCAGCCTGTTCCCACCCTTCTGTGACATCATGGAAGGCCAACCAAACACTCCCGAGAAGCTACATTGCCAAATCGCAAAACCCCTCAATCACGGCATTACAATTAAGATTCAGGGAAAGGAATTAGTTCATTCAGCCATACAACAATTCTACAAAGGGGTGGGCACACTTTAGGTTTGTGGCATGTACTTCCTCTGTTTTTCACTAAAACCCCAAGGGAACCCAACTGGAGACAACTGCAAAAATAGTGGGTAAGATATGGAATTGGTACAGGACGCCTCTGAGCACACGCTTAGCCCAGGAATTTATATCCAGAACCTGAACTCATAGTCCTGCCACACAAAAATCCACTCCTGGTTTCACCCTCCCCCCAAGCTTTCTTTAGTTCAGCAGCTTAATTTAGAGAATTCTGATCTACTGCAGATTGTCCAGAGATATACCAGTTGGTTGTGATCAATCTTCTGCCCACAACTGCTGTGAAGTAGGTCACTGTTTCAGAGCTGGTGAAATGAAGGCCAAGAGAAAGCAGCTAATCTGAGATAAATGACCAAGTTGAAATCCTGGGCTTCCCAAGAAATGCCCAGCATTCAGCAGAGGGGATGGCACAGGATCTCAAGGAAGCAGATGATGGAATGGTGTACACTTCAGGGCTGTCACCCTAAAGGCAATTTTAAATCAAGTTATGTGACAGCTGCTATCACATGTTGAACTGTTCAAGTGCATCACATAACCTGGGACATTTTCTGCATGGAACTGGAAACTGTTTTGTGTATCAGTTAACCAAGAATCAAGTTGCAACCCACAATTCATCGACTCCAGAGTAGTCTCATTAAAATTCAGTTGTTTCTGTTTCAGGGGTCCAATCAGTGGCAGAGCTTCATGCTCCAGAACTGGGGGGGGGGAGCAGGCAGGGGCGGGGCTGGTGCGCGCCCTGGGGGCGTGGCGTGGGGCAGCCGCGATGGCACCCCACTGGGATCACGCTGCCGGGGGCGGTGCACTCCCCCCACACTCCTCTTCCTCTGCCAGTGGGTCCAAATTGTCCTCTGATTTCCCTTCTTATTTGTCTTCAGAGGTCAAGGTTGGGTGTGATTAAAAGACACTGGGAGAGCGGGATTCTTGGTGGGGTAAGTATAAATAGATGGAGGGGGGATTTTGCTTGATGCTGCTGTTACATGTGTGCTGATGTACCATTTGATTAAACAGTAAGAGAAAGGGTTCACAGCAATTGTGAGATGATACAGGATTGCAGGACTCTGCAACCAGACTACCCTTCTAGAATTAACGTACCGAGACAAAATACTGAAGCAACCTTTTTTTAAAGCTAGTTCCAGACTAGCTAAGCTTCTCTCTTCTTTCCCTTGGGATACTGCCCTTGGGATACAGCCCTCACGATAACTGTAATGTTGCGTATGCAAAGAGGGAGAGGGCTTTCAGCTCTTCCCCCACGGTGTGCGGCTCCCTGCCCGGCTCTACCCTCAGTGTCTTCGCACAGCACAACTGCCCGAGGCAGGGTTCCAGGATCCGTGCAGGACCTGCACACTAAGAGGTGAGCACACAAAGGCTTCCCCACATCAAATGGCCACACTGAGCTGGGAGCAGCTTGGCATGGGGCCAGAAGCACGACCCCACAGCCTGTCTCTACTCACTGCCCCTCTTTTGCATGCGTAACATATGAAGAGAGCTATGTAGTTAATTAGGGCTACACTTTGTAAATTTTACTTTTAACATCTTTACTGAAAGTTCAAAAAGTACATAACTATATGTGCATCAAGTATGGTGAGACTCAAACAAAAAAGAGAAAGAGAGAAAGGGAACCCGTGCAGAAGGGGGAAAAGGGGATGTGGGAAAAACTCAAAACTGTGTATTTTACAAGGATGTTATTGCACTTTACCAGATCTTAACCTATTATAGTATTTGTAAGAATAGATTCCAAATGTCACTGAATTTGTCCATGGCAAGTCTGCGTTTATATGCAAGTTGTTCATACGTTGCGAGTTTGCGTAAGTCTTCAATCCAATCATAGAAGGGAATTAGGGCTACTATTGAGCCACGATCTAAAACCCAGTTCACATCACGGTTCGATCTTGATTAAATAATAGCCTTAATGATGGCTTTCGCCAAAGGACTGACAAACTGCTTTACAGTTGTGGGGAGACAAAGGGGAAATTTGCTCCCGAGAGAAGAGGAGCCATGCAGAGGTATCTCGAGCCTGGCTTCCTATTTGTTGAGAACGGTTATTTGGGAAGTATTAGGAGCTCCAAGAGATCTAGAGCGTCCGGATTGCAGCTCCCTGATGCTTTGTTAGGAACTGTAGATGCTATAAGAATGGCAGCTCTTGAGGGCCCCTGCTAACGGCACCCAGGTTGTTGAAACAAGCTCTTCTTTTCAAACTATGTAAACAATGTCACAGACCTACCCTGCCGCTTACCATAGGTCTCGGTGGTGATCCGGCGCTGAGCGTAAGTGGCCAGCCCCTCGCTCAGCCACATCTCTTCCCACGTGGCGTTGGTGACGGCGTTGCCAAACCAGCTGTGGGCCACTTCGTGGATGACATCGATGATGAGGAATTCGTCGCTCTCCAGGATGGAGGAGATTATGAAGGTGAGGCAGGGGTTCTCCATGGCGACAATGGGGAAAGAGGGAGGAAGGAAAACTATGTCGTACCTGGAAGGGACAAGGAGAGGGTGGGGAGGACGCAGGTCACTCTCAGGACCTGGGAGCCATAATTCTCACAAGTGTGTGGAAATGCATAGAGGACTCCTGGGACTTTGGGCTCTCAAATTTCAGCCGCGCCCTGCGAGACGCTAAAATTTGGTGCCCCTCGGCTCTTGAGCTCTGTTCTAAAGCATTGTTTTGGTGCCCCAGTGTGGCCCCACCAGTCGCGCCACCCTAAAACTGCCTGTTCCCAGTCTCTCCCAGCCCATCTGTGCACTCTGGGTGCGGTGGGAGGGGCACTGCCATTTAAGCAGTAGGGTTGGCTGTATGTTACGCATCCACCAAGCTGAGAGTGGAAAACCTGAGATTTTAACCGTGTTATGGGGGAGATTAAGACAGGGACTGGCTTTGTGCAGGGACTCAAGCCCTGTACCCCTCTGCACAAAATCATTCTGAAGTTCCCTTATAACGGCACACAATCCAATGGACTGGCCCCTTATTTATCACAGTCTTTCTACTTGCAGTAGGAGAATGAAAGAATAATGCAGCCCTCCACAGCTACAGCATTCCTCGCCCCCCCGCATTCACCTGCCACAATTTAAGAAGGATGATGACATGCTGGAACATGTGCAGAGGAGAGCGACCAAGATGATCAAGGGTCTGGAAACCAAGCCTGATGAGCAATGGTTGAGGGAACTGGGTATGTTTAGCCTGGTAAAGGAGAGACTGGGAGGAGATAGGATAGCCACCTTCAAATATCTGAAGGGCTGTCACATGGGAGATGGAGAAAGCTTGTTTTCTGCTGCTCTGGATGGTAGGACCCGAACCAATGGATTCAAGTTACAAGTAAGGAGATTCTGACTAAACATCAGGAAGAAATTTCTGGCAGTAAGAGCTTTTCAACAGTGGAATGGACTCCTTCAGACAGTGGTGAGCTCTCCTCCTTTGGAGTTTTTTAAGCAGAGATTGGATGGCCGTGAGTCACTGATGCTTTTGTTTAGGTTCCTGCATTGCAGGGGGTTTGACTAGATGACCCTCAGGGTCCCTTCCACTTCTATAATTCTATTCTATGATTCTATCACCCCATGAAGAGCCTTGAACAATTGTTGCATTCTTGATTGAGACTGTCTCATTATAACCGTTTGAAAATCCACCATTTAAAAGTCTAACATTTCACCCATTAGCTCTGGATTCTGATCCTTTTGCACTCCGTGTCAGAATGAGCCAGACTTTATATTATTCCAGGTTTTCTATGCAAGGAAACAACATGCTCACAATTTGGCAAAGCACCCTTAATTTCAGAATAAAACCCTTCTGGATGAGGCACCCGTTGGATGCCTGATACCATTCTTGGTACCCAAGAGGTGCGGGTGGCAGCTGAATCAATGCCTCCACAGATACCTTCAATTTTATTCCAAAAGCATCAAACCTACCTTCCCCATATATAGGGCCCATAGAGGCTCTCTGCGGCGCTGAGCCAGCGCTCAACCCGACCCGACAGTTTGCTGATAGCTGTTGACAACAGGCATGGTTCCGCCCACACTTTGCTCCTGTTACAAAGACAGCAACAGTCAACTCACTGACTTCATGCTGGTTCCGCCATTCATATCATTCACTAGTGATTTTGGATCCCTGTTACGACACTTAAAATACACATTTGCAGACAATTTCAAGATCTAAGTCAGCAGTTGTCAACCTGGTCCCTACCGCCCAGTAGTGGGCATTTCAGGATTAAAGGTGGGCAGTAGGGGGTTCCACGGCACAAGCTGAATCCTCCTTCCATTGAGCACTGGTGGGCGGTAAGGAAATTTTACCATCAAGAAAGATGCATTAGTGGGCGGTAGGATAAAAAGGTTGACTACCCCGGTCTAGTTACAGGTAGGTAGCCGTGTTGGTCTGACGTAGTTGAAACAAAATAATAAAATTCCTTCCAGCAGCACCTTAGAGACCAACTAAGTTTGTCATTGGTATGAGCTTTCGTGTGCATGCACACTTCTTCAGATACACAGTGTGACAAACTTAGTTGGTCTCTAAGGTGCTGCTGGAAGGAATTTTATTATTTTGTTTCGACTATCCCTGGTCTAAGTAAAGTTCCTGACTGATGATTAGGCAAAAGCCACAAATATTTTCCTGGATATGGAGATGCCACACTGTGTGACAGGTGTCTTGCGCCACAACCAGTCAGCAGTGTTCAAGCTGCACAGGTCTGATCTACAGGTGTGCAGTGTCCCATGTCACCAGGAACAGCTTTTCCTGATCCATCCAGCTCGATGACTTCCAAGCACAAGCCTTGCATTTACGCATTAGCCTGGTTGCCGCAGGTGAGCAAGGATTCCATGCAAGCGAGCAAGTGGGCTGGTGGAGGAGGCATAGATTGCTCCATCCTTCCTCCATCAGTCCACTTGGTTTCTATGACAGAAGTCTATTCCTCCACTGCGAGCATGGAAATGCAACAGGTCAGAGGAAAGTGCGTGAATCACTCTATCCCTTCTCCACCACTCTGCTCGGTAAGGAAGCAGTTTTCTACTCTTCCACCACCAGCATGAAAATGCAGGCTAGTAAAAGGAACAATGAAAACATTTGAAAGGCTGCTAAAGCAGCTCCTCACAATGAGCACAGCTCAGGCAGAGAAAAGTAGCTTACCTAGGACCAATGTCTGCAGGTACAAGGTCCCCTGCCACCAGGGCCACAAGGTAAGCAGGAATTGGGTATTCCATGTAGAACTGATAGGTGCCCTCTTCTTCCTCATAGGTGCTTTGGGTAGCACTCATCAACACTTGCATACCTGCAGGAGCCTGGAAAACAAGCAAAGGGTTGTCAGGATGCTCTACGGGCCAAGGAGACTAACAGCTGATTTGCACAACACTCAGTTGCCTAGTATGCACATCACATTTGCCTGCACAAGATCCCAGGTTCAATCCTTGGCCGCTCCAGGGAAGGCTGGGGAAGGCTCCCTGTTTAAACCTTGGAGAGTCGCTGTCAGCCTGTGTTGACAATACTGAGCTAGATAAACAAGGCAGCTTCCCTTGTTCCTATGGGGTGAAGCTCGTTCCTCTCTAACCACAAACTGTAGCAAAGGTTTGTTCTTGACTAGTGCTTGCAGTTGGTAAGTTTAACTACAAGTCTGGGTTTGGACAACAGGCTAAGCCGAACCTGGGCTTAGTTCAGCCCAGTGCAGGAACAAAACCAAAAAAGGAGTGGGGAGCAGCTGTGAGTTCTTCTCTGGGAACTCACACATTCACTGCTGTTTGGTGACATGCAAACCAGGCAAATGTGCACTAAAAAAAAAGAGAGAAATTGCCCATGCAATCCAAATTCCTAAGATAAATGGAACTCTATATAAACTGTGAAAATTGAGCAGATTTCCATAATTTACCCAAGTCTGCATAACTTTTTGTTGCTCTGCTAGTCACTGGTAGGTCAAAAGAGCAGTAAAGGGCACTAAAGCCCCAGTTCGTACCATTCATGCCAACCCTCTGGCACCTGAGATAACAACAACAACAGATTAGACAGTCGGACAGCTCTTTCTAGGAAGGATATTCAAGAGGCGTGAGCAGTATCAGTTGAAGCAAGATGTCTCTGCCCTAGCCTGGGGTGAGAAGAAGGGGAGATTGTGATCCACTAATATACCAACTAGCCAGTTTCTCATGGACCAGTATTGTCAGCCTTTCAAAAAAGATGCTGAATCAGACTTCAATCTGAATGTCAGGCAGCTACATTTGTGAGCAAGAGTTAATACTCAAAAGCATTTAACGCAAATTAGTTATGCCTTAAGAGAGCCTCAGTGTGTACTCTTGCTTTTTAAAAATTTAAAGCACACCCATGGACCGCAGGGTTTTTTTTAGTAATAAACAATCCAAAAAGCAAACCCACACAAGTCTGAAGTCAGCTCAGCCTAATCTTCCAACCACTTGAGTGAAAAAGGAGACACAGATCAAGTCTCTTGTGCTGATTGAAATGAATCAAGAGGTTTAAAAGACAGTGGCTCACGGATGCCCAAAGTGATGCTTATTTCAGAGTCCAACTCCTGAAGAAAAAGAACCAGAGTTCTTTGGGCAGAGGGGGGATGCAAAGAACCTGACTGCCTACCTGCACATGGCCTTCTGGCAATAGACCCAGCAGATAAAGGAAAAGTTGTTAGCCAAACACCCACCCCAGAAGTATTGATATGGTGTAAGGGAAAGCAGCAAACTTTGTTCCCGAGCAGGTCTGTTCAGACAGATCCCAACATTTCACAGAGCACAGCAAACCTGAATGAATGTTTCTCCTCCCTAAGGAAATGGTGGTTTGTGACAGGCTTCCTACCTTGACGATGGCGGAGTAAGTACATTTCACAGCCGGCGTGTCAAAACAGGGGAAGAAGGAGCGGTTGCACACGGAATGGCCTTGCGTGAAGACAAATGGCTTGGCGTTGCCATAGGTCAGCTCTGGATCCAGCCACCAGATCTAATGACGCAACAAGAAGGAATGTGTGAGAAATGACAGTAATAAAAGCAACAGCCGTAAGGGAGCAGAGAGTATTTTCTAAAAGAGTGAGACGAGTTTCATTTTATTAAGCTGCACACATCACTCATGAGGGAAGAGGAGAGGGAGGCAGACAAGCTGGCAAATACCCCACCGTGTGTCTGTCCATGAATAAGTCAGACTGTGTCCTTTTCCACCACCAACATTGGCACAACTGTAGTGGAGGACCAATCAACTGCCCTGTATGAAAGTGAACTAGAAGAGGCAGGCAAAGACACCATCACAGTTTATCAATGTTGAAAGCTCGACACTGACAAAAACCCCCACATATATTAAGCAAAATAGAAACATCATCACCCGACCCCACACCCCACCCACCCACCTCTTTTCCCCTTTTCTTCCCAATGTCTCAACAAATGAAAGTGATTTGTAAAAATGTTATGAAAGACATTGCACATATCTTTGTAAACCAAGAAAATCTTTAATAATAAAATAAAAATAAAAATCAATGTTGAAAGCTGTCTAATTGTTAATAGTTAATTACTTATCCACCTTACACACCTTAAGGAATGGCTCCTCCCAGGCGTACCTTACCACCACTTCAGATCACCAATTCTTTGCTCTACAAAACTCAACTGCCTTGAGGAAACATACCAAATGCCATCTCTGCATGCTTTTTGTTAGCAAGCTCAAGCATCAAATTTTGTTCAAGAAAGTGTTAAAATAACACTGACATATGCCCAAGCTGGTGTCATTTCAACATTGCTGCTGCTAGTTTTGAAGTATTGTTCTGTTTTTAACAAGTATTTTGTTTTGATTGTTTGATTTATGACTTCAGGCATTCTATCAAAAAGTGACAGTAAGCTTTATAAATAAAAATGAATATTCAGAGGGCATCAACAAGCCAAAGGCTGGCTGGTTTCTTTGTCCCCCACTTTCCCTTCATGCATGCTTTCCGTTCTGGAAATGAAGGTTTTCCGTTTTATCATCTCCCTGGTGCCATGCATCTGCTCTGGTTTCACAAACCAGAATAATAGCAACTCTTTCTATGCTTGATTTGTAGCAAAGAAATACTTCTCTGTGTAACTGCAGGGAAGTCCCCCCCCCTTCCATGCAATTGTTCTTCTCAGCAACCCTGACTCACCTGACCTTACCATAACTGGAATCCACTGCACTGGACTAACCTGCACTGGCGGCATCACAATGTGTACAAGTGCCATTAGAAAACAGAATTAAAATGCAATGCCAAAAACAGCAGCAGGACTTACACATATGCCCAATTTCTACATATGCAGCAAACCTTGCTCACAGTGAATCCAGATGACCCTTAGCCATTTGGTAACTTAACCTTTGCTTCTGCCCTCCAGATGTTTGGACTATTATTTATTATTTTTATTTATTAAATTTGTATACTGCCCTATACCCGTAGATCTCAGAGTGGTTCAATTATAACTCCCATCAGCACAAGAACATAGGAAAAGCTCTCTCATACTAAGAACGGAAGCCCTTTTCAGACTATCTCAGGAAAAATGATAGTTTGATGAACTCGCGAGCAGGATTTGAAATATGAGCAACAGAAGGAATTAAGAGAATATAGTATTGATGTGTTGGTATAAGAAATAGAAGGTATTGTGCAGCAAGGGGGGGACTGAAACACAATGGAAAATGGGGCAGGAAGTTGAGAAAAGTTAAATTTATTATGTACTGAAGTATATATGTCAAACGTCTGAAAATTCAATAAAAAAATTATTACAAAGGAAGCAAGGAAGCCAACTCATACTGAACCAAGCCACTGGTCCACCTTCCTCAGTACTGCCTACACAGATTGGCAGGGTTTCAAGCAAGGGATGTTCCAGGCCATACCTGGAGATGCCAGCGACTGAACACACTACATTTTACATTCTTTTTCTGATTCCATGATTAATCTTTCCATTGGAAGAAATAATCCAGGAGTCGTCCCAAACTAGGTTGCCCAGGCTCCAGACACAGACACCTCCATACTAGACCAACCCTCTCGCTCCCTTGGCCCTCAATCATAGTTGCATGTTGGGCCAGCTGACCAATCCCCTCTCTTCGCCCTCTCCCTATTTTTTTGAAAATTCCAAGCTTTAAACAGGACAGAGGGATTCAAGCATGCCGTTCATTTAGCGGGCATCTAGCTAGTTCCAAAGGCTACAAAGCCAATTTGTTATATACATTTGGATTTTTACAGTAAAGACTGTTCAAGCCTTCCTACAAACCTGTGCTTTACGCCAAACAGAACAAGGAGAAATGAAAAGCTCATAAAATGTGTGCCTTGTTACTTGGGAAGAACAGCAAGGGAGGAGTGCAGAGAAACAGAAGGAAATTAATCCAGAGCTGTGTCAACATTTCAAACGAAATGGCACAGAGGTCTCCAGCTGTCTTGACCACGGGCAGCCTTCCAAGAGGCAGCACAGAGAAAAGGCCTTTCCCACTGCCTCTTTTTAGAACCTGGTGGACAAGCGTGGCTTGTTCCATTGTCATGAAAAGCACACAACAGTAAAGATAAGAAGTCCGATTGTCCACAAAAAGAGAGAGAGAAGGATTTAAGAGAAAAATACCAACCATTTATGGATAGCTGCTCCTAAATGGGTTAAGCCCTATTTTCTCGATCTCACCTATCAAACAGGGTGAAGAGGGAATGAAAAGGCCCTGAGGATTTGAAATAAGGATGCGGAAATCTAAGTAAATACTACCGTATATCGTCCAGCAGTTGATTTCAACCAGATGAGAAGGAGCAAATAAAATCCAGCACAAAAAAGGATGGTGGCCAAAGGCAACAGATTCTGTCATCCCAGGGAGGGGAGAGAACATGCCTCAAGAGTTAGCCTCAGCCCACTGCTTTGTTTTGGTGCACGATGCTATGGAGAGTGCTGGCCCTGTGCAACTAATCGCCATAGTATGTAAAAAGAAATAAGGGAATTATAGCTGTGCAACCCTCAAAGAGCCTTAGGCCACCCTACATCCACATGATCAGGAGACTGTTCCCTTTGAGACACTCTAGAACTGTGTCCAGCCCAATGCTTTGTTTGGCGCATTGCTCTTGTGGCAGTATATGCAGAAATTAATAAGGAACTGGGAGTGCACACCCCAAATGAAACTTTGGGGCATTATATACCACACACCCACCTCCAGAAGAGTGGTATCTATGAGACACCAGAACATTGTGTCCACCTGGTGTCATTTCTGAGCAATTCACTGAAAAGTATGCTAGATCTACATCGAGAACTGCCCGATATATGTGGAAATGAGTAAGAAACTGGGATTGTGCACCCCACAAAACCAAGAGACTACCACTTTTGGATTGCCCTAGCATTATTTCAAACTCAACTCTTTCTTTTTGCAAAAGACACTGTTGGCCATGCTGGCCCATGCAAATCTTTGCAAATAAATATACAAATAAGCAACTGGAGCTGTACAGCCCACAATAAGCTTGGGGCCACCACAAATCATACTTACCCAACCAGAAGACACCCCTTCAGGGTGCCCTAGCACTGCACCCAGCCCAGCCCAGCAGTCAAGAGCATTGGGTCCACACTAATAATTGCCAATGCATGCAGAACTGGGGTTGTACATCTGGCACTAAGCTTTGGAGGTTGAATTAGAGGACCCTTCCAACTCTATAATTCTATGATATCAAGAAGACTATTTCATTTTGGCGGAAGGGACTGTCAAGTGTGCTTCTCTTTGTTCCTTGTTCTTTTTTAATTGGCTATTATTTACATAGGAGCCGCATGTCTGACCGTGTCTTGTAGCAGATACAACGTTAGGGTGACTCAAAGGCAATAGTCTCTTGCTTGCAGAAGTGCATAACCCTAGCTCCACATTTTCATATATGTTGGCAATTATTCGTGTGGGCACAGCCCAGCATGTGCGACGGTGTCTTGCAACAAAATGAAGCATTGCTGTGGCGATTCAAAAGCAACAGTCTCCTGGTTGTATCGGTGTGTGGTTTTGTGTGGCCCCCATCTGTTGGGTGCATGCCCCCAGTTCTTTATCCATTTCCCACCCCCCATATATTGATAATAAATGGGATGGAGGAAATACACTTCCCAGTATCCTGAGCCAAATCAAAGCACTGGGTGGCTACAGTGCTAGGAGTGTCTCATAGAAGATACTCTCCTAGAGATGCTGGTATAAGACCTCTTATGGTAGCCCAAAGCTTTGTTTGGAGTGCACAGCTCCAATGGCTTATTTGCAAGTAGGATTACCATGTGTTAAAAAGCACTGCACAAAATCAATGGCTTGATAGAGAAGAATTCTTAAGGGTCTTGAGGGTCTAAAAGGGGAAAGTCACAGAGATATACAGCATACACCAAAGCTTATTTTGGGGTGCAGTGGGATGTAAGCCAATTGCTTACTGAAACTGCTTATCTAGCATCGTTGCAAATTGTCTTTGGGGGGAACTGGCAAATGGTCACCAACTCCAGTCCTGTTTGCAGTCCAGCTTTTCTAAAGAATCCTTTAAATTCTGGTTTCATGAGTGTGCTGGAAATTCTATGCAGGGAGATCCCTAAACTCCCTTCACATCGTATCCAGGATTCTCGGGGGGTGGGGGTGGTTCTTATTCCAAATCTCAGTCTCCTTGACTTAACAGTCACATAGCTGTTTTCTTGACAGAAGCCTTGTGATGGTACCATCCGAGTGTGTCCTTGACAGCTGTTCCCCAATTCTGACCCTACCTTCTAGAAAGAATGTGGCAAGAATCAAAATCCGAACATCTTCTGGAAGTGATATAATATCCTATATAATAGAGAGGATAGAGAAAAAGGGAGTGGAGGCAACATATTTTTTTTAATGTTACTCCATGAAAATGTTTTGTTATGCATGCAAGTTATTATCAGACACCTGTTAAGTATTGGGGGGGGGGGGAAGTTGAGTTCATTACAAATGCCATGTTCATTGGAAAGGATAAGGCAGTGTTAGCAGCTGTCACAAGGTGACCTGTAATAGATCAAGAGCAAATGATAGCTGGTTGGAGGGTGAAGGGAGGGGGGATTCAAGTGGATCCCTGCCCCCACCTGTCCCACATGCCTATTTGCAGAGGAGACTTTCCAATATCTTAAACCAGTATGATATCCAAACTGGGAAACTGTGCATTAAGGGCTCATTGGTCCCGGTTTGATATTCTGATTTGTAGCGAGCCTTCAGACCAGTTTTCCAGCTCAGATGTCACAGGAAACTGTGGTTAAGAAACCAGAAATCTCCAATTACAGCTGGGTGCACAAGAGGATGAAGGAAGCATAGAGGAGAAAGGAGCAATTGAACTTTATTAATCATTTGTTGTTCGGTCAGCCCCATTACGTTTGATGCAGACCAGTGTGGCATGACAGCTAACGTGATGGATTTGGAGGTAAACCTCACAGAAGTCTTTCCACATATTTTTGCCTGCCACAAAAGCCTTGCCTGTTGCGTAGGATGCTGGAATGCATTCTAGGAAACACTCACAGCTTCCACAAGGGTCCAGGCAGTAGTGCTGGATCTCTTCAGGAGGGTATCCTCCTGAATCAAGAGGAGGAACCTTTATGGCTCTCCAGATTGTGTTGGCCTCCAACTCCCATCAGCCCCAACCAGAAGACCAATGGCCAAGAATGGTGGAAGTCATAATCCAATTATATATGGCAGACCAGTTTCCTGTCCCTGCTCTGGAACATGCATCAATTGTTCTGCTTTTCTGCATCTAACAGGTTACCCCCATCTACTAATCTAGCTACCACTGTGGCAAAGTTCCCTACTTGTAACGTATTTAAATGCATTCATTTTTTATTCTTTTTAGCAACTTATCGCTCAGATTATTTTTCTGCATCCCTTACTGTCAGTTTGCATTTCTTTCGCAATAATCTGCTTTCTTTTTCTTGTTCCCTTCACCTGGATAAGGCTTCCTTGAACAAAGCTGGCCTTTATAACTTCCTTGACTCTGTTCTTTAACCACGCTGGTATCCTCTTGGACCTCGCAGCATCTTCCGTACTCTAGCCGAGCTGCTGTCAAAGGGCAATCAGCTCCAGATCTGCACTGCCTTTACCACCATCACATTCCACTGCAAGTTATCCCCTAAAATGACACCATGAGCACCACCCACCCACCCCAAAACACAATCTTTGGGGTTGCACAGAGAAAGGGGCACTTACAGCGGGTGCATCGATCGTGGTGTAGCGGATGATGACCTGGAAGGGCTGGTGAGGCTCCAGGGAAGACGGTAAGGAGATGGTGAGGGCCGAACCGTAGTCCGTGAAGGGGTCCACCCTGAAGAAAAGCGGGCAAGGGGCCACCGAGGCCGGCGCGGGGTCGTCAGGGAAGGTGGGTATGGGTGGAGGGGGCACCCCAGGCACGAGAGGAAAGTCGGAAAAGGAGCATGAAAAGTGGTTGATGGGGCTGGCTGGGGCAGTGAGGGGAGAGTGGGGGGCAGCTGCTGCACCCCTCAGGGCTCCCTCGGGGCCCGGCAGAGGAGTCCCATCCTGAGAGCCAGGGGCAAGGGGGCAGTCTGGTGAAACCAGGAAGTCGGGGGGCCCTGCCACTGGGCAGCTGTGGTGGCAGCAGTGGGCGGTCAGGGGGTCTGCCGGGGGCCCGGGACCCGCCAGCTCAGGGGCCAGGGGTGGCCCCAAGGCCGAAAGTGCGCTGGGGGTGCTGAGCGGGCAGTGCAGGTGGGGGTCCGAGAGGGGCGTAGGAGAGGGGCACCCCGTGGGCGGGGAAGGGCAGCGGGTCAAGAGGCGCCCGGGGGCCGGGTCGCTCCTCTCCGGGCCGGACAGCTCCGAGGAAGAGGAGGAGGAGGAAGAAGAGGAGACAGGAGCGGGGTCCCAGGCGGGGCACCTCGGGGCGCCATCCCCGCCGCCGCCGCCGCCCCGGCTCTCCGCGCTGCCCGGCGAGGCGGCGTCGGGGAAGACGAAGCCGCAGCGTCCACCGCCGGCCGGGGAGGGCCGGAAGGCGACCGAGGCGACCCGCAAGGCCGGGTGCGCGTCCAACACCAGGGCCTGCCGGCGGCTCTGGCTGCCGCTGCCGCCGCCACTGCTACTGCTGCTGCCAGCTCGGCGTCCCCGCCGGGCGCACAGCTCCAGCACCGAGCAGCCGGCCAAGGCGCGGGCGTCGGGCCGCAAGTGCAGCCCCAGGCGGAGGTGCCGGAGGCGGAAGAGCGACGAGCTGGAGGCCGAGGCCACGTCCGGGGGGCTCTCCGAGGCCGCCATGGGCGGAGGGCGCCGGGCGGAGAGAGGCGCGCGCGGTGGCGGCGGCGGGCGGCCCAGGCGGCGGCTATGTGAAATCCATGGGCGGGAGGCGGCGGCGCGGCGGGAGGCTCGCGCAGGCCGCTCGGCAGCGCCAGGAAGAGGCTCGGCCCGGCCCGGCCTGGCCCTGCCCAGCGCTGGGGCCTGGCTGGCTGACGGACGGGCTGACTGGCTGCCGGGCTCGCGTGCGGCGCCTCGCCGAGGGTGCGAGGCCGTCGGCCGCCGGGAGGCGCCCGAGGGAAGCGGGAGGCGGCTCGGGGCGAGGAGGAGGCCGGCAGCGGCCAGCAGGGGGGAAGAGAGAGCGGCGGAGGGAGAGGAGGAGGAGGAGCGGAGGCCGAGGCCTCGCCGTGTGGACGGGCACGAAGAGGATGCGGAGCGGAGTCGGGTCGATCTGGCTCCCTCCTTAAAAAGACGGACCCGTAATATTGCCATAGCTGCCAAGTTTTCCCTTTTCTCGTGAGGAAGCCTATTCAGCATAAGGGAAAATCCCTTTTAAAAAGGAATAACTTGGCAGCTATGAATATTGCACTGTGTTATAAGAAAAAGCCAAGCAGAAGCGACTCTGCACATGCTCTGTCTGGGACATTTTGTGTTGGCAGGGCGTTTCAAACACACGCCATAGCTGCCAAGTTATCCCTTTTTTTAAGGGATTTTCCATTATGCTGAATAGGCTTCCTCGCGAGAAAAGGGAAAACTTGGCAGCTATGACACACGCACACACACCCGTTATTTAATTTTAAGTTTGAAATCCAAAAAATATGTTAAACACACTCTTTGGGGCAAAGCAGCTTTTCCCTTAGGACAGGGGTTCTCAAACTTTTTTCTCTGGGCAAGTGCTGCAGGTGTATTTTTTGTAGATATGGGAGGAAATTCACAGCTGATGATGATCACAGGGGTCTGGGTTAGTTCCTATGGGGAGAGGTCCTTGAGGTACTGTGACCCTGAGCTGTTTAGGCAAATCATTTTGCCTACTGAATCAGCCTGCCTGCTTGTTAATAAAGTTTATCTCCTTTATCTAATATCTTACAATCTCAGGACTCTACAAATCAGTGTGTGTTGCATCCAGATTATAAAGAGTAGACCTACTGAAATTATTGGCCCTCAATAAGTCATGGCCATTCATTTCAACACTGGGTAGGGCCAATATTGGATACAAGCCAGTAACTATAAAGATTTGCACCTACTAAAATCAAGAGCAAAAATGACCAAACATTCACAGAGCTGGATTTTTTTAAGTGTTCAATTACAATACAGTAATGAATCATCTAATACAGGAAACCAACTTGAATTACTTTTTCCTTGTTTTTGTTTCGGGAACCTATTATTTCAGTTGTCAAGAGATATTTGCCAAGAAGCAAGCTGATGTTCTGCTGAAAGCAGTATGTATGTATAAGAGCCCTGTGGTAAAAAAATTCCCTGCGACAATTGTTTTAACACAGAGTGGGCAGGGCTGCTTATGTGCTGGATCCATCCCCTGGCCAAATTTCACCTAGCTCATGACATCAAGTGCACACTCTTTTCTTGCCCTTTCCAGCCTTCCCCTTGGGAAAGTTGAGGTGGCGCAGGAGTTATTCAAAGGCGCCCAATAGCATATGCCCCCAACCACCCAGCAGGTGAGGAGGCAAAGAAAGCTATCATATCATCAGCTCTGGATTGGAGGGACGGATTCCCTAAATGACTTGTGGCAGTGAGTAGGCCCCACTTAACTCAGTGGACTCTACTCCTGAGTCATGCATACACGCTGAGTCATGCATACACGCTGAGTCATGCATACAGCTGCTCGACTTCCTTACTCCTGTGATAATTTGCTTTCTCGAACCTTGCTGTTAACCAGTTAGCATACCGTGTTTCCCCTTTTTTAAGGCGTAGCCATAAAGTAAGCCATGGCAGGATTTTTAAACATTTGCTAAACATAAGACATACCCCGAAAATAAGACATACCTCCATGCCATGTGGAGAGAGACCGCCAAGCGCCCCAACCAGCCAGCGGGACTCAGAACGCTGGCTGCAGCAGCAGCAGGAGGAAGCCTGCCGGCTCGGTGCCTGGAGCCAGCTGCTGCAGCGACGAGCGCGCAGAGCACCCGAGCCAGCGGTCTTGCCTCCGCCTGGCCCGACCGAGGAGACCTGCCTCCCCACCGCCCAGATCCGGCGGCTGCAGCGTGGAGCGCATTGAGCGCTCTGCAAGACCGAGCGCTTGGAGCGCTCTGTCGGCCGGGCGGAGTGCCCGAGCCAGCAGCCTCCGCCTGGCCCGGCCGTGGAGACTTCCCTCCCCACCGCCCAGATCCAGCGGCTGCAGCATCGGGCGCTCCGCAGGACCGAGCGCTTGGAGCGCTCTGTCGCGCCGGGCGGAGCGCCCGAGCCAGCGGCCTCCGCCTGGCCCAGCCGTGGAGACCTCCCTCCCCACCGCCCAGATCCAGCGGCTGCAGCGTCGGGCGCTCCGCAGGACCGAGCGCTTGGAGCGCTCTGTCGCGCCGGGCGGAGCGCCTGAGCCAGCGGCCTCCGCCTGGCCCGGCCATGGAGACCTCCCTCCCCACCGCCCAGATCCGGCGGCTACAGCGTCGGGCGCTCCGCAGGACCGAGCGCTTGGAGCGCTCTGTCGCGCCGGGCGGAGCGCCTGAGCCAGCGGCCTCCGCCTGGCCCGGCCGTGGAGACCTCCCTCCCCACCGCCCAGATCCGGCGGCTGCAGCGTCAGGCGCTCCGCAGGACCAAGCGCTTGGAGCGCTCTGTCGCGCCGGGCGGAGCGCCTGAGCCAGCGGCCTCCGCCTGGCCCGGCCATGGAGACCTGACTCCCTGCCGCCCAGATACGGCGGCTGCAGCGTGGAGCGCGTTGAGCGCTCCGCAAGACCAAGCGCTTGGAGCGCTCTGTCGGCCGGGCGGAGTGCCCGAGCCAGCGGTCTCCGCCTGACCCAGCCGAGGAGACCTGCCTCCCCGCCGCCCAGAACCGGCGCAGCGCCAAGCGCTTGGAGCGCCCTGCCGGGCCGGGCGGACCGCCTAAGCCAGTTTTTCTTCTTTTTTTCTTCTCTTTTTGTAATGTACAGAAATGCAAACTATAGCTTATCATCATCATTACTTAATGTACAGAAATGTAATGTACAGAAATGCAAACTATATCTTATCATCATCAGGTAATTAAAAAAAAAAGACACCCCACCGAAAATAAGACACCCTGTGTTTTTTTGAGAAAAAAAAGTTGTAAGACGGTGTCTTAAAAAAGGGGAAACACGGTAGAAATAAAGCTTGATCCTTAACTGCAAGGGCACCTTCCACCCTGGCATGGAACAGATTATTATTTCTGCAGAGCCAACAAAAGCAACTGTCCTTACCATATACAGTGGTGCCTCTGGTTACGAAATTAATTCGTTCTGGAGGTCCATTCTTAACCTGAAACCGTTCTTAACCTGAGGTACCACTTTAGCTAATGGAGCCTTCCGCTGCCACTGCGCCACCGTCCCGCGATTTCTGTTCTCATCCTGGGGCAAAGTTGTTAACCCGAGGTACTACTTCCAGGTTAGCGGAGTCTGTAACCCAAGGTGTTTGTAACCTGAGGTACCACTGTACAGTGATGTTACTTACCCCTGTCCCAGCATTGCTTACTTTAAAACTACAAATGCATTTGATTACATCTGTGCCCCACCTTTCCTTAAGGAGTCCTGGGGTTCTCTCCTCCCCTTCCTTTTAGCCTCACAACCACCCTGTGAAGCAGATTAGGCTGAGAGACGAGGGACTGGGCAGTCTCCCGATGAGCTGCATGGTGCAGTTTGGGGCACAGAGTCCTTAAATCTGGGTCTCCCACTCCTAGAGTCAAATACTTTAGCTGCAAAGAAACACTGGCTCTTCCTTCCTACATCCTGCAGAAGGGATGTAGCTGTGTGTCCCCTTTACTGCTTTGCACTGCAGTTGGGATGTAGTCAGCGCTTCTGAAGAAAGAGCTTTGGCTTGATGTACTAGGGATGTTGATTTGTTCATGTAGCTGACACCCAGTGCTTCCCCCCCCTCTAGAAAAAGAGGTGCCAGTACTTACCATGAGGTTGTTAGAGTGTCACACTTTTTAACAACCCGTACTGCGTACCCTTGAGTACCCCCTTTAAAAAAATAGAACCACTGCTGGCACCAAGTATCGGCAGCAGCAGGGCAAACTCCATCTACTTTATTGCTGGGAAGAGATCCACCACGGCCCAAATAATAGAATGCACACAAGAGTTTTACAAAGCCCAAAATAGTTTTTATTCACTTTTTCAGATTTCTGTCTCAACAAGACAATTTGCAAACATGCTAAGGCTATAAAATGTCCAACTGGACCAAAGGAAAAAAAAAGAGGAAAAAAAGACATGCAACGCTGACCAAATTTAAAATCTCAGCTATTACAAGACTGACCATGCCCAGCTGGGCTACTGGCCCTAGACAACAGGGATTGCGTACAGTAACCATGGTAACGTACCACACAGGACTCAGCACCTGAGGTAGGTCTCTTTACAGTAAGAAAATAAAATTTCCTACACCAGTGTTAAACCCTGATCAGCAGGAGCCTGCTAAAAATTGCAGTGGTGGTAGTGGTGGGAGGGATAATAGATGGGATATAGTAACAAATATGCAGAAAATAAAAAGCTTGCACGCAGACAGAGTAGAGCAAAGAATTAATTGTTACAAACACCCAAGTATCTGAAAACCTTCCCAAGTGAAGTATTAGCGTATTTAGATCACTAGATCTATAATTCAGCAGAGGCCACTTTGAAAACTTTTGCAGACAGCACCAGGGTATCAGTCTGATGGTGGTTAATTGCTGTAGTTCATTAATGATGGATGGATTTGCTCAGCAAAGCAGAAGCAGTTTGCATTTCCTTTCTATAAAATATAAACCGAACTCTGCTGATATAGAACGTGTATTCACATTCCCTTTATTGCACCAGAGCGAGTGGCAATGAGTTTTTCTTTAAAGGTACCTAATGCTAATGTGTGGTTCTTCCTCTCTTGCTACCGACAAAGCTAATTTATGAATCTCACAAGAGACACAAAGAAACCTGACCCCCACTGCAGGCGTGTTATGGGAAACAGCTGCCACTACTTCCATGTGCCCTAGCAATGTGCCAAAGAGCATGATGGGTCTGATGAAACCAAGCCACATCAACAGAGCCCATCTCTCTTCTGTGAAGGACAGTGACAACAGGACACAGGAGGAGACAAGGGCAAAAGCCCATTTCCATCCAGAGATCTGGGAAACTCCAGCACTAAGAGAATACAGACTGCAGAAGACGAAACAGGGTCTAACGCAGCCTGGAAAAAGCCAGGTTCCCAGTACCGTAAAACTGTACAAAAATGATAGAAAAGAATATGCACTGGTATTAACACAGCGCTCATTTTAATATAAAATAAACAGCTTACATTTCCACTGTAAATATAGGCTATGTACAGAATTCTGTATAGATACAGCTACATGTATAAAGCTTCAATATAGGCCTCTTGATAAATTTATAATCATGGCTCCCTGAGCCATTTTGTAGAGTGCATTTAATAGCAAAAAACTAGTAAGAAGAATATGGAATAAATACCGTAATAAAAACCATAAAGAACCCTCCTTACAGTACTTTTTAGAAAAGAACTGAATCGTGACCCACAATGCTAAAAATTAAAAGATGAAAAGGCAATAATCTGCTTGGAGAACATGAAGACAGAGGAGTTCCTGCCACAGGCAGAAACTGTTACCCTCCCGATTAAAGTGACATTGCCCTGAATTTTAGCCCTTGACAGCAATCTTATTTTCTGCAGCAGCAAACATGGCGTAGAAGCGAGAGTTCTCATTGGACAGGAGAACCGATGGAGTATCAAATTCCATCACCTAAAACAAAAATTAAGGGGGAGACCATTAGAGATACATGGAATGTATACCATTAAACCTTTCATTTACCAAAATGAGTAACATTGAGTAACACGACAACATTGAAGCAGGTAGCTGAAAAGGATAATCTAGTCCAGCCTTCCTCAACCTAGTGCCCTCCATATGTTTTGACTATAGCACCCATCAGCCCCACTCTGAAGCTTTCAAAAACTAGTTTTAAAGCACCCCAACAAAGTACCTGTTCAGATTTTCCTTTAAAGTCTCCAATGAAGGATATCAAACCACCCTTTAAGGCAGTGTGTTTCATTGCTGAGTAGCTCAGAGGTTTTAACATTTAAACCAGACCTGAGATCTCTCCTAATTATGTAAGCATTGCACAATTCTGTCCCACGTTGAAGAGGGGCTCGTTGCAACGGCTTGAGAACACCAGTTTTGTGTGATCTTCTGCGGAGGGTGAAAAAAGGTTCGTTTCTTGCTCACCTGCCCTTGCATCAGAGCCATGATCCGATCAGAGCCCAGAACCGTATGCAGGCGGTGAGCAATTGTCAGCATTGTGCAGTCTGCAAATGCCTCCCTGATAGTCTCCTGGATCAGCAAATCAGTCTCTGTGTCCATGGCAGCTGTTGCTTCATCCAGGATCAAGATCTGAATATAGCGTAACATGAACGTTGTTAAAAATAGAGACATACACCTCTCTCAGTGCTCCCAAGAAGGACCAAAAATGTAACATAACAAAACAAAGCCCTAACAGAAGCTGCCAAGAAAACCAAAGTGCAAGTAGGAAAGTAAGTACAAACAGACAAATAAGCCAAGAGAATAAAGAAAGTATTTTTCCTAGGTGAGGGAGGGAGACTAAACAGAGAGAGTAGTCACATGGAGCTGCCTCTCATGGTGGGAATCCATAGACCTTCGTTGTCTGGAGTCCTCCTGCCCTGCCCCAGGGAACAGCCCACTATGAAAGGACTCAAAGGATCCACTGGGTTCACCAGGTGTTCCTGAAGTGCAATTCTCATCATCTCTGAACACTGAACATGTTGGCTGATGGGGAGTTGGAAGTCCAACAGCATAAAGAAGGTATCTGAAGAAGTGTGCATGCACACGAAAGCTCATACCAAAATAAAAACTTAGTTGGTCTTTAAGGTGCTACTGAAGGAATTTTTTTAGCATAAAGAAGGCACCATCTTGGTCACCCAACAGGGTCTTAACCCTAGGAGGCTGAATTCTGCTTTGCTCTGGGCTCTCTCAACACAAAAAATAGCACAAACTTGAAACACTACCTTAGTTGGGGGGGATTAGGAGGGGGAAGCCTATTAGGCTGTTGGGATACATTGGACCCATTCTATTATTTACTATGACTCTAGTATTTCACCTATGCATTTAAAGTTTCTGCTCCCTCTTCTGCTTCTTTTCCTCCAGGTCGTCCTAATAGCCCACAGAGAACTGCCTAAATGGTGGGTTGGATCTTTTCCCTAGGCACAAGGCACAGGCTTGTTTGCCCCCAAAGAAACAAAAAATAAATAAATTACAGGATGTTCTCTATGTACATGCTTCTTCACTACAAAAAATTAAGTTGATGTTGTGGGGCCCAGTGCACCACAATATATTTTGTGTCCGGCTAGGAGTCTGCTGGGCCCAAATAGCAGATTGATACTATCAGAATAAATGGTGGATAATGGTTTTTTTAAAAAAATGGGACTGCCAGAAACTTCAAACATATGCTGGTTTTTTATTGTTTTCTTCTTTTTAAATCCAACATGTGCATGCAATGTGCATCACAGTAGAAAATTGCCCTAGTAGCATAATAGGAAAGGAGCTGAAAGTGTCTGCACTCTTCTGCCTGTGCAGATGAGGATAGACCAAGCAAGGAGGTAGAGGATACAAGGAGGCAAAGGATACAAGGCGGCAGAGAGTAAAATGCAGAAAGCTAAACAGGTTTAGGATCAGGGGATGAAGCCGACATGTGCACTCTGAACAAAAACAGCATTCCGGAAAATTTATCTACAGTAAAGGATGTGGTAGCCAGTTGACTATTGCTTTAATCCTGACACTGGAACAAGCTTTTCTGAGGGAAGAAGATAATATGCCATATACATATGGTCTTTGTCTTCTACACACCAGCTCACCTTACAACGGCGCAGTAATACCCTGGCAATACAAAGCAACTGCCTCTCCCCGACAGAGAAGTTCTCGCCATTTTCCATCACTTCGGATTCAAGTTTCATGGGCATCTGAGAAATCTGAACCAGAAGAAGGGAATAGAGATGGATCAATGCTGTGGTCTGGCACTGTTGCAGCACAACAGCGTTGTCCAGGGGCACCACAACTGGTTATGAGAAAAACAAAGTGTGTCACAAGAGTCCAAGCACCTCTCACGCAAGGAGCACGGCACACAGATCCAAGATTAAAAGTAAGCATTCTCCTCTGATTTTTAGAAACCTCCAGCATGGACCACACCAGATTCATGCAGCACCACCAAGGAAGAGCCCTACCTCAATCAATAGTGTGCACAAGAATTCATCTGGCAAGGTCCTTTATTAATTTATAACATTTGAATCACTTTTACTCAAGAGTGAGTAATGATCTCTGACCCCGTAAGCATGTAGGTCAGCAGAATCTTGGAAACCAAGTACAAATTGTATGTATATGTGTCTTAGAAGCTGTTATCCAGATCTATTAAGGTATGCTGACCCCCCCCCCCATTATGTGCATCACTGCACATCTGTGCAAGTCTCCTTAATCCTCCTTCCAGTTTTTCAGTTGTTTATATGAGCCAGGCCTCACTCTAAAAAACAGAGCCAGTAAGAGTATGTGAACAGTTAACAAATGTGCTTAACTTCAAGCCAGATAATTTGGACCTTATTAGCTTTCCCTGCATGTTTTTTTTTCTTTTACAAAAGAAGATAGAGGACTCGTTTCAGTCAATCCTATCCACTTGCTCTATGTCTGAAGGAATGACCAAGGATACCCAGATGGGCAGAGTATAAATAAAAAATGATAGATTTGTTGTTGTTGTTGTTGTTGTTGTTGCTTGCTAGAAAAACTTTTTTCTCATGCAAATGGGACCACAGTGATACCAGCAACCATCTTACATGGCCAAGGTGCTGCACTTGTGCTGCTAAAGTAAGAACCCCCAACCCCTGTCACCAATCCCCTTACTTACACAGTCCTTCATGTGAGTCCTTTCCAAAGCATCCCAGATTTGCTCTTCACTGTACTGCGTGAAAGGATCCAAGTTATATCTAGAGGAGGGAAAGAGTAATAATAATAATACTTTATAATTAGGTAAAACGAAGGTGAGCTCCCAAAAACGCGTCTAAAGCAGTGATGGCTAACCTATATTGGCCTGAAGGCCAACCATCCAGGGGCTGTAGAACTAGAGTTGGAAGGGACCCTGGGGGGGGGTCATAAAGTCCAACCCCTGCAATACAGAAATCCTGCCCTCAGCCGTCCCTGGGTGGGCTCACCATCAACCTTCTGGTTAACAGCCTGACACTGCGCCACAGAGGACAATTGTGGGTGTGGCCACCACATACGGTTATACACAGAGAGAGCCACACAACCCTCCCTCCCTCGGTTGAAAAACACAGATTAACTGTGGAGTGGGGCTTATCAACTGGGTGACAGGGGAGAGGGAAATCTGCATCCCTCGTAAGAGTGCTGGGCTCTGCCCAACCCACTGCTGGGTCTACGGTATTATTATCATCAGCTCCCACTCCCCAAATCAGCAATACCTGGGGGTGGGATGGGGGAGAAGATTAAGCCCTTGACCTGGGGGTTAGTCGCAATGGCAACCATTTATCACAGAAAACTTAAATCAATTTTTCCCAACCCGGTGTCCTCTGGCTGCTGCCAGACTACAGCTCCCATCATCCCTGACCATGAGCTATGCTGCATGGGGCTGATGGGATTTTGGAGTCCAACAACAACTAGAGGGCAACACGTTGAGAAAGATTGAGTCAATATTTAAGCAGCACTAAGATCCTTAATTCAATCACCAGTACCTTTTGCCTTCAAAAGGAACAAAATGGAGACAGTGGAAGTAGACAGCAGCAGTGAATCGCTACTCTATGTCCCAGGGCAATGGAACTCCCTCCTCTATTGTGGCCAAGGCAATTTCACTTGAAGGGTGGCAGGTGAGGGAGAGGAAGATGCAAGCTCTTTTCTACCTCTTTGGCTATGGGTGAAACTAACCTCACGGTACCACTGAACAACACAGGCTCTTGGGGAATTATGGACAGCTTGCTCCGGAGATCTGCTAAGCCAATGTCATTGATTTTCACTCCATCAATTTTAATGCAGCCTCCTGACAGTTCAACCAAGCGGAAGAGAGCCATTCCTAGAGAGGACTTCCCTGGGGTGGAAAAGCAAGGAAGAATTAAGGGTTAACTGGTGACTTCTGCAACACACAGTCATGGTCCAAGTCCAGACAACAGACAGAAGCAAATACATTAAAAACTCACTCCATGAAGTGTTAAAATTAGAGGTGCCAGGTCAGCCTTTTAGCAGCCAAAGTTACTTTTTAAAATTTGCTCAATATATTTAAATTCCACCTTTCAAGCAGTTCACAGCTTAACATGGTGGCTTATAATTCAATAGACATAATATAAGAGTGAAATGGGACAAGGAGAGGAGAATAAAAAAAATGCAGGTTCTATGGCCACCTCTGACTGCAATTCTGAGAGTGAAGGAGCCAAAAGACTATAATAAAACCAACTCTGACCAGAGAAAAAGCCACATTCCTGGGAGGAACACAGAAGACACTCAATTTATTTATACAGTGGTACCTTGAGTTACATACTTAATCCATTCCGGAGGTCCATTCGCAACAGGAAACTGCTTGTAACATGAGGCGCTCTTTCTCTAATGGCGCCTCCCGCTGCTGCTGGGCCGCCGGAGCGCGACTTTCACTCGCATCCCGGGGCAAAGGTTGCAACAAGAGGCATCTATTTCTGGGTTAGCGGAGCACATAACTCGCAGCATTCGTAAGGGGGATGATACGTAACACGAGGTACCACTGTATTTATTTATTTAAAAAAAATTCTCTACTGCTATATCTTAATATATATCTAAGTCATTTAAAACAATACAAAGATACAATAAAAGCATTAGAAAGACAAAAGGAAACGTCAGCAAACCATTTTGGAAGGATGTACTCTTTACAGCCTGCATAGGCCTGGCAGAATTAAGAGGTTTTCAAAAAGCGTTTAAAAGTTGGCACAGAAGGTGCCTGCTGAATCTCTCCTGGCAGAGCATTCTGCAGGACTGGGCCAACAGGACTAAACAAAGCCAAACAATCAAGTTTTATTACCGGTATGTAGTGGGTGTGTCAATTGTGCAGGTGCATATAGTTGCCAATGTGAATTAATCTTAGCGGGACCTGTTCTGGCATGGAAATGAGTACATTTACTGAAGAACGACAGGGTGTTCTTCAGAAATAACAAGTGCCAGACACATAAGCCGCTAGGTGGCTCCAGTCAGCTTTCATTGGTACTGATGGCAGCATTTTCACAAAGATACAATACATGGGACTGGATTTTAGCTTCCTGAAGTGCTGCCTAGGTATGTCCTTACCTGACCCCGTCCTTCCCACAATGCCAATCTTTTCCTTGGGTTTGATGGTGAAGGACACTTTCTTGAGGACAAGCGGCAAGTTCTCCCGATACCGCATTTCTGCATTTTCGAAGATGACTTCTCCTTCCTGAGGCCAGT
This sequence comes from Zootoca vivipara, assembly GCF_965207765.1. Classification (NCBI taxonomy): domain Eukaryota; kingdom Metazoa; phylum Chordata; class Lepidosauria; order Squamata; family Lacertidae; genus Zootoca; species Zootoca vivipara. The sequence continues at coordinate 91,532,733 of NC_142588.1, read as the reverse complement.
CTGGAGGGGGAGCCTTGTTTTTAATCCGAGCTGGAGCCTCCAGAGAAAGAGTCTTAGAAAGTTGCAGAGGATAAAAAAAGAGGTCAGGTGTCAACTGAGAACAGTGGCCCCAGGAATATGTTCTCATAAAAGACTACAGCTGGTAACTGACTCTTCAACACAAGCAAGATTCAACAGAAACTGACACATCATGCATGGGAGAGATGGTGCAGCTCCTGACCTCGAAGCATTTTTACGGAGATCAAGGCACTCTTTCCCTCAAATACCCCATGATGATGGGGCAGCTCCTCTTACATCCAATTTGGGAACAAAAGTGTCAGAAGCTTCTGGAGCAAAGAGCTGCCTCAGTTACAGCTACTGCCCAAGGTATTGGTTTCTCAGAGAATTCTCTCACACTCCTCCTCATTGCATAAACTAGATGGATTATGACTACATAAACTTTTGGGGATAAATATTGGCAATACAGGAAATAAATCTAGGACACAGGTGACCTTCTGTCAAACTCTTTTCTCAGCTCTCTGCTGAGTATTGCTGTTGTATTACCAAATTTTATTTTTGAGAGCAGATGAACTGATATTCAGCTCTGACAGCCCCCAAAACTGAGGGGGTGCCTCCTCCCAGTGGAGATTTCAGACTCTTCCTGTAATGGATGGGAAAAGTCACCATCACAAGATCTCATCTCCTTCATGAACAGAAGGAACCTCACAACTCTGAACATTTCTTCTTTCTTTATTTTGACAAGTGTTCTTCCTGGAGTTCAGTTGTCAATACCGTACCAGAGTTACACTGTGCCAACACAGTACAAAGTAAAGTGATTTCATTTAAACATCCTCCACATTTTTATGTTCATGCCACCCACAAGGTTAAACTCATGTCACATGTCAAATTAAGCCAATTTTTAAAATACATTTTTCACTAATGCTACTTAATGAAATTTCCTAAAAGAAATGAAAATTAATGCAGTCAAACGATACAGAATAAATCAAGACAAAGTGTTATATGCATACATGTAAAAATTAAGCCAGTATAGAGCACAGTTAAATGGCTGGAGGGACTTTTCTAGAGAGAGAGGTCATCTAAGACCAGTAAAAGCAATAGAAAAATATTTTGAGTACCTTGATATAGTGGTCAATCCTCTCCACTGAGGTGAAGCGGGCCTCTGTCTCTGAAGCTAGCCTGACTGTGAACTGGAACAACCCTGTGAGCTGATGACAAAACAGACAAGGATGTTATCTTTAAAAAAAAAGCATTTAAAAAGAGAATGCAAGTAGGGACTGGTGATAAACATTTTAGATTAACTTGAATATGCAAGGAACCAATATGGAACTTGAACTCTTGCCAGAACAGTAGAAGAACAACATGAGAATTATAAGAGGCTCTTAGATTTAACCTGAAGAAAGTGATTTGAAACCTCAAAGAGAGCAATTTCATTCTAGATTCCTACTCTTTCCTCCTGTTGTCCTATTAATCTGTAAGGTTATAAGAGTCTGTGTTGGTAGCCTATTGAATTAATTGACCACAAAGGTATGTTTTCTATTCAAATTTGATGGCATTTTAAAATGAAAAACACTATTTACTTTTAAAAATTAAAAATAACAGCTTCTGAACACAGACTATTGGTTATGATTTCTCATCTTAATTTGAATCTTCTTCCCCTGAAATTATTTGTGAATTTAGCTTTCCAAGTAAACACCAAACATTAATAATTTCCTTATACTGGGCTGCCTTCAGATGTCTTCTAAAAGTTGCAGTGTTATTTATCTCCTTGACATCTGACAGGACGGTGTTCCACAGGGCTGGTGCCACCACCAAGAAGGCCCTCTGCCTAGTTCCCCGTAACTTCACTTCTTACAGTGAGGGACCCACCAGAAGCCCCTCGGAGCTGGACCTCAATATCTGGGCTGAATGATGGGGGTGGAGACCCTCCTTCAGGTATACTGGGCCGAGGTCATTTAGGGATTTAAAGGTCAGCACCAACACTTTGAATTGTGCTCGGAAATATACTGGGAGCCAACGTAGGTCTTTTAGGACCGGTGTTATATGGTCCCAGTGGCCATTCCCAGTCACCAGTCTTGCAGCCGAATTCTGAATTAATTGTGGTTTCTGAGTCACCCTTAACATAAAGGCAAAAAGAAAAGAAAAAAAGCTCCATGGTATTATGTAATATCACAGCAATTCAGCCAACGTCTGTGGGCTCAGACAAAGAGGCAAAGCAGGGTGGCCAGTTTTTAGCTTTTATTATAAATTTGGCAAAATATATATTTTTGCTACTGCACAAGAATGGCGTTCCTACTTACACCTGGAGTTCAAAGATTCAAATGCAATTTTGAAAACTTCAGAAGGGAAGCCATTACCTGAACAGCATAGGAGATGGCCAGCCCAGCATAGGCAGGCGAAATCTGACCGTGCATGAAAACAATCATTAGGCCAGTGGTTGTAATGAGGGCAATGCTGACAATATCCAGTCTGACAGCGAGCCAGCGCATTGCACAGCTGAACAAGTAGAAGGGTGATTGATTGTTATCCAGCAGTTCTTGATATCTAAAAGGAAAATGAAGAGAAATACTAGTAGGATTCTAGGTAGCTTACCTTAAATGCAGAGAAATTTCACCAAAAAAATTGACTGTAGTCAAATGACAGCAGTCAGTATATATATATATATATATAGAGAGAGAGTCCAGTAACATGCAAATACTGTGTTTCAGAGAAGTAGAGCAATAACCTGCGCAAAAACTCCTGCCCTTTATTGTAAGCATGAATTGTAGAGAGGCCTTGAATGCTTGATGTGATGTGTGAGAGGAACGGGGACTGTGTAATGTTGTCCAGACGCTTCAGCTCCCGAATGAAGACTCTGCAGAAAGAAAAGAATCAGTTGGAAGGGCGAGATATCTGGCCCTGCAAACTACTCGTGTCACCTGTCTGGGGGAACATGACTGCAGAATCCCTGAACAACGGTTGCGTTTACCTCGATACAACATGCAGCACTATAAAAAGGACGACAAGGGGCCCAACTGCCATCAGGAACCATGGAAAGACACCAGAGATCACTCCCACACAGAAGAACACCAGGATGACGTTCTGTATGAACATTTCCGCTTGAAATGGCAGGCGAACATCAACTGGAAAAAAATAGACGGAGATGGCAGTCTTCACATAGGAGACTGAACACAAAAAGAGTTCTGATCTGGTAAAAGCTCTCCTTCAGAAATTCAGGTCTCACTTCCACCCAGGAAACAGAAACATACCACCATATTCTTCCAACCCTGGCCATATCTATCCAGAACTCTTATTCTCCCACTTCGCTGTCACCATATCTACAACCAGGCTTGTTCAGCTGCAGAAATACCAAGCTGCCACTTTAGGAAAAACCCTGACCCACATCTTCATTTGGAGTCATGCTCTCCCCTTTCATCTATATGCATTTGGAAAAAACCTCACTATATATATGGAATATATGGAAAATAACTGTTTACAGCTGAAAACGCTGGCAGTATTAAGATAAATTCAATAAATAATTTTTGATGGATGTAAATGTGGAAAACTGATTTGAATGGTTATAGTAAAATATGCACGGATGTATATGCAAAATGAACCATGGAAAGAGAAGAAGGGACGTTTTGTCAAATGTTTATTTGGAATTGTAAAATTGAAAATGTAATAAAAATTATTTTTTAAAACTCCACTAGTTTTCAGTAAGGACTTTCCCTGGGCTGCTTTGGGAGGCAGAGGGTAGGATATAAATTTGACAAATACATAAAAGAAATTACTCTGCCCCACCAGTCATAGATGTGTTTCGTATTTTACATGCATTTTTAAAATTTTCCATAACATCTTGGGGGGGGGTGTTTCAACATGCTAAAAAAAGGATGTGGTGCAGTCATATTGGAACCACACCACTTCAAATTGGCAGTTATTCTTGTATATTTATTTTCCACATGGGTATGGGTTATATGCTTGAATGTCAGCCAATTTTTTTTTAAAAAAGAATCTACACATAGAAAGCTTGTCACCAGAAGAGGTAGCCCTGGCAGAAACACATCCTTTCCACAGTTACCAGTTAGTCCAAACAGGTCACTTACAGAGACCAAGTATAGGTCATTAACAGAGACCAATTACCTTCATCCATGTCTTTGGAGAACCTATTAAGAATTCGCCCTGCAGGAGTTGTATCAAAAAATTTCATAGGGCTGCGAAGAATCCGTCGGAAGAGCTCATCATGGAGCCTGGAGGAGGCTCGCAATGTCCCCTGCAATGACAATAAAGGAAGTTTGTGGCATTAGAATAAGATATCTGGTATATGCACTTAAAACTGCCTGGGGCTCATGGGAGGTGGTCCAACATCTGGAAGGACAGATTCCCATCCCTGGCTGACAGGCTTCAAAACGGAGATTCACAGAACATCTCTCAAGATCTTTCCCACTAGCTCCTTTCAAGAGAAGAGGCTAGGCTATTGCAACCACAAGGAAGCATCTCTCCTTTCCTTCCTCACAATGCAAGAAGTGAAGGTACCAAAAGAAAAAGCAGACTGTGCAGAGAAATAGCCCTGGGAATGCTTTCTAACTGGTATCTGGGATGACTCAAACTAGGGTGGTGGCAACTGGACAGATGGGGAGGGGGAGAATCTTCAGTCCATGGGTAAGCCAAACAGGGTTCTCATTTGGCTTGCAAGTCTATTTTCCCCGTCACCTGCCCCACAACTGACATCGTATGCAAAATCAGGTGCAGGGCAGGTACAGACGCAGCTGAAAATGAACTAGGAGCCTTAAAGGAGGCATTCAATTGTTCCTTGGAAAGTGGAGCTTGTATTCAATACACTTTAAATCTTCCACCAAATGCCACCTTGCTGGGACTGTTTGCTGCACTCAAGAGAAGCTCCCAAGCACAGGCAAAGTCAGGTTGGTAGGTGGTGCAGATTAATGGTGGCTACAAATGCTGCTGGGATCCCCTGGGCTCAGGAACTCCAGAGTGGAATGAAACCCAGCCAAAAGCAGATTTGGCAGCCGAGCACCAATCAGCTGTGACTACAAATCCCATTTTCAGCAGGGATCTCCATTTGTAGCCCAGTCTGAGTGTGCTTCCGATTCTTTCCCTTGAATCTGAGTCACCTGACACATCATGGGATGACAGGCAGGTACCAAAAGGAAATGAAGGAATATTTCTCTGTGATACGACACAAAGCTGGCTCACCTCAGTGAACCTGGCCATTGGACTCTGCTGCACAAAACGAAAAAACCCGCCATTCTGTTCCTGCCTCTGGGGACATACACATACCTTGACAAAGACGACGCCACGCACAACCTTCAGAATCAGCATGATACCCATTGAGAGCGCATAGATGCCAGCGTAGTAATGCATATGTGGGTTGTCCTTCATACTGCTGCTCACAACTGTTTCATTTCCCAACATGAGAGTAGAGTTCTATTAAAAATCAAGAACATACACAGGATATAGATTTGCCCTGTTTCACAGTCAGTTGACCAAACTTTAGATTACCCTCGAATTTCTATATTTCTATGAATGAAACTCTGCTGGTAGAATTTTTAGAGTCCTTCTGGAAGTCTAGGATAATATGGTTAAATATGCACTTTAACGTCAAAGCAAATATTTAATTAAACCATCAAATCAGGCTCACAAGTTTGTTCTTGCAACAATATAAGGCCAAGTTCCCTCTGAGGTAAAGTTATTTTGGCTGACAATTATCTTGAAAAAAAACTTTCCCTTGTATACATTATTGCACTTACAGATCTGTCATTCTCCATTCTTTTTCCTAGCTCTTTCTAGATACTGGACCAACAGACGCTGTCTCTCAGCCACCTGGTTCTGCTCCAGTATCAAAGCCTCCCTAGAAATAGTTATTAACAATTTTGATTACTAGCTCTCTAAGCTCATTTTGCATATGATTGCTATAAGCTTTAACTACCCCATCTCCCAAAGAGCTTACTTTCTTCTTGTTGTAAATTTCAACAACCTACAAGGTCATGTGGGTAAAATAATATCGACCTACCCTACAAGAGTTAAGTACAGTCAAACCTCAGTTCCCGAACGCCTCCATTTTGGAACATTTTGGCTCTCAAACGTCAAAAACCCGGAAGTAAATGCTCCAGTTTAAGAACGTTTTTCAGAAGCCGAATGTCCAACGCGGCTTCTGCTTGAGTGCAGGAAGCTCTTGCAACCAATTGGAAGCCGCACCTCGGTTGTGAAACATTTCAAAAGCCGAACAGGATTCCGGAACTGATTACGTTCAACAACCGAGGTTTGACTGTACTGCAACAAGACAATGTATGTAAAGCGTTCAGAATGTCTGAAAACACTTTATAAACAACAGATATTTGTGATCCACTGAATGACAGGCTGGTGCTTTAGCAGAGCTGCTGTCTGGCTGGTTCTCATCCTTGTTATGGGAGGATTTGCAGGTGGGCCTGTAGTTCTGTGGAAGAGCACATGCCTTGCAGGATCTAGCCTGGCATTTACAGCTAAAAGGACTGCAGAGACCATGTGATCCCATGAAGACAATCTCTTCTTAATCCACTAGCAAATCAAATATATTGTTGGCTCTTACCCCACTGCCTTGCTTGATCCAGTAACTCAGCCACCAATTGCTGAATGCAGTGCTGCCCACATTCAATATAAAGAGAGCCATGATGATGATAAAAGCAATGGGGCCTCCAGCTGCTTGGATATAGACGCCGTAAACTGACCAAGGGACAGAACCTTTGCCTTTCTCTTCCAGCTGCATGAGTTGACCTAAAACACACACATACACAGGAGGAGGGTGGGGGGAGAGAGAGACAGAGAAGCAAGAAGTGAGCAGACTAACAAGGCAAGACTCAGAGACTGCTATCTGTACTGTGAACGTTTCAGCAGCATCCTTATACAGATTTCCCAATCTATGCATGGCATATATAGTTTAAGAAAACAAATAGATTGATCAGTATTCAGGCCCTCACACCACTCAATGCAAATTTACAAGTGTAACACAAACTTCTCTGTCCTGATGCTGTGTTTTAATGATTAACCAACATCTCTGTGGTACACAAGACCTTAAAGCTTAAAATGCCAAAGGGCAAGATGGGTCATCCACACCTAAACCAGGTTGTCAGCTGTATTGAAAACTATCTGGAATGTACTAAATCCAAACAGAATACACTCATGGACTAGATCACTTTAAGCCAGAGTTCCATTTGAGCAGAAGTTTGCATGCATTTCTGGGTGAAAAATTGTACCTTCTTCCTTCTTAACTGCTTTCTCTTTCTTCACAGATCCTGTTTTAGTGCCTTTATCTGGGTGCCTTTTCAATGAATTGTTTGTGGTTTTCTTTACATTAATCTGGGGGGAAACAAATGGGAGGAATTGGACACAACCTATTTTAACTCTGAAACAGCACATTCAACAAAGATAATTACAGATACAGTTCTCAGTAGAAACTTCCCCTATCCACAAGAAAAAAAAACAATGACTAGTCACTTTCCATGACAGCTGCAACAAATGGCTTGCAAGCATAAGAAAAGGTAGTAACAGATACCTCAATGTGTGGAGTCTCTCCCAGTTGCAGGTTATTAAAAATGGCTGCATAGTCACCATTCAAATTCATCAGATCCTCATGGCTTCCCCTCTCAGTGACACAACCCTCTTTCATGAAGATCACTTCGTCACAATCCACAAGATACTACAAAGCCAAAGACAGGGAGAGAATAATTTCTGTCTGAGGTTGCTATGCCCAAATTCCCTTTTCATTTCCCCCTCCCCAATGTTAATAGGTTATCACGATACCATGAAGCAACTAGCCCAATAAAATAGGTTTAATTACAATTACACCAAAAAGTACTTCCATCTTTTTATCCTGAAACTGTGTCTAGTCAGCTTTACTGAAGAACCTCATTATTGTTTTTTCAAAAGCAGTTTATTTCCGTCTAAAATGTCCATCCCTGTTTTATGATCCACTAGATTTTTCCAAACTTGAAAACCCAACTGCTGCAGCCTCATTTCCGTTTTCTGCACATTAACCACCAGGTCTACTGTGCGTGTGGCTGATTTAATTCTGGATGCATTCCCTTGGTTTCTCCCTGCAGATTCCCTTGGCTGCCTTCCCCTCTACGCTTACACTTACGCCAGTGAAGATGCCTCTTACCTTTCCCCTCTGTAGAGCGATCAGCAATTTTTGGCTTTACAGATTAACAGCTACTCTCAACAGCGGCATCTACCCTCATCCAAACTTACTTTTCCCACGTCAAACTGATGGAGAGGCTGAGGGTAGAACCACAAGTGTACCTGCAGCTGGTGGGTGATAAAGAGAACCGTTTTTGACTTCATGTGCTTCCGTATTGCACTGTTGAATATGTGGTTTCCAACATGGGCATCCAAGGCGCTGAGAGGGTCATCAAGGATGTAAATGTCCTTGTCGCTGTACAGAGCTCGAGCGAGGCTGATTCTCTGGCGCTGCCCCCCACTCAGGTTTGCGCCTCGTTCACCAATCTAAGTTAAAGATGCTTTAGTTACAGGTAGGTAGCCGTGTTGGTCTGAGTCGAAGCAAAATATCTGATATCTGAAGCAAAATATCTGGTATCTGAAGAAGTGTGCATGCACACGAAAGCTCATACCAAAATATAAACTTAGTTGGTCTTTAAGGTGCTACTGAAGGAATTTTTTTAAAGATGCTTTGTTAAAGGATCTCCTTTTTATAGCTTAAGACAAAACAGAAAGACTTTATCTTTCCATTACATTTATATCCTGTCCTTCTTCCAAAGACCTGAGAAGTTGCACGATAGCCCAGCAAGATGGGAATCAGTGTTTATTGGCCCCCAAAAATTGAAGGCCTGCACTACGTTTCCTCTACATTTGAACCAAACCACCTAACCGCTATAGGTCACCGCTATAGCTCACTGGGCTTGTGAATCCTGGGAAGTAAGTGCAGTCAAAGGCAGAAAGAGAACATGACATGGCCAATAGACCAGTACACCAACATGAGGTGTGTGAGAGTGCCTGGCCTTATAGTGAGCTGTTTGCCCTGGGAGAGTGGCTGCCCAACAAGATTCCTACCTCTGTCAAGTCTCCATTAGGTAGGATAGCCAGATCAGGTCTGAGACAGCAGTCATTCAGCACAGTGTTATACCTGGAAAAAACACATATTTAAATAGCAGTGAACAGCAGCATTTCCAGGTATGGTGTTAGCGGCAACAGAGGAAGGAAGGACTGAAAAGGAGCTATGAAAAATTAGAAAAGGAGCAAATATACCAAAGGCCAGAAATTGCAAACTTTTAATCAGACTAAGGCAGGCAGTACATGATATTACAAAACTGCCTCAGAAGGTACGCAATGATAGTATGGAAATAAAGAGACAAATGGAGTATCTTTTTTAACTCACACCAAGCTGGAACAGGCTGAGCATTCACAATTTGTCATTATATTACTACAGCTTACAAACCTTTCTTCTTCAAATTCCTTCCCGAAGAGGATATTGTCTCTAAGTGTTGCATTGAGAATCCAGGCCTGCTGGGCTGCATAAGCAAATGTTCCATCCACAGAAATGCTGCCTTCCAGCAGAGTCATCTGAAACAAGCAGAAGAAAGTCTAGAAATGATGCCATTCCACATCTGTATGGGAAAGTTTCTCCCTCCTTCCTTTCCTCTTATACTCCCCCCTGCCCCGCTCAACCTCTCGAGCACAAAAAAAGCATAGCTTGTTTCAAGTTCAGCATGCATAGCTATTTAAGACTTTTTAAGATCTTAAGCATGCCTCACTTGTTTTTTATGATCCAAGTCTGAGGTCAGATAAATTTTTTATCATGTGGACTAAAGGTACATTGAGCGAAATGCAACTGCTGGCGGCAAAGAGGGTGGCAGCACAGACATCCTGCTCCTCTCACAGGCAGAATGCAAACGCAGCCAGCAAAACAGTGTGAAGAAACAAGAAAACATGAGATTGTTTCTCACCTGTCCTAAAATGGCTGAAATGAACGAGGTTTTCCCACTCCCCACGCTGCCACAAATGCCAACAAGTTTTCCCTAGGTTAGACCATAAAAAGAAATGTTATTGTAACAGAAATAGTACTTCAGGCTAGGAAGAAATCTTATTCACCACTTAAGCATTTAACTGAACAAGTGCAAGGGGTGGGAAGAGGAATCACTGACAATATTAGATTATACAATTGGGAGGGGCGGAGGGAGGGAGGGAGACAAGAAATCTGCAGTACCGGAGAAGACTTTTGCTTTAATTTTTATTTAGATACAATGATATTCCACCTTTCCTCCAATAAGCTCAAGGTGGCATATGTAGTTCTCCTCCCCATTTTATCCTCACAACAACACGTGAGGTAGGTTAGGCTGAGAATGAGCGGGTGGCCTAAGTGAGGATTTGAACCCCGGTCTCCCGGGTCCTAGGTCCAACACCTTAACCACTATGCCACTGGCTCCACACTGTGTTGAAGGGAAGTCACTTTAGCCTTTCGCTTATTATACACAGCACTGGTGTTTATGTGTGAAAACCTATAGGAGCACTCGCATGGACCCTTCCTGTGGGGCTATATAGTAGATCACAGCTCTGTAGCATGCCTGACCCTCTTTTCAGGACTTAAAATGTCTATCATTGCACTGATGTATTTGCCGCAAACACAAAACACAGCCTTTTAAGTTCTGATTCAAAGGAGAGGCTTTTGATTCCTCACCTTCTCGATTTCCAGGTCAACATTGTAAAGAACCCTCTGCAGCCGCACATTTGCTAGATGGACATTTTTGTTCTCCTCCTCCGGGCTTGGCGGTTCGTCGCTGTCGACTAAGAGTTGACCCTTCTGCTCAGCTAGCATTGTCTGCTGTCCCTCGCGTTGTTGCAACTTCATCTTCTCCTTCTTGCCCTTCTCTTTCTTGTCTTTTTTCATTTTAGGAGTCATCTTTGGTGAGCTCTGGACACTGGCATGGGAGGATTCCCATGCCAAGGTGGCATTTTTCACCTCTATGGCGGTGTGTGGGTTGGCTGGTTTTTTCCTTACCATATGAACCTCTTCCATTAGAAACAAACTCTGATAGGAGTTGTGAGAGAGGTGCAAAGATGAGACACCTGGTCAAGACTGGAAGGGGACAAGCCTACGGCACACTCACGCAGCAACACACATCAGGCTATACAGTGGAAGGAAGCTGAAGAGCAAAAGGTAGCTCATTAGTGAAAACTAACTCCAGGTCCACCAAAGGGCCTGGCTAGCCATGAATGTGGTGGTTCTCAGACAGAGAGTCTTCTGCAGAGTCAGCATTCTCTGGACACAAATATGGTTAGGTTCAATATCGTCCCGTCCCCCCCAATATTCATCTTGAATTTCAGGGTTTGGAGGGTGACATAGAGTGACAGGAGGAAGCAGAGGAAAGGTTTGCTCATTAGAAATCCCACAAGACTTAGGGATGCAAAATGTTTCTTAGCCAGTGTTCAGGGAGGCTGAATTCCCTGCACAAAATTCAGTTGCCTAAGAATTTGACAAGTTACAAGAAACTCTGAGGATAGTACAGAGGCTCTTTATCATGTTTTCCACCACATCCATATACTCATATATTCTTAGGTTCCACAATATCTGTCAAACAGTTTGACACAGAAAAATCAGATGAAAACCAAGCAGTTTCCAGTTAGTTAAACCGCTATTTCCAACCAAGATGCACCTTTCCCTCAGATACCAATTCCCAACCCAGAAATAATTATGGGAATTGCAATGGACTACTAAATTAGGTCTACTCTACTCTGAGTAAAACTTAGTTGATTCCTCTTTGTATCTTTTTGTAATGATTCGCTGCTGCTCTCTCAAATAATTAAAAATTATTAAAATGGGCTAAATGGCTAGCTTGCTTGAGGAATTTCTGACTGTTCAAGTGGCAGTATCTTAAAGATCCAATCACCATTTATGCATATAAGATGCATATAAACATACATATGTAAAATAGCTTTGACTTTGGGGAAAGAGCTGGGCTTCAGCCAAAAACTCCTAGAAGCCCAGAGAAAAAGGGAAGGGTGTGGCATATCTAAGCTGCAATGTGCATCCTGGTTGTGTTCAGAGATGCACTCTCAACACACACAGGTCTAGCAGTCCAGACAGCTCTCTACTGCAAAGGACTGAACATCCTAAAATAAGCCGCAGAGTCTCCTGCAACTCACAGGGATTCCACAGAAGAAACAGATATGGTTTTCTGAAGACTGAAAGTCACTGTTCTAAGCAACCCATTGATACTATAAACTATTATGGTTACCTATATGCTTTACTGTAGCCTGAAATCCTCACATTTGCAAATGCATGTTTCTCTACAGGCTTATGCTTAAGAAGGATGCAACCCTACACTCACTTTTACATGGAGGTAAGTGCACATTTTAAGGTTTGAGTCAGTATATTACAGTCAAATAGCCAATCTTGCAATTTCAAGAGAAGTCACTTATGTCCACATCACACTCTTCTTGAGCTGAAAGGAGCTAAGAAGAGACTACACATGAGTGCTCCTAGAAATGCACCTTTGACTACGATAAAGGTCCCAGTCCATGCCAATTAAAAGCAGCAAGATTGTGACTGCTCACCTTAAATCTGTCAGCTGCAACAGATGCTTCAGAAAGAGACTTCACAGAAAAAGGTGTGACTTTCAGAGCAAAGGTCATCGAGTTGAACACTGTAACCACCGTAAAAGCCTGAAACACAAATGGAAGAATTTTTAGCACTATATTTAAAAGGATGCCTCCTCCTGTATCAACCTGCTTAAGCATTAACATCAGCCCAAGAAACCCTGCTTGTAGCCCCAGCCCCTAATGGTGTGGGGGGGGGGGAGAACAGTGCGTGTGAGGGCCTTCTCTGTGGTGGCTCTGTGCCTGTGAAATAACCTCCCCTTTGATATTCCACTGACATTTTGTCAAGGCCCTTGAGGACAGGGGAAGTTTGATCCTAAAGTTGGTAATTATTGCTTTTATTTGTTCACCCCCGATTTTAAAACTACCAAGGTGGAGGAAAGCTCTCTCCACACACTTTCCATAGGAAAGGACAGTAATAGCAATGGGAAGAAGCTAGACCACTTCAGAAGCAGGTATAGGATGATTTCAGCCACCCAGCCTGCCCATTCCCATATCTGAAGTTAACATTACCTGAGCTGCTGTTAGGTCATAGCCAAGGATCATATGAACAGAGAAGGTCACCACACTGGCAATGACCACAACTATGGGAGCCACTCCTACAGTGATACTCTGGACATATCCAACACGTTCCAAGATTTTGCGTTCTTCCTCTCTGATTTCTGAGAATAGAGAACACAACCGCAAAACACATGAGACAAGCAGAACACACATCACATGTCTGAAGCTCTCCGTTTTAGTTAGATAACTTTATCAGTCATGACATCACAGATATGCTCCAGAACCAAACTTATAGGTGAACAAAATGATGATATAGATTAGTACTAATACCCAAAATAAATAATATGCCTATGTTTTAGGTTTTAAAATGCCCAGCACTGGAGTGGGTGACTTTTAAGACTAGCAATCCCAAGCAATGAAGGAAGATTGGCTCTCGCATTACAAACAGCCACACAAGTTCAACAACAGTGGGAAAGAAGTTTCCAGTGTCATGACCAGGTTTCAGCCGAAGCAGAGTGCTAAATGATCTAGCAAGGTCTCTTTATTGCCAAATTGTTGAGAGGTGGAGAGAAAGAAAACTGACACTCACTTTGAACACTCTGAGAGAAGGCTTTGACCCAGGCATACATTTTAATAAACTTAATGTAATTAAGAACTTCATTCATTTTCTGGACACGCTCATCGGTTGCAGACACACACTGCCTTCTGAAATAAGCCGTGAGACGGGATGCAAACATCTGCAATGAAAAGAGGCACCATAAAACCCAAGAGCGGACACAGTAGGATCCCCTTTGACAACAAACAACACAGATTAATCGAAGTTCACCAGGGCTGTGCTAGATGATTTAACGGTGGTTTTCTCATCTCTAGGGGTCTTGCTGCCCAAGAAGGAAGGAAGGCTATCTGAAAGCATCCAGGCACAGGATAAGTGGCAGGGAGCATTAAAAGGAAATAACAAAGTCTGCCACGAACAAACCACGTTTCCTTTATCTTGCTTAAAGCTACAACTTTCTAAATGCAGTAATATTCAGAAGACTTTTTTTTAGTAAAAACAATTTAGGGTTATGTTTTTGTATGGCAGTCATTGTACTAGTTTTAAAAAACTGTTTAGATATTGGGTGTTTAGGTTGTATGTGATGTACTGTTTGCAATATGATTAACATTCTGTATTGTGTATTAACTAAATATATTACAAGGGGTATTTTTTATTTAAAAAAATTATATTTTTAGACTTTATTGTTTTTACAGACATTTCCCTAAATAGTTTAATCAAAAAGCATTGGGAACTATATCTATTTGTGTGGTTGACTTCTTTGCAGATTTACCACAACTGTAATTGATCCTAATTTCTGTGTATCATCTAGCAAAGAAGATCCATGTTTGACCTTCATATGTGACTATCAACATGCAGCTGACACGCTTTTTCCTTTACACAAAGGAAGTACTACTTGTATAAAAAATGAATCACATTTGATTGAAGCAGACCTTCTGACCTCTCCTTCCTAAATACACCTTCAACTCATATGCAAATAGGCACCTACTCACCATCGCTGGGTAGAAGAGAATGAAGACTGCCGATCCCAAAAAACCTGTTGGTCCCAGTATGATGACGTTATAAACCATGCCAAGAATAGCAATGATAGGACCTCCAGCCAACAAGCTACCCACTGCTGTCGCCTCATACATTCTCTGTCCATCATTAGAACACATGTTTATGAGCTGAAACACAATGCAAATGAAAGATGACCAGGGAGAAGAGATGCACATTATCCTCAGAAGATCTAACTCCTATTATTTACAGGTAGCTTTTCTGCACATGTACAACAACAATTTAATTCATTTTGTTTTTTTTAAAAAACAACTACCGGTCAATAAAATTGAACACTAAAAGGTAGCTATGGAGCAATACGGCAAGAAAGAAAGAAACTCCAAATGACTTTTTAAATCCAAAGGTGGGCAAAGAAAACTTCCCAGCAAGGGAATTCCACATTTGAGTACCACTGCAGAAGAAGTCCTGCACTTGATATCCATCAATTGTATAGCCAGGAAGGGCCAACTGAATAGCTTAGATGGGTAATGCTGGCCTTTCAGGTAAGTCTGCCCCACCCCATGCCAAGCCAATTAAGATGAAATGCAAGAGCAAAGGCACTTGCAGATAAATACTCTTTGAAGCAAGCACAGCAGACCATTTTTTGCTTCCCACCTTCAGAAGTCTTGTTATCCTTCCTGGCTTTACTTTAACCAGGACTAGTTCAGGTAACGACTAAACAGCATGTTATCAGAAGGCGCTTGGAACAGGTTAAGGCTGTGGAGGGGAACACACAGAGCCCTCTGCATAAACTGCTTGCCTGAGTTAACTGTCTAGCTGGGGGCAGGATCTGCTTCATTCGAACTGCAGGTTACTCTGAGTATGTGGGGGCATCCCCACACCACCCACTCTCACCTCCCCCCAGGTGTTTTTGCTTTTTCAAAGGCAAAAGGATGCATTTCAGCCTACCTCTCCCAAAGACTTTTCCTTGATATATTTCAGCTTGAGTATTTTCTTAAAAGCCATGGTAAGGATAGCTCCGCGCAGCCTGACCCCAGTGCGGTAATTTAAAGCCCAAGTTAAAGCCAAGGACCAGGAGCGCACTATCTCTGTCATTAAGAGGCCGAAAACTAACAAGAGGCCGTACTGCAGGTTGGGCTCCGTCTGCTGCGTGTATTCAAGGAGGTGTTTCACAACAAAGGCCTACAGGGAGAAATGCAAACGTGCATGAACACCTCAATGTGCCAGAGGAACCATTTAATTGTTTTATGTTAAGTTAGAATTAAGGAGCTACTTCATTTCCAGTAAGAAATATGTATTGTTGATTGGAAGTCTTTGGAACCACAGCTATTAAATAATCCATGCTGAAAACAAGAAGTAAGTCAAAATTCAGCAAGTGAAATAATTTGGAACTTTCCAATGGTTTATAAGAAAATCCTGCTCCTTGAGGTAGTCTAACTTAACATAAATTTGTCAGTTAGCTGAAAGCAATCCATCATCATATTCTTTATAGTAATCTGTACTTATGCAAAAACAGAGCACATCTTTTTTAAAAATAAAAAATAAAAGATATACACATGACATTAAGACCTTTTTTATTTCTTTGTTTCAAACGTGCTTATTTGATAAAAAGGAACAAATGTACCTACAGTTGAACTGGGGAAGAGTGTGAGAAGGACATTTTGCAAAACATTCCTGAAAATAAACATCAGCAGTTTAATAGTAAAGAAAAGCACAAGCAAGAAAATAAAAAAGGCGATAGCAACAATTAAAAATTAAAAAAATGCAACCCTTCACCCACTCCCCCCTGGCCTCCCCCCTCAAAAGACAAAAACAATTTTACCTCGGCAATCACATTTCAAACACCACCTGCAAAGAGAGAGGGAAACAGCACCAAAGCACAAGTCCCCCATCGGGTGTGCTGACCAAGGGGCACAGTGCAGTACACAACTCATGTTCATCGCAATATTAAGTACTAATAAATGGAAGCAGTAACTTTATTATTATTTTGTGAAGTACCACCATATTAAAATGGATAAAACATCTCACAAACACTGTACAAAAAAAGAAAGAAAAGAAAGGTGCTGTGGAAAACATACAAATCTGCACACACAAGGAAAAGTTATACAAGGCCTGAATCCAACATACAGTCTGGCTTCCGACACAAAACCAAGTTAAAACTTCACATACACACAGAATTTAAACGATACATGGAAAAGCAGAGCCAGTATTTGTTCACAAAGTCCGAGGAAGAGCGAAACTTGTGCGGCTAGTCAGGAAGACTTCCAAGGCCAGGTGGGCTTTCGTGATTGGTTTAACAGAGCTCTACTATGATAAGGCTTCCCAGTTGGACTTTTTCAACGATGCCTACAGATGCTGGCGCTTAGGGTTCTTTAATCAGAGCTGAAGTACCTTTGCCAACCACAAAAATCTGAAACCAAGGCAGCGGTTTGGGAAGGCTTTCAGAGTCCGCAAGAAGTCCTCTTGACTAAACTAAGGTTTGCAAATCAGAGTTCTGTGCAACACAAGAATGGATGGGAAACGAATGCACACTGCTTCAAGCAAAGGTAAGAGCTGCTAAAGCCCAGCATCAAGTGACAGATTAAAAAAATGGAGGCAGAACAAGCACGCGAGTCCTGAGGTAGTCAATTCTGAATGTCATAATCGGGAACTCAACTGTATAGCATTTCTCCCATGCGCTTCCACATGCACATGTTAAGAGCCAGGTGTCCATCATGTTCCCAAAGTGACCATTTAAAGCACAAAAAGAGAGCCTTATATAAATTCCTGATCAAAGTGCAACAGCTCATGTTTCAAGGTTATGTAAGCCAGCTTTCTCCTCCACTGGCCTTGCTTTACATCCTTCATGTTCAAGACGTGGTTTGGTGTTACTTAAGCAAGAAGGTATTTGGTTCTTTCCTAGCATTCAATCCTACAAAGGCAGCTGAGTCAGTGGAAGAGCCCATAACTCCTCAGCCAAACTTCACAACACAGACAGGTGTGGTACAGGAAAAAGAGTCTCTAGCAGAGCATGTGCAAAATCAGAAGGAATTCTCTTCTTCTCTAATTTAGAGTGTTCCTTTTTATTGCACACGAAATCAGAAACTCCAGTGCAGAATAAGAGATGTTGCTTACACTTATTTAAGATTTGAAGAAAGTTGTTATAGCAATATTAAAAGGAAAAATGACAACATTTTCAATCTTATAACTTTGTTTTGGTTAAAGCAGTGAAGAGAATACCATCATATAAAACTGTACAAAAATTATAGCTACCAAAACTAGCAGAGGTATGGGAAATTACTTCTGAAAACTATCATGGAAATAGCTGCCCTTAGCTGCCTGACTATCTTAAGCATTCCCATGAATAAACGTCACCTTACCTTTCATCTTGGCGTTGGATTCTGCCCAGCTTGACTGTCTCATTCTGATCGCAGAATACAGCCATCCTGGAAATTCTAAAGAACAGCTTCTGTCATTGGTTCCACTACAGAGAAAAATCCCCCCCAGCCGCATCCAGCTTTTACAGCACAAAGGAAGCTGTGACTGGAGTTGAACTGGAAGAGTTGGAGGCTTACCTCAAATAGCTCCCCCTTCCAACCTCCCTCCCCACACCCCACAATACACCTTCAAAAACTAAATGAGGAATCAAACTGCACTTCACTGCAACAGGAACTTTTGCTGTTCTTCCAAAGAGAAAAATCCAAATTTTATACCTTTGGCAGGACTGAGCAAACCTGAACATGAAATGCTTAGCAGCCCCCACAATGGAACATATTTTTAAAAGTTACATCTCATTCTGAGCTCTACAGGCATTAGACAAACCCATGTTGTCTCAACTGGATGAAGGGTAAATATGAGTCTGAAAACAGTGCCAGGAAAGAATTTTTTACAAAATATACTTTAAAGGGGGAGGGGGCCAGACTATTGAACATCTGGATATACAAGGAACTTACGGACAGTAACACCTCTATGTTTAAGAATTTTAAGAACTGCTGCTTTCCATTAGCATACCATGTTTACTGCTGAGAATGGCGATTTGCAAAAATGGCTCATCTTTACTTAGCAATACAAAAGGGTAAATTGGATACTCTGTTTTCAAGCACCACTCTCACACGAAAAGATTTAGAAACAAAAAACAAAAAAACAAAACACTGATATTTCAGCAGGAACAGCAATTAGGTTTCAAAGTACAGTAGTGAGGTAGTAAGGATTCCTCTCTTGTTCTAGACAATAAAGTCAATTAATAGAGTTCTTCATTCAGAGAACACAGGTTACTAAGTAATGGAGGATGTGCACAGATTAGGTACATCCTAATCCAGCACGGAGTATATTCTATTCAGTTCCTTCCTGTCTTGCATTTTGGTTTGATGGATTGGAATCATGCAGTCCAAAGATATAAGGGGCAACTCTGCTACCAACTCTATGCTAGAGGTAAGAGCATCCACAGGGCCCTGTAGTGAAACAATGACAGAAGCTCTTCTTGGGGGAAGCTTGTTCTGATTAAACCTCATTCTTACTGGCAATTAAAAGCATTATCAAATAAAGCCTCTTGCAAGTGATTCAAAATTCCACCACCAGCTATTAACAAACAAAACAGAACAAAGAAAACCAAGAAAAACTACTTACTCCCTTCTTAACAAGGAACGCGATAAAACTTTTGAGATTTAAGAAAATGAGTGGGATTTGGAAATTTTAAAAAAGAGAGACAAAAGACAAGACTGTTTTTAACATTAACCTCAGCTGTACTTACCCAAGCATTGAACCATCCCGCTTAACAGCACACTGAAATGTGTACTACAAGCAATAACACTGCTCCTACTCCTCAAGGGAAATTTGTAGAGAATAGATTTAGTTAAGATGTTAAAGAGTAAATCTTGCACAGCACGTGCAACAAACAGGCGACAAAAAAAAAATGCTGTGAATGTCAAGTCCTACATGCTGCATCTTCATTACCACCTACAAGTAGCAGCTACAGTCTTCCAATCATGCCACCAGAAGGATAATCTATCCAACTGCCTTTTCAAAGAAGTCGAACAACACTAGCTCTGCAGAATCCTCTGAGCCCTGTTTCCTACAGATCTTAAGAAGTGATTTAGTACCAGCACTCCATTCCATTTCTTGCAGAGAGCACTCAAAGCAAGTGACCTAACAAAGGACTGCTTTGCTGCTTTCCCCCAAAATTCATTACCCTCCCATATCCGGCCACCTGGTACAAACAATAAAAACCGCAACATACACACAGAACAGTTTGAAAGCTTTAAGATTCCCGCAGCATTCTGAAAAGACTTGTTCATTTTCTGCAAACTGCAAGGCATATTTCTAACTAATCAAAACATTTAGAAGATCCTCTGCAAGAACTTGGAATACATTAGCACTGGCCATGGGATGGAGCCCACTCTGGATGTTAGACAAAGGATGGATAGTACTTACTGGTCCACAGAAGCCAGCAAGTTGTGTGACCATCAAGCACACTATGGAAATGATGAGCCTGGTGCGACAGAAGACCCATACGACCCTTCGGAGAGAGGCATCATCTGGCCCACGTTCATGCAGTTCTCGCTGCCACAATCTTTCCAGCCTGGAACACAAAATACAGATGTAAGGAATCTCACTTCCATTTTCTTCAACATCAAATAACATGAACTAAATGGGACAAGAGTGGTAATTTTTTAATAAAGAAAGGAGGAGAAAGAAGAAGATCCAAAGGGGAGTCACTGGCATAGCCCTTAATTAAAAATAAAATAATAAAAATAGGATAGGAGAAATTTACAGAAAGAAGTCAGAACAGCCTTCAATCACCACCTGACATAACATCTTACAGTAGGCTATTCCAAGGGAAGCAAATCTGTTTAGAGACAACATAACAAAAACATACCTTCTGCAGTTAACCTCTGATGACTCATGAGTTGATAAGGACCATACATCTTCTGTGAACAGTTCTCCTTTCTTATAGGCTGTTCGTGCCAGAGGAGTAAGCCAAGAGAATGTCAAATAGGAGAAAAGTCCGGCATTGTCTATTGGATGTAGATGTCTATAATTAGAGGAGAAGAGATATTATAACAAAACCAAAAGCATAAAACACACTACAGCTTTCAGAAGTAAAATAAGACCTTTATTTATTCAAGATGGTGGCTGCCACTTTTTCTTAGCAAGCTTAGCCGTATGAGTGGGAACTCACTTTTAAAAATCAAAGTTGCTATTTTTCCAACAAGCATGCTTCTAGCACCTCTAAACACTTCTGTTTTCAGATCAGCTGTGTCTGTAGTTCAATACACAAAGTCTTACTTCGAAGTAGTCCGGATAGGTTTCATCAAGTTCAAGCCATGGTGATATTTTCCTCTGTGATGGCCCTCATCCAACACACCCAAGTGAGAATTTGTATTTGTTGGGACATCTAAGGGAAGACCTTCTGCCCGAGCAGCTGTTTCCATTGCATCTTGGAATTCAAACGGCTTGACAGGAAAAAACAGAATGCAAATAAATTGGATTGGATTTAAAAACATTATTTCTGCCTCAGGCCATTTCATATCTTAAGGATCCTAGCAGGATGGCAGAGCACATACTTTGCATATCCCACTTCAGTCTCTGACACCTCCAGGTAAAAGTGGGAAAGACTCCATCCAGAAACCATGGCTAGGCACTGCCAGTCCGTGTTGACAATGCTGAATTAGATGGGCCAAAGGTTTGAACCTGTATCAGTCAGCTTCCTGTATTCCAAGCAATTCCATGGCCCTGCTTGATGGGGGCTAGTGCATTCCCATCTACAATAGGAAAACCACAGGATTGCTCTTTGCTGGAGGGAATGGCATCAGATCATCTTTTATCTTCTTCTCTGACTGAATATCTGGTGACTGGCAGACTGCATCATATCCCTCAGAGAAACAGTCTGAAGACCACCAGTAGTTTGCATTTAAATTATAATCCCTCAAGCAACATTTCTCCTATGGGTCTGAGTCATGGGGCACCATATTGCCAGGGGAATTGAAATCTACATAGCCACAACACAGCCCTCCACCATCTAATCCAGTGACATATGTAGAATCTACAGAATTCCAGCTTTCCAGGGGGAGATACCATAACATTATTATTATTATTATTATTATTATATAATTTATAGAGCATTAAGAAAAGGGAATGCCAGTTCTAGGATAAGAAACTAACACTGTCTTTTGTGGTGCTTCCAGCAAGTTGGAACCAGGACTTCTATATGTCCTGCTAGGATTTTCCCTTGACCTTACTCACTCCTGCTGCATGCGTCTGAAAATTGAAGTTCCATTTTGCTATTACAGTATGGTTAATAGACCCATCATTCCTTGCCTCCCTTTCCTGGCTGATGAAAATAGTTCTCATCTGGTACATTGCTATATCTGATTTGTTTCTTTTTGGCAACACCCAGCGCATACACCCAGAAAAGTTTTTACAAGATCCTATTAACAACCAAAGTTAATAATTTCAAAACACTGGATGAAACAAGTGCGACACCATTTAATAATAATAATAATAATTTATTATTTATACCCCGCCCATCTGGCCGGGTTCCCCCAGCCACTCTGGGCGGCTTCCAACAAAACAGAAATTCTAAAATACAGAAATCCATCAAACATTAAAATACAGAAATCCATCACACATTAAAAGCTTCCCTAAAGCTGCAAATTAATGTGGTTTCTCCACCCACTCCAGAGCAGCTTTTCAAAAATGAATATCTAATTTGCTTGCTTTGGATAATTTGAAAAGGATATTCTGTGTCAAGCAAACCCATTTCATTGATTTGTGCCAACTCCAATTCATCAATGTCATTGATTTTGAATTGATTTCAAACAAATCAAAATCCTCCAATCAGGAGAAATTCTGATTGCTCCTTAGGAGAAAGACATTTGCTACAAAATGTTCAACTCTATGTACGCACCAAAGTTTCCATAACTTTATCAATTTGTCCTACAAAAGTCATAGCAGACATAACTCTTAAAGAAACAACAATTCCTTCCTACTTGCATGCAACTTGGAAAAAAGTATTTATCCTTCAAAAGGAAGGAGAAGTTATTGCATATACTACCAAGCTCTGGAGGCCCAGAAAAGTGTATCCTTTCTACATAAACCATCACGAACCATGAGCGCATTAGCCTATATTAGGGTGGTCAAGTTAGGCCTAGCAACAAAGGGTGCCCTTAATAAGGCAGAGCTAAGTCCAGCTGTCATTGTTCCTTGGCCTAGAATACCACTCCTGAAATTAACTAGCAAACACCAATTGTCAGGTTGTTTTTTTTAAAATTTACTCACCTTTTCAAGCAGGGGAATCTGTAGATATCTCACGTGTGACAAAGAGAGGAGTGTTCAATTAGGATGTCGGAAACCTAGCCCACTGATTCTTGAAGTGGGCTTGGGCAAGTCACTAATTAACTTACAAGAATGCCACAAAGCTAAAATACCACATGATGCTGCTAGCAGCAAGAATACCCAATACTTTACAGATTCTTTTTAAAATAATGTTCTTTAAAGATGTGCTTTATAATTTTGCTTTCTTACAAGACAGATGACTTAATGACTTTTTACAGACAGGAGAATCTAACAGTATAAACTAACAGAATAATAGTATAATCTAATCTCCAATATATAATTAAACAGTTGGTGGTGTTTGACACAACCTTTGACTAGTGCCTATGAAAGCCCATGTGGTACAGAATACAAATTGAGCTGAAGAGAGTTAAGGTGTCAGAACATGCCATTCTTTTCATCAGAAGAATAACTCTGCCTCTTCACTCAGTAACATGGCAAGTATTTGAAATTTTCCTGGCCACTGCGGTGCTCAAAGCACCAGCCTCTCTAGCACATAACAAAGATGCCCTTTTGCATCTTCATCTTCTAGCCCAGTCGAGACACAAATGTGACTTGCAATAGCATAGCCTCAAGTGAATTACTCAAGCCCTGATTAACTTTTCAAAAACCTTCTCCAGTTTGCCTCAGAGCTCCCACGAGACACAGTAATTGAAAATCCTATCATCCTCTATAATCCCACACACGAAGCTATTACATGTGATTTGAAACTCACAAGGTCTTTATAGCTGTTCACTTTCTGAAACCATACTAAGAAGGTGGGGGGAGGGAGAGAGAGCTCATGAAATAAAACAGCCAGTAACATACTACAGTCATACCTCTGGTTACATTCGCTGCGGGTTGCGTACATCACAGGTTATGAACACGCCGAACCCGGAAGTGCCAGAACAGATTACTTCTGAGTTTGGCGATTCACGCATGCGTAGACGCGCCGAATGACGTCACACGCATGCGCAGACTCGGGGCTTCGGGTTGCATACTGCTCTGGTTGCGAACAGGGCTCCGGAACGGATCCCGTTCGTATCCAGAGGTACCACTGTATATACATGTAGCTCAGCATAAGAGAAAAGTGGAGATGCAGGTGGTTAACCTTAGCTAACCTAAACAGGTATTGCTTCCAGAAAGAAAAATTACATTACATATTTCATTCCGTGTGCTGCTCTGGTTCACCAGAAGCGGCTTTGTCATGCTGGCCACATGACCTGGAAGCTGTATGCCGGTTCCCTCGGCCAATAACACGAGATGAGCGCCGCAACCCCAGAGTCAGTCACGACTGGACCTAATGGTCAGGGGTCCCTTTACCTCTACCTTACCACACACACAAGAAGCTGCACCGGACTTTCAGCTTCCGAAAATCGTTCAAAAACCAGAACACTTCCACTTCGACTCACTTCCAGGTTTCGACCGTTTGGGAGCAGATTTGTTCGGGAGCCAAGTCATTTGAGATCCAAGGTACGACTGTACAGTACTTTAACAAATAAATTAAATTACTTCCCCCAGTCATGTCACAAAGTCAACTAACTTTGCCTAAAATAATGTCAAGGAGCTCTTGTAGTGCTCCTTTGGTCTTCAAGCCACGGTGGAGAGGGCGGAGGACCATGCAGAAAAAGAGCATCTGCCCCTGCAATTCTTCCATTTTTAAGTGTATAAATGGCATACACCGCCTAAGCATGTATTTGCACTGTAAAAATATTCAGAACCTGCAATCCTGGGCCCATATGCTCCTAGCCCCGCCCCCGTCACCCTTTAAGATTAACCGCATCTTGCCACCTAGAACCACATAAACTGTGGTTTGCTGAAACAGGACAACTCCAAACCATTAAGTAACTGTCTTAGCAAACTTTGATTAAGATTAACCACAACTTAGTGTTTGGACACAATGTTAAACTGTAGTTAAACTAAAATGGAACTAGAAGCTTCTGATCTCTTCCTCACAGCCAAGTCAGCAGAGTGGATAAAAATCAATGATTTTTTTTAAAAAAAAATAAAAAACGGATTTTTTTTATTTAAATCGGAATTTTTTAAAATAAAATGCTTTTTGAGGGAAATATATTACCATCCAAAGGTTGTTCCATCATGAAATAAAGATTAGTTTTTTAATTATGTAGAATAAGGTTGTATATGTTTAATTTCTGGGGTAAATAAATTCCATTAATCCATTCACAATGTCATGCTCTTCCAGAGGTTTTTGTAAGATTATTGGGCAGTTTCTCTGCCTACAAGATATTATCACAGATGTTTGATTTACTTTTGCAGTTCTCAAAACTGAATTTGACTCAGCAGAGATCACATGCCTCTACTTCACAGCAAAAATGTTATAACATGAACAGAGTTGAGAAAAAGACCTTAATCCTATTGTTCTACAAACCTATGAATACAGAATCAACCCCTTCAGTGCTAAGTTTCAAGAAGTTCAGTGAATAGAATAGAAACAATATTTTTCTGATTGTTTGGAGTGGACAGTATTTAAGTTTTTCATGTGTAGGCTGGGCTGACAGTCTAAGTTTCTTAAAATACATATATTTTGTTTTTGTTTAGCCAAATTAGTTAACAAACATGGATGTTTGTTTAAGCAAATAACATATGCTTTGATGTTATTGTTTCAGTTGAATAAATCTATTTAAATTGTTATTATTAAGGTACAGTAATGATTATTTTTCTCCTTCCTAAGTACAACAGTAAAGTTGTCCAAATATGAATTATTAACCTATTAAGCTGGGGATAAAAAACTAATATGAAAAGTTGTTATTCTAAAAATCTTCATCTACTTGCATATTAAAGTTATACCAGCAAGAAATAGTCTTTATGTAGAAAACTATGATTTAAATCAAGCCTTACTGACTAGTGATTTAAATCATGATTTAAATCGTGATTTAAATCAGTTTGATTTAAATCAAATCCACCCTGCAGGTCAGGGGGGGAGGAGGTTCAGTGCAGCTCACAATATACATCCGGTATATACGGCAATGTATAATCCCTGGGTGGTGGTGGAAAGAAACCACAATCTATCTTAAAAAAATTATTTTACAAGGATTCTGCATTATGGAAGGGTACAGCTATAGCCATAGCTGCCAAGTCCGGATCGTAAAGATCCGGGATCGGCAGCGTGCGCATGACCGGAAGTTGCGTGACGCAACTTCCGGTGGCGCTTCGCCCTTCTATGGGCACCAGAAAATGGCGGCGCCAGCACC
The DNA here is from genome assembly GCF_965207765.1 of Zootoca vivipara. Taxonomy (NCBI): domain Eukaryota; kingdom Metazoa; phylum Chordata; class Lepidosauria; order Squamata; family Lacertidae; genus Zootoca; species Zootoca vivipara. Next base: position 91,506,603 of record NC_142588.1, on the reverse strand, counting down.
GGAAGTCGCTTCCGCGCATGACCGGAAACACATAAAAGCGACTTCCGACGCCGGCGTCGCCATTTTCTGGTGCCCATAGAAGGGCAAAGCGGCACCAGAAAAATGGCCGCCGGGAAGAAGCGAATTTAAGGGAAAATGCCGGGATTTTCCACCAAACGGGAGACCGCCGGGAAACGGTAAGAAAAAAGGGGTTTTCCCGGCGGATACGGGATACTTGGCAGCTATGGCTATAGCTAGCACTTTAGTGCCCTCATAGTTGCTGACAAGACTGAATTATGCATTGCTTATTTAATTATTACATTATTTCTACAATTAACTTAATATACTCTAAGAACAGAGTTTTGGCTGCACACAAGGGCAACTTGCATTTCCTCCCTGAATTACTTAGCTGTGTAATTAGCTGTGTAATCCCTGAATTACTTAGCTGTGTAATTAGCTGTGTAATCCAGAAGCTCTACTTGTATTTTTTAATGAAATGCAACTCAAAGAGAACATTACCATCTTTTCTGAACATTTAGTTTTCATCAGCCAGAATACAGAGAATCCAGTCCATTTTACTCCTTGTTTGCAGAGAATTAGCAGCAGCTTCACCAAACTGGATTAAGCACCAATTTATTTGCACTTCTACAGTCACACAATTAACTTTCTGGCTCACTATTTGTCCCTGCAGTTAAAAATAATGAAAAGAACAGCAATGAATCTGCCAGAAGCACAGTGAAATTTAACAATCAATAGTGTTATGCAGGGCTGTTCTTTGCAGATCAGGGGTTGGGGTCATAGTACGCAACTAATCACAACTCTAGAAGTATTTGGGTCCTCTAATTATTGAGATGTCAAGACAGCAGCAAGCAACACATTCATGCCTCCCACAATGTCCTGCTCTCCAATGCAAGAACAAGATACATTTCTTCCTTTAGGAGGTGCTGTTGTCACCAGAAAAGAAAAAGGTTTCAGTTTTGTTTTTGCATGCCTGTGGTATGCATTGGTTCTGTTCCTCTTCACTAGGCCTCAAAGCACTGGAAAAAAATATAGAGCAACAAAAAGGGCCTGAAAGTATATGTGCTGTTGTGGCAATCAGAGAAGTGTTATGAAAGAAAAAAAGAAATGAAAATATTTTAAACATTAAATGCTGTAAAACAGTCTTTAAAAAGTGAAATACTGTAAAGTAATTTAAGCATACTGTATAGTAGTAGCTAAAGTGGTTAACAGACCACACACATCAGTGTGAGGAAATACATAAGGTTTCATGGGCAAAACATGGGAGGTGGAGTAAGCATGTTGCATAGCAAACAGTGATGAATGACAAATTAAATTTCAGTTCCTGTTTGGATACACTATATTTTTAATATGCTAGTTGTGATAATTTTATGCCCATTAAAATTGTCCATAGTTATATTTTATGTTTCTAAAGTAACAGAATGACTTTCAATCTGGAAAATAAAAAAGAAGTGCTAATGTAGCATTTTTTTTTATTTTTCCGGAAATTTACATTTTTCCCAGCGGGGAAACGGAAAAAAAACTGGGTTTTTTTCCAAGCTTCAAAATTTCCAGAAATTTTACATCTCTAGTTGTAGTCCAAAACATGTAATGGGCACCAGGTTGAGGAAGGCTGCATTAAAGAGACTGTCACATTGTTATGCAAAGCTCCATCATTTTAACCTACCGTAGTTTAAATATTTGCCTAACATAACCAAAGCTTCTGGGGTTCTTCAGAAACATGCCCCTAAAACCACTGACGTAAAATATGAATACAACTCTCACAAATAGTTACTCAATTCAGCACATTTACATAATGTGTTCCTTGCACAGTCTCTCCTCACACTGTGTAATTTGTGGACTTCCTTGCCAAGGTGTTAAAAAGGCTTAGTTACAATACATTTCAAAAAAACATGTAGCCTGGAGGAAAGAATAGCAAGAGTTTGATCACTTCAGCAACTTGGTTTCTACATGTCTTTTATCCTTCTAGCAAGGCCCTTCATTATTTCAAGTGACAATTTAATAGTTATGTTTTTCAATGAGGGCCACAGCCAAGTTTCTGGTTTGGTTTTTAAAAAATAAAAAGAAAGAATGTGAAAGGCCGCACTATTGCAACATTTCATATGTCTACTCCATGAGATGCAGAAATGCCTTCTGTCCACCAAGGGCATCTGAAGGCCAGGCTGCAAGGGCACGGGAGGGGCCTGAATTGCAATGACAGAAAACAACAATACCCGCCTAGTGGCTGCCTGACACAGCTGGGAGGAGAAAAGAGAAGGCAAGTACAGACCAAACACCCTCAAAAAGAAGAGGGCATGAACAATAGTTCTGCAAGAAAAGAGGAACTTACCGGTAGATATATATTGTTAAGGAGTTAGCTGGGTAGCTTTGAATGGGACGCTAGGCAGATGACAGAAATTGCAAAGGTAAGAGCAGGCTCCAGGAGTGCTGTGAAGCAGAGGCAAGCCAGTGATTATATGGCATTGCCATGTGGGGGGGGGGGCATGAAGCTGCCTCTCACACTGCAATTTTATTTATCAAGAGTCTAACACAATAGAAAACTGAAAACAGAAGGTCAAGTGTTTTGTGAGGGTAGGAATAAAAATAAATTTATAAGAATAGTTTTGTAAGTTTTATATACAGAACTGCAAATATCAAGGGGAAACTAGTAAGAAGATGCCCCAATGGAAAATGGACAGGTGTGAGAAATACAGTATTTAGAACCAACATAATTAATTAGGACCATCAAAAGTTTTGTTGTTGTTGTTGTTGTTGTTTAGTCGTTTAGTCGTGTCCGACTCTTCGTGACCCCATGGACCATAGCACGCCAGGCACTCCTGTCTTCCACTGCCTCCCGCAGTTTGGTCAAACTCATGTTGGTAGCTTCAAGAACACTGTCCAACCATCTCATCCTCTGCCGTCCCCTTCTCCTTGTGCCCTCCATCTTTCCCAACATCAGGGTCTTTTCCAGGGAGTCTTCTCTTCTCATGAGGTGACCAAAGTATTGGAGCCTCAGCTTCAGTATTCCAGAGGCAGCATTCCCCAGATTTACAAGACAGCATTATGATACTGTCTGTTTTTAATCTCTTTTCTAATATTTCATTATGTGGATTAGCCTCTTTTTTCCTGTTGCTGCAGAGACTTGGAGAGCTCAAATGAAAACTCCAGAATGACAGCAGGTCATAGCAAGACTGATTTCCTATCTTGTTTCAGGCAAGAAAATGCTACTTGTGAATCATTCTGAACACAAGGAACATAAAGTGTGGGAGAGGCTACTGTCATGGCCCAACATTCTTTCCTAGCATGAATGATGGCAAAAGGCTGTGTAGCCTACACTGTGAAGTGGAAAGGACACAAGCAGACCAGCTAAGTTTATAGAATTTCATTGCTGATACCAAGAGGATATTTCCTCCCACTCCACTGGACAATCCTTTCACTTCTGAAACTTTAACTGGGCCAGCAAACTCTCTGTTCTGGGTTGAGTGGCAAGGCAGTTAGTTGAAGGGATTAAAAAATAGCCCCAGATCAGTTTAAATCCAAAGAAACTCAGTCTCCCCTGATGCCCTCACACACCCGCAAAATCGGCTCCAAAATGCTGGGAGACGCTCTGGAGCAGATAGGTAGGAGATCACAGAACAACCCCCTAATTCTGATTTTGAATAATGTTTGGCTCAGCCCATTATCGCAACACAATTGCAGCTCTCTTGATGTGTGTATCCAGAAATGGATATTGTATTATCCATGCTTTCGACACCTTCTTTTTAAACTCTTTCCTCCACAATCTCACAAACATTGATCACAGATACTTAAGAAACCCATGTTCAATTGGCCAGATTATGATAAAGGAAGCCTCGAAGGAGAGCAGAGAACATTAAAAATATGCTACAGTAGCTGCACAGTCCACAGGCAACTACCCCTAGCTGCTTCAAGCTGCTTTAATTCTCTGGTTGGCCTCTGTTATATTCTCCGACCGATGGAGAACCCCATAAGGGCAGATCTTTGCTTATATCAGCTGAGAATGTTACACAATGCATGAACCCAACCTAGGACATAAACTAATCTGAAGAGCTATCAGATTACAATGGCTGCAATGCTCTCAAATCCTTGCATTTTAAAGAGAATGATGCCTGCTATAACAACACTGTTGTCACCAGAAATGTGACAGTTAAGTGCTACTATTGGATTCTGGATTTCACCAGTGGAACCAGCTTAGTGAAAGGTCACCAAGTAGCTTAGCATCACCACCTGCATTTGAACACAGACATTCTAACTTCCCCTAACAAATGAGAGCAATATTCTGCTGAGTCACAGACAATAGCAGTAAGCCTATAGCATTGGGAGAAGCTAAGAGCTGACACTGCACTTGAAACTATGACCCATTGTGCAGTCTTTGAGGTTCCAAGCTCTTATGGTGCACCTGCTTAAAAAAACAATGGTAGGGGGAGCTTTCCATTATCTCATTTGAACACATACCTTCATTTTTGGGGGGCAGGAGCAGCAGCACAAAAACACCATATATATTGCAGCATAAGCTTTTATGGGACAGAGCTGCAGCTTCATCAGATGCAACAACAAAGAAGATGCAGCCCTGGCTCTGTTCACATCACAGTAAGTGTGTTATAGGGCTGGGCAATATTCAACATTTCAAGCATTTCAAACATATTCAGCATTTCAACACGGCAGTGTATCGCCAGCCAAACATTGGTCTGGCGATATACCGCGATGTTGAAAAAACAAGCTGCATTGGCCTCAGGCTGCAAGTCCCCGGATGAAATTGCCGCAAGAGCTTAGGCGGTTTCACCCCAGCGCCTAGCAGGCTGGGACAACACAGCCTTTTTCTATGGCTCAGCTGGGGCGCAGGAGGGCTCCCACTAACAAGACTCAATGTGTTTGGGTATAGTATTTTCTATCATATAAAAATAGGAATTCTCATGCACAGAGCAGCCATAACTAGGTAAGGTAGTAGGTAAAAACCAGTTAGCAACATGCCAATCATGTTATGCAATCATAAGCTGCTTTCTGTTAACATTACCCTTTTCCAAAGTTTCCCAGAGTATTGGTTTGCTGTTGTTGTTTATGCATCTGGTTGCAAAGCAAAGTATCCATCTCTGCCAAAATTACTAGGTCTCCCACACTTTGCAAAAATAATTGGATTCCCCCCCCCAACCTAGGCTGCACACATTGCAAGAACAGTGGTAGAGCAGCAGAATGACAGTAGACAATTTCCAGGGCAATTTTATTATTTATGTAAAACCCTATTTCCTAATTAAGAAGCAGATTTTTTTTAAGGCAAGGGCTAGAATTTCATAAAATGTGAACAATGAAGAGTCAGCACTAATATGATCTATGAAATGCATGACTGTTTGCATGTAATATGATTCTTCTCATTGAATAAACAACCTCTAAATCACAATTAGCCAAGAGTGTTCACTGGTTAAATTTGGTTTGCTTATGATTGCATCGTGAACTTTTTTCTAATAAGTAATAATAATTTTAATAATAGTTTTATTATTTATACCCTGCCCATCTGGCTGGGTTTCCCCAGGATTTTCCATTTTACCAGCACTTTTCACAGAAGATCTCCAAAAATCACCCATCCCTCAGTAGGCAAAAGTATCCCCTGGCTACATACAGCCTCCAGAAACCAGGTCTATTAGAACTTCAACACTTCATGGGACACAAATGGATTCCAAACCCTTGCTATTACCATTATAATTATGAATATGAGACCAAGAAGATTTATGGGGAGGCTGGACTGATTAACCCACACAGGAGAAAGAACATTTGTGAAACCTTGTTTGATATTTATCTCAGCAGCTGGGAAACAATCGGTTGAAAGAGGAAAACATCTATGTGACTGTAAGGGAAAGATCTGGATTATTATGGACCCGGAGAGACGATTTGAATTTTAGAAAAAAGACGGCAGTAGACGGTTGCGAGGAATCCCCAATTTCTTGAAGCATGGGAACCCCAAAAAATTTTTAGATGATTTGGTATAACATTCGGTTTGATTGATATATATGTGTATAATTTGAAATAATGTGATATAATTGGTTTTAATTGGAAAAATTAATAAAAATATATTTTTAAAAAAATATAATTATGAATATGAAAGGACAACCACACTCACTGAAATCCTCATGGTACTAAATAATATGCTCATCTGAAAGCAGCCTAACTACCTGCAATAAGCAGGGTGTCTATGAAATAACCCATACTACTTTGACAGCCACACATCAAGAGCAAACTGGTTCACATTCCACAGGTGCATGCATGAGTCGAAGGGTGCATTGCTAAAAAAAAACAGGTGATGAAACACCAACACCAAGACATACAAGGTTCAATCTACAGCACCTCCATTTAAGATCTTGGGTAACAAGGGCTGGGAAAACTAATGAAAGCAGCTGCCACACAAATCTGACTCTACTAGGCAAACCCATCAGCAAGGATACACCAGTACCAATAATAATAGCATATAAATAAGCCAGTTATGACCAACAATTTCATTCAAGTAGACAACAGGGAAAGTTTCTACTATCCAAGGACTCTCCTTCCTTGGAAGTTTTTAACAATTATATAATTCTATGATCTGTGAGAGTGTATCCTCATGACAGGTCTCTTTACTGCATGACACATAATCTACTGGAATCTGGCACACCACCTGCATTTGAACACAGACATTCTAACTTCCCCTAACAAATGAGAGCAATATTCTGCTGAGTCACAGACAATAGCAGTAAGCCTATAGCATTGGGAGAAGCTAAGAGCTGACACTGCACTTGAAACTATGACCCATTGTGCAGTCTTTGAGGTTCCAAGCTCTTATGGTGCACCTGCTTAAAAAAACAATGGTAGGGGGAGCTTTCCATTATCTCATTTGAACACATACCTTCATTTTTGGGGGGCAGGAGCAGCAGCACAAAAACACCATATATATTGCAGCATAAGCTTTTATGGGACAGAGCTGCAGCTTCATCAGATGCAACAACAAAGAAGATGCAGCCCTGGCTCTGTTCACATCACAGTAAGTGTGTTATAGGGCTGGGCAATATTCAACATTTCAAGCATTTCAAACATATTCAGCATTTCAACACGGCAGTGTATCGCCAGCCAAACATTGGTCTGGCGATATACCGCGATGTTGAAAAAACAAGCTGCATTGGCCTCAGGCTGCAAGTCCCCGGATGAAATTGCCGCAAGAGCTTAGGCGGTTTCACCCCAGCGCCTAGCAGGCTGGGACAACACAGCCTTTTTCTATGGCTCAGCTGGGGCGCAGGAGGGCTCCCACTAACAAGACTCAATGTGTTTGGGTATAGTATTTTCTATCATATAAAAATAGGAATTCTCATGCACAGAGCAGCCATAACTAGGTAAGGTAGTAGGTAAAAACCAGTTAGCAACATGCCAATCATGTTATGCAATCATAAGCTGCTTTCTGTTAACATTACCCTTTTCCAAAGTTTCCCAGAGTATTGGTTTGCTGTTGTTGTTTATGCATCTGGTTGCAAAGCAAAGTATCCATCTCTGCCAAAATTACTAGGTCTCCCACACTTTGCAAAAATAATTGGATTCCCCCCCCCCAACCTAGGCTGCACACATTGCAAGAACAGTGGTAGAGCAGCAGAATGACAGTAGACAATTTCCAGGGCAATTTTATTATTTATGTAAAACCCTATTTCCTAATTAAGAAGCAGATTTTTTTTAAGGCAAGGGCTAGAATTTCATAAAATGTGAACAATGAAGAGTCAGCACTAATATGATCTATGAAATGCATGACTGTTTGCATGTAATATGATTCTTCTCATTGAATAAACAACCTCTAAATCACAATTAGCCAAGAGTGTTCACTGGTTAAATTTGGTTTGCTTATGATTGCATCGTGAACTTTTTTCTAATAAGTAATAATAATTTTAATAATAGTTTTATTATTTATACCCTGCCCATCTGGCTGGGTTTCCCCAGGATTTTCCATTTTACCAGCACTTTTCACAGAAGATCTCCAAAAATCACCCATCCCTCAGTAGGCAAAAGTATCCCCTGGCTACATACAGCCTCCAGAAACCAGGTCTATTAGAACTTCAACACTTCATGGGACACAAATGGATTCCAAACCCTTGCTATTACCATTATAATTATGAATATGAGACCAAGAAGATTTATGGGGAGGCTGGACTGATTAACCCACACAGGAGAAAGAACATTTGTGAAACCTTGTTTGATATTTATCTCAGCAGCTGGGAAACAATCGGTTGAAAGAGGAAAACATCTATGTGACTGTAAGGGAAAGATCTGGATTATTATGGACCCGGAGAGACGATTTGAATTTTAGAAAAAAGACGGCAGTAGACGGTTGCGAGGAATCCCCAATTTCTTGAAGCATGGGAACCCCAAAAAATTTTTAGATGATTTGGTATAACATTCGGTTTGATTGATATATATGTGTATAATTTGAAATAATGTGATATAATTGGTTTTAATTGGAAAAATTAATAAAAATATATTTTTAAAAAAATATAATTATGAATATGAAAGGACAACCACACTCACTGAAATCCTCATGGTACTAAATAATATGCTCATCTGAAAGCAGCCTAACTACCTGCAATAAGCAGGGTGTCTATGAATTAACCCATACTACTTTGACAGCCACACATCAAGAGCAAACTGGTTCACATTCCACAGGTGCATGCATGAGTCGAAGGGTGCATTGCTAAAAAAAAAACAGGTGATGAAACACCAACACCAAGACATACAAGGTTCAATCTACAGCACCTCCATTTAAGATCTTGGGTAACAAGGGCTGGGAAAACTAATGAAAGCAGCTGCCACACAAATCTGACTCTACTAGGCAAACCCATCAGCAAGGATACACCAGTACCAATAATAATAGTATATAAATAAGCCAGTTATGACCAACAATTTCATTCAAGTAGACAACAGGGAAAGTTTCTACTATCCAAGGACTCTCCTTCCTTGGAAGTTTTTAACAATTATATAATTCTATGATCTGTGAGAGTGTATCCTCATGACAGGTCTCTTTACTGCATGACACATAATCTACTGGAATCTGGCACACAGCATTTTCTGTGACAGCAACTGTGAATTTCTGTTTGCTTGTTTGTTTTTATTAAATCTCTATACCACCCTCCATCCAAGGATCACATGGCAATTAAAAATATAAAAACACAAAAATACATAACATAGTAACAAAAATTACCAATAAAACACACCAGTTTAAAAGGCCACAGATGGGTTTAATTAGCCAAAGGCCCGAGAGAAGAGGAATGTTTTCACCTGGCACCTAAACATATGTAACAAAAGCGCCAAGTGAGCCTACCTGGGGAGAACAATCCACAAGTGGGAACCCACCACAGAAAAAGCCTGTTCTCATATTGCCACCCTCCGGACCTCTACAGTCTCTTCTTATGTTCTCATTATAATTATGAAGCTGACGTAATAAAATTAAAGCTACTAAACTAGGCAGTTCCAAAAGCTGCCACTCAAAAGACAAAAATCACAGCTCCTGACCTTGTGTTTGTCTTGCTGGTAAGTCAGCCCATCTTGTTCTTCACGTTGGCCTGGGCTGCCTCTCTCCCTCACATTTCTATACCCAGGACTGGGTATAACATATTCTTTTCCTAGATTGATATCTTTCATCTTCTCCTTCTGTTAACGCCAGGGTTAACAAATGTATCTGCCACACAAAAAACTCTGGAGGAAAAAGAGACAAAGCAATCTTGCATTAGAATCATCACACCCCATATCTTCTTAAATGATGTTTTAAACAGGCTTGGATTGTAGTTTTTGAATCCTATAGCAAAATATGACCATGGTACAGTACTATTCTTCCATTACCACCTGCAGAACCATGTCAGAAATTAGCCAAGCGCCAGGCACATTTGTGACTGGCACGGGTCCAACTGCTATCACACACAGCCTCTGGATATCAGGTTGGTGATTGGGGAAAGCAAAATGTCACTTTGAAAAGGATCTGAAATATTTTATTTCAAGTTTGAATTTGATTTATTCTGGATTGTTTTATTTGATGTTTTAATGTGTTGTAAATCGCTTTGAGATTTGTTCTTTACAATATAAAGTGGTATAGAAATGGAATTAATCATCACCATCATGAATTTGGGGGGGGGGGCAGTGCCGAGACATTCCATTGTGGCAACTGTAACCTAGGTCAAAGGTGCCATTGGGGGATTAGATTATATACCTGAGCTTCTAACATTGCTACAGATTATATACCACGTCCCATGCACTATTCTAGCAGTGATCTCAAAGTACTGTAAAGAGAAACACACACACTACTCCATAAAAAGTTTGTCATGCAAGTTTCAGAAGCAGCCTTTGGAGTCCATGTGCCTGAATATAGTTTATCATCTGTTCTAAAACACTTCACAATTCTTAACATGCAGCAGGATATCTGCAAATGCAGAACCTAGCCATGATCTTGACAAGCACAGCCCTTTGAAGAAAGGTCATGAGGGAATATTTGACTGAACAGACCTATCAACACACTCCTGAATTTCACTACATGTTTCCGAAAGAAAAAAGCACAAGATATAGCAATATGCCTGTTGTCTTTGTCCATGGAGTTTTCTTGGCAGGGATACTGGAGTGGCTTACCAGTTCCTTCTCCAGATGGATCACGTTTAGTCAAAACTCTCCACTATGACCTGTCCATCTTGGGTGGCCCTGCATGGCATAGCTCATAGCTTCTCTGAGTTATTCAAGCCCCTTCGCCACGACAAGGCATTGATCCATGGTGCTGGAGGAGACTCTTGAGAGTCCCATGGACTGCAAGAAGATCAAACCTATCCATTCTGAAGGAAATCAGCCCTGAGTGCTCACTGGAAGGACAGATCGTGAAGCTGAGGCTCCAATACTTTGGCCACCTCATGAGAAGAGAAGGATCCTTGGAAAAGACCTTATGTTGGGAAAGATTGAGGGCACTAGGAGAAGCTGACGACAGAGGATGAGATGGTTGGACAGTGTTCTCAAAGCTACGAACATGAGTTTGACCAAACTGCGGGAGGCAGTGCAAGACAGGAGTGCCTGGCATGCTATGGTCCATGGGGTCACGAAGAGTCGGACACGACTAAACGACTAAACAACAACATAACAATATGAATAAAACTATGCTTTTGTCAGACAGAACTCTGCATTAGGAAGAATGGAAACCCAGCTATTCTAAGCAGCACAAGGCACAAAGCTGTCTACAACAAAACACATACGGTACTTTAAGTTCCTACAGACAGAAAGTGGCAAAAAGGGGATTATGCCTCATGGTAACATAAAAAACAATTTTCAGTTCTGTCCACTGCTGTAAATACTAGTCTATAAGGAACAAAATAAAAACAATCCTTCCAGTAGCACCTTAGAGACCAACTAAGTTTGTCATTGGTATGAGCTTTCATGTGCATGCACACTTCTTCAGATACACATGCACACGAAAACTCATACCAATGACAAACTTAGTTGGTCTCTAAGGTGCTACTGGAAGAATTTTTTTATTTTGTTTCGACTACGGCAGACCGACACAGCTACCTACCTGGAACTAGTCTATAAGGAAAAAATTCCTTCCAATAGCACTTTAGAGACCAACTAAGTTTGTCATTGGTATGAGCTAGTCTTTAAGGAGTTAGCCTACTTCCAGGGACAGTGTCAATGGGTGCCAATCTCCACAACAATTGTTGCTAGTTCAGACTGAATGTCCCTATCAGCAAGGAAGGTATAATTGCCATTGCACAAATATACGGTAGCAATAGCTGCTCTAAACCTTCCAATGGGAAGAACATATTCCTTTTAGAAATCTGTTGTTTCATCTTTATTCTTATAGGACCCCACTCAAACTATTTTATGTTACTCATAACTAGCTAAGAATCTATTTCCCACATAAATTTTTCAAAGAAACAGGTTTATTTTTAAGGCAAGGATAAGAAGATGCAGTCACTTTTGAAGAAATGCACATGCAGAAACAAGCTGTTATTCTCTGCAAGTTCATTTGAATGTTATCTTACACTATGCAATAGTGACAGCCAGTGCACTGTATTAATGCACCTCACACTGTGTCTCAAATGTGGTACAACTAATACAGCAACTATGCAAGTTCAGTGTATTAGTCACTAAGGCTGCAGTCCTAATCTTATGTAATCGAGTAAACACCATAGAATTCAATTGGTCTTCGTTTCAAGTAGAAAATAAATTGGGATTATACTGCAAGCAACTATACCTTCCATAGGAACTCCTTCATGTTACTAAGTTTTCATCCCCCCAATGATGTTCATACAGTATTCCTTTCCTCACCCTTTTTTAAGGTTATGGCAAGCAATCAACTGTCTATAAAGCCATCCCTTGGGGGGGGGAGTCACCTTGATCTGATGTCATTGCCTTTGATACTCCAAGGGCATTTAAAGCAGTCTTTAAAAAAAATATTAATACATCATAGCAGATCTATGAAACAGCCTCAGAGTGCATGAGTCAGCAAATCTTGCTACAGTATGTTGCCATGAAATAATCATTTTTGTCATTGGTAAAAAAAACTGCACGTCTTTGCATGACATTAAAGATCTTTAGAAAAGCTATTTTCCTAAGGTACAAACTGACAGATAAATGTCATTTTCATTTGCAGCTCATCAGGGTAGTTGCATTTGACTTGTTCCAAGGGATCTATACTGAACCCCCTCCCCCAAGAAAAAAAAAACATTCACAGAACACCATTCCCTTATAAAATTTCTGGGTGGCCTGGAAGATGATTCTGCATCCTCTCTCTGTGCTGCCAGATCTGATGCTTGGTCATCCATTACTTTGTTTGCAGCACCATCTGTGGGGCCAATTTATAAAGGAGCAGCAAGCAATTCTTGTTTTAAACAACTCTTTTAATGCAAAATTTTAGAACTGTGGGGCAGCAGCAGCAGCGCCTATCCTGTGTTTCTCAACCCTTACATCTCTTGAAAGGTACCCAGCACTAGACAGCCTCCCTTCTGCCACTGAAAACAGCAGCAGCAATGTAAACAAGGGAGGGGTCCTCAACCTGTAAACTGCTCTGCATAGCCCATTTCACAATCTCATCCACTTCCATGCAGATACTTGAACAGGGTGAAGGACCGCCTTTTTAAAAAGCACAGCAAAGTGAAAGAGGAAGGACTTGTTTGGATGTCTGAAAAATCATTATTCTGCATGAAAAGGGAGAACAGGAAAGACCTTTGTCACTAGACTTGTAGAAAGATGTGCTGTTCTGCAGGAGTGTGCAAGGGAGGGAGCATCCTAAAGCACTGGAAGGGAAGAAAAGGAAAAACAACACCAGGTCTGACTCTGCACCTTCTAATCTCTCTCTCACACACATACCAATTTCTGTATTCATTCATAGGCTCCCCCCCCCCCGCCACATTAAAGAAGTTAAAAACAAAAATTCAAGGAGTGCAATCCGAATCACACTTACTAGAGAGTAAGGCTGCGATCCTAATGCCAGCCACTTACCTGAGAGCAAGCCTATGTCACTATTGAGCACGGTGGGCCTTCCTCCCAAGTAAACAGGCACAGAAGTGGTCAGCCAGCCCTTCAGAAGGACTCCCAATGCCCTCTTCCCCCAGTCGCCCTCCCCACTTAAGGAAAGTGATGCCTGTTTCACTGCCCCATTCAAGGCTCTGCCCCAAAGGTCTTGATGAGGAAGAGCGTGGGTGGCAAAAGGAAATGCCCAAGTTTGCAAAACGAAGAGGAAGAAACGAATCTAGACTCCTGAATAAACTGGGAATGATGGGGAGGTGGTTTTTTGTTGTTGTTGTTGTTTTTGCGTGGGGGAGGAGAGAGAAAGGAGGAAATGAGATTCCCCTTCTTACTGGAACCGAGGCCGCATCAGCAACCAGGGAAGGCCGTCCTTTTGGTACTGTTAATCTTCTGACTGCCTATGCAAATCTATAGATAGATATGTACTGCATGTCCCCTTTCCAATCCTGCCCGTTCCTGGCCCCACCCCGCACGAATTTTCTCATGCATTCATAGGCCGCCGCCCCCTCCCAGAAATAAATTACAAACAAAAAACCCCAGTCCAAAGTCAAAGGTATTGTGGGGGGGAGAGAGGGCGCCTCCCCGGCGGATCTCTTTCAAAATGTCCTCCTTCTCTCCCCCCCTCCCGCACCTTCCAAAACAACCCCCCCCCCCAAAAAAAACCCAACAGCCTCCACCTTTTCCTTACAAGGAACTCCGTTCAGAGTCCAGGGTGGAGAGAAGGGAAGTCTTCGGGAGCAGCTCCCCCCAATATATACTGTATATACAACCCCCCCTCACAAAAACGACGCCTGAGGTCCCCATAACAACCCCTGACCCCCCTCCCCAAAAAAGGACTTCTGAGGAGAACAAACCTCATTTAAGCCGTCCCCCCCTCCTCAAGTGTCTTGTGAGGGGAGGGGGCATTTCCCCAATTTAAATCATCGCCCCCCCCTCCATTTGAATAACCGCCCTCCTACCTGGCTTGAGCGACAGCGCCTCTACAGCCCTCAGCGGCCCCGGAGCCTCAACTGGGGTCAATAGGCAGCCCGAGAACCTCAGATCGGCTCCTCAGTCGCACTGCGCCTGCGCGGGCACCCGCGGGCAGCCCAGTCCACTACCACTTACCACCACCACCAGCAGAGTCTTCTTTTCCCCTCCGTCGCGGGGTGCTTCGGGAGGTGTAGTCCGCGATCCCTGCCGGTGCCCCTGCTCGGACTGAGGAGAGGGACTACGCATCCCACAAGGCAGCGCGTGGGGCCAAGCCGGCCCGCAGGCTCCTCCCCCCACTTATCCTCTCCTCTCGCCGGCCGGGTCCTGAACGTTCTGAGCACCTCCTGGGTCCTTCTGGGCGCTCTCCGCACGTGCGCTCCCCCCCCCGCCCGAGGGCGGCGCACGTGTTTGCTTGCTTGTCCGGTGGAGTGGGGGGGTGTGGAGGGTTCCCAGCTCTGGCTTTGGGGTATATTGCAGCGGGAGCTGCAAACGGCGCAAGCCAGTTTTGAGATGCGCGGACTCGTGCGCGCTTTCCCTGGTAATAGGGTCCCATTGAATTGAATGGGGTGCTGTGGGGCTCGCTTCTGTAGGCCTGTTGTCGCTGTTAATCTGCAGTCTTTGCGCGCGCGGTGGTTTTGGGGGAAAGGGGAGCTTCTCCCCCAGCCGGAATGAGCTCCGTTGGATTTTTCTTTGTAAAAACTCCCATAGGATTTTGCGCCGCTGGTACTGAGCCGGCTTCATCGGATGCGCGGAGTGGATAGGAGTGGTTTAGTTTTATTTGACAAGGTTCATGTACCGCTTTAATCAACAAAAACTTCATAAGTAGTAGTTCAGATAATCAATGTAAAACATTCACTGCGAATACCAGTAACTTTAACAACAAACCAGTCTCAGGGTCGTTGCTTCTACCCCCATGTTAGGAGAAAGCTTTCCTTTGTTACAGGGGGTGGACTAGATGACACTCTTGATCCCTTCCAACAAGCCTTTGATTCCATGAAATGCACATCAAGTTTATCATAGAATCTTTGAGTTGGAAGGGACCCCAAGGGTCATCTACTCCAACCCCTTGCAATGCAGGAATCTCAGCTAAAGCATCGATGACAGATGGCCATCCAACCTCTGTTTAAAAACCTCCAAGGAAGGAGAGTCCACCACTCTCCTGGGAGTCTGTTCCACTGCTGAACAGCTCTTACTGTCAGAAAGGTTTTCCAAATGTTTAGTTGGAATCTCCTTTCTTGCAATTTGAAGTCATTGGTTTGAGTCCTACCTTGCAGAGCAGGAGAAAACAAACATACGTCCTCCTTCATGTGACAGCCCTTCAGGTATTTGAAGGCAGCTGTCATATCACCTGTCAGCCTCCTCTTTTCCAGGCTAAACATACCCAGTTCATTCAACTGTTCCTCATAAGGCTTGGTTTTCAGACCCTTGATCATCTTGGTTGCCCTTCTCTGCACATGTTCCAGCTTGTCAACCTCCTCCTTAAATTGTGGTGCCCAGAATTGGACACAGTATTCCAAGTGTGGTCTGACTAAGGCAGAATAGAGATACTATTACTTTCCTTTGATCTGGACACTAGACGTCTGTTGATGCAAAGTAGAAGTAAAATCAGTAATATCAATGAGGAGGGAGTTCCACCGAGTAGCTTTTCTTGTGGCTGCCACACTGAAAGACTGATTGCTAGCAAGTGTGGCACAAATGTTAGTTGGCACCTGTAAAGGTGCCAGTTCTTCACACCAAAGCAGTCAAGTGGCCATGTATTGAGAGTAAGGTGGTCTGTACTTTGTGCAATTCATTGCATTGCCCTCTGATAACTATTTGCAGTTCCATCCTGCCCACACTACACTGCTGGGAGCAATGATGCAGCTGACGAAGTGCACTCTAGTCTACAAAAGCATATGCTGTGATGTCATGGAACGTAAAGCTATTGATAGCAACTGGCCTTAATGGCTATACATGTATTTACCGTCAGTATCAGAAGCAGCGCATAGTTACTGAAACTCACAAGAAAGGAGAGCAATGCAGTTGTGTTCATGTCCTGCCTTGCACACTTCCCACATGCACCTGGCTAGTCATTATGAGAACAGGATGCTGCACTAGATGGGGCATGGCCTGATCCAGCCTTAAGGATGGATATCTCGGATATGGGGCAGGGAGAGTTAAAACATTGGGGCTAAAAGGCCACAAATGCCTTGGTTGTGGCTTTGTTTCAAGGCTGCTTCTGTGTTTTATTTCTGTAGCATTTTGCGTAGTTACTGTCTTAGTCTGTAATCAACACACTTGCCCGAGAGGAAGCCCCGTTGGCTTTAGTGTGGCTTACTTCTGAAGAAGACATGTCTAAGATGGCACTGTTAATTATTTCCCTGAGAGTTTTAACTGAAGGGCAGCACTGACATTTTCTAAATAAATACATGAAATGCAAGCACTCCATTAGATCCTTGCAGGCCCAGAACTCATGCAAAAGAAGAACAAGGTGACCTACTTACAAGGATAGTATAATTAGCAATGGCTTCCTACCTTATTGACCACCTCATTTGGGGCTAAATATGTAGCATCTGTTGTATGAAGGAAATCCTTAGGCCTTGATTCAAAACCCAAGTAAAAGAGAGTGGGGGATGGTTGCTGCTGAGAGGCAAAGCTAAGGTCAGGGGAAATAGAATA
Organism: Zootoca vivipara; assembly: GCF_965207765.1. Classification (NCBI taxonomy): domain Eukaryota; kingdom Metazoa; phylum Chordata; class Lepidosauria; order Squamata; family Lacertidae; genus Zootoca; species Zootoca vivipara. The sequence goes on along the minus strand of NC_142588.1, from coordinate 91,489,485 downwards.
ATATTCATAGTCCAACTCCTGCAATGCAGAAATCACAGGTGCTCCCTCCAACCTCTGGTTAAAAACCACCAGTGAATGAGAGTCCATCACCTTCCAAAGCCCCTTCCACCCATTTAACAGCTCTTAGTGTCAGAAAATGCTTCCTAATGTTTTCTCTGAATCTCTTCTCATTTGAATCAATTGGTTTGGGTTCTACCCTCTGGAGCAGGCATAGGCAACCTTGGCTCTCCAGATGTTTTGGAACTACAACTCCCATGATCCCTAGCTAACAGGGCCAGTGGTCAAGGATTATGGGAGTTGTAGTTCCAAAACATCTGGAGAGCCAAGGTTGCCTATGCCTGCTCTGCAGCAACAGAACACAAACTTGCTTCATCTTCCACGGGACAGCGCTTCAGATATTTGAATAAATGGCCTCAGGGGTAGCTTGCAATAACAGGCCAATCAAAATGTACCGGTAATTTTGATATTACTCCTGGAGCTAAGTATGGGGGAAGTGCTATAGTTAATTTGCATATGTAAGTTATTGCTACAGATTATTTGCATACACTCTTTTGTACAGTCTACGCTCCTCATATGTAGGGCAGAGATTGCAACCTGTGGCCTTTTGGATGCTGTTGGAAGGCTCCCAACAGCCCCAGCCAGCAGAGCCAAAGGTCAGCGATAACAAGTTGGGGGAGGGTGTCCAGCTCTCAGAGGATGACCTCCAAACCATCCTAAATATCTTCGCAGACGCTTACAGCAAGCTTGGCCTATCACTCAACATCCAAAAAATCAAAGTGTTGCACCAACAAACACAAAACAACCCCTCTGCAGCACCACAAATCCAACTCAATAGTATAACATTGGAAAGTGTTGATCACTTCTCCTACTTGGGCGGATATCTTTCCACAAGGGCCAATATTGATGCCAAAATATAGCATTGCTTGAGCTCTGCAAGTGCAGCTTTCTCCCAATTGAAGTGCAGAGTGTTTGAGGACCGGGACATTCGCAGGGAAAGCAAAATGCTTGTTTACAAAGCTATTGTACTACCAAGTTTACTGCATGCTTGCGAAACATAGACCACTTATAAATGCCATCTGCAACTTGAAAGAGTCCATCAACAGTGTCTCCAAAAATTTTTTACACGTCACTTGGGAAGACAGGCAAACTAATGTCAGTGTACTGGAAGAAGCAAAGATCACCAGTGTTGAAGCAATGATTAATCAACTTCATTGGACTGGTCATGTTATTTGGATGTCTGATTATAATATTCCAAAGCAACTACTCTATTCTGAACTTAAAAATGGAAAGCGTAATGCTGGTGGTTAACAAAAGAGGTTTAAAGACACACTCAAGGCAAATCTAAAAAAAGGTAGTATAAACACTGACAACTGGGAAACACCAGCCTGCGAGCGCTCCAATTGGAAAACAGCCTTTATCAAAAGTGTCATGACCTTTGAAACAAAATAGAAATAAAATAGAAAAATTCCTTCCAGTAGCACCTTAGAGACCAACTAAGCTTGTCATTGGTATGAGCTTTTGTGTGCATGCACACTTCTTCAGATACATTGAAACAGAAGTCACCAGACCCTTATATATAGTGAAAGGGTGGGGAGGGGTATTACCCAGAAGGGTGATGGGAATGGGTGATTGGCTGATAGGAGTGGTAAACCTGTTGATGACTGAAGGACTGCAATTGGTCTTACAGGAAAAAGCAAGGGGTGAGATTGCTAAAAATAGCTTTATCATGTATAATGAGATAAGAATCCAATGTGTCTGATCAGACCAGGTCCCTCCATGGTTTTAAGTTTGGTAAAGGTAAAGGGACCCCTGACTATTAGGTCCAGTCATGACCGACCCTGGGGTTGCGGCGCTCATCTCGCGTTACTGGCCGAGGGAGCTGGCGTACAGCTTCCAGGTCATGTGGCCAGCATGACTAAGCCGCTTCTGGCGAACCAGAGCAGCACACGGAAACGCCGTTTACCTTCCCGCTGTAGCGGTACCTATTTATCTACTTGCACTTTGATGTGCTTTTGAACTGCTAGGTTGGCAGGAGCTGGGACCGAGCAACGGGAGCTCACCCCGCCGCAGGGATTTGAACCGCGGACCTTCTGATCAGCAAGCCCTAGGCTCAGTGGTTTAACCCACAGTGCCACCCGCGTCCCATTTTAAGATTGGTAATAAGTTGCAATTCAGCAACTTCTCTTTCCAGTCTATTTCTGAAATTCTTTTGTAATAAGACAGCTACTTTGAGATCTTTATAGAATGCCCTGGGAGATTGAAGTGTTCTCCTACTGGTTTGTCATGTGATTTGAAGACGCTCGAACGCAGGATGAAAGGGAGAAATGTGCTAAGAGGAAGGCAGACTTGGCAAACCCTCACTGTGATCCACTCCTGCCCAGAAATCTACGTATGTCCCCACTGTGGAAGGATGTGTGTATCAGAATTAAAAAAGAAATTGACCTCCACAGTCACTTACGGACTCACTGTTAAGACCATGTTCATGGAAGACAATCTTGCTTGGCTATGAGTGATCCATTCCAAAGAAGTAGAAGAGTCCTCTCCCATTCACTAAGGACAGGGAGGGTATGCCCTTTTGTCAACCGTTTGCTAGTCATTGTACACCATTTACCCATAATTTCCCTAACAAAGGAGATACTTGTCAGGACCATTTAAATAATGGCTCCTTAGGCTCCTCGAGACAGAAGAGGGTTGGTGGAACCAGCAGTGCAGCTGATAGTTATCAGCAGGGAGGCATTTGTTAAGTAAATGGCTCAAAAGGCCCAATGAATATTTGGCAGAAACTCTTCCCACCCCTCTCACTCCTTAGACATGAACCTAGTGACTCCAACATGCAAATGTCCTAAGTCTAATGTGACAATAATTGAAATCACCCATTGCTACAGCATTTCCTCTTTTGGATGCCTTCTTGATTCTATTCTCCATCTCATGATCACCCTCAGTATTTTGGCGAGGAGACCAAGTGTTCAATTACTAAACCATCTCAATTTCAACTTCCCCTTTCCTCAGTACCGTAAAACAGTAGACACTCAAATGGAGCAAGATGTGGTTGCTCTCCAACTCCCATCAGCCCTAGCAAGCAAGGGATAAGAAAGAATTGTAGTTTATCAGCACATGGAGAGCAGCAGGTTCTGCATGCACTTCTGTTTTAAATATACCTACCAGCCCAGGGGGACTGGGCCTTCAACAAAACCAAGTGGGTGGGACATAGTGTCTGTCAATCACCTGACATCATGATATCAGATGACTGACAAGTATGTAGGACACAGCTGTCAATGTTTACACTGAAGCTGCTGCTAACACAAAGCTTTGTGCTATTGGACCAAGGTGGGCTCCTTACTTGGGTGTTGGAAACATACCTTTCTCCAGCAATTGGGAGCTCACGTTAAGGTCCCAGTTGCTCCTTTTGTAGCCAGGTGATAGATTGTCAGGTATGGAGCAGGTGGGCGTGGCTTGCAAGGAACAGCCTAGCAGGCAATATTGGGACCACTGCTCATCCAAATTTGGTCCATCATCCAAAATTCCCCACCCACAACCAAAACATTGCAGTTGTGCAGCACTCCTGCCTTTTTCCAGGATACTACCTGCCACACCTTTCATTGCAGGGGGTAGGGCTAGATGACCCTTGGGATCCCTTCCAACATGATTTGTTGTTTAGTCGTTTAGTCGTGTCCGACTCTTTGTGACCCCATGGACCAGAGCACGCCAGGCACTCCTGTCTTCCACTGCCTCCTGCAGTTTGGTCAAACTCATGTTCGTAGCTTCGAGAACACTGTCCAACCATCTCGTCCTCTGTCGTCCCCTTCTCCTAGTGCCCTCAATCTTTCCCAACATCAGGGTCTTTTCCAGGGAGTCTTCTCTTCTCATGAGGTGGCCAAAGTATTGGAGCCTCAGCTTCACGATCTGTCCTTCCAGTGAGCACTCAGGGCCGATTTCCAACATGATAATACTGTGATTCTATGATTCACAGATACTTAGCGTTCTTTTGCCACTGAGCACATTCTGTCCTCAGTGGGCTGTCTGGAGCCATTTTTGCCCCGTTAGGTTTGTTCTCTCTTAAATAAATATGTTTCTACTTCTCCAAATGTTAGGGTTAACCAAACACAGGGGTACCTCTCTCATACTGATACCTCACTCTTATTTCTCATTGGCCCCATGTCACCAAGTTTGCTATTTGTTGGTATATGATGATGATGTCAAGGCTGAGCCTACGAAACATAGATATTTTTAATATTTTAAAAAAACATACCGCTCGAGGGTAAGAACCTGAAAAGGGGCAAGGGTGATTTAACACTGGGGAAAGTTGTCTTTTTACTTTGTGACTTGGGAGTTGGCCACAACCGTCTCCTGGCACCCTATGAGAAACAAAACACCAGGAAGGACAACATGAAGCAAATTTCTGAAGAACAAATGCAGGTTTTGTTCTGACATTGTGTTCCAGAGCTCCTTTTTAAATGTCCTAACTCAGCAAGGAAGAACAGTGCCTGGAAGAAGCCATCTGGGGCTGCCAGTTGTTATATGCACATAGTTGCCCATCAACAAGATCCAGATAGACTCCCATATGTACAGTGGTACCTCGGGTTAAGAACTTAATTCATTCTGGAGGTCCGTTCTTAACCTGAGGTACCACTTTAGCTAATGGGGCCTCCTGCTGCCGCTGCGCCGCCACCACACAATTTCTGTTCTCATCCTGAAGCAAAGTTCTTAACCCAAGGTACTATTTTTGGGTTAGCGGAGTCTGTAACCTGAAGTGTCTGTAACCCGAGGTACCACTGTAAAACTCTCTTCTTTTGCTTTCAAAAAAAAGAAGAAGAGCCAGATAGGAACCGTTAACTGCAATATGCTTTATGGTCCTCATGTCATCTGTCTTCACCATAATTTGCATGGGACCAATCTTTGTTGTTGTTGTTTATTTGTTTAGTCGTGTCTGACTCTTCGTGACCCCATGGATCAGAGCACGCCTGGCACTCCTGTCTTCCACTGCCTCCCACAGTTTGGTCAAACTCAGGTTCGTAGCTTCGAGAACACTGTCCAACCATCTCGTCCTCTGTCGTCCCCTTCTCCTACTGCCCTCAATCTTTCCCAACATCAGGGTCTTTTCCAAGGATTCTTCTCTTCTCATGAGGTGGCCAAAGTATTGGAGCCTCAGCTTCACGATCTGTCCTTCCAGTGAGCACTGAGGGCTGATTTCCTTAAGAATGAATAGGTTTGATCTTCTTGCAGTCTATGGGACTCTCAAGAGTCTCTATATCACCTCTATTTGGTGGATAGAATCAACCAGAGTGTTGCACAGGCTGTGTGTCACACACAACATATATTTAAGGCACATAATGTTCCCCTGCAAACAGCCCTGGGAACTGTAGTTTGCCCCTTTCAGGGCTGCATCTCCCAGCACCGTTGACAAACTACAGTTCCCGGGATTCTTTGGGGGAAGTTGTGGGCTTTAAACATGTGGCATGTAGCCAGCCACAAATTTTAAATTTGCATGCAGTAATTTATATTGATAGATGCCTCTGGGAAATTAAGATGGTGGGTCTCTGCACTTTGCAGTTTGCCAGGCTACCGTAATGGTCCAAACTTTAGCTTCATGGCTGAATGATGGAACCTTTGACACTTGAAAAATAAATTAAATAAATTGCCTAAGGGCTGCACTCCCATCTAAGCAATCTTCTGGGGAGCACATGCAAATGGTGGGTGGGGACAGAGGCGAAGCAACAAATGTAAATGTCAACTTTGTACAGTAGGCTACTTTGAAGGAAGGTGTGAAGTAGGGTTGGTGGGGTGTGGGGCCAGGAAAGAGTTGTGAGGGCCAGATAGAGGGGTCTGGGGACCACATCTGACATTCATGTCTGAGGTCTCCCAGCCTCACTCTAAGTGCTACACCATCAAGAGTAATATGAGATGGGAGCCTTGGGGACAGTAAATGAGGTGAAGGGACAACAGCAACTGATCTTTGAGTTATTCTCCTCCTCTACAATTTCTCTTCATTGGGGCGGGAGCCTGGGCAGTGTGTATGGGGCCCTGGGCTGCCCAGATGACAAGAACATCCCCCTCTTGGCCTTGCTAATGTGATCCAAAGGAAAGGAAAGTACAGTAATATGTTTGGCACCAGCTTGGCTGCAGGAGTTGCTGGAAGGAGGTGTAGAAGGCACCATCCAACTGCACTGAGGACTCCACTCCAGATTTGGGTCGGGTTTACTCAGGGCAGTCTTAAGCATGCCCGGCGCCCTGGCGCCGTGGTGCGACGCATGCCTCCGACGCCCCCCCCCATTTCCCAGCGTGACGGGCGGGCGGGTGCCACGCACAGCGCAGCGGCCACAGGCGCAGCTGCACTGCGCCACCCAGCCTGCTGTAGGGCCGGCCCTGGGCCAGGGGGCGCTGCCCGCCCCCTGTTGCGACGCCCCTGCGCGCGGCGGAGGAGGCCCCCAGGCCCGCGTGCCTCTGGAGAGCGGCCTGAAGCCGCTGAACAGTGGAGGCGTGCCTGGGGCAGCCTCAGCCGCACCTCTCAGTGGGTGCAGCAGCGCCCCGTGCCACTGGGGGCGGGCCTAGAGCCGGCCCTGGGTTTACTGTACTTTGCTTCTCCCAAAGATATCCCACAAGGCAGCAGGTGTGGATTTTTCCTCTGGGATTTACTCTCAAAGCGTTTCTCACAAATGAGGTTTAGGACCAGAGTTTTTTCGTCCTCCTAGATGGGCTCCCTTCCCAGGTTGATGAGTCCTATCTGCCCCTCACTTCCCTCTACATCTCGTGCAGAAAGGATTACCTTTCCATGGACAGAACTAGGACAGGAGATATATCTGATGCATGCAATCAGATGCTTCTGCCAGTTGCTGCGTGCCCCTTGCAGACTCGGGGGGGGGGGGTGTTCACAGGAGCCTATATTCCCAAGGGAATGCTCTTTACCAGTCACTTTTCAAAGAGTTCCTGGTTTCATCAGAGGCTCTTATCTCTTGCTACTCACTTCACCTTCTGGTTCATCCCTTTATGGCAGGTGAAAAAACCCAGCTGTTGTAAGCAAGATGTTAGGTTTGAATTCCAGGGTAATTGAGGGTAAACACAAATTGGTACAGCTTATAGTTAAAATGTCTTATTCTTAAATAGAGTTATTGTTTCCTTGGGCACACATTTCAAGTCTATTTAATTCGTATATTGATTGTTAAATTCCATTCTGATTGTCTTTATCGTTTTTGCAAAGAACTACACAGAAACTCTGGTTTTAGTATGCTGGCTGTTTGACCATAATAATAAACATTAATTCATTCATTCCTACTTACCAAGTGGTGACTGAGAAAAAGCCTTACCACTAGCGAAAGCTCCCAGTCTTTATGCCACACATTAGAATAACTGGGGCAAGGCAGGAGATGCATGTTTTTAATTGTTTAATTGTTACTGCCTGTTGAGTCGTGGCTTAAGAAGTCCAGATACGCATCTTCAATAGAACAGTTCTTTATTCAGGGCAAAACAGGACTGACTCTGAGGGCAGGAAGGCTACATTTATAGGGACAGGGATACATTTTGGAGGGAACAATATCAGGCAATCACAGTGCTGCCTTTTGGAGGGAACCAATAAGACAGAGGATCCAAATACAGCAGCTTAAATGAACCAATAGTAGCTGTACCCTCTGGAACCAAAAGGCAGTTACTTTACCCTAAAGCACATACAGACAATAGTAATGCAGATATAAAATCCTTTGACTCAATACACAACACTGCCGATGGTAAATTGGTCCTATGCATTGGGCCTGATCCAGAGAAGCAAAAGAGGTGGCACAATGTAAAGATCTGGTTGAAATGTAGCTGCTCATCTCTCACCTTGTTCATTTCTTGCCCTGGTGGGGTATCTTTTTATTCATTGTATTTTATTAAATTTCAAAAAATTCACACATACACTCCAAAACACAATAACTTTTTCTTTTTCTTCCCTTCCCATTTTCCATGGTGTTTACAATTTCTCCCCCTTGCTTATATCATAACCACCATTCAATAACCTCTAATTTCTTCTGTTGCTCATACTTCAAATCCTGCTCATGAATTCCTCATACTATATTGCTTTAAATATTCTGAAAAAGGCTTCCATCCTTCCACAAAACAATCCTCATTAGGTTCTCTTATTTTTGCTGTTGGCTCTACCAATTCTGCCTAGTCCATCACTTTTCTTATCCATTACCCTGGTAGGGAATCTCTAGCTTATGGGCAACCATTTATTTACCTGCTCCTGCTGCCACAGCACCCACTACAAAAGAAAACAATCAGCACCAATTTGGGGTGAGGTCTTGCGCCAAATAGAAGCAATCATGCCCAAAATTGGCACAGATGGCAGCACCGCTTCTCCGCTGGTTGAGGTGGCAGGGCAGGTGGGGCACCCACAAGTGTGCTGTTTGGGGAGCTTCTGCCGCCTGAGGCAATGGTCTCGCCCTGCCTAATGGTTGGGCTGGGTCTGTGTGACCCGATCCAGCAGGCTCTTCTTAGGTACCCAGCCAGCCAGAACCCTGATACTGAGCAAATTGGTCTCAGAGGTCCCATTGGCTCCAGTCCAACCAACTGCAAATTACCTGGGCTCAGATTCCAGCCTGATTGCTGAGTACTTTTCCCACACCACAATGGCGCCCTGCAAAATCCTTTCGCAAGTGCTTAATAACAGGCTAAGAGGAAGGGTTGCAAAATGACCTGTAAGAAGAAAACCACAGAGGATGCATTAGACAGTGGGAAACTTGTAATAAATAGCCTTAAGCATGGACTCGCCTGGTGTTTTTAACACACAGTTCAGCCAATGTCTTATGTTTCTTTTAGAATTCTGTCTTAGCTCAAGAGCACATTTAATGGAATGGCCGGGTTGGAAATAAATAATTCTTTTCTTCTTCTTCTTCTTCTTCTTCTTCTTCTTCTTCTTCTTCTTCTTCTTCTTCTTCTTCTTCTTCGCCATCAATGTCCTTTGCTTTCTTTAAGATGAAGAACAATAATTTATGATATAGCAGGATGTGCTGCCCAGGGTTAAGTATTGTTATAATTTGGGGGGAGGGGAGAGACCCCAAACCCAATAACTAAATGTCAGAATCTAGTTAATATTTGGAATATTGAAAGGAGAATTCCATTGTTGGCATTCTTCTGTCTCAAAAGTCCACCTCCGGGGGTGAAGTCAAGCCGCTGCAAGCCTGGGCTGTGTGTCTGGAGGTCCTGGTCTGCCCAGATGACAAGACGCCCCTCTCAGCCTCGCTGATGTGGTCCTAAGCAGAGCAAGACATTTGTCACCAGCTTGGCTGCAGGAGTTGCTAGAAGGCAAGATTCCAGGCAAGTTGAAAAATACAGTCTAAGCTTCCTTTCTGAGGAATATAGCAAGTGGAATGGAGGAAAGTGGCTATAAAACAGAGAGTCATTTTGGTGGCAGAGAACCAAGTAGCAAAACAATGCCATTGAAAACAAAACAAAAACCTATTTTGAAACAATATCAACTACTGTACAAACATTTTAATAAACATTTTAATGCTGCTTTTCTAAGATTGATTTGTGGCAAGCAGCCCAAGGAATATTTACTGAGAGACTGCTATATAAATGATAATAGTAACAACTTTTCTTCCTTCTCCTCTAAGGGCTTTTTGTCTATTATTGCCCGCCCAAATATTCAAAACTTTCTTGATGCAAAATCCTTTCTATCATGTCCTCTGCTTGGTCCTTTTCAACGCCATACATAATGAGCCATGCAAAGTGTTTTTTGTTCAATTGTTGGTGCAAATTTAAGTACAGTTATTATGGCAAGCTAGAATAATGGCTTGAACTTTAACTGAATGTACTGGTTTGGCCACCATTAATCAGAAATCTTCCTGTAGAATATTCCACCGGGAGCTTTGAGCATGCATATATAAACTGGTTGGGTTGTAATTTTACTGCTGTTTGGGGCCATTTTATTCTGAGTGGTGCAGGTGTATTTTTGTTTTGTAATCATGGTTGGAAATTCACACAGCTCTGTTCTCCTCTTGCCTTTCAGCATTTGCCGCTTGAGGCAGCTTCCTCACTCTGCCTCATGGTAGAGCCAGCAATGTCTGGAGAGTACCACTTTGGCACCATGAGCCCCTTGTAAGCAAATGTATCTATTTTCTGCTGGGGAACATTGTAGACATGCATTCTGGTTCCTTAGATCAGTGGTTCTCAAACTCTCCCCCTCCCCGGGCCACACTTTCAGAATAAAAATCTGCTTGTGGCACACCAATTTTTTTATTGATAAGAAATACATTTGGGGGGTGGGGGAAGAAAAAACTTCTAGCAGTGCTTGATTTATAACACAGAACACAAATGCTTTATAATATCATAATCAAAATCCATTTATTTATTTAGATGCCTCCCATCTCACAGGGTTGCCCCAGCCACGAGGGCGGCTTTCAACAAATTAAACAAATCAAACCTTTCAAGCACAGTAAAACATCAAACATTAAAAACTTCCCTATACAGGGCAGCCTACAGATGTCTTCTAAAAGTCAGATAGTTGTTTATTTCCTTGACATCATAGGGAATCAGAAAAGCATAAAACAATGCAGCCACATAAGAACTTGGCTCATTCCCGGAATACAATATTGATTGTCCTTGAATCTTCCTGGCACACTTGCCATCCTCTCCTGCCACACCAGTGTGGCATGCCACATCCTTTGAGAACCACTGCTGTTGATTCTTACAAGGCTTTGGTTCTCAGTGGATCCTGCGGAACAGTTCTACGTGACGATATTGAATCAGGCCAAATGAGAGGGGGCTGCATCTGTCCCCACCTCATACAGTGAGGTCACCAGGGCCCCCCAGTGATGTCTTCTTGGGTGCACACACATTTTTGCACACCGAGATCCTGCAAAAGCTACCACTTCCTTCTGCGTGGAAAAGTATTGAGGACAGTGTTGCCATGGGGTTGTACGTGCCCACTATCGAATGACAAGCACTGATCGCAGAGAAGATGCAATGCAAAAAATGTGTAGGCTCATTGAGGACACATCCTCAGCAGGGGCTGCCATACACCACCCTTTCATATGCAAGTCGCCTATCAAAGTGACTCAGCATTTTGCTAATCCCAAGATTACGTAAATCTGAGTCTGTGCATTTGTTCTACTGACCTCCTACCTGTTTATACACCCACGTTTACCTAATAAAATCCCAGGCTCAGCTACCATTATAGGGTGTGCGTGTGTGTTTTTTCCCTGGCTTATGAAACACTTTTATGTGCCAACATTGATGCCGTTTTGCCATCTCAGTATAGCTTTTCCCTCAATAACCTATGTCACTATGATTCCTTCTGTAAAGATGATGAACTGCAGCGAAGATTGTGACTTGCCCATCGGCCATGCAATAATTGCGTGGAAAATTTAGGACTTGCTCGGACTCCCCCGGACCTGTCACTCACAGAGCCATGCTGGCTCCCAGTACTGGGTTTCAAAATATAGGCTAAATAAATTCATTTGAATAAAATAAAAAAATTCCTTCAGTAGCACCTTAAAGACCAACTAAGTTTTTATTTTGGTATGAGCTTTCGTGTGCATGCACACTTCTTCAGATATTTGAATAAGAGAGCAATCATTGCATTATTTACAGAGTGCAGGATTTGTAGCTTCGGAGTCATTTCTCATCTTTGTATTATTTGGGCTTTACGGAAATATGGGGCCTAGATTTCACACATCACTAAGACCTAAGAGGCCCCATTTCTTTCTTTCCAGGAAAGGAAAAGCAACTTCTGTCATTTTAGCACAGTACAATATGGTTCTCTATAGCAATGGCTCACCAGCTATGACATTTTGCACAAGAACATCAAGGGGGACTTTGTCAAAAGCCTTACTGAAATCAAGATATACTATGTCCACAGCATTTCCCTGATCCACCAAGCTTGTAATTCCATCAAAAAAGAAATTACTGTATTCATCTGGCATGACTTGCTTATGAAAAACTCATGCTGGATCTTAGTAATCACAGCATCCTTTTCTAAGTGCTCACAGACTTCATTATCTGCCTCCAGTCTGCAGGTACATCACCTGTTCTCTAAGAATTCTCATAGATTATAGACATAGGCTCTGAAATTACATCTGCAAGTTTTTAATTTATTTTCATTAAAGATTTTCTTGGTTTATAAAAGTTCATGCCTTGTTTCTTTTTTTCTGGTTTTACAGACTTTCTTACAAATCGGTTACATTTGTTGTGAGACATTAGTGTTGGGGAAGAAGAGGGGGGAGAGGAGGGGGTGGTGAGGCTTATATTATTTTGTATACTGTATGTCTGGGGTTTTGTGTCAGCGTCAACTGGGTAGGCTTGGTAGTGAGAGGTATGGGGGAGCAGGGTGTGGTTGGTTGTCTGTGGTTGTCTGCAGTGGGGTTTGTTTGCATTGGGGGGGGGAGGGCTTGTTGGGTCAGGTAAGCCAGATTGATTTGTATGCTCTTGGTGAGTTCTTGTCGTTGCCTTGTTGGTCTGTGTATGTGATAAAGGGGAGCCATACTGGGGTGAAGGCATCCTCTTCTATTTGTCCCCATGTCAGTTTCCGTTTATTGCTCAGCTTTTCTAGTAAGGCTGTTTCCCATACAATTTGATACCATTGGTCCATGTTTACTCCTGATAGGTCTCTCCAGTTTCTGGCTATGACGCTTCTGGCTGCTGAGAGTACGTGGGTTATAAGCTCTGTATAATGTAAGTGGCATTATGTGATCTTAAGGATTTTCAGTAGGGCCAGTTCTGGGGTGAGTTCTAATACCTGTTTAGTTATTTTGCATATCTCTTGTCCAGAAGGGCTGGATTTTAGGGCATTCTCACCACATGTGGAGGTATGCGCCTGTGCCTGTGGAGGGGCAGCCTCTCCAACATCTTGGTGAGGTTCCTGGGCGTATCAGTGCCAGTTTCCATGGTGTTAAGTACCACCTGTAGGTGAGTTTCAGAGTACATTTCCTTCTTTTGACCGGTATGGACTTAAAGGGAGGTTTAGACCACATTCTAGTCCATTGGGTGGAGTTAATTTCATAGCCTATGTCATGCTCCCATTGTTCTTTGATTGTGTCAAGGGGGTTTCTGTGATGTTGGAGCAATATTTTGTATATTGTGGATACCATCCCTTTGCCATGTCCCTCTGGTGTCAGGAGGTTTTCGAAGGTGGTCAAGGGCCTAGTGGCTGCTGATTTTACTGCTGGATTGTTTAGGAAGACATGTAGTTGATGGTGTGTTAGCCAAGGTATTTGGGTCTCCCCTAGTTTGTCTTGTATTTCTTGTGTTGCTATGGGTTTGTTGTTTTGTAGAAATCTTTTAGACAGTGTAGGCTTCCAATGTCTTTCTGAAGGTAGAAGTCATTGCACTCTCTAAAGCACAGGGGTTTTCCACCAGAAAACTAATAGGTCATGTGAACTGGAAACCAGAATAAGGACATCACCACGCAATGTTCCTAGTGTTACGAAGGCAAGAGTAACAATTGTGACTCTCCAATAAAGTCAGCCTGGAGTGCGTGGGAGTGCTTTGCTCTCTCCGTGAAAATCTAGCAAATACAGAGGAAAGATTTGCCCAGGAATGAAGTGTTTGAGAAACTGCAACTGTAAACCTAACAGCATTAAGCCAGCACACATTATGTTGGAAATGTCAAATCTAACTTTAGATTTACCAAGCCACTGGTTTCCATCCCCCACACAAATTCCTGTGAGGCATTGGAGGCTGCCATAACTACATCTAGGTGTAGTGTGCCTTAGGTATGACTGATATGGGGGGTGATTAACTTACCTGCTCTGTTTGCAGCCCTATCCTGCTCCTGGAGGTCTGCTTTCCAAGCAACACACCAGAGATGCTGGTACCTTCACATCAGGGGTCACCCAGTGAGCTTCATGGCCAAGTAGGGATCTGAACCCAGGTCTTCTAAGCCCTAGCCCAACAATCTGGTTTCCCCAGCCACTCTGAGCGGCTCCCAACAGAATATTAAAAGCACGATAAAGCATCAAACATTAAAAACTTCCCTAAACAGGGCTGCCTTCAGATGTCTTCTAAAAGTCAGATAGTTGTTTATTTCCTTGACATATGATGGGCGGGTGTTCCACAGGGTGGGCGCCACCACCGAGAAGACCCTCTGCCTGGTTCCCTGTAACTTCACTTCTTGCAGGGAGGGAACCACCAGAAGGCCCTTGGAGTTGGACCTCAGTGTCTGGGCTGAACGATGGGGGTGGGGACGCTCCTTCACTACATGGGCTGTTGCCCACACTGGAGACATGCATTCCACCAACCAGATTCAGGAACAAAATTGTGGCTCAGGAGCCTTTATTCCTTTGATTTTGGAGGAAATCCAGGAGTGGAGTTTTGTGCAAAAGGCTTGTGAGCTCAGTTCTGGTACTTGGGTGGCTCAGGAGAGGATTCCTTGAGCATGTCCTCAGAGGCACCCTGACCCTTCATTCCCAGTGTGTGAGTCAGTCTCCCGAGCCATTTGACTCTGGTTGGCCTAATCTGTGGGCGGGGGACTTTTTGTTGTTGCTGTTGTTAAACATTTAGGACATTTACCCCCTTCCTCCCCGCTTCCCTCAGTGCCGTTTAGAGGAGGGGGTGAAAGTGTACAGTATTTGTGGTTTCTGAACTGAGTGCATAAACAGCAAAGGCTTCTTAATGTTGACACAATTCCCGGAGCCCAGCCTTTCAAGATAAACATCTATGACCATGAAACTACAAGTTAAAAAATTCCTTCCAGTAGCACCTTAGAGACCAACTAAGTTTGCCACACTGTGTATCTGAAGAAGTGTGCATGCACACGAAAGCTCATACCAATGACAAACTTAGTTGGTCTCTAAGGTGCTACTGGAAGGAATTTTTTTATTTTGTTTCGACTACGGCAGACCAACACGGCTACCTACCTATAACTAGAACCATGAGACTAAGGATAACATTACAGAACATTTCTGGTGGAGCAATGGAGCAGGAAATGTTTCTTAAAGGCACAGCCCTACACAGGAGTTTTCCTGGATGAGGGGTTGTTATCTTCTGGAGCCACACTACACCTGTAGAATGACCGAAAGATGCTCGTGGACCACTCCATCCCCTTCTGCAGGTGAAGTCACGCTTCCCCTCCAACACACAAGCTGATGAAAGCTTGCTCTCTAGCAGGGCACAGACAGCAGATAACACTCTGACAGCCCCCTTCCCCAGTTTCCCCAAAGATATTGCCACACACCACCCTAATCTCCAAGTGACATTAGTTTCCAGAGATTCCAAGCGTTTGCCCAAGGTTCATAGGCACCTGCAGCGACTGTGGTGTCTTTATGATATATGGTTCATTTCCACATATCTACAACCTGAGCCTACGATGAAGGGGTTCACAGCATGGACACTCCAAGAGGGTCTTGTTTTTCCCATAGCCACAGCCCTGGATTCAAACATCACTCTGTCTTTCTCGTTTCCCAGATTGCTGCTTTGCTTCCAGCTCACATCACTCCAAACTATCTGCTCTCAACTTTGCCTTTGCCCTTCTAACTACCCGTGAGTTGAGGGAGGGGGCACCACCTATTTGCCACCTTGCACAGAGCCACTTCCTTTGTTCCCCTTCATGGCCCATCACATCACCAGGAAGCTAGCTAGCTATTTCAGGAATTAGAAGGTGGTCCAGGAACACCCCCCCCCCAAAAAAAATTAACAGTGTTACGCCCTTTTCTCTGAAGCATTATGTCCGTCCTGGGATTGACTGGTTGGAGCCACTCAAAAATCAGAATCCCACCTGTACCAAGCACCCCTTATCAATGGAATCCATCTGACCACCCAGAGGCAACCAGAAGCCTATTTGTAGGTAGCTGTGTAGGGCAGAGATAGAAATGTTTGTTTCCTTCCCTTCTCCCTTTTGCTCTCTTCATAATAGCTGCTGGAGTTTATGTGCATTTGTGGCAGCTTGTGGGAGGCTCCACCCAACACTGCCTTGAACGTCTGGGCTCATGCCACACATTCGTCTCTGGGGAGAATTGGAGGAAAGCAAGCAGTTCAGTTTCCTGGAGAGAAAAGAGAGGTGCGAGCTGGATGCCCCATCAACTTTCTAACTGATATTAATCGCTTGCAGCCTTGAGAACTGATTGCCTTTGTCTCAAGGTCGGACAAGGGCTGTGCAAGAGCTCGCTGTCGCTTGACGTCTGTAGCAACTGCTTGTGCAAATAGTCTGAGAAATGATTCGATCTTCCTGTTTTGTTTGGACGTCACGTCAGCGGCTCACACCAAAGGAATATACACATGTTGCTGTAGATAAAAGCTTTAGGCATGGAGGCATGCAAGACAAGACCTGCGCGATCAGTTAAAGCACCAATGGAAAACTTGTGCCTTTCTTCCTGTGCCAGGATCCACACGGCACGAGTCCCGGGTTGCCCTGAGCAGAGCAAAAAAAGGTTTCTCAAGTCCGCTTGCAACAAAACACTGACAAGAGTAGACCAAATAAAAAAATTCCTTCAGTAGCACCTTAAAGACCAACTAAGTTTTTATTTTGGTATGAGCTTTCGTGTGCATGCACACTTCGTCAGATACACTGAAACAGAATCCACCAGACCCTTATGTATATTCAGAGAGTGGGAGGTGGGGGGTGGGGGGAATGGGTGATGGGCTGATAGGAGTGGTAAACCTGTAGATGCACACGAAAGCTCATATCTGACAAAGTGCGCATGCACACGAAAGCTCATATCTGACAAAGTGCGCATGCACACGAAAGCTCATATCTGACAAAGTGCGCATGCACACGAAAGCTCATATCTGACGAAGTGTGCATGCACACGAAAGCTCATACCAAAATAAAAACTTAGTTGGTCTTTAAGGTGCTACTGAAGGAATTTTTTTATTTTGCTTCGACTCAGACCAACACGGCTACCTACCTGTAAAGAGTAGACCAGGAAGGGTTTTTTTGGGGGGGGAGTGGGCTTCTGGTGGTGGTCGCAAGGAGTGGAAACATTTGGGTGAAAGGAAAGCACCCATTATTCTACTTCACCATCTTTATTAAATTCTCTGTCACTTTGTATGGAAGAAAAACTTTCGAAGTGGCTTGACAAGATATTACGCTGATAGTATGCAGTGGTTTGACTTCACCCCCCAGAGGCACACTCCATTGCCTCTCAAGACAGATAGATGCCAACAACTGTGTTCCTCACTTGATTTGCAAACAGGGACTGAAGCAGAGCAAGAGCTCCAGCTGGTGGCTAAGAAGTGAACCATCTCTGGGGGAAGCCAGGGAATGCACTGGCTTTGGGGGAAGCTCCCACAGCTTTTCAGCAGCAGCCTGGAGACTGGAAAGGAATGCTTTTAGCACAGGGTTGGGGAACCTTATTTCAGCCAGAGGGCCACAGTCCATTCTGGGTGACCTTCCAGGGGCCATGTGCCAATGCTAGGACAAAAGTGGGCAAAGCAATGGATACAAATCCAACCTTCCAACAAAAGGCTGGTTTCCACACACAGAGACAGAGACACAGCTCTCTATCCAGGCAAGAAAGAGGGTGAAACATAGGGGAGCCCTGGGGAGGAGATGTTGCCTGGGAAGAGTCTCAAGGGCCAGACAAAATCTATATCCATAGCAGTGAGTGACCAGGGGAGGAATAAAAAAAAATTCCTTCAGTAGCACCTTAAAGATCAACTAAGTTTTTATTTTGGTATGAGCTTTCGTGTGCATGCACACTTCTTCAGATACACTTGAAACAGAAGAGTCAACCCTTATGTATATACAGAGGGGGGTGGGGGGAGGGTAGGAATGGTTGATGGGTTGATGGGAGTGGTAAACCTGTAGATGGCTGTTAATGACTGCTGATGACTGCAATTGGTCCTGCGGGGGGGGGGGGAGCAAGGGCTGAGGCGCTAATGAAAGCTTGATCATGCATAATGAGATAATAATCCAATGTCTTTGTTCATCCCAGGTGGCTCCTTGGTTTTAAGCTTGGTAATGAGTTCCAATTCAGCAATTTCTCTTTCCAGTCTGTTCCTGAAATTTTTCTGTAATAAAACAGCTGCTTTGAGATCTTGTATAGAATGTCCTGGGAGATTGAAGTGTTCTCCTACTGGTTTCTCTGTCTTGTGGTTCCTGATGTCAGATTTATGTCCATTTATCCTTTGGCATAGGGTTTGGCCTGTTTGTCCAATATAGAGAGCTGAAGGGCACTGTTGGCATTTGATGGCATACACAATGGGAGGAATGACAGCTAGGAGGAGTGCAGAGAGAAGAAATGCAATGGTGTATCTGACCCAGCTACAACAAAACACATCTCTCCCGTATGGGTCTCTACAGCCACAGCAAATGCTGCAACAGGCCAACAGTTTGCTCTCACCCGCAAAGGCACACTTCTCCACAGTCTCCTGAGACAAACAGAAGGCAACCTCTGGTTATCTCTCTGTGGTAAGAGACTGCTATTAAAGGTTGGAGCTAGGCCAGTGAGCTGTCCTCCTTCTTCCAGATCCCTAAATCAGTCTTCCCATACCTGGTGCCTATGATATAAAAATTAATAAGTTCCCTTAAAGGGAGATCAGCCTCAAAAGGAGAACTGAAATCCTCTAAGGCAGGCATCCCCAAACTGCGGCCCTCCAGATGTTTTGGCCTACAACTCCCATGATCCCTAGTTAACAGGACCAGTGGTCAGGGATGATGGGAATTGTAGTCTAAAACATCTGGAGGGCCGAAGTTTGGGGATGCCTGCTCTAAGGAGCAGATGGACCTAGGCTCCTTTTGGTTGGGATAAAATGACAAAGACCAAAACCCAGGGCTTGTAAAGCAAAGCGTGATCTTTATTAAAAAAAGACAGAGGTCTGTTATAACAGAGGTTCCCCCCCCCCCCCGCCCCAAAGCAGAGATGGCAAGAGGGACCCTGAACAAAAGAACATTTCCCCTTATATACCTTTGGCTGTACATGTAAGTGGATGGAGCGAAAACAGGCGGGAAGGGGAGATTAAAATTTTCAGTAAACAGAGCACTTGTGAGCATTATCTGTGAATCTTCTGGAAATGGCACCCTGATTATTCTGGAGATGGCTTGATTACAGCGATGTCCCTGAATTTGACAATATGTAAATGCAAGTATTGTTGGTAAGCGGTTGGGTGTGAGGAGGCATTAACATGAAATCCTGTCTATCCTGTTTACTATGTAACTTATTAATTTAACAAAGTTCTTAGTTTGCCTTTTCCTGGGTAGCCTGGCCATTCCTTTGAGATGGAAATCACTTTAATTCTTGAGACAATGAGAAAGTTCCTTCACCCTCCTTCTCTCCTTGCAGAGAAACATTTGGTCGTTTTTGGGAGAATCAAAATGGTTTTCAGGCCTGTCTTCCTGTACTGTTTGCTTGGTACATTTATGAACATTTATTACATATATGACCTCAAAATTCTTACACCACTTAGAAATCCCTTTTTTTTGGCCTACAACTCCTTTCTGCCCCAAGCAGCATTTCCTCAGAAACCCTCAGTCCCATTAACCAAGAGAGAGAGAAAGTCATGACTGTGTGATTTTGCTTCATTTAAGATTGCTGGACTTCTGATTGCAAACTGAACATTTTACTATTTCTTATAAAGGTAAGGCATAAGACTATAAACTTAGGAACCACTTCCTTGCTTTGTCACCAAGATCTGCTGATTGGCTTCAGCCAGTTCTAACATTTGCTCCCCAGTTGTTGGAGGGATGGTGAAGTATTCCCACGACATCCAAAGTGACATTTCCCCATCTCCATCTGACAGCAAACACACCAGGAGTAGATTCACAGCTCTTGTCTTCACTGTGCTGTTGGCAAATGCTATCCCACCTCCCACCCCCCAAATGATAAATCTTTGGGGTGTGATGTCTGCAAAGAACTCCTGCTAAAACATTCTTGTTTAGACAAGCCTACCCAGATGTTGAGAAAGCTGAGGTAAATTTTATCTGCTTTAGCATCTGAACTTTTGTATGCTTTCAAGTAGGGTTGCATTTTTTTCTTGATTTGGCTGTTTTACCTTTTGTAAAACGCTTTAAAGTTTTTGGGATTTGTTTTTAAACAATCAAGTGGTGTTTAAATTTTATGTAACAAACAAGGAGAGTGGCTTCCCTTCATTTGTGAATCCTCTTCCAACCTGGCCACCCTCCTTGAACAGGCACCCCCAAACTGCGGCCCTCCAGATGTTTTGGCCTACAACCCCCATTATCCCTAGCTAACAGGACCAATGGTTGGGGAAGATGGAAATTGTAGTCCAAAACATCTGGAGGGCCGAAGTTTGGGGGTGCCTGCCCTTGAACCTTCAGATCCAAAACAAGTGAAGTTTCCAATGCTCTGTCTCCCTTGACACTTTTGATGTACTGTCTTTTGTCTTCAAGTTTCACTTTCCATTGTGACCGATTAGCACAGAGAACGAGGGAAACAAGGAAGCA
The DNA here is from genome assembly GCF_965207765.1 of Zootoca vivipara. Lineage (NCBI taxonomy): Eukaryota > Metazoa > Chordata > Lepidosauria > Squamata > Lacertidae > Zootoca > Zootoca vivipara. Next base: position 91,469,174 of record NC_142588.1, on the reverse strand, counting down.
GATGCTGGATACATCTTTCCTTTTCTTTGATGGGGTTCCTACTTCACCCCAGCAGTTTAAATGGTAATACTTCCTTGCAAGATGATGATGATGATTATTATTATTATTTGCATTTCTAATTAAAAGGTAAAGGTTGCATTTCAGATTGCTGAATATATTTGCCACTGGAGATGCTGCCATGGATTAAACCTGGGGATTTCATAGAATCATAGAGTTGGAAGAGACCACAAGGGCTATCCAGTCCAACCCCCTGCCAAGCAGGAAACACCATCAAAGCATTCTTGACATATGGCTGTCAAGCCTCCGCTTAAAGACCTCCAAAGAAGGAGACTCCACCGCACTCCTTGGTAGCAAATTCCACTGCCGAACAGCTCTTACTGTCAGGAAGTTCTTCCTAATGTTTAGGTGGAATCTTCTTTCTTGTAGCTTGAATCCATTGCTCCGTGTCCGCTTCTCTGGAGCAGCAGAAAACAACCTTTCACCCTCCTCTATATGACATCCTTTTATATATTTGAACCTGGCTATCATATCACCCCTTAACCTTCTCTTCTCCAGGCTAAACATACCCAGCTCCCTAAGCCGTTCCTCATAAGGCATTGTTTCCAAGCCTTTGACCATTTTGGTTGCCCTCTTCTGGACACGTTCCAGCTTGTCAGTATCCTTCTTGAACTGTGGTGCCCAGAACTGGACACAGTACTCCAGGTGAGGTCTGACCAGAGCAGAATACAGTGGTACTATTACTTCCCTTGATCTAGACGCTATACTCCTATTGATGCAGCCCAGAATTGCATTGGCTTTTTTCGCTGCTGCATCACACTGTTGACTCAGTGTGATGCAGTGTGATTTGTGCATGCAAATTAGATGTTCTACCTACAGAAGGGTTAGAAGGAATCAGGCAGTCCTTAAAGTGACCGGTGTTATATGGTCCCATTGGCCGCTCCCAGTCACCAGTCTAGCTGCTGCATTCTGGACTAGTTGTAATTTCTGAGTCACCTTCAAAGCAGTCACTGATAAAATTCCTAGCCGCTGAGGCTGCCTTTGTCACCTTCAGTGACAAAGATAGATCCCCAAACTATTAACCTGTTATTTCAGAGGGAGTGAACCTCATCCAGAATAGGTGGCTGACCAATCTAATCTCCTCAAGTGGTTTTCTGGTATCAAACCATCTGCAAGTGGCCTACCTGAACTTTTCTACTGCTCAGCGTCATGGTGTCAAGGGCAAGGCTAGTGTTGCACCGTTTGTACAAAGAGGAGCTCCTTTGCTGACGCAGCATCCTTTATCCCAGGCAGATGCTCTCTTGCGCTGACATGCCAACTAATCCTCTCCCACCAATTTGGGCTGCTTTATTTCCCCAGGGCAGCTGGTCTCCAAAGCAGCATCTGTTTCTCAGCAGAGGTCTAATCTAGCTGCTTTATTCCTGCCAACCAGCACAGTTTCTCCTCTTCAAACCCAGCCTTGCCTTCAGTGATGCTGCAAACCGTTTAGTCTAAAAATCTTTGCCAATACACCAATAATACACTCATTAGCTTCTCCCCGCCTTGAAAAAAAAAGATAAATGGGTCAATATCTCATTTATATTTCAAATCAGGTTACAAATATGCTGTCTTTTGCTAGATTACTACAGATCTAAGGGTACTGGTACGGCCTCAGCCGCGTATACCTGAAGGAGCGTTTCCACCCCCATCGTTCAGCCCAGACACTGAGGTCCAGCTCTGAGGGCCTTCTGGCAGTTCCCTCCCTGCGAGAAATGGGCTCAGTGTCCTGCACTCTGAGAGAGGCATTACCACAAACCGAAGCACCCATGCAGGACCTGCTCCAAGTCTGAGCAGAGGCAAGCAGGCAAAAGTTTATGCATTTATCTGTATTTAAAAGAATAAAAATTGTGTGTGGGGTTCCCTGGGGAACGCCCTCCCATCAGATGTCAAGGAGATGAAAGAACTGCACACCTTTTGGAAGACATCTGAAGGCAGCCCTGTATCGGGACGTTTTTAAAGATTGATGCTTTATTATGTTTTTATAGGTGTTGGAAGTCGCCCAGCATGGTAGCCAAACGGGCGGGGAATAATATATAATACTAATACTAATACCAATACTAATAATAAATTATAAATAATAATAATAACTATTATTATTTTACTCTGAACTCAGCAACCATTTTATTTGGGTGCAGGATCGCTTCCCAACTTTTGCGCAGAGAACAAGCCGCTAAAGAAGAAAAGGCGCCGGAGCCACGCGCTGGACACACTAAGTCGAACGTGCGCATGCACCGCGCGGGCCCCTCATTCCTCGCCTCCCCCTCCGCGCCCTGATCTTCGCTCTCCGTCTTTTGTCTACTCTGAGGCACCGTCCCCCTACCCCTTTCCCCGCTTTTTCCGGAAGCGGAAGAGGCGGGCCCACACGCCGCGAGCGAGAGCGAGGCGTGATGGCGGCCCGCGTCGGCGGTTCCTCCTCCGGGAAGCGTGGAGCCGGGTCCGGGGGCTCTCGCGGAGCCGAACCCCAAGAAGAGCCGCCGCCGCCTCTCCAGGCCGTGCTGGTCGCCGACAGTTTCAATCGCCGTTTCTGCCCCGTCTCCAAGGACCGTCCCCGGGTGAGGCGGCCAGGGATAGCGGCGTGGCCTTCCCTCCCTCGCGGATGCGCTGGGGCCTCCGGGCCGAAGCGAAGCGCCCGGAGCTTCTGCGTTGCTGAGGGTCGGTGTGTGGGGGTTTCCCAGGTTCGACCCTCAGAGGCATCTCCGGGCAGGTCTGGGAGAGACTCGCTGCCTGGTCAGCGCTGATAATACTGAGCTGAACGGACCAGCCTTTCTCAGCCTCGGGTGCCTTACACTAGAACCGTAGAGTTGGAAGGGATCCCGAGGGTCATCTACTTCAACCCCTTGCAAGGCACGGATCCTGGCTAAAAGATCCCTGACAGATGGCCACCCAACCTCCACATTAAAACCTCCAAGGAAGGAGATCTCTGGACTACAGCTGCCGGCACTTCTAGCCAGCAGCCAGGGAGGTTGGGAAAGCGCTGCTGGCATCTGTCTCAGGAAGGTTGCAGCGGCCACGGGGGCTGTAGAGACTGATGTGGGAGAGACATGTTTTGTTGCAGCTGGGGTGGATGAAGGCTTCAGGTTGTACTGCTGCAGGTGCACCGTGGCATTTCTTCTCTCTGCGATCCTCCTCTCTCGTTCCTCCACTGGTCACTGCTGTGGATGCATGCCCTGACTGGCTGTCTCCAGGCACTGCGACCATTTGCAAGGGATGTTGCCAGCCTTCATGTCACAAATGTAGACATCTTTGTAACGCAGAATTGTTTTGCCAACGGCCTTGGTCCCTGAAGCCAACTCAGCTCTGTGTTACAAAGATGTCTGCAAACGCTACATGAAGGATGGCAACACCAACCCTGCCGTGTGGGAATCCCTTGCAGATTATTGCAGTGCCTTGAGGTCTGGCTCGGCTTAAGGCAGCTTCCTATGTTGTTTGTGGAAGGGCTGCAGCTTGCGTCTGCTTTGGCTTGGTTCAGTCTTCAGTGTCATCTCCAGCTGAGTTGAGAGAAACTCCTGACTGAAATCCTGGAGAGCTGCTGCTGGCCAGTGTAGGCAGTGTTGAGCTGGGTAGACCCCAGTTGTCTGGCTCATTTTGGAGAAGAGCCGCAGCCCAGAGAGTAAAGTTGCAAGCAGAAGGTCCCAGGTCTGGTCCCTGGTGACATCTCCAGGTAGGGTTGGGAAAGGTTCCCTGTCTGAAACCCTAAAGACCCACTACCAATCACTGCAGACAATACTGAGCTAGGTGGACCAATAGTCTGACTTGGTGTAAGACAGCTTCCTATGTGTACCCTAGGAGTAAGCCCCATTGAATTCAATAGAGCTTCCCTGTGGTTGATCACAGTCTGGATTGTGCTGTCATTCAGTGGTTGAAATTCATCCCCCTTCCACACAACACTGATCTTTGCCCGTCTTTGGAAAAAGCTTCATCTCTCCTGTTGCATGACAGTTTGCTGTTAAAGCAGCAGAAATTATTTCATTTTTTTAATAAAAAAGAATGGCTGACTTTCAACTAAACAATTGCACAAGCCAAATGAGCCTCATGTGCAATGGAACTTTTGTCCTCCCCTGTCCCCATGCACACACCCCGTTGTCCCCAAATGTGCTGCAGAGGGTTAGGTTAGGGGAACCTCATAACAGATTTAGGGGGTGTATGGGGAGAAGAGGGGGAGAATGTTTTATTGCACAAGGAGAACTCCTAGCACTAACATAACATTTCCGTTAGTACTGTGTTGAATTCCATCCCTTGTGTCTTCCATTCTTGGAGAGATGACTTCCATTGTGTTTTTAGACTCCATTCATATCACACTCCTTTCTTAACTGATAGTTTTAAGAATCTCATTGTCGGGACATGTTTAAGATGCTCACCTCCAGCCTCTGAGCCCTGCACCCAGCGCTGTAAGCATTTTGTGCACACACAAATGCCAATGAAAAATCTCTTGTGTTGGGATGTTTTTGGGAGAATTTCTGAGGGCTGGAAATATGTTCTTTTTTCTGAAAGTGAGCCAGATTAAGTCATCTTCCACCTGTCAGAACATTAGCTTGCATCTTTTAAAGTAAGAATAGTCATGATCCCTTATATTCAGTGCAATAGAAGGGTTAGTACTAAGACTTAAACCTTTCTAGATATTGTCAGTTGATGGAGAAGGTAACTTCTCCGGGATAATTAATATTATCCTTGAACAACAGCATGCCTTCCACTGAAATTACCAGTTGTGGAAGATGTGTCATCCTTTGATCTTGTCTTTTATAAGAGCGGGGTGGGGGTTGGGATCCCAGTATTTAGGAAGCCCTTGCTGGTTGTTAAGCAGGCTTTGCTAGATAGTTTTTGTAGCAGCCAGCTTACCTGCACAGAGTTGATTGCTGGTGAGATTTATCAGTTTACAGCTGGCAAAACTTATTAAAAAGAGACACCTGTTATTGTGAGAATACCAGCCGAGTCCTGTCAAGAAAAGAGAATACTGTAATTCAGCTCTTGAGCAGATACTTTGGTAGGCTGGAGAATTCTCATGTTTTCTTACAAGAGGAGTCCACAGTGATTGCTACTGGTGGCTGGTAAAAATACTATCCAATTTTGAGGCACCTGCAGTCATCTGAGGAGTTATGTGCAGCACTTACTTGATTGCATGCTTGTTTTGGAATGAACACATGCCAACAGTTTGCTAAAACTGAACACATTGAACAGTTTCAGCAGAGTGCATGTTAAAGAACACACTGAGAACTTGGGACTCATTTCCAACAAGAAACTTTAAGTGAGGAATACCATATGCAGCAAGCTGGAGTGAATTGGTTAGATTCAAGTTGCTGCCAAGATTTTGTGGCACAATGGGAAGGGAACTGAACTAATTTTTTTTGCAAGGGATGATGGAGACAATAGCATTGCGCTTAAGAAACTCTCATAGATGAACTTGTAGGCTATGAGCAGGAATGGACAGAAGGGTGGCACAACTGAGAAGGCCCAGTTAAATATAGTTGCCCGTTTTAACTTGAGAAGCAGGAGCAGGATTCCCCCCCCCAATCTTTGATGTAAAGAACTTGTAGGCTATGAGCAGGAATGGACAGAAGGGTGGAACAACTGAGAAGGCCCAGTTAAATATAGTTGCCCGTTTTAACTTGAGAAGCAGGAGAAGGATTCCCCCCCCCAATCTTTGATGTAAAGGGAGAGTGTGTGGGCAGATGCATTTCTAAAAGTTACTGAGTCCAGAGGATTAAGAGTTTTTAACATTTAGCACTTTGAAGTTTTCCTGGAAGCTGTATGGTTCATTGAGAGCTGGCTTTCGGCAAATTCCACAAGCCAGACACCTAATGTATAGGCACTTGTGTACACCTCAGACATGCAGGTCCCCTTAGGTTTTAAAACTTTAATGTGGGACCCTACCATCAGTCACTAGTTTACAGGGAAGAAAAATAAACTGCAAATCCATGCTGTGGTTAATTAGGAAACAATCTGCACCCAGCAGCTTGAATGTTTAGCGTTCTGGCTGTTGGAGCTACTGTTGTCATGTGTGCCTGGAAACAATGTGTGCCATTGTGTAAGAAAGGAAAGATGGCTGATCAGTGTGATAAGAGAGCACTTTTATTACCTGAAATTTGAGGATGTGGCCATATGTCAAGAACCCTCTCACCACAAGGTAACAGCCAGGGGGAAAGGGAAATAGGAGGGATCAGGGATTATAACAGCCATAGTATGGCTGTGCTATCTCGTTTCCTGCACTTCCTGTGAATGAAAGGCTGAATTTGGGCTGAAACGAAATTACAGGCAGAGGTTTCTAGCAAAAGTTCTGTTGGTTCGCCTGTCTAGACTCTGTGGAATGGAGCCACCAGGCAGGGAATGTGTGGGAAGGCTGACTTGTTAATTGGTTTATACGCAGAAATGATTCAAACAGGTTTTATGTTGAGGAAAAATAAAACACATACCTGGACTGTGGTTAGTGAAAAAGGAACTCCACAGCAAGTATTTTGGAGGCTGTTTTGCTTTTTACCTTGCTGACGTAGAAGCTGGTGTCGTAATGTGTTGCTGTGAGGGCTTTGTGGCTTCGCTGGAGGCGAAAGAGGCAAAACCACCACACAAAACTGCATTGCTTCCCTGCATTGAATTGGCCAGCCAGTCTTGTAAGAAGAGTACTTTTACTACCTAAAATTTGAGGTTGTCTCAGCCTGGGAGGATGTGTAGCTTTTGTGTTGTCTGATGAACAACTTGGGTCCAGGGTACCCTAAGGATCGCCCAAGTCCTTATATCCCAGCTTGTTCACTGGGATAGTCTGGACTCTGGAGGAACGCTGTTCATTGTGCCCCCTGCTACAGAGGCCTTACTGGCCTCAAACAGAAGTCAGACACTTTTGCAGAAGTAAAATAAAAAAAATCCTTCAGTAGCACCTTAAAGACCAACTAAGTTTTTATTTTGGTATGAGCTTTCGTGTGCATGCACACTTCTTCAGATACCTGTAACCAGAACTTTTGCAGAAGAAATTCAGCAGGCACTCTCACTTTTGAAGACTTTCTCATGCCAACAGGCCTATGTAGCTGCTTGAAAGTTTCTTGTTTTTTGAGTGGCCAGTTGTTTTAATCATTGTTTTGCATGGTTGTTTTCCATTTTATCTTTGTACACCACCCTGATACTGTAGTAGATAAATGCCAGTATATAAATAAATGATGACCTTGGCAACTAGACATGCAATGTTTTTAATGTCTGATATTTTATTGTGTTTTTAATATTCTATTGGGAGCCGCCAAGGGTGGCAGGAGCAACCCAAGTTAGATGGGCAGCATATAAATACAATCATCATCTTGCCACTTATTTTGGGGGACTGGTTGAAGACAGAACGGGAACTATCCCTAAATTTATCACGAGCAGCTTGGTTTTAAGATTGACCAGGAGATAAAAGGATGTGATTTGCTGGCTGCTGCATCAGCAATAGGAGATAGCAGAGCATGACACAGCAGGAATTCATACCAGGCCGTGTGTTATTGGCTGTTAGTATGCTTTGTTGAAGAGTCAGGTTAAATGGAGCCTGCATGCAGAGATAAAAGCTTGTGGAACTTTAAAGTAGGAGAGCATACTTTGTGATGCAATCCTTTGCATTTCTAAGGTAAAGGTAAATGGACCCCTGACCATTAGGTCCAGTTGCGGACGACTCTGGGGTTGCAGCACTCATCTTGTTTTACTGGCTGAGGGAGCTGGCGTTTGCAGACAGCTTCCAGGTCATGTGGCCAGCATGACTAAGCCGCTTCTGGCGAACCAGAGCAGTGCACGGAAACGCTGTTTACCTTCACACCGGAGTGGTACCTATTTATCTACTTGCACTTTGACGTGCTTCCGAACTTCTAGGTTGGCAGGAGCAGGGACCAAGCAACAGGAGCTCACCCCGTCACGGGGATTCGAACCGCTGACCTTCTGATCGGCAAGCCTTAGACTCTCTGGTTTAACCCACAGCACCCCCCATGTCCCATTTTGCATTTCTACTTGGGTCCAATTCCCACCAAGTTACGTGGGAATGTGCTTAGTAAATGTGCCTAGATTTGCAGCCTTACAGAGCAATCCTAGGCATGTGTACTTGTGTTAATTGTCCCATTGTGTTAATTGGGGCTTACTTCCAGGAAAGTGTGCATAGGATTGCTGCCTTAATTTCTTTAATAGACCAACTAAGGCTGGTTAAATTAGTGGAGCCGAGACTGAAAAATAATGGAAAATTGGAGGCAATGGGTGAAGATGTACCCCAGTGCCTGGTTCAGTATAGCTGCTGCTGTGTTGTGATGCCTGTCACCTTCCTTTTACATGAGATGGAAGATGTGCTCATTTGGATGTCATGTTGGCTCTGTTGTATTGCTAGACTAAGGCATGAATATATTAAGATGGCCTATTGATAAAAGCTGCATCTCATTGTTAACTTAGCTTGTCATTTTAATATCTTCAGAATGGCACTCGTGGTGAGATTTGGTAACATACAGAATTTAAAATTTTAATTGGCCAATGCTAGAAGGAAGGTGGAATGGTGTGCAGGACTAAGTCCCCGAAGAACACAAAACTTTCAAACTCGGCAGTGCTGTTAAAGAGGATCAAAACATTATTCTAACAAGTTTCAGGGGCATGAATTCTATAAACCCAGGGTATGGGGTTGTTAATTTCAAAGTCAAATTACACAGTATGCTAAATGCATGATTGCGTTCAATATGTCTGGTGGGTTTTTTTTTTAAAAAAACCTAGTGGCTGTGGATTGGGACCATGCAGGGAGTGTCCCTGTCCTGGCCATCCCTGTCCAGATGAATATCACCCCTTGAAGTTTGGCATTGGGGAGAAGCCACTATTAGCACCAGTAGCAGCTTGGGGGCTGATTTTTGTCAGGTGTGCTGTGGGAGGGCGGGGGATTAACCCTCCTTGCTGTGGTCCTGATCCTATCTCCCCCCCCCCAATGGCTGCTATTTAAAAACAACAACACACAAACTGTTTCATTAAATACACTCACACACTGAACAAGACGTTAGGGTGTGTTCCTGCTAGCAGAATTATAGAATATAATGTATTCTAACTTTTTTGTGGAGACACTGACTTTTCTTTATCCTGTAGGCTCTGATTCCATTGGCAAATGTAGCCATGATAGATTATACCCTGGAATTCCTAACTGCAACCGGAGTGGAGGAAACCTTCGTCTTCTGCTGCTGGAAGTCAGCAGAGATCAAGGAACATTTGCTGTAAGAGCAGACACATTTTTGTTGCTTTTGGTCCTCCTTAGCTTTATCTTAGGGCAGCTATTCCTGCTGGTGGTGGGTGCATGGCTTTTGTAGGCCGGAGGTGGTCAGCCCCCATAACCTCTTGCTTCAAGTGGCATATAGGTTTGTGGCATCCAAGGGCAGATATGCTACAAGATGATGCTGTGCTTTGCTAGGAATTGGGCACCATGTATGAGTGTGTGCTAAGTGGTGGAACTGAGGCAGAGAGAGATCTTGGGGGGGAGAGGGAATGTTAGCAAGAGAGAAAATGGGATTTTAAACCTGCTCCTCTGCTTTCCTCAAAGTCTGTAGTACACACTCTTTATACAAACAGTAGGGTGACAGAATAGTTAAGATATCAAAGATGCCTAAAAATCAACTCATTCTTTCCAGCTTTTTCTTTGTTAGGTGAGACCCACATATGAGAGGTTTCCTGTAGATGGTGCCTTTTATACTTCGTACACAAGGCAATATCTGCTTTCCAGGATAATCTGGAATAGCTCCTGATCTCCAAATTTATAGTAGTGCTAATAAAGAATAATAAATGTGGGTTAAGCAGTTTTTAGCTTTATGCTCTGCTCAGGTGGACTCATTTGGTGATTTTGGTTTATAATGCTGTTGTTGTTTTTTAAGTATGTATGTCTTGGGATTTATATCACTCCTTATTCTGAATGCTTAGAATGACTAGTAGCATTTTAGTACTCTGTGTTTCTTTATAGCTCCCCCATGCATGGAGAAATCTTCTAGCTCGATCCTTTGCATTTTTATTATTAATTAAATTTATTAGATGCCTTCTCTCGCCACATGCTACTCAAGGCATCTTTACAGAAAACAAAAACGAAAGCGACAAGAAAAAACACACACTTATTTTCATTAAAACCAATGGGGGAGAGGGTGTTAGGGTTATTTCCTTGTTGCTCCCTGAAGACACTTCAAGCCATTTGATTTGTAATAGGGTTTTTGTTTCTTCTAATGCTAGAAAAAAAAAATCATGGAGTCATCATCTACTGTACGCAGTGTGCATCTTTCCCCTTTAATTCCATTCCATCTGCCTTCTTTGCCAGGAAATCTAAGTGGTGCCGTCCAGCCTCTCCAAATACTGTACGGTTTGTGACTTCAGACCTCTACCGCTCACTTGGTGATGTGCTGAGGGATGTTGATGCCAAGTCACTCGTTCGCTCTGACTTCATCCTTGTCTCTGGAGATGTGGTGTCCAATATTAACGTTTCCACAGCTTTGCAGGAGCACAGGTGGGTACCTGGGAGGAAGATGAAGCAGCCTTTCTTGATGAGATGGTCTCTGACTGTTTTCTCCTGGTCTGTGTCACTTAAATTGAAATCTCTCTTCCTTCACCTCACCCTGGCCACCTCTTTAAAGGCTACGGCGGAAGCTGGAGAAGAACGTGTCTGTGATGACAATGATTTTCAAGGAATCCACACCAGGTCACCGTTCCAGGTGCCAAGAGGATGACGTCATCCTTGCCATGGACAGCGCGACGAAGCAAGTGCTGCACTACCAGAGACCTCAAGGGCTGAAACGCTTCCGGTTCCCTACGGTGTGTTAATAGGGGAGCAATTGTCAGGAACCTGAGGATCAGATTGGACTAAACCAGGCATCCCCATACTGCGGCCCTCCAGATGTTTTGGCCTACAACTCCCATGATTCCTAGCTAAGAGGACCAGTGGTCAGGGATGATGGGAATTGTAGTCCAAAACATCTGGAGGGCTGAAGTCTGGGTATGTCTGGACTAAACAGTTGCGCGAGTGGGAGCCAGCGCAACGAGACCTGTTGGTGCAACAGGGCTCTCCCTTCCCAACTAGCTTTGAGGTGTTGGGGATTCATGTGGGGGAGGAGAGGAGAGAAATGCTTGCAGTGATGGAACAATCCTAATAATGTGACATTGAATTCCTCATCCAGTTACGTTCTTCTCTTGATAATTCTTCACTGGTTCCTTTCCAAGACCCGGGCTTGGGCTTGGGCTTGCTTTTGAGCACGGACAGTTCAGTGCACCTCCCGTCTTAAGATTATTTTGCAGGGTTGGTTGATGGTTGAATAAGAAAATGTTGTATGCATGCCTAAAACAGGAGTAGGGAACCTTGCGCCTGGCTGCAACCCACAGAGCCTTTGGGTTCTCCCCATCAAAGGAACAATTAGGCTCTGTCTCCATGGCCCGAGGCAGTGTGTCTTGGAATACCAGTTCAGACGGTTGGAAATCACAGTTGGGTAGAGTGCTGTTGCGTTCAGATAATGGGAGAAAGAAGGGGGGATGGAGAGGACAGAAGAGTTAGTTAAGAGAAGGGGAAGTTTAGATTATTATTATGATTTTATTATTTATTGAATGCTGTGGATGCTTGTGAATTGATGTCATTTTTGTTCCACTAGGGCAACTTGCTGCACCCTAGTTTCAGTTCTACACTTCTTGCTGTGAGGGAACACCACACGTTGCCTTGAAAGTGTAGAAAGTCTTAAACTAGGTGCCTGATCCCCACTTCCAGTTCAAATCCTAGGCAAGCTCATAACAACCGGGGAAAATGTCTTCGTCCCCAGCTTTGGTGGGACTCGTCCTAGACTGAGTTGGTGGTGTTTCAAGTCAAAGGATTTTGACAAAATTTGAAAGGACACTTCTGCCTGAAAACTTCAGAGCTGCTGGCTTTTGGAGCAGACAAAACTGGGCTCTCTTGGTGTGAAGCAATTAGAAGATGTGCAAGTTGCCTGTGTTTTCCTCTGTGAGCTCCTCCACCTAACTTGTGATACTGTCTGGAAACACTGGGAGGCTTATTGTTTTACATCTCATTTCACCCCACCAATGGGGTCGCAGGGAAGTGCTGCAGAGCTCTCTAGATTCCCTGTGTAGTGTTGTGAAAAACACACCAGCCATTCACGAACAGAAAACCACTGATTTTTAAAGAAATGTTAGCATTCTTTACCAGGAAACTTAGAAGAAAAGCAGGTAACGGTTATGCCATTAACATTCAAACATGCATTGATTAAAGTATTAAATGCTGAAAACGTATTGGAGTTTGCTCCTGATTTCAATTCTGTGTGCAGTTTCTGCAGGCACTAAATGTTTCTGCTGCAGGTGGTTTAGTCTGAGCTGGTTGCTGGGCTTGGTTCGTGTGACACCGTACACACATGGTCCATTCAGGGCACTGCTCCTGCCAGATTCTTGCTGTCGATTCTCTAGGTTAGCACGGAGAGATGTTGGTATCGAATTTGTTGTGCGAGGCTCACTAGGCCTTTGCTGTGTCCTTTTCAGAGCCTGTTCCAGGGCAATGTTGAAGAAGTACAAATACGACATGATTTGTTGGACTGCCACATCAGCATCTGCTCTCCACAGGTGGGTGTCAGAAGCAGACTCAGTGTTGCTGCTGGGGAGGCCTCCATCTCAGGTGTCACTCCATCTCAAGTTTGAGCAACGTTAAGGCAAAATGTGTTAGGTGGATGCTGAGGGCTGGCTGGTGTCTTCTGCTTAGGGAAATACCCTGTTTCCCCGAAAATAAGACATACCCATAAAATAAGCCGTAGCAGGATTTCTAAGCATTTGTGCAGTATAAGCCATCCCCCAAAATAAGACATAGTGATAAGGCGGAGTTCTGGAGGGCGTCAAGGAAGAGGCGAGGCTGGGTGCATAATTAAAAATGAGACATCCCCTGAAAATAAGCCATAGTGTGTCTTCTTGAGGAAAAATCAATATAAGACAGTGTCTTATTTTCGGGAAAACATGGTAGTTTATGCAGAAGGACTTCAGCCTAGAGGAACGACTGCTTTGCAGTGAAACAAGCTATATCTTCCATCCATCATTGCGTGGCCCTGAGTATTATGGGAGAGTGAGAAAAACGTTTCTCTCTGCTCTTTCCACACAATGTATGATTTTATACAACACTTGCCAAGCCCCCTCTTACTTGCCTTTTCTCTAAACTGGAAATCCCCCAAGGGTTGTCACCATAAGGCTATGGAAGTTAAGGCTGTCAGTGGCTACTGACCAAGATGGCTATGCTTTGCCTCCACTGATGGAGGCAGTGTGCCTTCTGAATGCCAGGTGCTGGGAGAGGCAGGTGGGGAGAGCATTGTGGCATTCATGCCCTGCTTGCTGGCTTCCTGGAAGCACCTGGTTGGCTGCTATGAGAACAGGATGCTGGATGAGATGGGCTGTTGGGCTGATCCAGTAGGCTCATAGGTTCTTAACCTTTTCTCATAAGGGAGTTGCTCCATCGCCTTGAGAATTTTGGTTGCCTATTTCTGAACTTTTTCCACTGGACAATATCCTATTTCAGGCGAGGCAGCCAGAAAGTATCTGGTATTTTAACAGTTGCACTTGTGGAAAGTCAGGTTATATAGGCAGTAAAAGCTGGCAGTTGCCCTGGCTTGGATGCATTGAATCTCTTTTGTGTTACACATAATATGTGTGTGTGTGTGTGTGTGTGTGTGTGTGTGTGTGTGTGTTAGAAATTCACTGCATTTTCTTCATCTTGATTCAAAGCTTTCTAAAGAGGATTATTTGGAGCTGTGACTTCCTGTTCTGGCTTTTTTGCCCTTATGTCTCTTCTCTTGTCTTCTCACAGGTGGCAGAGTTATTCACGGATAACTTTGATTATCAAACTCGGGATGACTTGGTGCGTGGGCTTCTAGTGAACGAAGAAGTAAGTTTGTGTGGTGGGAGGTTGCTTTGAGAGGACGAAGAGCCAGAGTGCTAACGTCAAGGACTGATGAAGGGGTTTGTTGGGTGGAGGAAGTAACAGGGAGCTGGGGGCCCTCAATCTTTAGTGTCATATTTGAGCAATGTTGGCAGATTGATGTCCCAGGCTGGTTGCTGAAGCACATCCATTGCCTTTTGACATCAGGAAGGCTCCTTCACACTACTCTTTATGGCAGCCACTTAAAACATTTTTCTCTGCACAAGCCTGTTCAGACACACTACATACATAATTTTATTTGTATGACCCTTGGGCACCCCTTCCAACTCTACAATTCTGTGGTTCTCCCTTCTCCAGGTCCTGGGCAACCAGATCCATATGCATGTAACATCCGAAGAGTATGGCGCCCCTGTGTCCAACTTGCTGATGTACGAGTCTGTGTCCTTTGACGTCCTGCAGCGCTGGGTTTACCCGTTGACTCCGGAGATGAACTTCACCGACGACAAGACACAGAGTTGCACGCATTCGCGGCACAACATCTACCGGGGGGCGGGGGTGAGCCTGGGCCACGGCAGTGTCTTGGAAGAGAACGTCCTCATTGGGCAAGGAACATCTGTTGGCAGGAAATGCTCCATAACCAACAGCGTTATTGGCCCCAACTGCAAAATAGGCAAGTTCTTCCCTAGGCAAGGGTGCACAGGCTGGTGAAGAAGTCCACACTGTTTTGTGGCTGAAGAAGCAGGAGTTCTGATAGAAGAAATGATAAATAGCCACCAAGAGACAAATGGGGAAGGTGAAGTTATGTTGGAAGGGGCAGAATTAATCCATCTCTGTCTCGGAATTGGTTCTGCTACTCAAGACAGTGTAGCATAGGCTTTGGCAATCTATTCTGGACTGCAAGCCGTCACAGCTGGGTTGGAGTGCATTGCATGGCCTGGGTTGGTTCAGGCTCATACTTCATGGGGTTGACCTATTGGGTTAAGCTTGAGTCTTTCTTCTTTTGCTCCTTGAGTTTGCTCTACATTAAATACCTGCTGCTACCTCTCGTCTTTGAGCGCCAGCTTCCCAACGCTGGGGACAGGCTCAGAGGTGTCACAGCATGCTAGGTTCTGCTCAGAACATGGAATGTGGCACCCAGCCTACCATCTGCAAGAGAAGGATGGGGGAGTGGGAGAGGTAGGAAATGGGGGAAGCTGCGACAAGGGAGAAGCAGGTAAAGGGAGGGCTAGGATGAGTCAGGGTATATATTGGCCATCCCAGGTTCTTGCACGGAGCGTCTGCAGGGTTAGCCAGCAGCATTGAGTGTTTCTGCTGCATGATGAGTAACTGTGTAGTGTAAGATGACAGTTCTGTTTCACGTCCTTTTGTTTGTGATTGGCAGGGGATGAGGTCATTTTGGACAGGGCGTTCCTGTGGAACGGCGTCCGTGTAGGGGACCATGTACGAATCCAACAGTCTGTAGTTTGCGATGAGGTTGAAGTGAAGAAGGGGGTAACCTTGAATCCTCGCTGCGTCCTCACTTCCCAGGTGAGTTCGAGAAGCTGCTGCTCTGCCCTTAGACTTTGGTTCCTTTGTGATATGTCACTAGACAGATTTCTGGCCCTTTGTCCCCAAGACGCCCCTTTCAGAATTAAAATTCTGGCTGATGACTTGCATCATTATTATTATTATTATTATTATTATTATTATTATTATTATTATTATTACCCCACCCATCTGACTAGGTTGCCCCAGCCACTCTGGGTGGCTTGATGAATGCCCTAGGCTAGACGCTGACCCAGCCTCTGCTGCCAATCTGAAATGGAGATAATGATGACCTGCTCTACAGGAGTCCTTGCGAGTAAAGATCACAAGGCATTTCGAGCAGCTGTCAGCTTTGCTTTAAAGCAAGAGTGTGATGGCCAATATGAGAATTGCTGGTGGCCTTGACCACTGACCCTTCCGCAGGCGCCTGGATTTGTTATTTGGACCATCTGCCTGTGTGAATGCTCTGGAATTCTGGGACTGGGGTTTGCAGGTGCTTTTCCCTCCTGGAGGAGTCAAAGCACCAGGTATTCCTGGCATAGATGGAAACATTGCTTCATTTCCAGGTGGTGGTGGGCCCTGACATGGTCCTCAAAGAAGGCACCGTCATCTCTCTGCATCCCACGGACGAAGAGGAGGAGGATGACGACCAGTTCAGTGATGATTCGGGTGTGAACAAAGAAGAGAGCAACGTGAAGCTAAAAGGTGTGTGAGCAATTCTGCCTGGAACTGCTGGCAAACAAAGTGTGGGGTCCCCTACCTCCCCCGCCCCCCGTGCCTTGTTTTCATGGTGGCTTTTACAGAGCCTTGTGCTTGTTCAGTTTGGAAAATTAGATAATTTGCAAGTATTGGTGCTTAAGCAAGTGGCCGAGAGACCTGTCCCTAGGGTAGCAGGGAGGAGATGCAGGAGAGGACAGATACTTCAGCTCCTTCTGTTAGGGTGGTGCAGAATTCAGCATATCAAGCTGATCTTAGGTTCAAATCCAAGCTCAGCCCTGGTTTTGCCAGCCTTAATTTCTGCATCTTGAAAATTGTAATTGGGGCTTAACTGCTGGAGAACATAAGAAGAAACTGCTGGACCAAGCAGGACCCAAGCACAAGAGCCATCTCCCCTCCTGTGGCTTCCAGCAACTGGTATTCAGAAGCGTTACTGCCTCTGACCATGGAGGTAGAGTGTTGCCGTCATGGCTAGTCGTCACAGATAGCCTTATCCTTCATGAATGCGCCTAATCTTTTAAATCCACCCAAGTTGGTAACCATCACTGCCTCCTGTGGGCCAAGAAGAAATAGCTTGAACCTTCTTAAAAGGGAGAGCCCACTGTTAACTCTGCGTTGTTAGTTGGTTCGTTTTTGATAACGTGGAAATAATCTGATGCTGTGTTTTAGAGAACGATTTGGAAAGAAAGATGACTGTCCGGGGAAGAGATACATATGGGGAAATAACCATGCTAAACATGTACAGTACCATTTTCAATATTGAACACAGGCTGCCAGCCTTGATCTACAGGTCATCATGCACTGTTTGGGCCACATGTATTGGGGGGTGGGGGTGGGAGTTATGTTGGCTGCCTCCTTTTCTTAACCCAGCCTGTTTCTTGAGAAGTGGTTAAAATCAAGCCAATGTTGCTTCCTTTTCCCCTACTCTAGGCTACAATATAGCAGACGTTGGTTCAGAGGGGAGAGGTTATCTCTGGAAAGCAGATGATGAGAATGATGTAGACCAAGTGGAGCAAAGGCACAGTCTTTGGGGTAAGAACAAATGGCACTCGGGCAAGGTGGGTTTGAACAGGCGCCTGTTGATGGAATGTCACAGCTGCTTGTCCCGTGCAGATGCCCTTGGAATGAACAGAAGCTGGGCAAGAAGGCAGAAGAGGCCACAGCTTCCCTTGTTGTTGTTGTTTAGTCGTTTAGTCGTGTCCGACTCTTCGTGACCCCATGGACCATAGCACGCCAGGCACTCCTGTCTTGCACTGCCTCCCGCAGTTTGGTCAAAACTTAGCTTCCCTTAGCATTGCAAATTATTGACTTGTTCCGTGTTCAGGCTTCCTCCATATGGCACAGCCAGATACAGGATTCTTATTCTTACTATTATATTTATATGTGTGTGTGTGAGAGAGTGAGTGTGTGTGAGTGAGTGTGAGTGAGTGTGAGAGTGAGAGAGAGAGTGAGACACGCGCGAGCACCCACCCACCCACCCACCCACCCCTTTTCCCCTGATGGGACTCAAGGCAGGGGTATCTTATTTTAGAGAGAAAAATAAGAACTGCTAAAAATATAGGGGGGGACTATTATTAAGGAGCACCCAAACACTGATGCATTTAAAACTATATACACATATAAAATCTATTAAAACCATACAAATAATCACAATAAAACAGCATGGCACCAGCCCTTTAATTGAAAGCAGTCAGTTCCCAAAAGCTGGTGGGAACAAGAAAGTCTTCACCTGCTAGTGGAAGAACAAGGGGGAAGCCAGTCTAGCTTCTCTAGGGAGGGAGTTCCAAAGACTGGGGGCAACCACTGAGAAGGCCTCCTAGGAACATGTCCTACTTGGGAGGCCATGCTGATGCCTTCCATAGGCAGGATCCTGCACTCCCGGGTGACAAGTTTCCTTTCCTAATACTTGCTGTGGTGTCCAAATATCAGCTGAGAGCATCTTGCAGTACATAGTCCTTGGGAGACTGAGCAAGGGTGGGGTGGGGTTCAGCACTGCGTTCTTCCAATTGTTCATCTCCACAAGCATTTCAGCTTGCCAGGTGGAATGATCCCCCCTCTCCTCCCCACATGCGCTGTTCCTGAGGTTCTCCCGATGCCTCCAGAGCCAATTCCAGGGGTGTGGAGGGAGGCGAGGGAGGGGGAAACCTTGTTGTGCAAGTATAAGTCCTTGCTCAGGGTTTGTGCTCAAGGGGAATCCTGTCCTTTAAAAAGCCATTCTTGAGTGGCTTCATAGCTTTGCAAAAACACCCAGCAGGTGGATTATCATCCTCTGGGCTGGGCCGTAGAAATGGCGAAGGGGTTCCGCAGCCGGTCACTTTCTCTTTCCATCTTCAATAGGTCCCATTTTAAATGCAGAAGAAGAAAGTGAGTCAAAAAGCGATATGAGCCTGGGGTCTGAAGGAGCAGACAGCCGGACAGCTTCTCCTCTGTTGGATGATATTAAAGGTAAGAGCCATTTGGCTTTCAAGGTAAGGAGTTAGCTCTGCGTGCATCCTCTTCCCTGTTGTGTACTGTGTAGAAAACCGCTTGTGCAATAAAAAGAATCCAAGTTTGGCCACTGGACTTTGCAGATTTGGGAACTGATGTCTCTTGCTACTGGCTCTTTCCCAGGGAGTGCTGGTGTTTGCTGCTTCTGATCTAACAATCTGCTGTTTCCTTGGCTGCAGTTTTCCAGAATGAGGTGCTGGGTACCCTGCAGAGGGGCGAAGAGGAAAACATCTCCTGTGACAACCTGGTTCTGGAGATCAACTCTCTCAAGTATGACAATCTCTCCCCCCCCCCCTACATTTGGAACTTGCAGGAGGTTGTTGTTTGAGGGTGGTCTTCTCAGTCCCCCAGTCCACAGACAGGACAATTATGCAGAGCCACAGTTGCATGTATGAGGCCCACGGTTACATGTACAAAGCTCTATTTTGTGTCAATTTTATTTTTGAACAGCAGGAGATAAAGCAGAATTCAGGTCAATGCCCTGTTCTGTTCCTCTTGCATCTCAGGCTTCTTTCTAAAGCCAGTCACAGAAGCAGGCAGGATGAGGAAGAGGATGCTCTGACCAGGCGTGTCTGTATTTTCCCTGTCTTTCCACCTCTTCCACGATAGCAGAGACATTTTGGGTGGTTGCAGTGCTAAACCTCTGAGTTAGGAAACCTCTCTAGGCTGGGCTTTTGGTGCTCCAGATGTTTTTGGACTCTCTTTCCAGTCATCCCTGACCATTGACCATGCTGCCTGGGGCTAGTGGGGCTTTGAGTCCAACAACATCCATCCCTGCTCTAGGATTGTCTGCTACAGGATCCTTTCCCACTCTGTAACCTTACGCCTACGGAGGATAAGGCTATGCTCTGCCTCCACGGTCAGAGGCAGGATGCCTTTGAGCACCAGCTGCTGGGAACTGCAGGAGGGATGCAGAGATGGATGCTGGAGTAGGTGGATCATTGACCTGATCCAGGCTCCTCTAACATTGATGTTCAAGAGCTGCCCCCTGTTTGAGAACCACTGAAGCAAAGAATCTGACGCATCTTCATGTTCTCCTCTGGGGTCTTCTGTGAACAAGTGCATGGGCTCTACTGCTGAGCTGCAGGGCCTAACTCCCAGATGCCTCTGCGATAGCTCAGTGGGTATAGCAAGAGACTTTTAATCTTAGGGTCGTGGGTTCAAGCCCCACAATGGGTGAAAGATTCTTGCATTGCAGGGGGTTGGACTGGATGACCCCCGGGGTCCCTTCCAACTCTGTGATTCTATGATTACAGTCATACCTCGGGTTACAGCCACTTCAGATTGTGTGTTTTTGGGTTGCGCTCCGCGCCAAACCCGAAAGTACTGGAACAGGTTACTTCCAGGTATTGGCGTGCACTAAAGTGCACTTTGCACATATGCAGAAGTGCAGAATTGCGACCTGCGCATGCGCAGATGCAGGTTGCGAATGTGCCTCCCGCACGGATCATGTTTGCAACCCGAGCGTCCACTGTATTAACATTTATAGTGTGAGTTACAGTATGAGTTTCTTTACTGCTAATAGTAGTAGGCGTACTAGTAGTAATAAATCAACTGAGAACATAACCTGTGAACTTCTTGTCAAATTGGCACGTTATGGTACTTTTTTCAGCATGCTATTTATATAAGATTATTTTTGTGGCAGTAAAGTTCTGGTCGTGGGCTTTGCTGGCACTCTTAAATATTTAGGGCTGGGTCTGGAAACTGGGTCTGGAAACTGGGGACTGTGTGCTGAGCATGCAGTAGCACAGAGCAGATAAAGATTGTTAAAAACAAAGCAGTGAATAGAAAGGTTTTTTTTTTCAAATGACAGCTATGTTAACACAGAATCTTAATATAAGCATGATAGCCGTGAAGTGAATCTCTAAACTAGATCAGTGCCTCTACCAAAGACGTACTGATAGTCTGCCTACCAAACACAAGGTATTTCATTTTCTCCTGATGAAAATAAGTTGCTCAATTCTCTCCAGTAGCTCTCTGACCTTGCTTCCACCCTCCAGTCATGGGAATTTCATTTTTGCCTGCTAATTTGTTTTTGTGAGGGGAAGGCAGGGCTAGGCAAAGGCAGAAAGGAGCAGCCCTGAGAAGAGGGGAGGAGAAGAAAATATAAAACTACCATGAGTGCTGGCTGTAAGAAAGAGCCTATATGGCAAAATTTCAAAGATGTTATCTTTGTAAGTAAAAAAAATGGAAGCATGTAAAATATGCAGAGGTGCCAGGTCTGGTTGGAATGAAAAGTGTAAACAATAAGAAGAACAGGAAAACCACCCTACTTAGTTGTAAATGAAAAGCACATGGTCAGACTTCCGCCATTGTTTTAAAAATGTCAGACAAAGGATCACAGCAGGGAACTCTTTAAAATCCCTTAATTTTATTTGGATATTTTTCCTTGCTCATTTGAGCCAGCCCACCCTGCAATGCTACACAAGTAATTACAGAGTGTTGTTGAAAGCACACTGCATTTTCTTTAAGCAGTGCATATTGGTAGTGGGTAGCAGATCAGATAGGGGAGATTTATGAGTTCCCCCTCCATGTCCCATAATACCTTGCTATCTCTCTTCCCCCTTCAGATATGCCTATAATATTGGCCTGAAAGAGGTGATGGAGGTGCTCAGCAAAGTGGTTCTGGAGTTCCCACTGCAGCAGCTGAATGCGGAAAAGGACCCTCAACATTACTGCACGCTGGTAGTCCCGGTGAGTTTCCCTGCTCTCTTGCTTGATGCAGTGTCTGTCTTTAGTTCTTCAGGAACTCCCCTCTGTGTTTGGAGAAAGGGCAGGATTTGCTGTTCCAGAGACACAGGTCTGAACCAGCTGCCTCTGATGAGACACTGCTAGATTCTCCCTGGGCAATTGTTTCCTGTATTGGATTTTGTGAACTAAAAGCATTATCTGCAGAGAAAGTGTTCACTGTGTTTGCAATTTCCTGCTCATCTGTGGCCTGGAAAGCTTATTATCTATCTATCTTTATTTTTTTAAAAAAAATACTTCTTAAGCACCCTTCACCAAAAGGGCAGCATACAAAAGTGTAAATAAAATCAATTCACGCATCATATATTAAAAGCAAACAAAGCAAGCATAAGAAAATCCGACAAGTCAAAATCCCTAATCTAGCTGCATCTTTTCGTTCTTGCTTCCCCCTCCCCTTTCCTCTGCCATGGTGCAGCTCCCTCTTAAACACTTTAATAGTTTTCTTTCTTGTAAGTATACTCCTCTTTCTTGTAAGTATAAAATAGTAAGAAGCTGTTAACAGGCTCTGGCCGAAGTGCTATACTTAGTGGGGCTGTCTTGCTGCTTCCAGAGTGTTAATTAAATGGTGCAGGAGAGGATTGGCCAGGAATGCAAAGGGCTTCCTGCCTTTCATCCTTTCTCCTGTTCCTGGCAGTCTGTGCTGATAATCCTTGCAGTGCCCTGACTTGTCTCAGGCGAGCGCAGATGCAGTTTCAGGAAGGCTTCTTAAGCAAGGGGTGCATTCGACAACTAGCCTCCCTCAGAGGATACTAGGGGGGCTCCACTGGAGCCCAACTTCCAGGTGAAACTCGGAAAATTAGAATATCATCGAAAAGTGCATTTATTTCAGTAACGCAAGTTAAAAGGTGAAACCAATATATGAGATAGATGCATGACATGCAAAGCAAGATATGTCAAGCCTTTATTTGTTGCCATTGTAATTATTTGTCGTTAGGCGGGTCAATTACAAATGGAATAGCGATGTTTATTTTTGTTTTATTGTAACTATTTGTTTTATTACTGTGGAATTTCCAAAAGAAAGCATGTGTAAAAATTAAAAGAAAAATAAACAATAATAAGTTGCATTACTGAAATAAATGCACTTTTCGATGGTATTCTAATTTTCTGAGTTTCACCTGTAATTGCTCCTTTCTTCCACTCCTGCTGTTGTGTCACAGGAAGTTGCCTGGTGCACTCTTGCTCAGAATCGTCTACACCAGAAGTGGGAAACCTTTTAAAAAGAGGATTGGACAAATTCATGGAGGAGAGGGTTTTCGGTGGCTACTAGCCATAATGGCTGTGCTCTGCCTCCACATTTGAAGGCAGCAATGCTGCTGAGTAACAGCTGCTGGAAACCACAGGAGGGGAGAGGGCTGTTGTGCTTGCATCCTGCTTGCAAGGCATCTGGCTGGCCTGTGTGTGAGAACAGGATGCTGGACTAGATGGGCCATTGGCCTGATCCACCAAGGCCACCTGTCATGGATGTTTTAGCTGAGATTCCTGCATTGCAGGGAGTTGGACTAGATGACCCCTGGGGTCCCTTGCAACTCTACAATTCTATGATTCTGTGTTCTTAGTGGGCTTGTTTGTTTGTTTTTCATCCTGAGGGCCCTATTTCCTCATGGACAACCTTCCTGGGGCCACCTGCACGTTGCAGGTAGGGCAACGGATGTGGCTCTTTGTGTAGTGGGCTATAGGTCATCCATGCAAAAAACATTGTTTTCTGCAGAGGCATCTCTCTCCATCCAGGCATTAACACAGCTGAAGCACATATCGCAGCCAGACAAAAGAACTGGAAGAGTTTTCAGGCTGCAGCCCACTAGGTGAAGACCAGTGTTCTAGGCTGAGATACATTGCTTTGGGTTGGAATCTGTCCCTTCCATTGAAGGCTCTCCTCTCCTCCTGCACCACCCTCCCTTTTCTCCAGTCCTCTGGGGCAAATCTAGGGAAGGTGTTTGGGTGGCTGCAAGAGGGAAGGGAAACTGGGCAGAAACTACCTCCTTTCCTGTTCCATGGACAGAAGCCTCTGCTGGATTAGAGAGCCTTCTGTCAACAGACAGACCCTGCTGGATCCAATCCAGTGCTTTTCATAATGAATATTGCAGGTTTTTTTTCTGTCGGCTTAATGTTTTCCATATTTAACTGGTTTTGGTTTAGTCCTTGCATGTTGCCTTGGGTGCTTACAACATGTGAAACATAAGTAAATTAATTCTCTCTCTCTCTCTCTCTCTCTCTCTCTTTTTAAATGGCTTTTTCATGGTACATGCAAAACTTGCCTTTCATTCATGTTATGTGGAGGGCTTTGCCAGGATGTCACTCTTGAGTGTAAACAAAGCTTGCAAATTAATTCTGAGTTTCCATGCCATGCGAGCTGACCCCCAAATTAACTACACACACACACACACACACACACACACACACACTAGATACAGCCCCCGCCCCTCGCATCTTTATTTTAATTTACGGAATAAATAAGAATCCGCTACATTATCAATATACTTTTTAGAAAATCAACCCAATTTTCAGAACAAATGGAAATTTCATGGTTTTTACAAGCCCTCTGTTAATAAGCAAGCAGCTCTGGTCCTTGCGAGAATGTGAGCTATTAGTGGGAATGCTGACTGCCTTTAGAGCAAGTTTTTGGCTCCCCAGCTCCCATATTTTCTGACCATTGGCCATTCTGGCTTCAGCTGATGGGAGTTGTAGTCCAAGAACTTCTGGGTGGGCTTTGAGCGCGCACAGATAATGCACATAGTTATAATGGATAATGTGAAAGGAGTTTAATTTATTTTGGCTTCCCCCAAATCTGCAACTTGTAACCGGTTGCTGTGGAGCAAAATCAACAGAAGGGCTAAGCCTCAAGTACAAGTGATTCTTGTTTCTTTGCAAGCTGTAATAAATTCCCATAATGCTGCCGTGTATGTGATGGAGCTGCGTTGTAAGGCCCTCAACCATCCTGAACTGCCAAGCAGGGACAATGCACCATCTCAAATTGCACGCGTTTTAATTAGTATCACATGCAGATGTTGCTACAGGTGCTAATAAAGCATCCTGTCATTGTGTTGTCAGCTCTTAAGGCCTTGTTTTTCAAACATCTGGAAAGGGGGTTGCACTCGATGACCCTTGGGGGCCCTTCCAGCTCTACAATTCTATCATTCTATGACAGGCATCCTCCAACTGCGGCCCTCCAGATGTTTTGGCCTACAACTCCCGTGATCCCTAGCTAACAGG
The DNA here is from genome assembly GCF_965207765.1 of Zootoca vivipara. Taxonomy (NCBI): domain Eukaryota; kingdom Metazoa; phylum Chordata; class Lepidosauria; order Squamata; family Lacertidae; genus Zootoca; species Zootoca vivipara. The sequence goes on along the minus strand of NC_142588.1, from coordinate 91,444,621 downwards.
ACCAGTGGTCAGGGATGATGGGAATTGTAGTCCAAAACATCTGGAGGGCCGAAGTTTGGGGATGCCTGTTCTATGACTCCAGGAAGGAGCTAGCTCTAAATGTGTTTAATGTGAGTGATGGCTAAGGTAATTTAGCCTTAAAGCAGACTTTGCCAACCCCGGGGAGTATCAACTTGGAGGGTACCAGGCGGTCAAGGGTTGCCTTATTGTTTTCCATTAATTTATGTCATCTTTTCTCAAACTTGGGCCCCAAGCTTTTATTGGACTACAACTCCCAACATCCCAGACCACTGGTCCCGGTAGTGAGGAATGAAGGGAGCTGCAGTCCAGCAGCAACAGGGGACCCAATATTGAGAAAGGCTTATTTCGACAATGTCAGGGTCAAATTCTCTAGTGATCAGATGATCAACAAAGGAAGACTTGTACTGAATCAGGGCATTGGCCCATCCATTGGCCGGTAGTGGCTCTCCAGGGTTTTGGGCTGAACTCCTTCCCATACCTACCTGGTGATCCTTGGGATTGACCCCGGGACCTTATGCATGCTCTGCCTGTGCTCTGCCACTGAGTTATGGCCCTCCCCATATATATTTGTATGACATAATGCATTGTTTCTCAAAACTTGGATCTCCAGCTGCTTTTGGACTACAACTCCCATCATCCCTGACCACTGGTCTTGCTAGCTAGGGATGATGGGAATTGTAGTCAAGAAAAACAACAGCTGGAGACCCAAGTTTGGGAAACACTGATGGAATGGCACGTCTGTATATGATACCTCTGTCTAAGTGGTCACCACTTTGTCTCTCTTCTGCCCACTTTCCCCCTCTAACAGTTGCTGAAGAACTGGGCTCCAGTCTTCAAGAACTACATAAAGCGGGCGTCAGATCACTTGGATGCCTTGCACGCTATCGAGGAGTTCTTCCTGGAGCATGAAAACCTATGCATGTCCATGGCCAAAGTGAGTTTTATGCCAATGGGAAGGGTGTGTGTGTGTGAGAGAGAGAGAGAGAGAGAGAGAGCTTGTTCTTTCCAATGTGTCTGCCTGAATTATGCCTTGTTTTCTGCACCAGCACTTAGAGTTGTCCCTTATCAGGAAGGGAAGGGTTCATGTGCCTGTCAGCAGGAGTTGATTAAGAAGCTGCTTTCCGATCGTTGAAAGGGACTTGTTTGTGCAGCCAACACGGTTGGCACACAACACAGTACTGTGTGCCTCTTGTTAAAGGCAAATGTCCAAGACGCACAAACTCCAAATGCCTGCTGTGTAGCAAGAAGATGCTAACCCTCGGATCAGATCCCAGTTTAGAAAGCAAGTTTTTGCAAAGGCTCAGAAGCCTAAGCTACTACAAGTCTCTTGCATCACCTGCACTGCTGAGACTGCCAGGGACCTTGGAGGGAGCATGTGCCTCTTGACCAAACGTTCCTCTTTTACCAGGCCTTCAGCTGATTAATATTCCAGTGTGTTTTAAATGTGTTTGTGGGAAGGGGGGGGTAATAATTTTGGTGTCTTTGTTTTAACTATCTTGTATTTTATTCTGTGAGCCACCCTGAGATCTTGTGAAGAAGGAACATTTTTGCCTGGTGCCTAAAGATATATAATGAAGGTGCCAGGCAGACATAACTGGGGTGGTGGGGCTGCATTGTACTGGTTTGACTTTTGTCACCAGCTGTTTTCCATGCAAGCCTCAGGAGGAGAAGGTTTTTATTTAAAGGTGCTGGCATTTCTATGAAGCCTCAGGAACTGAAAGAGGGCTGTGTGAGCCTTGCCTGCTCTGCACAGTTCCCTTTCCTCAGCCTCCTCATCTTGCATCCCAGGGCCCCTGACACTGGTTTGCTGTGCCCTTTTGGCCCCCGGGTAAGCACCTGATCCAGAATAAACTGCCCACTTCATCTTAAGTGCCCAGGGCTCTTGTTGCAGGTCTTGATGACTTTCTACCAGCTGGAAATCTTGGCAGAAGAGATGATTCTCTCCTGGTTTTCTCAACGGGACACAACGGATAAAGGCAGGCAGCTTCGTAAAAACCAGCGGGTGAGTCTCCAGGGTGAGAGGAAGCTTTTATCGGCAGCTGTGTTGACTCTGTTGAGACCAGCAAGTGCACACATGGCACCTTTTGGCAGTGTCTCTCCAGGGTTTCAGGCCAAGGGAACTGCCAGCCCTACCTGGGGATGGGGGAATGAACCAAGGACCTTCTGTGTACATAACAGGTGCTCTACTGCTGAGCTCCAGCCCTTTTAAGCGGGGTAACATTCAATAATGTGCCGACACACCCCTGCTGGAGCCTGAAGTGGTACAGGCCGCTCTACCACCTCATTCTGTACCTGTAAGCCCCATGCAGTGTGTGGTAAACCAAGGATGAAGTGAGCAAACTTCTGTGTACATGTGGATCAGCCTATACAAGTGAGCTCAGTTGGTCTCGAAAATGTCTGAAGCTGTTGGTGTTCCACTGGGGAGTTGCCTTTGCCGATTTCGTCACGTCCTGTTACAGCTTCTTCTTTGCTCCCTCAGCTTCAGAAGTTTATCCAGTGGCTAGAGGAGGCCGAAGAGGAGTCGTCCGAAGAGGAGCAGAACTGACCTGGCAGCCTCTCTCAGAAAGAGATGCCCCCTCGCCCTGCTTCCAAGAGGGAGAGGGCCGCAGTGCCAGACTTTGCCTGGCGAAGTGGCGGAGCGAGCAAGAGCGAGACCCGGTGCATGGCGTGTACGTGGGGGACCTGAAAATCAAAGCTGACTGACAATCCCATTGCTGTTTATGTACTTAGCATCTACCCCTGAAAAGGCACCGCACGCAGGACAATGAGAGAGCAGTCAGAAGGAAAAGCCAGAGCTGTGTAAAGTTAAAAGATTTTTCTGAGACATATATGTGTGAGGGTGCGTGTATGTATGTGTGTATACAAACACACAAACATGTATGTGTATACACACAAACATCTATGGTGCTGTATAAGGAAGCTGTCCACTGGGACGGGGGCTTTGCTGCTGCTGGAGGTGGTGACAGAGGCAGATTTCCATGTCAGCCTTATCCCTTGGGGGCTTTGAGCCACTTCGGATTTGCGTAGAAGGCAGTCCCGTAAGACCAAATTCCCCAGGAGCCCCTGACTTTGCTGCACGTGCTGCACTTGCAGCGGGTGTCCCTCTAGTTTCCTTGATGGGGACAGCTGGTAAAGCAACATGAGGCAGGAAGAGAGTTCAGCAGCCCAAAGTCAGGGCTGATACCTGAAGCCTCTGCTGCAGATGGAGGTGGAGCTGTTCCTGGATCCGGGTGAGATTCAGAAGAGAGGTGGCTTGGCTTCCTTTTTAGCTTGGAGGTCAACTTGGCAACGCAGCCTTTGCCAGAATCACGGAGCCTTTTCTGTTTCAACTTCTGTTCATACAAAACGGGGAAACGTTCACCTACCTCACCAGGAGTTCATTCATAAATGAAAAATCTGTAGCAAGCAAGTGCTGTTCTTACGCCCCTGATAGTGGGGGCCTTTTGTCTGCGTCAAGCCTGCTTACTGACCAATCTTAACCCTTTGGATCTGGAACAGCAGATCCACGCCCAGCTGCAGTGGAACAGATGTGCTTGGTATCTTACCAAGACGCTGCTGGAGTCTGTCCTCTGCAGCTTTTGACAAAGGTCGCTTCAGAACCCTTTGGGAGTTCTGTTTTGGCCCCTGGGGACACTCACTCGGCATAGATGCAAGTTAGGTCAACCACACATGCTCCACATAATTCTAGAGATTTTCCAGCCATGCTTTATATAGGGCATAACCAAGATGGTTCCTTCTAGATGTTGTGGGACTAGAACTCCCATCAGCCCCAGCCACCGTGACCAGTGATCAAGGATGGCTAGCCCTGTTTTATATAAGAAGCACTTACGTTTCCTCTTAAATGCTGACATCAGAAGGCCTGTGGTTCTGGGTTTGGCATAGGAGTGTGTGGTAGCACGTTCTCCCTGCCCTGGCACCATTCTCATAATTCACAGAGTCCTCAAGCAGCCACCTTCTCTTGAGTTGCAGGTCAGCATCCATCCTTCTGCTAAAAGGGAACGGGAGGCACAGTAGGCACTTACCTGTGTCTAGCAGTCAGTCTGACTTGTTGATCTTGTTCCTTCCGGGAAAGGGCTGCAGTCTTCTCTAGATGAAGGGAGTCCAAGCTTTGCCAGTCTGGAGGTGGCTGTAACCATTGGTGCTGCTGTGCCATGCAGGCACATTTAGACTGCCAGAAGCCTCTGGGGGAGCATTGCCTGCTGGGATGGAAGCTCTTGAACATTGGCGGTGGTGTTGGGCTCCTCGTCGCTACATCCTCTTGTAAATGTCGGGAAAGACGACGTGCTTTTTCTGTGTCTGCCAATATTTAATTTGGGGAGTAATTAAACATCCCTTCTGCAAAGAATGTTGTCTGTTCTGTAATATGTCAGCATCTACGCAAAAGTCTCGGGTAGGCCTCATTGGCCTGAGGCTCACAGGTAACCCCACATACAAAAATTCTCTTAAATCCCCTTTACATGTTGCTCAATTGATGTGGTTGCCATAGCTCCTGCAACAATATGTACCTGGAATGAGTTCTACCCGTGTGGTTCACTTTCTTGTTATGTTTACGAACCGCACAAATGATGTCTGGACCCTTGGGAGGCCTGCCACTAATGCATGGTTTGCAAATGTGTTAGGAAGCCAAACTAGGCAAGTGGAAGCCGTTCTACCTCTCCATACCTGCATGGAGGGGGAACGAACAACCACAGAGGTAGTGGCAAATGTAGCAATTAAAGGCATGTCAAGTGGGGAGCTTAATGTCCATTCCTTGTTTTGTGTGCTGAACAGGAGTTCCAAAATCCTTGTCGTGATTGGATTCTAGTGAGTGACTTAGCAGGGATTTTAAGTGGATTAATGCTTTTTCAATTAAGAGATACATGGCCATTCTAAGAAATCAGAGAGAGAAATACTAGCAGCTCTCTCTCTCTCTCTCTCTCTCTCTCTCTCTCTCTCTCTCTCTCTCTCTCTCTCTCTCTCTCTCTCTCTCCCTCCCTCCCTCCCTCCCTCCCTCCCTCCCTCCCTCCCTCCCACACTGTTGAAAATGGGCACTCCAGCATTGATAATCCAATTAACATGTGTTTTTAAAAACAACACCTTTGTCCCAGTTCAGGAGTGATTGGATTGCACTTCCCTGATGAACTGTAATCCAGTGATTTCACTGGATTATTTCCCGAGATAGCAAATCGTAGCAGAATGCGATGCACACATCTTACTTTTCCTATTGATAAAATTTACCTCTCATTATTAATATTAACCTGGTCCCTTGAGAAATGGAGGGTAATGTCTGGCAATTTTGAAGTCAGGGAAGAATTTGTTAATTTTTTTAAATCTCTCTTGGGTCTCGGAAATGTGTCTGGTTTTATGGAGCATTAAATTGAAGAGAGTCCCTATGTGAAACGTTGTAAAAATATTGCCCCTCCTGCAGTGATAAATTCTGTATATGAAGCCTTCCTTAACTCCCCCCCCCCCCGCACCCTATAACCGTTTATGGATGCAGATAAATACTCCCCACGCTCTAGCCTAGTGTGAGCTCTCCCAAGTGTTTACAAGCTGTATAAAATGCAGACATTTAAAAATCTTGCTGGATGCCTGAGGTTTTCTCTCTTTTAACAGTTCAAAGGTGGCTTTAAAATGGGTTTGCCTTGTGATTCCATATCTGGTGGTTTGTTTGTTTGTTTTTTTAACTAGAGGCAGAGAATATTTGGTGCCACGTAACAAATTATGTTCTGCTCAAATCCTGTGCTCTGAAAGTACCAATTTTTATTGTGTGCATTGATTGCTAACATTCAGTCATACTGGGATTGGAGCATTCTCTAGATTTGTTCAACAAAAGAATCCAGCAGTGCCATCCTATGCATGTCTGTTGGGGGGGGGGCACAATCCTACTAGGCTCACTGGGATTTACTCCAAAGGTGGCACTGTGGGTTAAACCACAGAGCCTAGGGCCTGCCGATCAGAAGGTCGGCAGTTCAAATCCCATGACGGGGTGAGCTCCCGTTGCTCGGTCCCAGCTCCTGCCAACCTAGCAGTTCAAAAGCACGTCAGAGTGCAAGTACAGTGGAACCTCGGTTTACGACTACCTCCGTTTACGAACGCTTCGGCGAGCGAACGCCGCGGACCTGGAAGTGTTTACATCCGGATTCTGCGGCGTCGGATGCGCAGAAGCACTTTATCGGTGCTTTGCGCACGTGAACGCCTCCGCGGAACGGATTGCGGTCGCAAACCGAGGTACCACTGTAGATAAATAGGTACTGCTACAGCAGGAAGGTAAACGGTGTTTCCATGTGCTGCTCTGGTTTGCCAGAAGCGGCTTTGTTATGCTGGCCACATGACCCAAAAGCTGTCTGCGGACAAACGGCGGCTCCTTCGGCCTATAGAGTGAGATAAGCGCGCAACCCCAGAGTCATCTGCGACTGGACCTAATGGTCAGGGGTCCCTTTACCTTTACCTTTATGTTTTAGGCAGCAGGCTTGAGAGTATGAAAATGAAGCTTTACAAATGATATATCAGAAGCAACCATCTGAAAAACATTTGCACCATCTCTTCTAGACCAGGCATGTCAAACCTGCGGCCCTCCAGATGTTTTGGACTACAATTCCCATCTTCCCCAACCACTGGTCCTGCTAGCTAGGGATCATGGGAGTTGTAGGCCAAAACATCTGGAGGGCCGCAGGTTTGACATGCCTGTTCTAGACCAAAGTTTCCCAAACTTTGGTCTCCAGCTGGTTTTTTTACTATAACTCCCATCATCCCTAGCTAGCAGGACCAGTGGTCAGGGTTGATGGGAATTGTAGTCCAAAAACAGCTGGAGACCCAAAGTTTGGGAAACCTGTGTTCTAGACGATGTCCAGTGATGCCACTTTTAAGAACCTTTCTTTTGAAGAGTTCTTCTTTCTTTGGCGATCACTCGTAGCTGAGTAAGATTGCCTTACATAAACACTGAGTCCGTAAGTGACTGTGGAGGCCAATTGTGGATCCAGACGCTCTTCCACGGGGGGGACGGGGGGGACATTGCTTTCCGGGCAGGAGTTGATCACGGTGTGGATTTGCCAAGCATGCCTTCCTCATGTTTCTCCCTTGCATCCTGAGTTCGAGTGTCTTCAAAGCCTGTGACACCTTTGGTAAAGGCTGTTCTCCAACTGGAGCGCTCACAAGCCAGTGTTTCCCAGTTGTCAGTGTTTATACTACATTTTTAAAAGATTTGCCTTGAGACAGTCTTCAAACCTCTTTTGTTGACCACCAGCATTATGCTTTTCATTTTTAAGTTCGGAATAGAGCAGTTGCTTTGGAAGACGACCATCAGGCATCCGCACAACATGACCTGTCCAACAAAGTTGATGTTGAAGAATCATTGCTTCAACACTGGTGATCTTTGCTTCTTCCAGCACACTGATATTAGTTCGCCTGTCTTCCCAAGTGATGTGTAAAAATTTTCAGAGATACCGTTGATGGAATCTTTCGAGGAGTTGGAGATGGCATTCATAAGTAGTCCATGTTACACAAACATATAGTAAGGTTGGTAGTACAATAGCTTTGTAAACCTTTGTAAACGTTTTACCTTTTGAAGAGTAGCCAAGCCTGAAAACCTGATTTCAAGGTAGACTTTCAATTGTAGCTGAACAACCCTTTATATATTCCTACTTGATAAGTGGAAAAGAAACAGCTTCCCCCCAACCTGGGCCTAGCCTATATGCATGCGGTTTGTGTTGAACAGTTACACAGTTCCCTGAAATAATTATGTGCTGGGGCCTATCAAGCATTTTGCTGGTATAAAAATTAATAATGTTGGATGCGAATCACCCTGTGGAATATATCACAATCTTTAGATGTGCATCAGCATAATCCTTTATATGAAATGGAGAGGATGTGGCTGCTTCTCTGGTGCTGCTCATGCGGTTGCCAAGGTATGAACAGACAGTGTTGGGCTAGTTGCAGATAAATCTCTGGTCAACAATGGAATTTGGGCTAGGGGGTAGAATCCTGCCTGTTTGGATTGGCACGGTTCCACTTGAGAGGGTGGGAAACTAGCCTGAGTGCAGCAATGGGAATAACAAAACACAGTGAAACCACAAACACCCCTGTGCTTGAGGCTATGTGCAAACTGCAATTCCACACAAGTTCGGAGAAAGAATTGTGAGAGTAGCATTGGGCATTGAATTCTGCATTCCTGAAAATCTTTGCTTTAAAATGATGTTTAGCCTTCACGGGTGTGAAGACATGCTTGAAAGCTCATGCAAAGCCTGAAGAAACCTTAGCCACAGGGATTGCTAAGTAAGATTTGTCCAAGGAAGAGTTGGGGCTTAAGACTTGCATATCTTTTTAGCCCTTTCCATGACTAGCAGAAGCAGAATGAATTATTCAGAAGAAATTATGCAACTGTACCAAATTTGCATAATTAAACAGGCTCCAGAACTTGCCTTTTCTTGCATTGTTTTAGTTTATTTTGTGTTTTTTCGTTTTAAATCTCTAAATTCTGTATAAATAAATGTGAGACAGCTTAGAAAAAAAAGAAATGTTTTAACACACATCACTTGAGAAGGGGAAATCAACAAAAAAAAAACATTTGGGGTTTTTTGTATGTTGCTTTTCCACAGTAAACTAAGCAGTACACTACATGTTTTGCCAGGTGATCTATTTAAACTGCCTGGTGGCAATTTGATCCATTAAAATAAATATATTAAAAAGTGAAGGTGGCAATTTGATCCATTAGATTGCCCCATTTTCAAAAAGAGGGTGCAGCTATTGCTTCTTTATCCTTGCTTTGTAACCTTATACTGTATGTGTAATTGTAACACCTAGCACAAACTTGCTCAGTCTGCAACTTCCACCTTGGAATGAAGTCTAAAAACCAGCCTTATTTGCGTAACATCTTTCCTGATTAAGTGTTCTGAATGGCTCAAGCATTTGCATATTTTGGTTGCTCAACAATGGATTTTGGAGTTCCTGTATAGATAGAAATCAGTTCACATTAAGATCCGATCACTAGGCAATCAGCAAGCCCCTAGCTGTTGAGAGGATCAGGTACAAGTGTAAGCCCTTCTGCAAACTGAAAGGAGAAGCTTAGTCTGGAACAGGGACCCCAAACTAAGGCCCCGGGGCCGGATGCGGCCCAATCGCCTTCTAAATCCGGTCCGCAGACAGTCTGGGAATCAGCATGTTTTTACATGAGTAGTTACGGTATCTGAAGAAGTGTGCATGCACACGAAAGCTCATACCAAAATATAAACTTAGTTGGTCTTTAAGGTGCTACTGAAGGATTTTTTTTATTTTACATGAGTAGAATGTGTCCTTTTATTTAAAATGCATCTCTGGGTTTTTTGTGGGGCCTGCCTGGTGTTTTTACATGAGTAGAATGTGTCCTTTTATTTAAAATGCATCTCTGGGTTATTTGTGGGGCATAGAAATTTGTTCATATTTTTTTCAAAATATAGTCCGGCCCCCCACAAGGTCTGAGGGACAGTGGACCGGCCCCCGGCTGCAAAAGTTTGCTGACCCCTGGCCTGGAAAGTCTTCATGTGAGAGAATTGGTCTCAGGCATTCCAGAGGGGCACCTAGCTAAGAGGCCTTTGCCCTTGAAAGGTTAAGACGGCGACCATCCACAATCACCAGAGTATAGCTTATTGAACGTTGTGCTACCTACTTCAGAATAATCACCTACCTAATAGCCGACATAAGATTTAGTTTCCCACCTCACAAAAGGAGAGAGGGGAAATGTTACTAGGAAGTAGCATCTGCTACAAGGCCGGCCCACCCATAAGGCAGGGTGAGGGGATCGCCTAGGCGGCAGGATCCACAGGGGCAGCAGATCCTGAGCTTCCTTGTTCTTGATGTAGATCTTCATACCCCTTCTCTGGTGTGGAGGAGAGGCACCATTTTGCAGTTTGCTGCAGGTGCCAAAATGTCTTGGGGCTGGCCCTGTTCTGCCATTATTGCGTAAATGTAAACAAGGTCAGGGTGAAGAATAAAACCAGGGTGGTTGCAATCTACCATCTGGAAAAGAAGTGGCACAGTGTGCATGGACACCTAAGAGAGAAGGGACCACTGGCGTCTGCTCTGAACTAGCTGCTCCCAGTCTCTCTTCAGCCCAACTCCAATAGGACCGAATCTCCATATAAATTCTGATCCAGCAGCTTGACATGTCATGCTCTGCCTGCCCACAATAAATGTGCTAGTTTCTAAGGTGCCTTGGGATTCCTTGTTGCTTCTGCCGCAGCAGAATGACTGAAATGCGTTTGCTTTAAAACTGCCTTTTTATCAGTCCTCAGACTTTACACTCTAGGACCAACATGGCTATAACAGAAAAACATTAAGCGCCCTTCATTCACTGCATCATCAATTAATTTAAAGCTATCGGTGATTGATCTAATGCTTAAAGTAGCAGCAGCTTTATTGTCTGTAGCGACTTGAGCGACTACGATTTATTTTAAAGTCAAAATACTAATACTAATACTAATAATAGATACCCTGCTCATCTGGCTGGGTTTCCCCAGCCACTCTGGGCATTAAAACATTAAAAGCTTCTCTAAACAGATGCCCTGCCTCCACTCATGTGCATATGGTACCTGCAAGAGAGATGGGAAACCACTAGCTCCAAGGGAGCAGGGCCTGCTGGCTAGTCCCAACAATGCATACTGAGCACCTGTCTTTGAAAACAACAAAACAGGCCTAAGTGAACATTTTTGCTTCTGAGCCAAAGAGAGATAATATGTTTGTGCATATATGCTTGTTTTTGTTTTAACAGGGCTTGGCCTGGGCTTCCTACGGAATGTTTTCTGGTGCTGTATACTTCCCCTCACGCTGCAAGTTTAGCCCTGAAACATCTTATCTTATGAACATAAAGAGAGACCTGCTGGATCAGGCCAACAGCCCATCTAGTCCAGCATCCTGCTCTCACAGTGGCCAACCAGATGCCTGTGGGAAACCCTTCAGCAAGACATGAGCACAAGGCCCTTCTCTCTCACTGTGGTTTCCAGCAACCGGTATTCAGGAGCATTGATAGAGTTAGAAGGGATCCCAAGGGTCATCTATTCCAACCCCCTGCAATGCAGGAATATGCAGCTGTCCTGTACAGGGATTGAACCTGCAACCTTGGCGTTATCAGCACCACACTCTATGACCAACTGAGTGGGATCGCCCTCTCCATGAATTGTGATATTTTGTTTCTGTCCTTAACCTTATGCCCCATATACACTTTGCACATATCAGAGGAATGAAGAATGATCAGTTTATTGCACAAAATTGAATTTACCGGTATATCTTGCCTTTTCCTGCTAGGAGATTAACAGAATACTGCACGGGGCGGACTTGTTTCCGTTTGTTATTATGGTGTGCATTTTTGTATTCCAAACCACCCCGTGCTCTTCGGATGAAATTCGGTAAAGAGTAACAACAAATTTGTCCAATGCTCTCTTAAAGCCATCCAAGTCGGTGGCCATCCCTGTCTCCTGTGGGAGGGAGTTCCATAGTTTAAATCTGCTTACCTGTCCTGAATCTTCCAATATTCAGTCTTGCTGGATGTCCATGACATCCAGTTTTATGGAAGGGAAGCTTCTCTCTTCCCACTTCTCCTTATGCTGTGCATAATGCCATGTGCATAACAAATATTGAAAAACATTGGAAATACTCAACTGAGGTTTTGTGTGTCCCCCCGCACCCCCATGGCCTGTTTTTGGTGGGGTTTATGTGTGTGTATGTACATACACACCAATGAGTTCTCCCCAAAAGCTCAACATCTTTGGCTGCCCACCCCCCCCGCCCCCAATGATGCCATGCATTTCTATCATGGCAATATGTTAGTGCCTGTTTTCTACTTCCATGTGGCGCGCTTAGGAGTCCTTAAAGCGGTCTGGGTACCACATAGCTGCCAAGTTTTCCCTTTTCTCGCGAGGAAGCCTATTCAGCATAAGGGAAAATCCCTTTAAAAAAGGGATAACTTGGCAGCTATGGTACCACCTCCCTCGGGTCAAAATAAATAAATGAGCAACAAACACCCCACCAATACCCGGCCTCACGGCCTTCCCCTGGCGGCCCTCCCCCCGCGAAGAAGCTTCTCCCTGAGGCGCGATATTCTGCCCGATATTCCCCGAAGGGCAGCTCCGAGGGCGAGGCGAGGGGCGCAGGAGGGCTGCTGCGGAGCCGAGGCCGGCGGCGTCCGCGTGAGGCGTGGCGCTCGAGAGGCGGCGGCGAGGCCCGGCGGCCGAGGAGGGGAGGAGCCGCCGCCGCCACAGGAGGCGCTGAGGCGGAGGAGGAGGAGGAGGCGGCGGCGGAGGCGGGAGTTTGCGCGGTGAGGCGGCGGCCGAGGGGACCCGGCCGGGAGGGGCGGAGAACGTGAGGCCTGCGTGGCCCCCCCTCCGGCTTCTTGAGAGGCCGCCGCGGCCGGCGGGACGGTCGGCTTGGGCTACTACTAGGCCGCGGCGCCTGGCTTTGCTCCAGGGGTCCCGGCGAGGAGGAGCGGCAGCGGCGGCCATGGCGGCGGCGGAGACCAAGATCATCTACCACCTGGACGACCAGGAGACGCCGTACCTGGTGAAGCTTCCCATCCCGGCCGACCGGGTGACGCTGGGCGACTTCAAGGCGCTGCTCAACCGGCCCAACTACAAGTTCTACTTCAAGTCTATGGACGATGATTTCGGGTGAGACGGAGGCCCCGCTCCCATCCCCTCCCCTCCCTCCCTCCTTCCTTTATCTTCTTTCCCCACCTTTCAAAATCAACGCCTCGCCACGGACACGTCTGCAGCAGCAGCAGCGGCGGCGGCGGCGGCCAAAGCCCTCGGGATCCTGCCGCAATGAATGGCCCCCTTGGCCCGTCCTGTGTTGCTGACCTCCTCTCCCTCTTCCCCTCTCCTCCTCGCGAGTAGTGCGGGGCGAGCACAGCCCTCTGCCCTGGTTCATCTCTAGTGGGACCCCCAACAGGCAGGCAAGAGCTTCTCCTTTCAGAGGAGGGGACCCCACCCCCCGAACCCACCCCAGGGTCATGTACTCCAACCCCCCTTGCAATGCAGGAATCTCAACTCGAGAAGCACCCATGGCAGATGACCACCCGTGTTTTGCTTAAAAACCTCCAAGGAAGGGGTAGTGCACCACCTCCAGAGGTTGTCCCCTTCCCTTCCCAAGCTGATATATTCTCAAGCCTTTGCAGAAGAGCAGAGGGAAGGGGAGAGAAGGGGCTTGGGGAGACATAAACCCACCTCCACTCCAAAGAGGTTAAATGTGAAGTGGACCTTAAATGCCCTTCTCTGCTAGGAAGATCTTGGGAAGGCCAGCCAGTGCCAGAAGAGAGGTCTGTCTCTTTCTGGCTGCCTCTCACACACAATTCTCCCCAAGTCTCTTCAGGAGAATCCCCATGTCACGCTGGAAATTCTTTGCATTGGGGACGGAGGACTTGTGGCCCTCCAGATGTTGTTGGAAACCCATCACACACAGCTAACATAGCCCAGTGGCAAGGGAGGCTGGGAGCTGGGTTCCAGTATTGCCTGATTCCCCAGACCTCCCTTGCAGGCTCTCTTCCCTCAAATGCATTAGAGCAAGGCACTTCGTAAGTTCCCACTCCTGATAAATTTCATTCTTCCTTGAGGAAGGAGATCTGTTGTTTGTGGGAACGGAGGGGTCTTCCAGCACCAGGCTTACTGCGGACACACAGCCCAAGCGAGGAGAGATTAGGGCTGCTGGTGACTTAAGTGCGGTTGTAAGAGATGCGCCCCAAGAATCCCTTGCCAGGGGATGGGTTCAGTAGTTGCCCTTTCTTTCCCCAGCATTCTCTGCAGTGCACTTCTTAGCTTGTGCAGTGCAGACCCCTGAAAGGCCTTTTGTATGCAGTTACTATCTGAAACTGTGCAGAAGAAGCAGCTACTGTAGAGTCCTGCTCTTTCATCCTGCAGCGCTCCCCAACACCCAAATCCTTGGTGTGTTGGGAACACTGACATCTCAAGGGAAATTAACCATGGTCTCTCTCCTGTCACTGCCCCCCCCCCCGTTTTGATGCTTCCTTTTGCAGGACAAGGTGGTGTCTGAGTAAAATGCAGGAGAGGTTGTTTTCTTTGGGGTTGGTTTAGCTTCCCAAAACCTATTCCTTGTAAAACCCTGCCCTCTGCTCTGATTGTGTTCTGCTCTGGTTTGTGAGCCTCTCCCACAATCCTCTGAAGGCCGTGTAATTTTCCAGACTCTGATTGTATGTCCTAAGACACAAAGAAATTCCTCTTTAAGGAATTGGCTATGTACGACTGCTGCTCCCCCCCCCTATATTTTTGTGACACTCTCTTCCTAGGATCTTTCTGTCTCTTGCAAATACATACCGTACATCCACACTTCACACCTTGCTGTCTTTAACATCCTATCTCTGTGAATCTTTCCTGGTTTCCTGCTCTTCCTAGGGCTCCAGTAGCATTCACAAGATTGAAGTGTTCTTTTGGTGTTTGCTTGTGAGAACTGGGCAGCAAGTTTTGTTAGAGCTTTGTAGTCCTACAAAGACATTCTGCTTGTGGCCACCTACCCTGGGGTTGTATCCTGCTCACAGCTCTTGTTATAAAAAGCTGATCTACAAGTGCAGCACAAGTACATGGGCCAGCCTTTTTTGTTACTGTAGCAATTCACAGCAGAAATCAGTATTTGTGTGCATGCTCCCCCATACACAAAACATTTCAGCAAGAAAGCTAAGGTAGAATCTCTCTTTCCATGGGTAGGAAGCATTTAATGTGTGGCACATTTGATTCTGTGACTTTCCCCAACTGCATTCTGATGTAGTTCAGTCCCATAGCTCTCCCCACCCCTGTCCTCCTGAATTTGCAGATGATTGCAAAGGCTGGTTTTGACCTAACAATGCATGTTTGGCTCAGAAGCCTGCACAAAGCTTGTGGAAAATGTAGGGAGTAAATCAATAGGAGGCATTTTCCCCCATATAAAGCACAGGCCATGATTTGCTGGTTTTCCTGGCATATGAAAAGTTCCAGGGATGTTGAGTTTTTTTGGCTCACATACTTGCTGGCACTGTGTTTGTCATTCTTGATTTCAGTACAGTATATTGTATCTTGGTCCCTAAGCCCTAATATTTTAGCTGAGTCTGCTGTGTGTTGCTAAACAGCTGTTGCCTCCCAGGCAGAGAGGGCCTGCCCTTTCCTTGGTGGAGGAAATGCTGTGGATATGTTTATAAACCAGCACATTGGGTTCTTTGAAATCTTACACTAGAAAATAATTGGTGCAGGTCTGTTGCAATCTTGCCATATGGGCTGAAATTGTATAGTGGTAAATGAAACATATGGGAAAAGTCAGACTATTAATATTCAGCACTATAGTAGGATGTGACTAGTAGATCAGAACTTGACCATGGAAACTTGGGTATGAAGCTTTGCTTGGCCAGTATCAATATCTCAGAAAAAGGTCCTCCTTTCTTTCCAGCAGTGGCAATTTTAATCTGAAATTTTAGGCACTGTACTGCACCCAGAGCTCAAGAACTGCTCGCATTAATGAAATTCTCTGTCCCAAAACGTGCCTAGAACAGTGGGAGTTTTGAACACTGGTTTTCGGCAAGACTATGTAAAGGTGTACATCAGCTCAGTTTGTGTACGTGGTTGTGAGAGATTTGCACATTTGCAAAATGTCTGGGGTTTTTTTTTTAATACGGTAGATAAACATTGTGGATAGCAGAGAGCCAGCATGTTGAGCCAGACCTTAGATATGCATTTAAGTGCTACCTTTGCAAGGATACGTTGTGAGTAAAAGAGGAAAAAAGGGCTTCTAGCAAAATATTACTCAGTGGCTTGGTTTGCATGTTACACTAAAGTTTAAACATACTATGGCTAAATGCGATCATGCTGCTCAAAAATTCCTAGGGTGCTCCTTTCCTGTTCCTGCTGTTGCCATGCCAGAGACAAGAAAGCTGGAGTCTGGCTTGTCATGTAATCTGAACCTGGGCTCCTCAAAACAAACCGCAATCAGGAACCAGGGTTTACTCTTGGCTTAGTGCTAGAGAAGCCAACCATGGGCCTGAGTTGGACCAAACACAGCGGAGACTCTGGCTTTTGTCATCTGCAGCACGGCAAAAGCAGGAGTTGGGGAAGTGCTTTCTGGGGAAATCTTGAGCAGTGTTCACGGACACACTGTTCAATCACATTAAATCATAGCTTGCTTTAAGCTATGGGTTAATGCAGGGGTGGGACACCTCTGGACCTCCAGAGGTTGTTGGATTATGGCTCCCATCACCCCTGACCACACCATAGGTCATGCTGGCTGGGACTGATGGGAGTTGAAGTTCAACAACACCTGGCAGGCTACAGGTTTCCACCCTTGGTTAACAGGATGTGTGGACAGGGCCAGTTATCTTTAATAAGCAAAAAGGAGCTAGGGTGTTTAAGAGTAAATGAAAACAGGACTAGGAGATAAATAAGGACATTTATATCTATATAGTAATGGAGCAAAAGATTCCTCAAAATAACTTTAGAAGTGCATTCCTATATATGCGTACTTAGAATTACATCCTCTTTAGTTCAATGGGGCTTCCTAGTTAAATGGCCTAGGATTGCAACCGTAAGTGGATTACACAGCTCCCAAATCCTTTGCCAGTGTACATTTTTACATAATGAAGATTTCCACTTGGAGTGAGCATGTTCTACCATTTAAACAGTACTGGAGAAATATAACAAATATATCATTTAAAAAATAAAACAGTTGAATGTTGGATATCATTTCCATTAATTTTGTTACATAGAAACCATTATGATTGTATCAACAACTGCTGGAATAGGCACGGCAAAGAATTGTGTCACTAAGCTGTGAAGCCTCTAGAAAACAGTGGGGTTAACTTAGTAGACTCCATGTGGGAACAGAGCCGACATCTGAATAGCTTCATTAAAAACATGTACTGTAATTTGTGAAGTACTTCATGCCTTTTTTAACTTTTACTTTTGAAAACTGCTGTGAGTTAAGCCTGTATTATTCCCAGTTTTACAGACTGAGGAGCTGAAATGGAGAGGAGATGACTTGCTCAAGGCCTTGCCAGGAATCTGTGACAGATCTGGCTTTGGAGCCCAGTTCCCCCAGTTCCAAAGCCAACCCTCTTTCACAGGTTCTTGTTACACCTAACAAAGTGGGCTTGAGTCCATGAAAGCTCATGCTGTAATACATTTGTTAGCCTTTAAGGTGCCACAATACTCTTTGCTGTTCTTGCTACAGATGTTTTTCTTTTAACGGTGGGAATACAGTCATACCTCGGTTTAAGTACGCCTCGGTTTGAGTATTTTCAGTTTAAGTACTCCGTGGACCCGTCTGGAACGGATTAATCCCATTACTTTCAGTGGGAAAGTTCGCTTCAGGTTAAGTACGCTTCAGGTTAAGTACGGACTTCCGAAACCAATTACACTCATACCTCGGGTTAAGTACGCTTCAGGTTGAGCACTCCGTGGACCCGTCTGGAACAGATTAATCCACTTTCCATTACTTTCAATGGAAAAGTTTGCTTCAGGTTAAGTACGCTTCAGGTTAAGTACTCCACGGACTGTCTGGAACGGATTAATCCACTTTCCATTACTTTCAATGGGAAAGTTTGCTTCAGGTTAAGTACGCTTCAGGTTAAGTACAGACTTCTGGAACCAATTGTGTTTGTAAACCGTGGTACCACTGTATTGAGTCACATCAGTAAGCAAATCAAATTGTTTTTTTGCGAATTTCCATATGTTTTGCTATTCAGGTATCACTAATGTTATTTAAGCAAAGGTTCTAAGTTTCAAATGGAAAAGGTCCTATATAAATGGTAGACAGTAGTGAATTTTGGTTTTGTGTTAGGAGCAGTTGCCTTGGTTTCATAAATGGTTCCACAGAGAGAGAAGGGCAGGGTTTAATATTGCAGGTCACAAATGGGATGTCTTTTAGATCCCAGCAAGGGCTGAAAGAACAAATGCGGAATGCTCAGGAATGGGCAGTAAACCTTGACTCACTTGGGCCCCAAAGCAGCTAAAACAGCTGTGGAGGAAATTCATCCTACACCCTAATCCTCTTGAGAACTGGGTTGCTTGCAAAGCAATGCAAATTTTACAAGATGTCAACTTAATAAAAGCCAGTGTGTGTATAATAATGGGCAGTTATGTAATGTGGCCCAGTCTGCCTGGGCCTGGGCCCCACTTCTATTCAGAAGAGAATCTCTTTCTCTGCAAGACAATAGGAACACCAGGCCTGGAATGTTGTTGTGCTCAGCCCTGGGCTTCTCAAACAAGAGGAATGAAGAACTGCTAATTTGGAGAAGAGCTTACTGATGTGTCTACTTGAGATTAGCATAAAAACAGAGGCCAGTTTGGGAGGGGGGGGGAAGCTGCAACTCTGTAAATGCATTGAATTTCTCCAAAAGGCTCGGGTGGGCAGCGTTTCCACTTCCCTCTTTTATAGTTGCATTTATCCTGTGAGTCAACAATATTCCTGTTTTACAAATGAAGGTTCCTAGTCTTTGCAAGAATTATTTGCTCCTGTCACCAGAAGTGGAATGTGAGGCTAGAGCAGGGGTGGTTTGCCTGCGGTGCTCCGGATGTTGTTGGACTCAAACTCCCATCCGCCCCAGCCAGCATGGCTGGCAGTCAGGGAAGATGGGAATTGTAGTCCAGCAACATCTGGAGGGCCACAGGTCACCCACCTCTAACATATAGAATCCCGAGTTCCATGAGGGAAGGGTGTGACACTGGTGTGATGGATGAATGCAGAGATGGCAAGGAAGCCCCTTGATGGAGAGAATAATAAACAAACTACTGACTCCAAGGAACAGCTACAGTTGGAAGCATGCATGCCAGGCTGTGGGCCACTTTGCATTTGATCCCTGAGTGATGGATTGACTGCCGATCTTCTGTTAAGAGTGTTCCACCTGCTGCTGTTTGTTCTAAGGTCCTGTTCAGCTACATGCATTTCGTAGTGAGCTGAAGTACTGTGTATACCGTAACTGCCTTCTCACTGTTCCAGACAATTTGCCTTTTGCTTCAGGTTGTGCGGTGTCTTGTAACTGCTGTGTGCTTGGGTTAAAGTGAATGGAAGTCACCTTTTAAACAGTTTTTTTAAAGGCCCTTCCCACTACATTCCTCTCTCTCTCTCTCTCTCTCACACACACACACAGAGAGAGAGAGGGGGGGGGGACATGAACGGCATGTTGGCATCTTGTTATCTTGTTATGATGACTGGCTTCTCCAGTTTGTTTTTTTTAATGCCGATTAGTGCTTTGTACAGTTGTTACTCTGCTTGTTCTTGTGGTTCTGTCCTGTTTTGCATAGCACTGTTGCTAGGAGTCAGAAGTCCAGCAGGTGTCTTCCTAACTGCTTTCTTCCTAACTGCACATAACAGCCTCTGTCGCAGTGTTTGGGATGGGCAACTTGACACTTCTCATAAAAGCCAGATAAAACTATCAGTAAAGGTAAAACATACTAAACGCCTGGGCAGTGAGCCTTCCCCTGGTGCAGAAAATACAACAGTACTAGGCATGCCTCCAGAAATAATATACTCCAATACATATTTTACCGGTCTGCGGATTCATACTGTGACAGTCTCCCAGTGTGTTGCTGATCTGATCTCAATCTCTTTGGTCAAGTTTGCATTCTCACTCTTTCCATCAAACAGATGTTTCTGTTGTGGCCATTGATGAAGAACATGATTACCAACAGAAGCTGATCCTTCTGGTCTTTCCTACATAACATTTCTGTGTTTGGCGCTCAGGTTGCCTGTGCGAAGCATACAGTGCTTTACCATAGACTTTGGGGGCCAGTATGACACCCCCTCTTCATTACTAGGAAATTGTGGCAGTTTTCATAGAATCATAGAACTGTAAAGTTGGAAGGGACCACGAGGGTCATCTGGTCCAACCCCCTGCAGTGCAGGAATCTCTTGCCCAACATGGGGCTTGAACCCACAACCCTGAGCTTAAGAGTCTCATGCTCTATCGACTGAGCTATCCCCTATATAGAAGTTCAAGAAGCATGTTAACATATCACAGCTCTAGGGTAATTGGCTAGTGGTGGTGGGGTTTTGCCTGAAGTTCAGCAGTGGGTTAGTAGTAGTGCTGTGCCAAAACGGTTCCTCCAATTTCTCAGAAAGTTTTTCTTCTAGGGTGAGAGAGGCTTTATAATTTCAGTTAGTGCAGGGTTGAGCTTAACTTGCCCTTGAGACATGGCCAAGTGGTGTCAATTGGAAGGTATGTTGAGGTCCTGTAAGGTTAAAATACATAATTTTGCATCACAAGGGTGTGAAGACCTGCTCAAAACCTATCAATTTGGTGATTGAAGCAGAATATTTGTGTTAATAGATAGATAGTGACACTCCCTTAAGCTGTTGAAGGTCTCCAGGCAGGGGAACATGTTCATTATCCTGACAGCTGGCAGGCGGTGCAAGGTCCGGGCAGCTGTAGGCTTGTGCTCAGCTGCTGCTAAGCAGGGGTTCTAGCATTGCCCTATCCTGTGAAAGCAAAAGGGTTTTTTCCTTCCTAGGTGTTGGACTGCTTCCCCCAAGCCATCAGATTCCTGAATACCAAGTTTGCAATATCTTGCTCTGCTGACAATTGGTTGCATCTACAGTTAAATGCTTCACCCCACACCAGAATTATGATGTTTGATTGCTTTTGGCCATTTTCCTAGATAAATTTTGGAGCCTGTGGCAAGTGATGGGTGGAGAGTGGACAGATACTTTTGTGTGCAGTGGTGAGGAGACTACGAATGTGAGAGTTACCTATCAGGATACTAAAGGTAGCCATTCAGATATCAGATTGGGTAGGTCAACTCACAGGCAGATTTGGATTCCTTGCTTATCCTGCCTTCTAGCTATGGCAGCCTGACTTGTCGCTGGAAAATATGGGAAGCACATAGTTAGAAGTTAGAATGTCACCACTCCAATGTATGCCACTTCATTTATTTCTTGAATTTATTAAAATTTATGCAGTATACCGCTTGATTGCAAGAAAACACCTCAAAGTGGTTATAAATATAACCTGCCCCTCACTGTATGGCCCCAGAGAGGGTTACATAAGCAGTCGCATTTTAAAACAATGTTCAATTCATTGAAACCATACATTAAAACCACAATGCTAAAGAAAATCACAGCAACAGAAAAACAGGAGTTGCTTGTTATTATATTATGTATGTTTGTGGTTTTATACTGTAAACCACCCTGTGATCCTTGGATGAAGGGTTGTATAGAAATACAATAAATAACAAATCACCATCATCTTCAGAGGGGAAACATCCACTCAGCCCCAAGTCTTCCTGTTGACTTACTTGATGTGTTGTTGCACATTCATCTCACCTGGAGAGATCATCTTGGAATTCCAGTTCTCCAGGTAGCTCTGTGTGCTGAATGTGGCCCTCACTGATGAACACATTGCCTTGGGATGCCAGGTGAGGCATTGGGATGGAGACCATTTGTCTTCTCCATGAAAGTAAATGGTGTAGGATTCTTTCCATCGACTTGTACAAGGGGCCATAGTTGATATCCCCTTCACTCCAGACTTGGTTGTTCAGAGTCCATCTCCCTTACTGCCCAGCAGTAGTACTCCATTGGGACCCCCCTGAGTCACCCCTGCTCTCTCTGTCTGTGCTCTACTCCCATCATGATGCCCATATCACAAGAGATGAGGACTCTGGAGTTTGAAGAGGAACCTTGTGAATTAAGGATAGGAGTAGAGTCAGTTGTAACAGCTAGAGTATGAAATTTCAACCAGGAAGGCTTGGGTTTGTCTCCATTGAGCCCTGAGGCTCGCTGAACTCATTCGGGACCATCACTGTCTCTACCATAAAATGAGAATAAAATATGGGAGCAGAGGGAACAATATGTGGCGGAAGGATGGGGGAAAATGAAAGAACAACATTGCACCACTGCTATTTTATAAAGCAATCATCAGCCCCGGCAGCTGGCAGGCAGTCTGAAGCCTCTGGGTCGCTAGGCTTGGTATGCCAGGAGCCTGGCCTTCTTGCCCGTACCTGTTCAACAAGGCAGGACCTTCTAACTTGCTGCACACTTGGCTCCAGTTTCAGCAAAGGACAACAGGAACCCTGTGTTGCAAGCTCACCATCTCAGGTCTACAACAGGTATGCCCTAACTGCCCCCCTTACCCCTATTTGAGAATACCTGGCTAGGGATTTACTTGCAAAGTAAACACTCCACTACTGGGTGCAACCCTTTCCCAAACAGAGAAGCAAGCGGTCTTTCTGTTAGTGTGACACAGTGATAAGATAGCTGCTTTCCCCTCCTGATTTTTGCATCTCTTTTTGCAGCTGGTGTTTCCAATTTTAAGTTCGGAGAGATTCCCTGGTCTCAGCTGGTGAGTGAAAATTAGTATCCCAAGTAATTGCTGGTCTGATGACTAAGCCAGGGCTGCTTAATTATCACCCATCTTTCACTGGATGGGTTCAAGGCTGAGCTTTGCGGGACTTCGCAGAGGAGAGAACAAAGAAAGCGCTGCTGGAATTCCCAGTGTGTCAGCCAGACGCTGCTGGTATTTGGCAGCCTCCTCTCGCACACATGTGCATGGGGGAAATGTGTTGACGTGGGCAGAGCAGCAAATTGATTTATTTTTATTGTATGTCCTGTTTGAAATCAGTGCCAGGAACCCCTGTCCTCCTAGCAGAGACATTTTCCAAATACAGTATGGATCTCCTAATAAATTGCAGTCCTCAAATGATGTTCCACCTTCGCCTGCCTTGTGGCCTGCTAGCCATTTGTATCCCAAGTTGACATTTCATTCTATTGTTGACAGTTTGCAGGAGCCCCTTGGCTGTGTCATGCTGCTGGCTGATGATGGCTGCCTCTGTCACTTGAAGTGGGTTTTGTGGAGGGCCAAGAGAGAATGTGAGGACACTATTTGCAAACTTTGGATGTGCTGTGTGGCTTGTTTGCTTTAGTAATTTCCATTGTTGCTCATCTGGTTGAGTGGCAGGGCTGCCTTGCTTCTGAGCTCCAGGCACTGACTTGCTGGCTTCACCCAGATATTGCAGACTGGCTCCTTAAAAGAGCCGGGAATGTTCGCCCTTGAATTACCTTGCTTCGTCTATTGTCCACTGAAGTGCGTTTTGGTGCAGAACGGTGTGATACCATGTTTTCTCTCTCTCTCCTTTCAAAATATTCCCAAAACTCCACTTTCTCCCTAAAACCATTTTGTCCTCCAACTGAATTTAAGCCTGAGTATGTGCACATTTGTCCATTGTTACCCTTGCCTTTCCCCTCTGTTGTCTCAACCCCTGCCCCCAACAAAATTAGTGTTTAGCTTCCTTGGAGCAAGGAACTGTTGTTTTGCTTATGAAATGGGGTGGACTTTGGCACTGTGTAAATAGCTACTGATCCCCACCCACACCCGGTGGGACTTGGTGGCAAGTAATACCTGAAAGAATTCATCCACCTTTACTTGGGGGAAAGGAAGTCTATAGTTTTATTTGGGAAATTTGTGCAGCCATTGTGCAGTCCCCAAGTTTCCCTGGACCATTTTGTAGTACACTTCCTAGAGTTCCACTATCAAAAGCTCATTTTCCTTCTTTTTATACCTATTTCAGCACCATAGGCTTATAACACACCTCTTGTTTAGATAGGTTTATGTAAACTGGTAGATAGTTGGTAGCTGTTGCTGCTTTTATTATTATTTAAATACATAGACTGTGCAACACTTGTAAAGCTCTTCTCTTATGGAAGAGAGTAGTGGAAGGTTGTTTTAATGTTTTTTTTAAAATGCTGCTTTCATTGCAACACTTAACACCAGGTTAAAAAACTAGTGAGCTGCAAAGTCGCTTAGAGGTCTCTGTGATGCAATGTAATGGCTGTTCCTTGAGTAACGGACATTCACATTTAGCTTGAGGAGCACAGTGCTTTACTGTGTTTTTCTGATGCAGGGCATTTTCCATTTCTGATTCTGTACATTTTGGTGGTTTTTGAGGGAACCATCTAGACCAAATCTGCACAGTTGGCAGCATCTTAACCTATGAAGAACTGCCAGAAGACCCCGTGCCAGGTCAGGTCTTGTTAAAACAGTGAGTCATCCTCCCCCTCTGGCTACTTGGAGAAGAGGACTTGCGTGGTTTTCTAGTTTAGCCTGAACTCGCCTGTCTTAGGCTAACAACGAAGCTATAGCAGTAATTTGTTTGATCTGCTGATGCATCTTTTAAGAATTATTTCTTAGGACTTTGTTCAGATCTGGTTGCCATTTAGAATGCGAACACCTGGTGCAAATGGAGAGTACTGTAAATTTCAGCTTCCCAGAAGGACACATCCAGCACCTCTTTGAGGCCTCTGTTGTTGACTGCTGAGAGGGCTTCTCTGTCAGCATCATTCTGTCAAAGAGCTTTATTGAAGTATAATAAACAAGGCTTGGAATTTTCTCATAATAAGGCTGTGTTGAGACAATTGAGTTTAACTGCCCTTTGGAAAGGTGTCTCAGTTGATGAGCCTTGTGATTGGCCAAGAAACCGAAACTAGGAAACATGGTTTAAAGTCTTCCTGTAAACTATGGGTTGGTGTGATGTCTGAGTTGACAAACAGTAGGGCAATTGCCTCAAGTGCTGAGCTGATGGCAAAAGAAAGCATGCAAGCATTTCTGAACTATTGGATGTTCAAACCGTGGTTTGGGTTGTGAATTCACCATTTTGAGTTTTCTAATCAAACTTGTACTGTACATGGATGTACTCCTTTCTGGCAAGTCTTTCCTCTGCCACCTCTTTTCCTCAACATATCTTACCAAAGGTTTCCTTTTCCTTAAACCTATTACAGTACTGCTTTTTCTCAGAATATTTCCGGTGCCTGGGCGATTGCTGACCAAATACTAAAGTCCTGCAGCTGTGCAGCATCAAACTGTTCTCTCCTCAGCCAACAATATGTCTGCTGTGTCTTCTGCACAATGGACCCTGTGATTCAAGGCAGCTTCTGAGCTGCCCCATTGCTGTTCACGGCCTAATTCCCTCATAATTAAGGAAATAGCTGACAATGCGCAAAATGATGCAGCACACGGTGCTTCCTTTGTGCTGGGTGAGATCATCATTTGGACTGGGGTGGGGGCAGAAAAAGCATGTTGAATTGAGTGTTTGTCATTGTGTGTCAACTGACTCATCCTGTCTGCTGCTTACCTCTGATAGCAGCATCTTCTCCCACAAGCAAGGGAAAAGCCTGGCTAGGCTAGGTAACACCCCTTAGATTCCAATCCTTAACTCCCACAGTCTTCCAGGTGTGACTTTCCATGGCCTTCAGATCTTGCTAGCTGCTTGCAATTCCTGTGTACCAGATAATCTAGTTGTGAGAAGCATGGTCTGGCTACTTGGCCTCTGGCTCTGTTTGCAGATTGTCTTTTAGGGTAAACATGCAGAGCGACCCCATATGCACAGAGCACTGTGTGCATACTAAAGCATTCCCACATTTACCAGTTTCTGCCAACTTCACTCACTTCTGATGCTTGGGATGCTGCTGCTCCAGGTTGTGCTATTTGCCCATCTCGCCTGGACTTGCTTTCATTTTTAGGTACCGGTATCTGTAGGACGGAGCACTTTACTCTCTACCGTGTCAATTTCTGGCCAAATGTTCTTTTCAGATTTGTTTTTCTGAACTTACTCATCTACTTCCTTCAAAACCCTGTAGTTGGCACATCATATGTTCTCTTTAAACCCCTACAGTCATTAATCACTCCTGCAAGTGCTGCAGTGCCCCAAATGTGTGTTTTTATATACCGTATCATGGTTCTACAAGTCCATATACATAAGAGCCTAGATATTAACTTCCATTACCGTACTTCATATATTCAGGCTATTGTGCCTACAGGAGATAGGATGAGTGCGTTGCCCTTTTGACAATGATCTGTGCAAGCCTTAGCAGGGAAGCAACATGTTGGCCTTGCATTAAGCCACAGCTTTCCCCCTTAAATTGAGTCCAGATGTGTGATGGAGCTGTAGCAACATATGGAAAAACCCCACTGGCTGCTTGTGAGCAGCAAGTCACTTTGGCAATTGCAAGAGCTTGGCTTGAGGCCTTAAGACTAATTGCCAGTTGTCTTAAGCCACACACCCCAGCCCAGGGAGCTAAGTAGCTGGGCAGGGGAGGGGTGTGCGATGATAACTAGCTTCTCAGAATTTACTTCTGACATTTTATCCTAGCCTTTGCTGCTGTAGGTCCCCTTTGAGCAGTGTAGATGGGGCTCGGCATCAAAAGTAAGTCGGTCTGTCTAAAAATTAAATATTCTGTGTAGCCCCGGTGGGTCCTACACACTTCATAGGCAAACTTCATCCACACTGCACTCAGCAATGAAATTTGAATGTCATGTGGGGCCTATATTTGGAGTGGCAAAGCCCCAAGCAATGTAGCACACCAGGGCATGCACATTTGGCAAAAGAGTTTTCACTCATAACTTGTCAATTTTTACTCTCGAGCTGCAGTTACTATTTTGAGATGCCTGCAAATTCATTTCACATTCTTGATCTGGCACTATGCTGTCCTGTGGGGTTGGGAGCGTCCAAACTAGCTGCTGCTTATTGACTTTGTAAGAAACATCTACCCTTTTGAAAGCTGAAATGTGGCCAACTTCTCGTCTAAAAATCTTTTTAGAGGGAAGGAAGAGTCCAAGCGAAAGCTGTGTATGCTATGCTTTTGTCGGCTTGCATTTCTATCATTCAGGGCTGATTTCAACTTCAAGCCAGTTCAATATTTTGGAGAGGAAGAAGGGCAACACCCTATTTCTTGAGGGTGCGTGTGTGTCAGAACAAGAGCTGGGAGCCTCTGACTGTGAAGTTGGATGAGATGTATTATGGAGGGAGATAATGAGGCTGTGTGTGTACTCAGTCCTTAGAGCCCTGTTCAGGAGCAAAAGGGAATGGCCGTATGCAACATGACCCTCTGCTATTAGCAGGCAGGATAAAGCATTCAGATTGGGCTGGAATGTGTATAAATGCTAGGATCCTTCTGTCCTGGTCTGGTCAACAGAGCAGCACCTTCTGCCAGTTGCACTTAAGGCTTCAGTGAAGCCCCAGTTCTTAGGTAGTCCCTAAGAAAAGGTTGTATATTGTCTCCCTGCTTATTTAACTTATATGCAGAATTCATCATGCGAAAGGCTGGACTAGATGAATCCCAAGCCGGAATTAAGATTGCCGGAAGAAATATCAACAACCTCAGATATGCAGATGACACAACCTTGATGGCAGAAAGCGAGGAGGAATTAAAGAACCTTTTAATGAGGGTGAAAGAGGAGAGCGCAAATTATGGTCTGAAGCTCAACATCAAAAAAACCAAGATCATGGCCACTGGTCCCATCACCTCCTGGCAAATAGAAGGGGAAGAAATGGAGGCAGTGAGAGATTTTACCTTCTTGGGCTCCTTGATCACTGCAGATGGTGACAGCAGTCACGAAATTAAAAGACGCCTGCTTCTTGGGAGAAAAGCAATGACAAACCTAGACAGCATCTTAAAAAGCAGAGACATCACCTTGCCGACAAAGGTCCGTATAGTTAAAGCTATGGTTTTCCCAGTAGTGATGTATGGAAGTGAGAGCTGGACCATAAAGAAGGCTGATCGCCGAAGAATTGATGCTTTTGAATTATGGTGCTGGAGGAGACTCTTGAGAGTCCCATGGACTGCAAGAAGATCAAACCTATCCATTCTTAGGGAAATCAGCCCTGAGTGCTCCCTGGAAGGACAGATCGTGAAGCTGAGGCTCCAATACTTTGGCCACCTCATGAGAAGAGAAGAATCCTTGGAAAAGACCCTGATGTTGGGAAAGATTGAGGGCACTAGGAGAAGGGGACGTCAGAGGACAAGATGGTTGGACAGTGTTCTCGAAGCTACCAACATGAGTTTGACCAAACTGCGGGAGGCAGTGGAAGACAGGAGTGCCTGGCGTGCTATGGTCCATGGGGTCACGAAGAGTCGGACACGACTAAACGACTAAACAACAACAACAAAGAAAAGGAGATAATTTAATATCTTTTATTGGGGAATTTCAGGACAGTTTTTAGCCTGTAGCTGTTGTCACTTTTCTAGTTGTAGCAGGGAGAGGGCTTATGTGGTCTTGGAGACTTTGGGAAGAGCTTGATGGGCCATGGTGCCACGCAAGAAAAATCCCATTGCAGAGAGAGGATAGCTGCCAGAAGGTCATATTGCCTGTGCTGGAAAACTTCTCTGTCCTATTTTAGCTTGCCTTTGTTTCTTTGTTGAAACCAGGGTGGATAAAAATCAATGATTTTTTTAAAAAAATCAAAAAAATCGGATTTTTTTGATTTAAATCGGATTTTTTTGATTTAAATCGATTTTTTTGATTTAAATCGGATTTTTTTAAATAAAATGCTTTTTGAGGAAAATATATTACCACCCAAAGGTTATTCCATCATGAAATAAAGATTAGTTTTTTAACTATGTAGAATAAGGTTGTATATGTTTAATTTTGGGGCTAAATAAATTCAATTAATCCATTCACAATGTCATGCTCTTCCAGAGGTTTTTGTAAGATTATTGGGCAGTTTCTCTGCCTGCAAGATATTATCACAGATGCTTGGTTTACTTTTGCAGTTCTCAAAACTGAATTTGACTCAACAGAGATCACATGCCTCTTCTTCACAGCAAAAATGTTATAACATGAACAGAGTTGAGAAAAAGACCTTAATCCTATTGTTCTACAAACCTGTGAATACAGAAACAACCCCTTCAGTGCTAAGTTTCAAGAAGTTCAGTGAATAGAATAGAAACAATATTTTTCTGATTGTTTGGAGTGGACAGTATTTAAGTTTTTCATGTGTAGGCTGGGCTGACAGTCTAAGTTATATATATATATATATATATATATATATATATATATATATATATATATTGTTTTTGTTTAGCCAAATTAGTTAACAAACATGGATGTTTGTTTAAACAAATAACATATGCTGTAATGTTATTGTTTCAGTTGAATAAATCTATTTAAATTGTTATTATTAAGGTAATGATTATTTTTCTCCTTCCTAAGTACAACAGTAAAGTTGTCCAAATATGAATGATTAACCTATTAAACTGGGGATAAAAAACTAATATGAAAAGTTGTTATTCTAAAAATCTTCATCTACTTGCATATTAAAGTTATACCAGCAAGAATTAGTCTTTATGTAGAAAACTATGATTTAAATCAAGCCTTACTGACTAGTGATTTAAATCGTGATTTAAATCGTGATTTAAATCAGTTTGATTTAAATCAAATCCACCCTGGTTGAAACATACCTTGTTCTTTAGAGGAGGATTTCATAGACTCATAGAACTATAGAGTTGGAAGAGACCCTGAGGGTCATCTAGTGCAGCCCCCTGCAATGCAGGAATCTCAACTAGATCTTACTTGACAGATGGCCATCCATCTGTCCAATGAGCTTCTTGGCCTCATTGGCTTCTCCTACCTGTTTGCTTCTTTTTGTTGCTTGATAGTTAGAAGATCCATTTAGAGGTGGATACTAGTGGATACTTTGTAGAGGGGCATGCCTGTGTCATTGATTGCTTGCCCTGGCCTGAAAGAATTGAGACTTAGTAGGTGCCTAACAACTTGAGAGATGAGGTTTGATACACAAGATGTCACTTTCAGAAGATGTCACTTTCAGATGATGGAACCTTTCACCTTCAGGTGAGCAGCAACACCACAGCGGTCTCTCAAGTGCCATTGGTTGGCAACTGGCTAGAATACTTTTAACCAGCTGCCTTGTATTAAAAATCATCAGTTATAAAATCAATTACATTTGCATAGGTTAGCATAATAGCAGAAAATTCATTTGAAGTAATAATATACATTTCGGCATAATAGCCCTGCATTAGCTTGAATTGTGCTTTATATTGCATATGGTGGTTGGCCTAGGTAGGGACATGCATCTGTTTGAATGGATCAGGGACACCCATCAAGCCAGATGTGTAGTACAGTGTACATTTAGATGCATATCCTCATAGGCTGCAAAGGGAGATCTCCCTTGAAGGGTTGGGACACATGTCTCTGTGAGTTACATATATATGGACCTGTTTTTCTGTTTTGTCATTATGTTGCCATCCTGTAACCAAGATGGCCAGTGCACAAGCTTTTGGTGTTCTGTGGCCTGGCCCTGTGACAGGAGTGTGATGGAAGCTAAAGGGGGTCACCTGATGTGGCACACAGCTCTAGCAGCTTTTTGGGGGGAGAGCATCCACTGAAAGATGCAACTGGTGTGCAATTTGATGTTTCTGTTGATGGAGGCAAGGACTGTGCAGTCTGCCACAGCTGTTACTCATTGACCAGTGAAATAAATGACTTTGTAAGACAAAAAAGAAACAAAGCTGTAGCTGAATGGTCAAGGGAGATCTGGAGTGGAATTCTTAGGCTGGAGCTGAAAACTCTTGATGTCACTTCACAAGAACACTTGGCAAGATCCAGGAATGTGGCTTTGAAGCTGGTCACAGCAGATAACCAAGGCCAGCCTACATCTTTCTGGCAAGTTGATACCTGCTAGAATCATAGAATTGTAGAGTTGGAAGGGACCGCAGTGGTCACCTATCTAGCCAGCCTCCTGTAATGCAGGAACCTTATGCCCAATGTGGGGCTCAAATCCATGACCCTGAGATTAAGAGTCTCATACTCTACCATTTGTTTTGTTTTATTTGTTAAAGTCATATCCTACCATTCCTCCTAAATCTGTGATAGAACATTACCATTAAAAATAAAATCATGTTTGGAACATTTAAATACAGTACAATAAACACAGCAAAACATTAAACAAATGTTAAAAGAGATATAACTAAATATGCCCACTGAATCAGAAAAGCTTCAGCAGGTGTCACAGTGTTATGAAGTCATCTGCCTAATGCTAGTGGATAGGGAATTCCGGGACGCTGGGGCTGCCACATTAAAAGAATTATTGTCTGTGCCATTTTGCGTGAAGAAAGTCTGAGTTTTGCACTCTGAAGAAACAATGGAAATAAGCAAGTTGGTGGTATTCAAAGTTTTACTCAAAGTAGACTTACTGAAATAATGGACCTAACTTAGCCATGTTTTGGTGAGTCTACTCTGAATAAAACTTCAAAACCACCCCATTTGTTGATAACCAGTTGAATGTTATTTCTAAACCAGGTGTTTCTCTTTTTCCTTTTCTTCTTCTCAAATTGCAATATTGGCATTATGCGGCTAGTGGTTAGGTAGCTTTTTGTGATAATTCTTCTAGGTGTGGGGTTGAAGAAGCTCAACTCTGTTCTTTTCTCTTTTCTCTCTCCTCCCTGGCCCTTCCTGCCCTCCTGCTGAGTTGAGGCTTTTCCAGGAATGAGCAGTTTTGCTCACAAAGCACATTCCACAGCCTCAGTTCCTTTTTGGCAAGAGCATTTGCCTGCTATTAAACCAGAGCCAGGCCCAACTTGTCAACCTTTTTCTAAGGCTGGGGCTAGAGGGGTGCAAAGCAAATAGAGGGGTGCAGAGGTGCTCTATTTAGCTGCCTACTTGAGGGCTGGTTCTGCCTTGATACCTGCTAAGCCTTCGGTGTCCAAGGAGCACACGGCTACTACCCTTCGCCCCCTGCATTCTGGCCAGACAAACTTGCATGGGACAGTCTGAAATCCCTTTTACTACACCATCTCCTGGGAATTAACTGAACTTTGTTGGCATACATCTGTCTCAAGAGACAATGGAGTACGCCTCCAGTGGTGGAGTCAAACCTGTGTTAGCTGCACTGAAGTGACTTCCCCAGGGTGCAGGCCTGAGCAGTGTGTATGTAAATCCTGGGCTGCCCAGATGACAAGACTCTCAGCCTCCCTGGTGTGATCCAGAGGAAAGCAGAGCAATACCTTTCGCACCAGCTTGGCTGCAGGCGTTGTCGGAAGGAGGCGTACAAGGCACCATCCCACCGTCTTAGGGACTCTGGATTTGTGTAGGGCTTTACACTTTAGACTTTTCTTCTCCTGAAGAGATCCTGCAAGGCAGCAGAGGTTTAGGATCAGAGTTTTCCTTCTCCTAGGTACACAAGCCCCACCTGCCCCTCATATCCCTCTAGAGTCTTGACCATGTGTAGAAGCCGCCTTCTTGGCCATTGGACCCACTAATGGTCTCATCTGTTCAATCCATCAGAGCCTGTATTTGCATGCAGGGAAAGTCCCTAATTCACTGAGGGTTGAGACCCATTGGCTCCCCTCATCTGGTTTAGCAGGCCAGTCAGAGCTGTTCTAGAAGTTGTCAGCATTTACATGGAAGGAAACTGAGTGTGTGCAGGGCTTAGTTAAAGCACCAACATCCACCCACAGATTTGTTGCATTCCTGCATTGCCCTTTTCCCCTTTATGGATCTCAGTGTAAAGGTGGTAAACTCCTGGTCTCCCACTCTGTTATTGGCCAGCCTCAGATCTGCTTAGCATCTGTGATGGAATGACAGCAAGCACCTTCAGGCCATTTTCTGGGGCTGGATTTGAACAAGAGTTCACTTTGCAGCCATGTTTGTGGGGTAAGATACAGAGGGTGGTGAAGGGCTTATTGCAGCCACAATATAATCTTGTCTAGTCACAACATTTTAACTATCTTAATTACTACATGCAGAGGTAGAAAACATGTCACTAATGTGTTCCCTAATGGTCATTGTAGCCTCTTATTACCCTCAGAGCAATTTCAGTTTTCGGTGTGGGTTTGGCAGGCTTGTAAGTAGCTGCTCACCCGCTTGCCTGGAGTGAATAAAACACACTTCTAGGCAGTCAAGCTTTACAAAAGGCCGTTCTCCTCCCCATTATTTGTTTTTCTTACAGGCTACAAGTAATTAATATAGTTAGGTGTGTGTGCAGACAAGTAAGAATATTTGAAGGTTAGCCATTTCTGTGGACTTACTGCCAAGCTAGGATACAGCAAACAAATAACAAGACTTTTGTAGCTGGCAGTACAGCATCAAGTGACTTGCGTTGACAGTGATGTAGATTATGTTATATGAACAGAGGACATACCGCTAGATTCAGTCAAAGTAGCAAATTCATCTTGCGCAATTTGCCGTTCCTGTGAAATTTTACCCTTGCACATTGGGATGGCGCTTCTAGTGAGAAACCGCTTATGACAAACACAAGTTTGATAATCCTGGTGTGTGTTAAGTTGCCTGTCTTGCTATGGGCACTGCTCTTGAAATATAATCAGTAATAATTCCTAATAGCTAACAACATTCAGGGTGGGATGGGCACAGCATTTGGCTCAACAAGCGCCTGGAGTCCCTTCTAATATGCTGCCTAGGCAAGGTTTGTGCGCACTGCAGCCTCTGTGTCCTAGGTGTCCTTGGCATCAGATTTACTCCCAGCTCCCTCTGTTAAAGGGGGAGGGCTCCTGTGTAACAGGATGGTTCCTTGACTGGAGAAGCTGAGAGAGGCATACCTGGAAGGCAGGTGAGGGGAAGCACTTCTCAGAATTTTCCTGAACCTACTTTGGGGGGTGGGTGTCCACCCCCCCCAACCTCCTGGGACCCTCCCTGCGATCAGACATCTTTGGGGGGGTGTCAGAATCTGTTACCCCGCCCCCTGGGACTCTCATCCAGGTTTAACTTCCATTTTTCCTTGGGGTCTGACCACTTTTCCAGGGGACTCATGACAGATGGGAAGGGCTTCCAGCATCGATACATCTCTCTTGAGAAATGTAAGTCGCAGGCCATATGTATACTTAACCTTCAAGTAGATCCCATTGAACACAGTGAGGGTGATCTGAGTCTGGGTGCATGTGATCCAAGTGTGTGGGAGAAAGAAATGAAAAAACCTGAGCATCTGCAATGCTTCCATGAATTGCAGTTAATGTAGAAGCAACATGTTCAGCATAATGGAACTAAAAATTAAGCAGTTCTTTCATTGGAATTCGATGGATATAACCCACATGTTTGTATTCCATTTTCCACCATCCATGAGGACTAAATCCCCCTGTAAATGAAAATGACAATCCTTGGGTTGCCAGCTTCTTCAACAGGTTCTGTTCTGACTGTTAACACAGTGCCTGCCACCAAAATGTATATTGAGTCAGACCGTTGGTCTGTCTTGTTCAGTATTGACTTTACTGACTGGCAGCAGCCCTCCAGGGTGTCAGGCAGGGAGTCTTCCTAGCCTTACCTAGGGATGCTGGCGATTGCACTTGAGATGTTCTGCATGCATAACAGGTCTGTACCACAGAGCTATGGCCCTTTCCACAAAAGGGCCTGCATACAGGGGATAAAGGTTATGATCCTATGTCAAGGTGGTCCCTTGGTGCTCTGCAGATTGCACTCCTGGTTTTGTGAGTAAGGGGTTGCCCACTGGCTTGCAGTTCAGTTTCTTGGTGCAGAGCCTTCTGGAGCTCTTTGAACCTCTTTTGCCTGCATCTCAGTAAGACACAGTTAGCTGGTTGGTTGGTGCAGAAGATGTGGGAAATGGTGTCACTTTAAAAGACTCCATTCGGATTAAATGAGTGCATCTGAGCCTTCAGGGCCTCAAGGAGCAGGTTCCTTTGATGTATAAAGTAGGGACAGAAGGCGTCGTCTGGGTGGGGCAGAGTTAATTAGGATGGAAAACCCTATTTGCCTCCTGCAATTTTCTGTCCATGTTTTGAAATGGGCAGAAAAATCCTACCTGCGGAGGAGTTCCACAACTGGAAGTACCAGGAGTTCGTGACTTCATCTTATTACCCCAGTTCCTAAGTGGATACAGGAGGCATGCAAGAGGAGTGCAGCTCCAAAGTTAACCATAAAATGAGGAAACATACTTAACATACCCGCCGAAACAAACATGTCTTCACCAAGTGCCTGAAAGGGGCCTGTCTGATCTCAGCTGGAACTGAGTAACACTGAATTGAGCCCACAATATTGAACACTCCTGGTGGATCTGAGTCGTGTACGACTACTCACAGTAACTCCTCTCAAGAGCTCTGTGATTGGGCAGGGATATAAGGCATCCATCAGTCCCTAAGGTATCCTTGAACCCAAGTTGTTAAGGGCCTTGTAAATTAATACAAGAACCTTAAATTTGGCTCAGTAGGAACTAGTTGTTGTTGGCACCTGTCTACCTTGAGAGACAATGGAGTGTGCTTCTGGGAGTGAAGCCAAACCACTGCACTGGGAGCAGCGAAGTGACCTCCCTGGGATGCAAGCCTGGGCAGAGTGTATGGAGGTTCTGGGCTGCCGAAACGACAACACACACACACACACGGCCTCGCTGATTTGGTCCTAAGGAAAGGAAAGGAAAGCAATATGTTTGGCACCAGCTTGGCTGCAGGTGTTGCCGGAAGGAGACAATGTACTAGGCTCCATTCAACCATCTTAGGGGCTCCACTTTGGATTTGTGTAGGGTTTACTCCTTGGCCTCATCTTCTTGCTTTTAAACACTATAGTTATATGATGATGGTGGTGGTGGTGGTAATAATAATAATAATAATAATAATAATAATAATAATAATAATAAATCTATTATTTGTACCCTGCACATCTGGCTGGATTTCCCCAGCCACTCTGGGTGGCTTCCAACAAAAATCTGAAGGCAGCCCTGTTCAGGGAAGTTTTTAATGTGTGACATTTTCATGTATTTTAAATGTCACACATTAAAAACTTCCCTGAACAGAGCTGCCTTCAGATGTCTTCTAATAGCCTGTCTAGACCTACTCTGTGTCCCCACATAATTTCTAACCCTCCTTCCCCCCGGTGCTGTAGACTGAGAGGCCTTTAAAGCTCAGCTTGCACATTTTCCAAACCCATTTTTATGTATGGATTCTTGGAGCACCGGGAAAGTTGAAGATGAATGAGAGGTTCTCCATATCTTGTTGTTTAGTCATTCAGTCGTGTCCGACTCTTCGTGACCCCATGGACCAGAGCACGCCAGGCACTCCTGTCTTCCACTGCCTCCCACAGTTTGGTCATGTTGGTGGCTTCGAGAACACTATCAAACCATCTTGTCCTCTGTTGTCCCCTTCTCCTTGTGCCCTCCATCTTTCCCAACATCAGGGTCTTTTCCAGGGAGTCTTCTCATGAGGTGGCCAAAGTATTGGGGCCTCAGCTTCAGGATCTGTCCTTCCAGTGAGCACTCAGGGCTGATTTCCTTCAGGAGGGGTAGGTTTGATATTCTTGCAGTCCATGGGACTCTCAAGAGTCTCCTCCTGGTTCTACATATAGATGGCCATTTTTCAAATAATCTTTGTGCTGTACAGAATATCTTCATCTTGTGCATGAAGTTACTTGAGTCCGTTTTTTTTTTACAGAACTCAAGGTCAGGTCAGAAAGCCAAGGATTCTTGTGTGAACAGAATAGCCAGTGGATTAATGAAGGGTGGAACTAGTTACCACCCCAACTAGTAGAAACTCAACATTCAGAAAGCTGAACTTCTGAGGATTTTGTTGCAGTGAATACGTTTTTCTCAGCAGAAGTGAGCTTGGTTGATCATGGCACATTCAGATGTATTTTGCCTGAAGAACATAGGATTTCCAAATATGAAAGTGATTGACTCCCCCTTTTAAAAAGATGGGGCCTCTCCTAACAATAACACAGCGTCTGAGCTGAACCCTGTGGGCTGCTTTCTCTGCCCCCTCCACCCCACCAAGGTGTCGACCCAAATGATTGTACTTTCTTGCATGGTTCCATCTGGTGAAGAGACTTCAAAGTCTGTCTCATTTTGGCAGGAACATATGGCCTTCCATAAGTGAGGAGGGTTTTGCGGTGGGGATACCTCAGCCTCTGTTCAGCCTACAAGCACAATTGCTTTCATTTATGGAGCTTAGACTCTGTGTAAATTGAGGAGAAAAGGCCATATTTGTGTCTTGTCTTATGCCCCAGGATGCTCGAACATGTTGCTACATGTTCTTTGCTGGGATGGAAATAAAGCAATTTAAATAAGAGTCACTTAAAGATTTCTATCTTAAGCTTGTAAAGGCCTTTTGTCAGATAACTCTTGTTTTGCTGTGTGTTGGGGAAGGTTAAGCCCATGTGCCTCTAAATCGTCTTCACCAGCCAAGGATGCCTGAGACCAGTTGCTGGAGGACTAAAGGAGGGCAAGGGGGGCAGCAATCAGACAGCTCCGCTCTGTTGGCCAGGCAACAGCAGACGGTCATGCTCCTTGTCTTTAAGTTACGCCTGGCCAGTCCAAAGACCTTTTGCTGCCTGCCAAATTCAAGACCAGATGTTGCACACACCTGTTCCCTTCTGTCCTCAAAGGGGCCTCTGAGAGCTGAGCGCCCCAGAATCCCTGCCGCTCTGATCTGGAGGCATTGATACACTTGCAGAAGAGAAAACAACAGTCCCTTCTTGTTCGCAAATGTTGCTCCATTTAGCCAGCATCTATAGCATGGCTTGGTAAACTAACGCCTGCGGGCTAAATCAGGCCCAATTGTCTTCTGGATGGTTCGGGAATCATCATTGCCTGTGGATGGTTCGGGAATCATCATGTGGATCATCAGCGCACGCGTTCTTTCTCTCTCCCTCCCTCTCCCTCACATGGTGGCGGCACCAGCGCCTCCTCCCTCCCTCCTCCTGGCTTCTCCCCGTCCTGCCTAGAGGAGGAAGGGGGCTGGGCTTTGTTGGTGCCAGCAGCAGCAGCAGCACTCGAGCGGCCCCCATTTTAAGCAGCCCCTCTCCGCAGCCCTTTAGCCCACTGCTCATCGTCAGCGCTCCGCCACTGCCGCTAGCCGCTGCTGCTCACAAGACACAAGTAAGCAGCCACCGGGGCTCATGGTGCTCTTGCATCATTTTATTTTTTTCAAAATATAGTCCGGCCCCTCTCAAGGTCTGAGAGACAGTGGAC
Source organism: Zootoca vivipara (assembly GCF_965207765.1). Classification (NCBI taxonomy): domain Eukaryota; kingdom Metazoa; phylum Chordata; class Lepidosauria; order Squamata; family Lacertidae; genus Zootoca; species Zootoca vivipara. Next base: position 91,406,981 of record NC_142588.1, on the reverse strand, counting down.
CAGCCCCCTGCTGAAAAACTTTGCTGATCCCTGATCTATAGGTTCACTCCATTTAGCCAGCAACTATAGATTTTCCTTCATATCATTTGCTCCAAGTAGGCTTGCATTCTAAGGAATCTCTGCTATTTTTTTTTAAAGGAAACATTAGTCTTGGCAATGTGATATACAGTAATATAGGCTCACCATAGTTTATGCAGGTTACAGAACCCAGTTTTCTTTTGTACAGGATTGGGACCATCCCACCATGTCCCCTTTGACTTCTGTTTTCCGGATATGTTACTTTATAGTCTGCCTTTCATACCTTAAGATAGCTTTGTGGTAAGATGTTGTGTGTAGTCTAGGAGCCAGCAATTGAAAGGAGATCAGTTTTCTCCCTCAGAATAAAACTTCAGTTGAAATATTGAGACCTGACAGGATAATGTGGCTTACTTTGATTTATCATTTTAAAGTGAACAATGTTTTTACCTGTCATTGTGCAAAACAGCCTTGTTCTCTCCCTATCTTTCTTTTAAGAAGGATTCCCATGCAGATTCTTGCTTAGTCATGTAGTTTTCCGGGCAGCCTAGACACGTCTCTACATCTCTATCTTGCTTCGCTTCACAGGGCTCTCTAAGGGACAAATGAACTGTTAAACACACACACTTCCTTTTATAGAAATCATAAATAAGAAGCAGAAATTGGAGAAGGCTTAGCTGCAAGTTGACAGATCCACAAATATGACCTGAGAAATAAGCAGTTTAGGAAGTACAGATGTTTGTGGTTTGATTTGAGGTTGCAGAATAAGGATAGGGGAGAAGAAAGTTGTGTGATGCACACAAGACTATGCTGGGGTGTGTGTGTGTTCCAGAGATCTTTTGCAGAACTAATATGGGTTGGACGCTGCCTTCTAAGTTCTCCCCACTTTTCAGATATTTAAGGGTCCACTATTGGTTAAAACAATGACAAACCTAGACAGCATCTTAAAAAGCAGAGACATCACCTTGCCGACAAAGCTCTGTATTGTTAAAGCTATGGTTTTCCCAGTAGTAATGTATGGAAGTGAGAGCTGGACCATAAAGAAGGTTAATTGCCGAAGAATTGATGCTTTTGAATTATGGTGCTGGAGGAGACTCTTGAGAGTCCCATGGACTGCAAGAAGATCAAACCTATCCATTCTGAAGGAAATCAGCCCTGAGTGCTCACTGGAAGGACAGATCGTGAAGCTGAGGCTCCAATACTTTGGCCACCTCATGAGAAGAGAAGAATCCTTGGAAAAGACCCTGATGTTGGGAAAGATAGAGGGCACTAGGAGAAGGGGACGACAGAGGACGAGATGGTTGGACAGTGTTCTCGAAGCTACCAACATGAGTTTGACCAAACTGTGGGAGGCAGTGGAAGACAGGAGTGCCTGGTGTGCTCTGGTCCATGGAGTCACGAAGAGTTGGACACGACTAAACGACAACATTGGTTAAAAATGGGCTGGAAGCTGGTTTAATTATATTATCTGCCTATTTATTTATATCCTGCTTCCAGGCCAGATTAGATTCTAAAATTGCTTACAATTAAAACTCACAGAAAGGTACCGTATAATTTGGGGTATGTTTGTGGTGCTGGGATAGGCTCTTCTGCCCTTGGCACTTGGTGGTACAGTCCAAGTTCCAGTCTCTTCCATCCAGGTAGAGCTGCAGGTGCTTGCTTGGTGGTAAAGATGGTGGCCTGCAGCAGCAGCAGCCCTTCGTGAAGCACTTTATTTCTGTCACCACCACTTTGGTTCGGGTCAATTACTGTTCCTTTTACATAGTGAGAGGGTTCCTTGGTTGGGAGCTTTGTTTATTTTCAAGAGGCTTGAAACTAGTTCTGAGTTTGACATGTGGATGTGCTGAACTGTCTTGGTTGGGTAGGTAGGGTTTAGGATGTGGAATTGAGAGTCATTCACGTATCATGCCCAATCCTGCCTCTTAAAAAACATCCTCAGGTTTTATTATCGTGGCAATCCAAGTTCTTCTGGGGTTTTTTACCCTAGAATCAAGCTGCCAGCTCTGTTATTTTTTGACCTCATGAGCTGGCCTGTACTTTGACATCTGTCTCTCTCTTCTTTTTGCAGCGTTGTGAAGGAAGAAATCTCAGACGACAATGCAAAGCTTCCCTGTTTCAACGGCCGCGTGGTGTCTTGGGTAAGCTGGATTCTTGACTGGGTTTCTCTTTCCAGGCAGCCGTGTACAGGACTGGCTTTACCATGTGGGCAGGTTAAGCAGCCGCTTCAAGTGAGATATTGGAGTCCAATTAGCTGAAGTGCCCCTCCCCACAGGGCCTGTAACTGCAATGCCTAATTCTCAGGTTTACTGTGCCTGTGTGGCCACCTCATCTTTGGTTCTCTGGCCTCTACCCACCCAGCACTCCTTAGCTTCTCTCTCAGGGCAGTCAGTCACAGAACTACTGCCGCCATATTAATATTGCCAGTTGCTCCAAAAATTGCTTCGCTGGCTGGTGGTGATGGGAATTGTATTCCAAAACATCTGGAAGGCACCAGTTGGGAAATAAATGGCAACTTCAGCAAGGCCACCTTTGGGGCTCAGTCCTATTCCTGTAATGCAGGGACAGTGATAATGTATGTGTTCATAAATCATGCATAGCCACTGCTTCCACCTTCTGTTGCACTGTGTCACCCACTTCTGGAAGGGGGCCACCCACCCACACACAGGAGGAATCCAGAGGATGGAAGAGGAGGACATATGTATACACTATGGGCAGACACCTGTCCTCCCTGCTGCCTCGCTGCCCCCCCATCCCTACTCCCCCACCCTCCATTACAGATTTTGGCCCATCTTCTCTTTCTCGTAGAAGCCAGCAGTCCTCATTGACCTGTAACAAAAAATGAATGTGGCTGCAGTAGGAAGATGTTTGATGGGGAGGACAACCTGTCTTGCTTATCTGACACTGGTATCAGTTATCACTTACTGGGAGGGGGTGGAGAGACACCATATTTCCACAGCATCAGCTGTGTTTCTTTTTGGATAAAAGTTGAGGGGCAGTCAGAAAAAGAAATTGAGGTACGGGAGAAACAAGTCTCATAGATATAATCGGACCAAAAGTTAGTTGCAGCTGACACTACAGCCCCTTTCTTATAGATGTCAGTGGCTGCCGTCAGTCACCATGGGAGACATTGACAGAGCAGCAGCTGGGAAGGTTGGGGCAGTGGAGAGGTGAGGGGCAAAACCTGCCCCCTTTTAGAAATAGATGACCTCAGAAACAGCTATTTGCTGTAGAATATCCTGCTGAACGATATAGACTACCAATGCTTAGTAGCACTCAGTCCTAGAATAGTCATTATTATTCCACAAATATGGCTTCTAGCACACAATCCTGAAAACTTCATTTTGAAGAATAAACGAAGCTTCTAGCCCATTTACCTGCAAATCGGGAAACTCTCTAAACCTATTACTGTGTTAACAATCTGTGCTAGACAGAGTGTTGTAGGACTTTTGAATAGCCAGGTGTAAGATCTCTCCATTTATTCACCATTTATTAATCAGATTTCCTAACTGGCAGGGTTTATTCCGGGCACAGAATTTTGAGATTTCTAGGCACAGCCTTTTGGCTTTGTATGCCATCTGTTTCCTAGCAGGACAGCTGGGCCCTTTGAGTGAAGAGTGGCCTCTTCCTTTGTGCATTGTGCCTGTCACCTCCTGCTCTCATATCCCCCATGACTTAGGGGTGGAGTGAGGGTGTGTGTGTGTTGCTGGGTCCAGACACTGAGGAGCTATTTCAGGAGTGTGACTCTAATTTTAGGAAGATGGGGTGGGGGAGTTCAGCCAGAGTCCGTCCAGACAGCTCAAGAGGCCAGGGATTAGGCAGGATTGTTCATCCAAGGAATCCTGTCTTCAGGCATGTTGGTAGACAGATTCCCAGCCTGTCACTCCTGGGAGAAAGAATCCATCTACTTCCTGTAGCTGCCAAGTTGGCTCTCAAGCCTATTCTCTACTTGGGTTTCTTTAAATATATGCATTCATTTTTGCAGAAGGAAGTCACTATTAAGTGATGGTTTAGTACTTTTAGGAAGTACTTGATGCAGCGAAGATGGTTACAGCAGCACCAGAAACAATTAAAGAACATCAAATACTCAATGGGCTATCCTTGCATCTCTGTATTAATGTCAGTAAACTCTTAGGGATGTAGGTGGCGCTGTGGTCTAAACCACTGAGCCTCTTGGGCTTGCCGATTGGAAGGTCAGCGGTTCAAATCCCCGCGACAGGGTGAGCTCCCGTTGCTCTGTCCCAGCTCCTGCCAACCTAGCAATTTGAAAGCACGCCAGTACAAGTAGACAAATAGGTACCACTCTGGTGGGAAGGTAAATGGTATTTCTGTGCGCTCTGGCTTCTGTCACGGTGTCCTGTTGCTCCAGAAGCAGTTTAGTCATGCTGGCCGCATGACCTGGAAAGCTGTCTGTGGATAAATGCCGGCTCCCTCGGCCTGAAAGCAAGATGAGTGCCGCAACCCCATAGTTGCCTTTGACTGGACTTAATTATCCAGGGGTGCTTTACTTTTTAAAACCTTAGGGTGTGTCCCCCCCCACCATCTTTGGTAGCTTTGTTTGTTAGTATTATTATTTTTAGCCTGCAAAGCTGATTTTTAGCCTCCCTCTGAAGCCACTTTTTGCAGGTGCCTCTGTAAGTGCTGTGCTTTGTGCTTTTGTCCCTGCAGTTAGAAGTTAGATCTTGGCTCCCATCCCAGCTGCACAACCTCAGAGTGACATCCTTATTTCTTATAGCGTCACTAAACAGATGTACGTAACTAGACCAACAGGCTGCTTCGTTATATTGCAATACTTTGAACCTACCCTTCAAAATGGAATAATATTTTTATCTGCCTAGGCTGGCTTACCTTCAGCTTGTTTTCTCCTTTCAGCTGGTGTCTGCTGAGGGGTCTCATTCGGATGCTGGGTCTGTCTGCGCCGACAATCAGCCGGAGCTGCCGCCCTCCATTGAGCGTACTGGAGGAATAGGAGACTCCAGGCCTCCTTCTTTTCAGTAAGTTGTGTATAAGGAACAGCCTTACCTTGAGCAGGGAGAAAGTTGAGCAGTTTCTCTGCAGGAAGTGCGTTCAAGATTCCATTCTCTTCTGGCAGAAGGGAAGCTTAGTCTCTGCCTGTTTCAAGTGGCAGGGATAAAAGTTAACACTCGAGAGACCCAATTCCTGAGCATGGTGAACTAATGACCAGCCTTGTGACTGGAGTGCTCTCAGCACGGGATCCGCAAAGGAAACTGAGACCACTGGGCTTCTTTCCTCTTTTAACACTTAAACTTGACACAATGGCTTATGGACACTGTGCTCTGGCACCCACCCCTGCCGTACGTAGGAGGGCCCATAGCTCAGTGTTAATCCCCAGTAGCTCCTGTTGAAAAGGATCACAGATTGCTGGGAAATACCCTGACCTTGGAAAGTTGCTCCTGCTCAGAGTAAACAGTAGCAGGCCAGATGAAACGATGGTTGGCCTTGGGGTAAGGTACCTTCATACATTGCTGTTGCTGTACATGGCTACCTTCATGTTGAAAAAAACCTCAGACCTACCCTAGAGGAATAGGGGCGCATTTGGGGTTGCCACTTACAGCACTCCTACTCCCAGAAAACAATTGGATTGTTGATGGAGAATGTGAGGTTGGTGCAGCTGGAAGTGTTTCTTTCTTGTGTCCTTGTTGAAGCGTTCTGATGGTCTGACAGGTAACTTTTATTTTAAAAATTCAGAAACCTCAGACCCGACACCCCCCCCCCAATGGGCAGGTTGCTTAACAGCATTTTAACAGGGGGGAATGGTCCCAGGATCCTGGAAAGAGTCTAGAATAGTGGTAATAGTGAAACCAGGTAAAGATTCAGAGGCTCCAAAATCATAGACCCATTTCACTCACCGGCCAGGGTGCTAAAATATTTACAGGTATTTTAGCTAATAGATTGGCAAATATGTTGCCTAATCCATGCAGATTAAATAGGTTTTGTTAAACATAGATATACTGCAGATCCCGTATGTAAGATGCTGAAAGCAGTATTATGGGAAACTGTTGAGGAATCTGTGTGCAATTGCTTCATTAGATGCCCATAAAGCTATTGATAAAATAGCTGTTGAAGTATTCTGGGGTGTGGGGAGCAAGTGGGATTCTTGGCAGCATCATGTAAGGTCTGTAGGTGCAGCCTGAGGACACCTTGGGAGCGTTGGCACTCTAGATAACTGCTGGCTTCCTCCCCTGACCAGAAAAAGTATCTAGTGCAGCCTTTTCTGGAGTGTACTACTTCAAGGAGCCATGTGTTTAGATGTTTTCCTGGCACATGTGAAACTAGCAGGAAGAAGAAGCCTGATAACATTCCTCTCTGATATGCTAGGATTTTTTACACATAGAAAGAAGAGTGTGCATTTGGTTTTTAAAAAAAGGAAATACAGGGAATGCCAAATATTTAGGCCCCCACCCTGCCGTCTGACATGGTACAGTCCAGAAAGGATTGCACAGCACACCTTTTGCATGTTTTAAGTTCTGCCCTCGGCTTTTTCTTTTAAGCCTCACACTTCTGTGAGCAAATTTGGAGGAGGCGCTTCTGCGGAGTTTTCTACTATGTGTGTGTGCATGGGTTTGTTTGTTGTTTACTCTGCAGTCCCAATACTGGAGGAAGTCGGGAGAACCTGGATAATGAGACTGAGACTGATTCAGTGGTATCGATACAGAGGGAAAGGCCGCGCAGGAAAGATGGACCTGAAAATGGTGAAGTTTATTTCCTAAAGTTCAACTGACTATAGTAGTAGTCCCCACCCCACCTCTAAGTCTGTTCTGCAGGCTGTGCCCTTGACTCGGCTGCTGTGTGCCTGGGTCAGGTTCGTCCCCATCCTCGGGCCTTGGGAGGTCTACCTTCTCTGCCGCCATCCCAAGCCAACAGTTTTTGAAATTCCCTTGTAATTCAGGGCTCCAGCAGCCCTGTACCCACTCAGGGCCTGGCTCCTTCATGGACCCATCTGCCCATCTGATGAAATGGGCAGACAAACTTCCCCCTTTTAAAACAGAGAAGAAAAAATGATCTGACAAGTTGTGGGGAGAGGGAGCCTGCTCAAAGATTGCTTGGGACTCAGGAAGGCCTTCCCTTTCCCATACTGCTCCTTCTCACAAAGTGAAAACTGGGTTCAGATTTTTAGTTTTCTGCCAATTGAAAGAGTTTGCCAACGCGGGCTGCTATGTTGATATAACTCTCTCCCACTCAACCCTGCCAACCTCCTTCAGGGTTGTTGTTCTGTAGGATTGCCTAGTTTGCACAGTGTGTTATGAAGGCACCATTATTTGTAGGCCCCCTTATATTTTCGCTTCCCCATTTCTAGAAAGGCAACTGGCGATCCTTTCCCAGGTGGGATATAGATTTGTTTGACTCTTTGAAGGCCTTCTCTTCTGAATGGCTCCCCTTGGCCGTTGACCCTCTCCTCCTTTTACTCCAGCCCCCAGGGTGAACGGGACAGCCAAGGCGGAACGGCGGCGGGAAGTAGGGGGCTATGAAAGCTCCTCCACCCTCATGAGCAGTGAACTCGAAACCACCAGCTTCTTCGACTCAGATGAAGATGATTCTACAAGCAGGTAAAGGAATATTCATGGCTTGGGAGAAAATGACCTGCTATGACTGGAGTCTGGTGAAAGATCCCAAATAAAAACACCTTAGTTCTTCTTTCCAATCTAACGCTTCTCCCTTGACTTGCCCCAGTCATTTCTTCCTCCAGATTCTAGTCTCCCTGGAACAGTTGTGGAAGCAAAGAACTGGTTTGAGTTCCAGAGATTTGGCCTTTCTTCACATTGTGGCAGTCAGCCAGGGTTTGCAAAAGTGTGTGGACTTGGCAGGAACCTGACCCTGACTCTCTTGACTGTGCGTGTAGGAGACACTTTGTTCAACTTTGCTCGTCTTATTTGCATGCACTGCAGTATTTACCTGTGCATTGTTTTTCTTCTAAAGAAAAACCATAGCATCAGTATTAACCTGTAGTTTGGTAGACTTGAGTGCAGGATATCTTTCATCTTCCAATTGCTCACATTGCCAAGCTGGTTGAGGAAGTTGTCCCTCTGTCCTGAACATTGTTCTGCCACAGTTAGGAACAGATGCAACTAGAAACAGACTGTTGAGTGATGTGAACACCCCCCCCCCGAATTGCTCTGTAGGTATGTTTTGTTCACCATCGGCTTTTGTTAGAACATGTTCAAAGGAGGACTGTGTGTATTCCAGTTCCTCCCCAGTTCCCTTAACACCAGGAATGGGATACCTATGGTCCAGATGTTGTTGGGACTCCAACTCCCGTCTGTTCCAGCCAGTGGTCAGGAAAGATGGGAGTTGTAGTCCAACAACAACTGAAGGACTACAGGTTCCCCCTCCCTGCTTTATGCAAGAAGCAATATATGAAACTTTTTAATTGTTTGCCAGGTTCCCCATGGAGTCATATTGCTCCCACAGTGTGAATCAGTCTTTGTCGAACTGGTGGCCCCCAGATGTTTTGAACGACAACTTCCACCAACCACAGCTGAACAGCTGTGCTTGCAGAGGCTGATGGGAGTTGTGGTCCAAATCTGAAGGGCAACATGTTGGTAAAGCCTGGTGCAGAGTGCCTTTGCAGCATTTGGCCTAGCCTGTTCTAATCTCTTGGAACTCGTTTTTGTGATGTGTCTGTTCATTTGCTGCTTTGTTTTTGTGTGTGCTTGGGGACAAGAAATGGATGGAAGAGAAGGTCCTCTCTTGTGCAAGAGATTGGTCAAGGTGACTCCCTGACCTCTTCTAACTATGTTCCTAGTTATCCAGAGGGTTTCTCCCCCCCCCCCCCGCCGCCTCCTTGCTCCCTTTTTTCTGTGCTTTTCCTGGTGACCAGCTTGTGAGCTTTGCTTCTGCCTCCATACTGTAGGTTCAGCAGCTCAACAGAGCAGAGTAGCGCCTCCCGGCTGATGAGAAGGCACAAACGACGCAGGCGGAAGCAGAAAGTACCACGCATTGAACGGGTGAGATGCCTGGGGAGGGTGTCTGGGAGTTGGGGAAGTGCTACAAGTGACCTCACGAGTGGTTGGGCATGATTTAAAAATTAAAGGAAAAAGGGAGAGAACCTCTGAGGGCATTGTTACCCCATCCTCTCCACAGGTCTTGCAAGTGGCATGTAGGTTACGTTTTGGGTCTCACCCTCTTCCTTTCTGTTATAGTCCTCATCCTTCAGCAGCATCACAGATTCTACCATGTCGTTGAACATTATCACAGTTACTCTCAACATGGGTGAGTACAGGTAGCTGCTTGAAGCCATTTGGCCCACATAACCCAGGTTGGGATGGCAGGGAGGAAGTGGGCAAACAGATATTTTGCATAAAGCTGGAGGTCAGGAAGGAAGAGTCTTTAGAGGTTTTACAATCCAACAATCAGGCGAATCATGCGTCAAAATATTCAAAAGAAGATTTCTTTACTTTCTGAACATTGCTCACTGATCCCCATCACTCTCCAGATGGGATCCCACAAATTCCCAGTACATCTTCTTCTGTGACAAAGTGGTTCACATGATCAGGGATGCGTGTAAGTTTGTTTTTTAAAAATCCCTGTTTATAGTAATCTTACATGCAATTACATTAGTGTTATCGCTCCCCAACGTAGGAATGTTATTTTATCATTATTAAATAAAAACAGACCTATGCTGTTGCAAGTAGTTGTGCCCACCTTTTTATATAAAAAGAGAAAGAAATATCAGAGTAATCCATGCAATAGAAAATAATAATAATTTGGAATAAATACTGTCACTGTGGCGCAGTTCACGCACTGCTCCAAACTGTAGTTAAAAACAAACCATAGCTTAATGTGAACATACAGTGTGCTGGTGAAATGTTCTTACTCCACTCCTTCCAGAACCTTTTACAGTGGTACCTCTACTTACGAATTTAATGCGTTCCGAACGCACAGTTGTAAGTCGAAAAAAATTGTAAGTTGAATCCCATAGGAATGCATTGGGAGAAAAAATTCGTAAGTCGAAGCAACCCTATCTAAACCGCATCCAAGATGGCGGATGGAGCTCCGTTCGTAAGTAGAAACATTCGCAAATAGAGTTATTCGTAAGTAGAGGCACCACTATATTTGTCTTTTCAGAGTGTAGTGTTGTGACACACACACCCCATTTGAGAGCGGGAGCAATTATCGTGCTCACCCCCTCCCAAAGGGTCCAATTCTCTCAACTGAATACAATGCAGGTTGTGTTAGTCCTCCTCAAAATATTACGCCTCAGGCCACACATACCTATCTCAGGCCGGATTGCTGAAGAGCAAACTACAATCGTACTTTGGATCCTGAAGGCCTTGTGAGTCAAACATTTTGGCTCCTGAACGCCACAAACCCGGAAGTGAGTGTTCCGGTTTGCAAACGTTCTTTGGAACCTGATTGTCCGACCCGGCTTCCAGTTGGCTGCAGGAGCTTCCTTTAGCCATAGACAAAACATTATTTCATAATGTAATGTTAAATGGCATGCACCATTTATTTATTTTTTGCTAAGTGGTACATGTTTATATCGTTTTCCATTTGTCCACAGTCTCTAGTATGTGCTACCACACAGGTAATGCCTATCTCTGTGTGTTCCCCTCCTTTTTCTTTTTTTTTAGCAGTTTCCTTTTTTGCTTACCAATAAAACAAGATGATTTAGATTTGGCCATCCAATCCCCCCCAGACATTTTCAGCCTGTCTCCATTTTCTGTTGTCTAAAAATACCTAACAGGCATTCCTTGTAGCTAGTTAATGGCCCGACTGGATTAATGAAATGCTGGCCATTGGTTGTGTGCTGTTCTAACTGCACAGATACCTCCCCTTTGGGTCCCTTCCAACTCTATGATTCTATGATTGTACAGAGAAGTACAACTTCCTGGGCATCTCCATCGTCGGGCAGAGCAACGAGCGTGGTGACGGCGGCATCTACATTGGCTCCATCATGAAGGGAGGGGCTGTGGCAGCCGATGGAAGAATTGAGCCCGGAGACATGCTGCTGCAGGTGCTTTTTAATTTTTTTAAAACTTTGAGAGCGAGATGTCCAAGAGGCCTTGGTTTTATGCTATACGCACAATGCACAGTGAGCCTAGGGTTTGCCTGAGCATGACGTGAGAACCAGGCCTCTTTCTACAAAATCTGTTATCCTGTGATCACGACAAGGATTTCACTCATGGCTCAGTTGGTAGAGCATGAGACACTTAATCTCCGGTTGTGGGTTCAAGTCACACACTGGGCAAAAGGGGGTTGGGCTTAGATGATCCTCGTGGTCCCTTCCAACTCTACAATTATGTGATTCTATACGAGAGAGCGTACTTGCTATCTGTGGAGGGTGGAGTTCACATCTCCGTAGACAAGTACAGCGACCCAAGACAGAGAGAAAATCAGGACGGCTGATTTGGTCTTGTTTGTGTAAATGATGTGGTTCTTATCTCAAGGGAACCCTGGGGCCATGATAAACCCTCTGGGCTGTGTACGTAAGGCTTTGAAAGCTTAAAACCTGCCTGTTCCTAGGCAAGGACCATCGGATCTAGGAAAGAGGCCACAGGTGGGGGGCAGAGCACACACTTTGCATGTACAAGCCCAGATATGCTCAGTCCATAGCATTTGTTTAAAACATCTTTAGTCAGCTCTTCACTGACAAGGAATCCCAGGGCAGAGAACAACAAAGCAATTAGTATTCCACAGTACAAACACTAAAGCTGATAATATATCAACGCAACCATACCCCACAAATGCTTGGGTGAAAAATAGGTCTTTAGGTGGTGGCAGAAACTGTCTGTGATGTCTGTTTTAGATAGAGAGTTTTCTATCTCAGAGGGATTGCCACCAGGGGACCACCACTGAGATAACTACACAGCAGATCTCAAAGGCTTGCAGCACAGTCGGGAAAGTCTGCCCTGCTGATATTAATGCAGATGCAGTTTCATATATATATGAGCAGATTTTTCAAGTATTTAGGCCCCATGTTCTATAGGGCTTCATAAATCACAACTAGCCCCTTGATTTTGGCCCAAACAGCATATTCTGAGCAAATGCAAATCTTTCAGGATAGGCGTTCCATGCCCCCAATGGGTTAAGCCACTTAGAAGCCTAGCTGTCACATTCTGCTCTTGCTGCAGCTTCTGGATCTTCAACCCCCCCCCCAAGCACATTATAATAGTCCAGCTGGGAAGTCACCGCTTCATTGGTCACTGTAATCAGGCACTCCCTGTCCAGGAACTGCTTTACCTGATGAACCAGCCATAGCTGACATAAGGTTCTCCATGCTAGCCATCTCATTGTCCAAGGAAAGGGCAACCCCACTTAGAACAGGCCAGCTATCTACTTTCCAGATCTGATAACTGCCCATGCACAGCTCCTCTGTCTAGTTTGGTTTCAGTTTCAGTTTCGTGACCCTCCTCCAGGCCACCACTGTGTTCAGGCATTGTTCCAAGACTTGTACAACCTCATGTGATTCAGGTGTGAAGGAGAAACATGGCTGGGTGCCACCTTGCTCCGTGATGCTAAATAGCTTGAGGAACACGATGGAACCTTGCAAATCTCCGCAGCACAAAGTGTGCCAGAAGGCTGAGCAATAGCTCCCTTCTGAAACTGGCGGGCCCTGCAGGTAGTAGTGGAACCGCCAGATCACTGTTGGCTTCCTAACCCACAGAGCTGGTCCAGGAAGATGCCTTGGTCAATGGCATCTAAAACCACCAAGAGATCAGGAGAAGCAACAGTCACACTCCTGCTGTTGCGCTCCTGATACAGGTCATCAGTCAGGGCAGCCAAGGCTGTTTCAGTCTCAAGCACAGGACTGAACCCAGACTGGAAAGGGTCAAGGCAATCAGTTTCTTAGAAGACTATCTGATGTGGAGCAGCCACTGCCCTCTCCAGCACATCTCTACCTAGAAAAGGTGGCGGGGCTGTGAAATACTTCTACCTGATGGTGACCAGATTGATCCATCTATCCCAATGCTGCTATTGGGCATCTCCACATGTTCATTTAAGACCCATACACTTTTGTGGGGCTCTCACATTTTCATCTTTCTCTGCAGGTGAATGATATCAATTTTGAAAACATGAGCAACGACGATGCTGTGCGAGTGCTGAGGGAGATTGTGCACAAGCCAGGGTAGGTAGCCTTTTCTCCCCCTGCGGCTCCAAGGCAGATCACTCTCCAAACCTACAACTGTTCTTGGGAGTGTGGGCTTGGTGGCGTCTGGTAATGCAGGGCTGGTGCTCAGTTACTAGCAGTGCCCCCTGGTGCCCTCCAGAAGATCCATGGCCATCTTGGGCTGCTGACTGTTCCAAGTGGGCCTAGAGGACAGTTAAGTCCCGCAAATCAGCAAAAATAAAAATTCAAGGAAAGATAGCCCAAGGCTTACAGGTTCATTGTGTGTGAGCAAAAGACAAAGCCTTCATCTATTCTAGTTGCTGCATTTGGGTTTGGTGGCAGTGGAATTCTGTTTATGCAGAAGGACAGCCTCTCTGTCCCTGACACTTTGTTTTATTTATTCTTGTTTCTTTTGCATGTCTGGACGTGCGAATGTGGGTGGCTTTTCTGCAAACTGAGCTGACCAGATCTGATAGCAGTGACAGCCATTGTGTTTCTCTTCCAGGCCCATCACTCTGACTGTTGCCAAGTGCTGGGATCCTAGCCCCAGGGGCTGCTTCTCGCTACCCAGGAGTAAGTGGCTTTTGCTTCATTTCTTGGTTTGCTTAGTAGTGTGCATGAGGACTGGTGTTCTATAGAACCAACAGTTAATAATGTCTGCCCCCCCCCCCATAATGCCTTGTTGCAGGATGCAAATGGCCAAGGGAGTTGCATGTTTGAATGCTCCTTTACTGGGATAGAGTGGGGGCTCCTAGGCCAAAGCCCTTCACCCTGCTAGTTTTACAACATACAGAGAGATTTTACATACAGGAGACCCAGTGTGGTGTAGCGGTTAGAGTCTTGGACTGGGATCTGGGGGGGCCAGGGTTCAAATCCCCACTCAGCCATGAAGCACCCTGGGAGACCTGGGGTGCCAGTCACACTGTCTCTTACCGCACATGGTTGTTGGGAGGGCAAAACAGAGGGGGGGGGGAGAAGCGTGTTTGCCACCTTGAGTTCCTTGGAGAAAGGTGGCATAGAAATGTAACAACAAATAAATATTTTGTGGGTGTGATCCCTCACCTACACTAATAATAATAATAATAATAATAATAATAATAATAATAATAATGATGATGATGATGATGATGATGATGTAATACCCCACCCATCTGGCTGTCTTGGAACACCTGACTGCTTCTTTCTGTTGAATGTATAAATCGGCCCTAAGGGTGCGACGGAGGTTTCGAACCCATTTATTCTGGCCCTCTGCGCTCTCTCTTTCTCTCTGCCTCTCTCCTGCCTTTCTGTCACCCTATGCCTAATCAGTCCCCTATTCCACATCACACCCAAGGCCAATTCCCTGCATGCAGCCCACGCCCCACATACCCCCCCCGTGCCCCCCTCCGCCTAGGGGGAGCTGCGCCTCCCCCGCACCTCTCGTGTTGATCCTCCCTCTCTTCTTTCTCCCCCAGTTGCTCCCCAGCGGATCTGGGCTGGGCCAGACTCTCCATGCTCCGATCCGGGTGAGTCCCGGCTGATGCTGGGGGAGGACAGGGCTTGCCCAGAGGTGGCGGGTTTGGCGAGAGGGGATGACTCTTGAGGAGGGGGCCTCCTCACGTGCCCTGTGTGTTTCCCTTTAGGTGAGCCCATCAGGCCCATTGACCCAGCAGCCTGGGTTTCCCACACCGCAGCGATGACCGGCACCTACCCAGCGTACGGTATGAGCCCATCCATGAGCACAATCACTTCCACCAGCTCCTCCATCACCAGCTCCATCCCAGAAACCGAACGTAAGTCCTCGTGCCTGTGTGTCCCCCACCCCTGCTCGGCTTCTGGTCACCTGCACGCCGTAACCTGATAGGAGCAATACATGCACAGGGGCAAAACCCAGATTTGAGGGTTGGAAAGAGGGTGGTTTCCCTCAATAGATCTTGAGCTGCATGGAAAGAGGTGTTTGCTCCATCTTTTGCTAAAGCAACAGGGATGCTTTTAGAAGCTAAATATTTTAAACCAAAGATTGGAGGATGAGCAGGATGAGGGACCTGTGTGAGGCTAGGCGAAACAGAAGGCCGCAGATTTCTTCACTTAGTTGCTTCTTCTAGGATATTGAGCGTTTCTTGTTTGTTTGTGTGGTCGGTGGGAGAATCAAGAGGGTTCCAAAAAGGATGGAGGAGAACCCTGGCAACTTTGCATGGCCATCTATTTTTATTTATTATATGTATTAGTAGCATTTTTACATCCGTGCCTCAAAGCGACTTACACGTTGAAAATAAAAATAACAAAAGACATCACATAGACAAGTAGCAGTGTACAGTGATTTTTTCTGGTGGAGCACTATCCTTTTCAGTGAAGCACCGTTGACTGAATTGCTTGAGATAAATGGTTATGTTTGGGGCTGAAACACTGCAGAGTCCCTTGTAAATGGATTGAAGTTAAGCAGTCGCTGGCTGAAAACCCTGAACGGTCCCAGAATAACTTCAGGGAGCATGGATTATTCACGTGGATGCAGTGCTGGCTTCCTGTTAGGCAAATGGTGAGGAAGTTGGAAGATGTGATGCTGAGCACAGGAGAACTTACCCTCTCTTCCAAAAGAGAGCTCAAGAGAGGAAAGGTGGACACGTTAGGAATTGTGCATCAAAGAGGTGCCTTTGGGACAGCTGCCTCAAAGTGCTGGCCTCTGAGTGGGTTTTGGCCAGAGTCTATGAAGTTGGCCCGTTGAGAAGACTGGCAAGGCCTGGTGTTGCAGTGTTACTGAAACTAAGCAGATGTGTACCTGATCAGGTGTTTAAGCTGCTCTGAGCTTTCTAAAAAAAGAGCTGTTGTTGAAGGATAAAACAGTCTGGGTAGTAATGGAGGTTGCGCGCCAGGGACTGGCAGGGCTCCGCAGAGCAGGTGGAAAATGTAAAACTGCCAAAAATGTAAAAAGCCAGAAGCTGATCTGGGGAAAGTGGGTAGTGATTTATGGGATTTTTGTGCCTCCTGCGAGGCAGCAGCCAGAGACTGAGGATGGGGAGCAGTCTGAGCAGTCAAAGATGGGGGAGGAAGGACATGATGTGCTAGGAGAGGAGGGGCCTGGCAGAATCCCCTCCCCACTGTCCCCCAGGACCAGGAGCAGCTTGAAGAGGCAGCTACAGCTACAGCTCCCGTGTCGAAGGAGTCACAGGCCGTCAGATGAGGGTACTTGTTTGGGGCGGCCACCCATTGCACCAGCAGTCCAGCTCAGAGCATAAGCCCGGGGAGGAGCGCTGGCTGCCTAGTCACCAGAAGTGTGTGTGTGTACTTAGTGCACCTCTGGTGCAACTGTTTGTGCTTTGTCAGTAAAGGATTAAACCACTGGCTATTTGCCCTGCTTGGGCTGGGTGTGCTCAGGGTGTTGTGGTTAGACTGCAGTTGACTGTTTCTAGGAAAAAGGCAAAGAGCAGCCCAGTATGAGGCCCGCTGCTCTCCTTTTTGCACCTTCAGTGGTTGCTAGGGGAAATCCTGCCCCAAGGTGGATTGCAGAGGCTTAGGGTGTGCCTGTGGTGTATTGTTCCCTTGCCCCCACCCTCCTGTGTGTGGCACCTTCATGTGCTCCTCTGCCTTTCCATCTCCTCTCATCTCTGCCTCCCTTCCCTCCGTCCGACCCGCAGGTCTCGATGACTTTCACCTGTCCATCCACAGCGACATGGCCACGATTGTCAAAGCCATGGCTTCACCAGAGTCGGGCTTGGAGGTGCGCGACCGCATGTGGCTGAAGATCACCATCCCCAATGCCTTCATTGGTAAGACACGGACCCTCCTCAGGGCAAATGGGTGAAGGGCCATGGGAGAACCATTCGCTGTTTGCCTCTCCCAAGCAGATAACGGTCTCAAGCCCCTATTTGAGATAAGCGACGGTAACTTCATAAGGAGGACAAATTAGATGTGTATCAGAGGGAAAATATACAAACCTGTTAGCAAGAGAAGTGTCTCTAAAATTAGAATTATACATGGCATCTGCTGCAGAATTGGTTTCAGCTTTCACCCTCTAGCCCTCAAGATCAGCAGAATAAAGAGAATACTTAGCATTTACACAGTGCACTTAAGTGTTTTATGTGTCCTGTAAGATGGGTCTTACTATGCCTGTCTCACAAGTGGGGCTGGGGTGTCCTTGAGGCTGAGAGCCTTATGGTTTGCCTGAAATGAGTTCAGGGGTGAGAACAGATTTGGGTCAGAAACTTCTGGTTCACAACCTTCGTTCTAAGCCACTGTGTTGCACCAGATCGAGCACAGAGATTGGCAAGATGTTATTGAGCATGTCAGGAGGAGCTTCTAGGTACATTGTGACTCCGTCATGACTTCTGAAAATCATCTTCTTTATAGCCCAATAAGTAGAGGGACCCAGGTGGCGCTGTGGTTAAACCACTGAGCCTAGGGCTTGCTGATCAGAAGGTTGGCGGTTCGAATCCCTGTGACGGGGTGAGCTCCCGTTGCTCGGTCCCAGCTCCTGCCAACCTAGCAGTTCAAAAGCACGTCAAAATGCAAGTAGATAAATAGGAACCGCTACAGCGGGAAGGTAAACGGCCTTTCCATGTGCTGCTCTGGTTTGCCAGAAGCGTCTTTGTCATTCTGGCCACATGACCTGGAAGCTATACGCCGGATCCCTCGGCCAATAATGCGAGATGAGCGCGCAACCCCAGAGTCGGTCACGACTGGACCTAATGGTCAGGGGTCCCTTTACCTTTAAGCTGGACTAAGGCAGCAAAACAAGGCTGGAGCCATCTTCCCTCCAAGCACCTTCCTCTCCTCAGAGCAGAACAGGTGCTGTCCGCTTCCATCCTTGCTGAGTCCCTCTGTGCTGCTGTCTCTTGGCAGGATCTGATGTGGTAGATTGGCTCTACCACCATGTAGAAGGCTTCACAGACAGGCGAGAATCCCGCAAGTATGCCAGCAACCTCCTGAAGGCCGGTTACATCCGACACACTGTCAACAAGATCACGTTCTCGGAGCAGTGCTACTACATCTTCGGCGACCTCTGCGGCAGTAAGACTCCTTCTTTGCAATGTGCAGGGGATGGGGAGAGCAAAAACAGGTAGTGGGTGGTTCTGGCAGGCTCTCAACGTGGCCATCTGTTTCCTGGGAGAGCAGAAGTAGGAGAGTCCTCAAAGCAAGCCCATGTGGCTTTACAGAATCATAGAATTGTAGAGTTGGAAGGGAACCCAAGCTCATCTAGTCCAGCCCCCTACAATGCAGGAATCACAGCTGAAGAATCAATGACAGATGGCCACCCAAACTCTGCTTAAAAATCTGCAAGGAAGGAGAGCCCACCACCTCCCGAGGGAGTCTGCTCCACTGTCAAAACAGCTCTTATCAGAAAGTTCAGTTGGAGTCTCCTTTCTTGCTGAACCTAACATCTTCCTTTCCCCTTTGACCTGTATTTTGGAGTCAGACTAGTCACCTCCTCTGCGGGGATCTTTAGCTTTCAATCAAAAACTCCCCACCACGAGATAAGCATCCTCCCATGCTGCCCACTCCCTCTTTGCACTACAATCTGAATTTCATAGGTAAGAAATGTGGATAAGCTCACTTATGCCCTTGCTCCTGGTGTAACCTTTGCCCTTTCCCTGTCCCTATTTCACAGACATGGCCAGCCTGTCTTTGCATGACCATGATGGGTCCAGTGGCGCCTCCGATCAAGACACCTTGGCACCTTTGCCTCACCCAGGAGCTGCCCCATGGCCCATGGCCTTCCCCTACCAGTACCCGCCACCCCATCCATATAACCCCCACCCTGGATTTCCTGACCCAGGCTACAGCTATGGAGGCGGAAGCGCGGGCAGCCAACACAGCGAAGGTAAATGTGAGCCGTGTGGGACATGGGCGGAATTTCTCCCATGCCATAAAGATCGTATCACGTGCAAGCACTTGGCTTGGCTTGTTAAGTCTGAGCAGCTGGACTTCCTCTTGAGGAGCAACCTTGCTTCTGCCCAGAAATAAATGGGCCAAGTGGGTTGTGTGTGTGTGGGGGGGGGGGTTGTTCCTTTGGATTGCAGGTGTTTGTTAGAGTCAAGTTCTTGTGAGTGTGCCAGAGCCTGCATTTGCTCAGTTGTGAACCTCTTTTGGCATCTCTTTATCAAAGTCAGGAGGTTTAGTGGCTGATCCCAAGGTTGTGAGATCTGCCTAGAGTCCCCACGGTTCCCAATTGGGGGGGGGCAATTTGGTTTTTAAGGGGGGGGCAATTTGAGAATGAGTTATTAACAGTGAATGGCCTTAACAACCCAGGACCCCCAGGAAAGCATTCCGGAGGCCATAAAAATTATAAAAGATTTTGGGAAAATAATGGGAATGAGAATAAATTGCCAAAAAACAAAAATAATAGCTAAAAATTTAAGACAAAAAGAAAAGGAAGAATTAGAGAAGGAAATTGGATTGGAAATAAAAAATAAGTGGAAATATTTGGGAATTTGGATTTCAAATAATAACCTAAATTTGTTTGAGGATAATTATCAAAAAGTATGGAAAGAAATTAAAAGAAATATGGAGGCCTGGAACAAGTTACATCTATCCCTTTGGGGGCGCGTATCAGCTGTCAAAATGAATGTCCTGCCCAAATTAATGTTCCTATTTCAGACGATCCCAATCTTAGGAGGATCGAAGTGCTTTAAGGAATGGAGGAGGGAAATTGCAAGATTCGTCTGGTGCGGCAAAAAGCCCAGAATAAAGCACTTATCATTAATTGATAAAAAATCAAGAGGTGGATTTGCGCTACCCGACCTCGAAATATACCACGCAGCGGTGGGATTAGTGTGGCTAGGAGAATGGATAAAACTAGAAAGAACAGACGTATTAGATCTAGAAGGCCATGATAGGCGATTCGGTTGGCACGCATACCTGATCTACGGGAAAATAAAAGTACACAAAGGGTTCCTTAATCATGTGATAAGGAAATCCCTCTTTAGGCTGTGGATTAGGTACAAAGGGATATTGGAGCCCAAAATACCACTCTGGACCTCTCCCACAGAGGCCATTGCGGTTAAAAGGAGAAATATGAGTAACAACTGGCCCACATACAGAACAGTACTAGAGACAACAGAAGGGAAACCAGTACTGAGAAAGTATGAAGAAATTAAAAATCAATTAACGAGCTGGCTACAATATTTTGAACTGAATCAGAAACTAATCGTAGATAGAGAGACAGGGTTAGCAACAGAAATGTCAAGATTTGAAAAGATAATAACAAAAACAAGGAAGAAGAAAATTTCCCTATTGTACGACTATCTTTTAGAATGGGAGACGATCGAGGAGCAAACTAAAACCCCAATGATTAAATGGGCCCAAGACCTGGGTTATAACATCAACATGGATCAGTGGGAGAGATTGTGGGAGAAAGATCTAAAATTTACAGCATGTTTCAATCTAAGAGAAAATTGTATGAAAATGATATACCGTTGGCATTTAACACCATGTAAGCTGGCTAAAATGTATGGGGGTATAAATCCGAGGTGCTGGAGGTGCAAGAAAGAAGATGGCACGTACTACCACATGTGGTGGTCCTGCAAAAATATAAAAGAATACTGGAACAAGATATACGAAGAACTAAAGAAAATGTTTAAAATAACATTTAAAAAAATGCCTGAAATGTTTCTTTTAAATATCCTACCATCAGAAATAAATAAGGAAATAAGATCTTTATGCCTATACGCTGTGACCCCTGCTAGAATCTTGGTAGCTAAAAATTGGAAGAGCGAGACGCTGCCCACAGTAATAGACTGGCAAACACAAATGTTAAACTATATCAGGATGGCATGGTTGGCAGATTCAATGAGAGATATACCCGTACAAAAGACAGCGAAAGAGTGGAGAGTGTATAAGAATTATCTCAAAACATATTACCCAAATAGCTCTCTACTCATGGACATTGAATGATGCTTGAGAGAAACAGAAAGGATTAGAATAATAAGGAGGAGGAAAAAGAGATATCATTAATATAAGCCTGTGAAACATAAGATATAGAAAAGTGTGCAACAAAAGGGACAGGAAGTATCTGTATGTAGATGTGATGAGTGTATTTGTTTTGTATTCTTATTTGTTCTGTAAACCTGTGAGGATAAGTTTTGACGAAATATTGGAAGAATAAGGGTTTCTTTTGCCCTCTTTTTTCTTTCTCTTTTTTTTTCTTTTTCTTTTTCTTTTTTTATTCTTTTTTTTGATCTTCTTTATTGTATCGTTGATTCTCTTGCCCCTCCCCTATTATTCTCCCCACCTTATTATTCCTTTTTATATGTAAGTGTGTATTTGCTGCTTTGTTGATTTTAAATAATAAAAACTATTTTTAAAAAACAAACAAACAAAAAAACAAAAAAACAGTGAATGGCCTTTTAGGCTTCCTCCACGTGAATTTTTGAATAATAAGAATTATATGTCATATGGGGGAGGGGCATCAGGATTTTAGAGATGCTTAGGTGGGGCATGGCCAAAAAAAGGTTGTGAACCACTGGCTTTGGGGGGGATTTCATTTAGGGCAGAAAGATCTGCTGAAAGTATTAAGAGCCTTCTCTGTAGCAGCACCCAAAGGCCCTTCTCAGTAGTGGCGCCTGCACTTTAGAACGCTATCCCATCAGATGTCAAGGAAATAAACAACTATCTGACTTTTTAGAAGACATCTGAAGGCAGCCCCATTTAGGGAAGTTTATAATGTTTGATGTTTTATCGCTTTATTATTATTATTATTATTATTATTATTATTATTATTATTATTATTATTATTATGTTGGGAGCTGCCCAGAGTGGCTGGGGGAACCCAGACAGATCAGCGGAGTATAAATAATAATATTATATCATTAATTAATTAATTAATCCCGGGAGATCTGTTTGGCTCTTGCCCTGGCTGTGTTTTAATGCTGCCTGATGGGCTTTCTTTATTTCTGAAGGCAGCTATGTATAGGGAAGTTTTGTAATGTTTGATGTCCTACTGTGTTTAAATTTACTGGAAGATGCCCAGAGCCTTTTGTTATATGATTGCCACTTTCCTTCTACTGGAGATCATATAACAACAACAGCAGCAGCAGCAGCAACAACAACAAACATAGTATAGCACCCCTGCCGCTTTGCTTCCTGCTCCCCCATTTGCCTGGCTTCCCACTTTTGTGCTGCACTTCCATGGACTTTGGGCCCAATCCAGCAAAGTGACAGTTGAAGGCTCCTTTGAGGTTATTCCTACCTATTCTGATGGGCCTGACCCAAATATTCTCTTGTCCTTTTCCCCACCCCCAATTTATTCTGCAGGAAGCCGGAGCAGCGGCTCCAACCGCAGCGGCAGCGAGAGGAGGAAGGAGCGAGAGCCCAAGGCAGGGGAGTCCAAGTCGGGCGGCAGTGGCAGTGAGTCGGACCACACCAGCCGCAGCAGCATGCGGAGGGAGCGAGCGGCCAGCGAGCGCTCGGTCCCGGCCAGCCAACGCAGCCACCACTCGATGGCTCACAGCATCCGCAGCCACCACAGCCAGCAGTCCTACGGGCCTCCCGGCCTGCCGCCTCTCTACAGCCCTCCCATGCTGCTGATGCCTCCGCCGCCTTCCGCCCTGGGACCCCCGGGGGCTCCCCCTGGCCGAGACCTGGCCTCTGTGCCCCCTGAACTGACGGCCAGTAGACAGTCATTCCGAATGGCCATGGGCAACCCCAGTGAGTTCTTTGTGGATGTAATGTGAAACGCCGCCCCTCCCTCCGCCTGCCTGCCGCCCCCGTTGGTTTTGTCTCCTAGGAACAGCCTGGCCTGCGGGGGATTCTTTTTCTTTTCTTTTTTTGGTCTTTGGAATTATGAAAAGGGAAAAAAACCCGAAAATAAACTGAACTAAATGTTTTTGATTCTAATCCCTGCCTGCAAGAGGGCCCGGCAGCCTCACCTGAACCACCCCTGGACTTGATTGCAGAGGCGCGTCCCACCCCCTTGCTTGTGCCAACCCCTCCCCCCATAACCCCTTCTCTAACCCATTAATCCGCATCTGCCTGGGGACTCTGCTGCTCGCCTGTGTTTTCCCTGCCGGCTCACTTCTCCTGCCCTAAACACATGCCCTCTTTCTTCTCGCCCCTTTTTGTGTCCCTCTCTGTCGAGCAGCCAAGAATTACGGGGTGTTTGACTTCCTCTGAGCTGGCCGCCCGTGCTGGGGAGAGCCGCAGCGTGCTGTGGTGGTTTGGCTCCCCCACAACCGAGGAAGATGCAGAGCCCTGCAGGCAGGCACTTGGCCATGTGGGGGCTGAAGATGGCTTCTTTCCATACCGGGAGAAGGTGCCCCACCTTATCCATAACCCCGGGAAGGGAGCAGGGCTCAGATCCAGCTGTGCCTTCAGTCTTCCATCCGTTAAGATGTAGCCGCTTGGTGGCCATTGGCATGAGGTTGAGAGGAGAGCTCCCACCTTGCCAGGCAGGTGAGAGTTCCCCTTGAGAGCTTCTCAGATGGTGATCAGAGCCGGAAGTCGCCATGTCTTGATTAGCGCCAATAGCGAGAGTGCCTACCCCCGGTATCCATAGTTCACGTTCCTGAAGGTACTACAGGTACAAGTGCCCCTCTTTCTAATATGTTTTCTTTCTCTACCCAAGCGCTCATGGTGAGGCATCATCTTGCTCTATCTCTTCGATGTCTGGTGGCCTGCTTGGTAGAGCCTTTTTTACTGCCACCTTTCCACACCCAGGTCTCTCTTGTACCCATCAGTCATTTGTCTCTTAAGCCGAGCTGTTTTTAGATGCTCTCTGTCCCCCTCAGCCTGCTCCACTGTTTCGTTTAAATGCCGTGCATCCACACTACATATAACCCTGGCAGCAGTATGCCTTGGTATTTCCTCTTCCCACCTCCCCATTTTGGGGTCGTCATGGTTGTGGACATGGGTGGATCTCCAAAATCAGAAGAGTTTCTGCACTAGGCTTATGTCCCAGGGGCCAGATGAGTTGCCCAAGTGGACACCTGCCCCATGATTGCCAGCAGCAAAATAAACAATAAACTTATGCAGTGCTCCTGTTCACTGTTCCTGTCACTCAGCATTGTCTTCTGCCATGACGCTGCAGTCCATTCTCCCCCCCCCCCCCGCCCAAACATCCATTCATCTTTCCTTGGCCATTGAGAATACACTGAAATTTTTATTGGGTTGTTTTTAGGGTCTCCCCCAGAAAAGGATTTTATGTACTCCAGCAAATATCAGATTGCTGAGCCTCCTCCCTCTTGGATGCAGATGCAGAAGTCCATTAAATATTTTAAATTATTTTTAACCCTAACTATTCTCAACACATGGCTGATACTATATACTTAATTTACCCAAGTGCCAAATTGTTTTGCTGCAGCTCCATCACCCAGGCTAAGGATCAGTGGGAAGTGGCTGTCTGTCCATAGCTTTTTCCTCTGCTACTTTTTAATGACTGCTGTGGTGATCTGTAATCATGGACTCTTCCCTTTGATAGCTGAGGGACAAGTAGTAATTGTACCAATTAACTAGGACCACGTTTATTCTGAATATGCCCAAGGTTAGCTGAAGTGTCACCTTTAACTTAGACCAGCACATTTTATGCCATCTGTCATGCCAGTATCCATCCCAAACTGATGTTGAGCCATGCTTGGGAATGAGGCCTAACTTTTCACTGCTGTGCATGGAAGAGGGGGCTTTAAAAATGTGCACTCTTCAAGCTGAGTGCTTGCTTCTGCTGTCTCCACCCTCTGAACGAGCACTAGCACACCAGTGAAAAGCAGGTGAGCAGGGCATGTGTAGAAAATAAGGGCTCACTCTTTTCTCCCTTGCCGTCTTTACCTTAGCAGCTGTTAGGCCTTTCTGGACACAAGTGCAGGAAGGTTTGGGCTTGAAGGCAGGGGGAAAGAGTCCCACAACTAAGCCCAGACTGCTCTATGGACACACTCTGCATTTTGTGTGTGTCTGGGATATAAGCAGGGCCTCTGGCTTATCTACATTGCTTGCAGCTGTGCTGTAACATAGACACTCCAGAATCGCACATGGGGGAATGTCAGTTTCCAAAACATTCCTAGCCCTCACACTTGCAGAGGGAGCGCAGTGACCATGTTTGCTAAATCATAGAAAATACAAATGGTTGAAGAAGAGATTTAGGAAGTCCAGAGACATCTTCACCCAGTATAGCGCTGTGTCCTTCCTTGTGGCTTCTGTTTAATCCCCCTGCCTTTTCTATACTTGCCCTCTCCACTCCCTGCATTTCTCAGTCAATCCTAGCCCATCCTTCTTAGCCACCCACGTGCAGAATTTCTTACATTTGCAGGCAGGGAAGGCTTGCAATAGAGGAGTTATACTGAACTGCAAAGCACACAGACAGATACAGTCATGTGTGACTTTACACAATTTTCACGCAGTTCTTGTAGGAAACTCATCACACGTGAAGCAATATTTAACTCTGCTTGCTATGGCAGAGATTTGTTCAGTGGAGAATTCCAGAGCCCTTGACTATCCCACGCCGATGCAAAAAATTGTACGATTTATCACAGCCCACCTTTAGCTAAACTGCTTATGTGCTCTTGCCAAAGACCTGGTTGGGAGAAGCACCCTCTATTAGACGGTACATTCTAGTCCCCTTGCGGCCCCAAACCATCTTTGGCCTTCCAGCCATGCGACAGTTGTCTTCTGCACCAAATATCAACTGTTTTTGGAATGTCTTGTGGGGTTTGTTTTTAAGATTGAAGTGTTCTTCACTCCTGCTTTCCTCTCCAGCCCAACATCAGCTCCCCCTTTTTGCTGGTCCCCTAAGCCCACCACCATGATGCCAGTTCTTCTACACCTTTGCCACTGCTCTGCTCATTTGGTCTTTTCAACCATTTACCCTTTCTGCCTACCATTAGCCTCTCTTTCAGGGCACTGCCCGTGATCTTAAGTGTCATGTTGCCAGTCCTCCCTATCTCCTCCTCCTCCTCCTCCTCCTCCTCCTCCTCCTCCTCCTCCTCTTCCTGGTGCTATATTGCCATTCAGTCCCCCCTCTTCCTCCTCTTCCTCTAGCTCCTTCCCTCACCTGGCACTACATCACCATCTTGCTCTCTTTTCAACTTCTCCCCCCCCCCACTTTGGTGCTATTTTCTCTCGTCACACATATTGCCCCTTCTCTCACGCACCCCTCGGTTTTATATAAATTGAAACCACCCTACTTGTTTTTATTTATAAAATAGTTTTATTGGACTCAACCTTGCCTGTGTGTTGCTCATTTTTGTCAGTATCCAAAAGATTTAGCCTGCCCCTTGTACACATGACATCATCATAATAATATACAGTGGTACCTCGCAAGACGAATGCCCTGCAAGACGAATTTTTCGCAAGACGAATGCATCTTGCGATCTGATGGTGACTCGCAAGATGAATTCGTTTTGTGAAAAATTCGTCTTGCGAATTGCGGTTTCCCATAGGAATGCATTGAAATTTAATTAATGCGTTCCTATGGGCAAAAAAAGAAATTTCAATGCATTCCTATGGGAAACCGTGATTCGCAAGACAAATTTTTCGCAAATTGACTCGTGGAACAAATTAAATTTGTCTTGCGAGGCACCACTGTACAGTTGTACCTAGGATCCCGAACACCTTGGTACTCGGACATTTTGGCTCCCGAACGCAGCAAACTCGAAAGGGAGTATTCCGGTTTGTGAACATTCTTCAGAACACGAACGTCTGACAGGGCTTCTGCGGCTTCCTATTGGCTGCAGGAGCTTCCTGCAGCCAATCAGAAGCCGCACTTTGGTTTCCGAACGTTTTGGAAGTTGAACAGACTTCCAAAACGGATTCCATTCGACTTCCAAGGTACGACTGTATTATGATGATGATGATGATGATGATGATGAATGTGCTGCCCATCTGATTGGGTTGCCCCAGCCACTTTGGGCGGCTCCTGACAAAAAAATAGTAAAAACAATACAACACACACTAAAAACTTCCCTGAACAGAGCTGCCTTCAGAGCGGTCTTTTGAAAAGCACATACGGTAGCTGTTTATCAGTTTGGCATCTGCTGGGAGGGCGTTCCCCAGGGTAGGCATGACCACTGAAAAGCCCCTCTGCCTGGTTTCCTCCCCTCTTGCAATGAAGGAACCACCAGAAGACCCTTGGTGCTGGATCTCAGCGTCTGGGCTGCGTGAGATGCTCCAGCCCCATTCACATTTTCCATTTCCATTTCGCTATAATGTCTACACACTCTCATACTTTAATGCTTGTGGAAATGCCCCTTTAGGCTTCCTCCTGCTTCTGGAGTAGAGCCAGAATGAAAACTGAATGAGGTTTTGGAGCAGTGTCTTGGGAAGCTGTGGCTCAAATGTAAGCCTGGTTTCCAGGGAAGACCATCGTACAAAAAGGAGCAATGGGACAGATAGGAAGCAGGGGAAAGAGGGCCATGGCAGAGGTGAGAATGCAAAAGAAGAAAGCTGAGGTGCTAAAAACAAAGGGGGGATGTTAAAATGGGGGGGGGGTTGGCTATTCTGAAAAGGCAGGTAAATGTGAAGGACGCCCTGCACAAAACGGCAGCAGCACACAGTAGCCACTTTCTGCTGTTCACCAACACCTGTGTCAGCTCCCCGTCCCAGTGGTTGTCAGTGGTGTCTACAATTTTCCATCCTTCAGCAGAAGAATGAACTGGAAGGAAGGGAAAGATGTAGCAGGCTCTACCATCAAGTAGCAGATTAGTTGCATTTGTAACCTCACAATGTATTTTTTCAGTACAGTGAGCTTGGGAAATTGAGAATTTTCAGGCAATTATCTGTGCAAACGGGACATAAAGATAACAAGGCACCTGTGCACTTCAAGTCAATGGGAGTAAAAGCACCAACCTATTCTGCCTTGGTCAGACCGCACCTGGAATACTGTGTCCAGTTCAGGGTGCTACCATTTAAGAAGGCTGTTGGCAAGCTGGAACATGGGCAAACGAAGGCAAACAAGATGATCAGTGGTCTGAAAACCAAGCCTTATGAGGAATAGTTGACGGAGCTGGGTATATTTAGCCTGGGAAAGAGGAGACTGAAAGAAGATCTAGCCAGTGTTGGTTTTTTTCTGTGGGAACTCAAGCGTGCTCAGTACCGGCACCTCCATCTTCAGATATCTAAAGGGCTGCCACATGAAAGGTGGAGTGAGCTTGTACCCGTACCGATAGATTCAAGTTACAAGAAAGGGTGTATATATAGGTGTGGGGGTGCTGTATTAAACTAACTCAGAGTAGATCCACTGAAATTAATGGACTTAGCCATGTTCAATAAATTCAGCTAGTGTACTTTGAATAATACCACCTGTCAATTACACACCAATGTTGAGATGATGATGATGATGATAATAATAATAATAATAATAATAGTTTATTATTTATACCTCACCCATCTGGCTGGGTTTCCCCAGCCACTCTGGGCGGCTTCCAACAAAATATTAAAATACAATGGTCTGTTAAACATTAAAAGCTTCCTTAAACAGGGTTGCCTTCAGATGTCTTCTAAAAGTCTGGTAGTTGTTTTTCTCTTTGACATCTGGTGGAAGGGCGTTCCACAGGGCTGGTGCCACTACCAAGAAGGCCCTCTGCCTGTTTCCCTGTAACTTGGCTTCTCGCAGCAAGGGAAACGTTTAGTACATACTTCTGGAACTATATGGACCACTTCAGAATGCAAGCAGGGGAGAATTTTCTTCAGCCTGTCTGTTCATCTGCTATGCTGTTGCTCTGTTGGCAAAAATAAGTCTTGTAGCTCCTTAAAACACTATTTCGGGGGCAGAAACTTCATAATACTGCTACCCCTCTGTTAGCTTTTTTTTTTAATGTGAAGTGTAGGTGACTATTTCTAAAAATAAAATGGACAGGACAAGCCTTTGTTTTGTGGGGGGAAACCCAAAAATGATCAGTGTTCTTTGGCTGCCTGTAATTCCCTTTGTTTAAGTTCAATTTACTTAAGTTGCTTGGTGCTATTTACAGCCAGACATGACAGTATGATATGGATATAAAATATACTTGTGATAAATGCCCTTTAGATTATGTTTGTTAGCTGTCTGTGGGGTATAAATCTTAACGAATTACAGTGGCCAGGTCCAAAAGAGAACAGATTATTTAAAGGGCATATAGAAGATTGAATTTATACATCTCTAATAGGTGTAAAGAGGAGGGAATTTCAGCAGGTAAAGGTTGTCATATAAGCTACTACGGTAGTAGTGCAGATAGGTAATCTTAGATTAGAGCCTAGGACTTCCCCTCCCCCTTCCCTTTAAGCATCCATGTGTATTACTGAATCACACAATTAACACTTTCCTCCCACCTGCGCCCAATTACTGCTGCATTCCTAATAGGACAAAACCAATTTGTCATTCCTTAAAAAAAAATACTCTGAGCTTGTGCAACATTGCATTTAAGAACACAAATCATAACACCATCATTACAGGAAAGAAAACACGATTTTTGCTACTGCCAGCTTGATGCACAGGTCCTTTCAAATGAGCAGTTTTGTTGTTAGAAATATATAATACATTTTAAAAACTTAATTATAATAATTACTGGAAGGAGCATCTAAAGCAGGCATCGATCCCCAAACTTTGGCCCTCCAGATGTTTTGGACTGCAATTCCCATCTTCCCCGACCACTGGTCCTGTTAGCTAGGGATCATGGGAGTTGTAGTCCCAAAACATCTGGAGGGCCACAGTTTGGGGATGCCTGATCTAAAGCCATGAAAAGGCTCAGCCAGCCTCTCCCCAGTTAAATGTTTTGTATGGTTCAAATTAGGGTTGCAAATTTTTCTTTTACTGTTTTGTAAACGGCTTTGAGGGTTGGTTTTTATTTGCAGTCAAGCGGTGAATACATTTTACGAAATAAATACCTGTCACAGTTGGGGGGTGGTGATGGATTGGGGAGATGTCTCTGCCTGCTGAAAATCCCTCTGCCAAAAGAAAAAAGGCAACCCCAACTCAACCCTATTAAAAGTGCAGGAGCCTCGTCCACTTTTTCCACTAAATAAAAATAATAGGAAACAAACTATGCAACGGCGGCAGCCTCATCATCCCGTAAGCAGTTTCTGTAATCGAACGGAGGCATATAAACTACACTTCCCATCGTGCCCTGCACGCCACCTCCGCCTCGAATAGAATCCGCGAGCTTGCGCGTTGCATTCTGGGTTCAGCAGCAGCAACCGGCCCCGCCCTTCCTCCCCGGCACTCGCTCGCCCTTAACCACCACCCCGAACTCGCCCTCGCCCTCTCTAAGGAGGGCGGCGGCGCATGCGTCTTGGGGCCCGGGCGCGACCCGCGCGTGCGCAGTGGCGGCGGCTCTGCAGTGATAGGGGAGGGGGGAGCGGCCGCCATCTTGCCAGTCGGTGCCGGAGGGGGCGCAGCTGGAAGGACCGGCAACGGCAGCCGCCTCAGCGACGGCGCCACTAGGTGAGTCCGGCCGGGTGGTGGTTGTCGCCTTCTTTTTCTTGCTGGCTCTTTCTTTTTATCACAATCGTCGGTAGGCTGGTTGTCATTGTGGCTCCTTCTCCTCTGAAAGGGGGCCTCGCCGACGCGGACTGGGCTCGTCCTCCTGCTGAGGGTCTGCTTCTTCGCCCTTGAGGGCCGCTTCTCCTAAGCCTCTTCCACCCTTCGAGGGTTGTGGTCGGGCGCCCTTTCCCGGGAAGCTTTATAGTGTTAAACTACGTTTTTCTAAATGTTGGGGGCCTCCCAGAGTGGCTGGGGCAACCCAGTCAGATGGGTGGGGTACAAATAATTTTATTATTATGAATTAATTAATGTGGTTTGTTGTGGCGACAGCTGTAAAGCGGGCCGAGGCGCCGGGAACGCGTTTCTGAGGGAGGGAATCGCCCGGCAGCAAACGGGGCGTGCGAATAACGGGCTGCCTCTCCCCTGTTCTGGCGTAAAGCTTCCCATGGCAGTTTCGGCTTCTCTGAGCAAAAACACCACCACACGTCCTCGGTAAGGATGTGTCTCCTCCGGGTGCTCGTGGCTGTTCTGGGTGGGATCGGGACGAACCCGTTGCTCGTGAGGAGCCTCCCATTAGGCTTGGCACCCGCGGAGCCCAGGAAGCTGCCTCATGCCGAGGCCACCCAGCTCAGTGTTGGCGGAACTGGCTGGCAGCGGCTCTCCGGGGTTTCAGGCGGGGTTTCTGCTGGCCCTCCCTGGAGATGCGGTATGGGGTCCTGACCTGGGACGTTCTGCTTCGCGAGGCAGACTGTCAGTTAGCTTTCGCCCAGAGGCGGGGTGAGAAGGGAGAGATTCTGTACAGAGAGACAGTGTGGTGTAGTGGTTAGTGTTGGGCCTGGGAGACCAGAGTTCAAATCCCCACTTTGGGTGAACCTGGGCTATTTACTGCCTCTCAGCCTAACCTACTTCACAGGGCTGTCTTGGGGGATTAAATGAAGAGAGCCATGTGTGACACCTTGAGCTCCTTGGAGAAAAAGGTGTGCTATAAATGCAAGAAATGGTTAAATTTAAATAATTCCCGCAGGTGTGTGAGGCCCGTTGTCTGGGAACTTGGGTCAGGGGGAAGGCAGCGGGCCCGTCCTCATCACTGTCTTCATCCCTTATTTATAATGCTTCTGAAATGACTCAAATGGCATGCAGCGAATCCGCCTTGCGCGGTTCCCCCCCATAAGTCCCTTTGCCTTTTGTCCTTTACCTTTTGAGCGCATTCAGTCAGAAATTGTATTTTGAGGGCAGTGCTGGGTGTCCCAATGTTTGTGGCTCAGTGCTGCTTAATGCAGAATTTGAAAGGTACAAATGTTTGCCCCCCCCCAACTTGGGGTGCTGTTGATGTAGTAGCTCAGGAGTGTTGGGCTTCAAATCTGGCTAGCATTTGTGGGATCTGGGCCAAGTTAGTGTGACTCAATATTTGAGGGGGGGGTGCTGTCAGCATGATCAAACAAATATGGTACCACTGGTATTCTTTATGGGGCAGGAGTTTTTGGGCTTCTTGGTAGCTCTACTCTTTTGTTCCCTGCCCCCACAACCTAGCCCAAAATTCCTGCCATGTGGTGTCTTGCACACCCCACTGTAAGAAGCTTTGAAGATGCAACTTTATCATTTGAATGAGGCATGTGGTAAGTGCCAGAGTAAGGGAAGGTTTTTATTTGGAAGTGTGTTCAGTTTAATTGGCTAGATGCCAGGAATAACAGTCTTCATCCAGAGTTTGACGCATGTTGCTGACCAAGTCAGTGAAAAGAGGTGTTTCCTTAGGAAGGAAGTTGGAATTGCTGCTAGTCCTCTGTCCAAAAGTTTTAAGTACCGGTAATTTATGTCCAAAGGAAATGCAGTGGTACCTCGGTTTAAGAACAGTCCGGTTTAAGAGCGATTCGGTTTACAAACTCTGCAAAACTGGAAATAGTGTCCCGGTTTGAGAACTTTACCTTTGTCTAAGAACAGAATCTGAATGGTGGAAGGGCGCCAGCGGCGGGAGGCCTCTTTAGGAAAAGCATACCTCGGTTTAAGAATGGACTTCTGGAACGGATTAAGTTCGTAAACCGAGGTACCACTGTACCAGTAATGTCTCTGCAAGTGTGAAGCGGGGGTTGGGGTAGAGGGTGCAGGAAGTTATTGCTGACTTGCTTGAGTTAGCATAAAATTCAGCTCCCCCACCTTCCTCCCAATATTTGTTGGTAACATGTATGTTTCTTTCAGTTGTGGAGTGTTTCTGGGTGGAGAGCAGCATATAAAAGGCTATAAGGACCAAGTGATGTATGCAGTTTGTGCACATTTACTTTGGAAAGCAGTAGAAATATCACATTGCTGAGAAGATGTGATTTTTTGTAGTGTTCTAGACATGCTAATTAACTATGTGCCTGGAATACCAACCATACCAATCATGGTTGCACATAAGTATTGTGACTGAAAAAAAATCGCTGGCTGAAATACACAATAAATCCTTTTCTCTTAAGCCAATTTCCAGTGTGCAGATGGCTGCCTTATTTTTCTTTCCTCCAGAAAGAAAGGCAGGACTAGTACCCGGCATAGCATTCTGCTGTGACTCTTCTTGCCTTAAAGTGCTAGTATCTCTTTTAAAATTAGGCGGAAGAAGGGTTCATAGTGGGCTACAATTCCCATCATCCCTGACCACTGGCCCTCTTTGCTAGGGATCATGGGAGTTGTAGGCCAAAACATCTGTAGGGCCGCAGTTTGGGGATGCCTGACCTAGCAATTAGAAAGCATGCCAGTGCAAATACTGTACAAATAGGTACCACTGTGGCAGGGAAGGTAAGTGGTGTTTCCTTGCACTCTGGCTTCAATCACAGTGTCACGTTGCACCAGAAGCGGTTTAGTCATGCTGGCCACATGACCCGGAAAGCTGTCTGTGGACAAACACCGGTTCCCTCGTCCTAAAGTTAGATGAGCGCTACACCCCATAGTCTCCTTCGACTGGATTTAACAATCTAGGGGTCATTTACCATATTTACCTTTTTAAACCTGGATGGTTGCATGGGGGGATTAGCTGTTGTGGAATCTGATTCTGTGTTGGAAACAATATTAATATTATTAGCCATCCATCTAACTAGGTTGCCCCAGCCACTCTGGGCAGCACCCAACAAAATATTAAAAACACAATAAAGCTTCAAACATTAAAAACACCCCTTCAGATGTCTTCTAAAAGCCTTCTGGGACTTGGGATGGTTGTGTAATTGCCCATTTCTGTTTGAATGTTTTAAAATTATATTGAGATCACTAGTAAAGATCAGGTATCCTTGCTTGAGGACAAGGTCCAAACTCTTCAAAGAGCATCCTCTTTCCTGGAATGGCTTTCACCTTCCATTCAGGTTTTTGCCAGTTAATAGGGAACCTAATGTAAATAGTCAGTAGCTGGGCTGAGAGGGGTGCCTTTAAGGGAAAGGCAGAGGGCTAATGGCAGAACTTGCTCGCACTGCCACTTGCTTTTGGCCTTTCTTTTTGAGGACAAGCTTTTTTCTTTTTTTGCATAGTCACTGCTCTAGGCTTCCAAACAGGAGGCAGACTTGGAACAGTGTCAGTCAGAAATGCCATAGTGGACTCTTCCATAGTTGAGTAAATGCCTTGCCTCACAGAAACACACATTTCATAATATTTTAGCTGCAGTTCATTCATTTTCAGCTTTGTATTGTTATATAAAAAGCACGCCTAGACATTCCATTGTTGCCCCCATAACCTAGGTTTAAGGTGCCATTTAACTCCTAGCTTTCATATATCAAATATTGTGTGACTTGTAGATGGGAATTGTAGTCCAAAACATCTGGAGGGCCAAGGTTGGGGATGCCTGGTATAGCACATGGCTCTCAGATATCAGAGAGCCATATAAACCTATGATTTTCCAACTGGGGCTTGGTGATATATTGATACATTGTCCCAAACTGGTTTGAAGTCCATATCATGATATTGGTTTCATAATTTTTGACTTGCCAAACACCCTGAAGCCAGCCAATGCCTCTACAATGGCTCCATCCTTATTTCAGACATCATTATTCATCACAATGTTGAAACATGTGATCTATCACAATGTTGAAAACCAACTATCACCCAACCCTACTTTCAACAAAGTGTTTCTTTGCGATTAGGATAAGGCTATAACTCCCTTTTAAGTTGGTGGCCATTTCTTGGTACAAATTCCATAGTTTTACTCTGCACTGTATGAAGAAGCTCTTTTTGACTGTCCTTGGTGTTCTACCATTCATCTTCATTGAATGATGATTGGCTTTAGTATCATGAGAGGTGGGGGGAAACCTTTCACTCCACTCTATGCATACTTTTGTAAATCTCTATCATATTTTCTCTTTCTGAGGAGCCTGTTCATATTCTGCTCATTTGAGCTCTGACTACTTAGCTTGAGCTGAGCTATGGAACTCCTTGTGACAGTTAGTCAGCAACATACATTTCTCTAATTTGTTGGGGTGTAAATAATATTTGATATATGGAATAGAAAGTGTTCCACTGTGTTGAGAGGAAGTCTTCCCAATAGGGTTGAGAAAAGCAGCAGTGCTCTAAGACAGAGTTATTCAGCCTTGGGTCCCCCCCTCAAGTTGTTGCACTACAGCTCCTGTCATCCCTGACCATTGGCTATGTCGGCTCAGAATGATGGGGAACCAAGGTTGAAGAATCGTGCTCTAAGGAACATGAAGTTATTTGAGAGAAATACTAGTCTGTAC
The DNA here is from genome assembly GCF_965207765.1 of Zootoca vivipara. Lineage (NCBI taxonomy): Eukaryota > Metazoa > Chordata > Lepidosauria > Squamata > Lacertidae > Zootoca > Zootoca vivipara. The sequence goes on along the minus strand of NC_142588.1, from coordinate 91,371,868 downwards.
TGATGTTATCTGCGTTATTTGGAGAACAGAACAAAATATGCATGGCTGGCTGTGATCTGTAATTGCCATCAGCTCAAAATGGCTATTTGCAAGACTGCTGTTTGTAATCTCCATTGCACAGTACTGTTAGGAAGCTAAGATAAGAGCCGTTGTTAGAATGGATGTGCTGATTTGTGTACAAGACATTTCTAAATTGAGCTACACCCTTCAAGCAACGATAAAGCCACTTGCTTTGCTCAGAGCAGTTTGTGAAAGTGGTAATCCCAATTTGATATCAACTTGGATGCCCACAATTCTGCTTGCCAGAGCAGACTATCTTTTCCCTCTAACTTGCAGCAGCCTCTAACAGGTGTTCACTTGTGAGTTTGGATAATAAAAGAAAATGGCTGTCATTTCCTTGTCCTTCAACCAATGAAGCAAGACCCTGTTGTGTTTGCAGAATCAGTAACCAAAAAGAGAGAGACTTGGCTAGTGGACCAAGCTGATACTTGTGGATCTATATATATATAAAAATGTTCCCACTGCGTGCGCGGATACAACAGCCTTTCACCGTAACTGCTGAACCGAATTTCATCAAATTAGGACAGAGCGTACTTTGCCCATCAGGGCAGGGATCTGGCATAATTCCCCCCCCCCAAAAGTACACCTTTCATACCTAAAATAATGATTAAACACAAAAAGTGGCGCACAAATTAGACATCACCAGCAGAAGCTCTGAAGACTCCAGCAGCATCCAATAGAAAGGCAGATTGCGCACTGTCAGCAAAAGCTCTGAAGGGCGGCGCCAAATAATGATGTCATCAACTGAGCAACTGAAACCACCAAGGCGGCCATTACCAGACAACCCACAGAGTCAGGCTGGGGCCAAGGAATGGAGATACAGAGTGGAGGCCTCGGCTTGCATTTAAATACTAGGCCTTGCCTTTACTTTAAAGCCTACAAACTAGTTCTCTGCTCTACTTTACAAACTAGGCCTCAGCTCTACAGCCCTTTAAATACTATCCCAAATGGAGCCCGGGGTGGGGGGAGGAGGGGCCCAAATAGGTCATGGGCTGACATAGGGTGGGGGGAGCCACAGGGTGGGGGGGAGGGGGACGGGATACCTCATGGGTCGCTACAGGATGGGAGTAAACACAGGGATGAGACACAACCACCGGGGGGGGGGGGGGAGGAAAAACCACATAGTCCAGGGGGAAATGGACACATCCTCCCCCTTTCCTGGGAAACATTGACCCTGAGCATAGCTGTCAAGTTTTCCCTTTTCTTGCGAGGAAGCCTATTCAGCATAAGGGAATTTCCCTTTTAAAAAGGGAGAATTTGACAGCTATGACCCTGAGTCAAGCACAGCAACGCGTCATGGATCGTCACAGAGTGGGGGCAGCCACAGGGATAACCCACAGCAACGCATGAGAGGTTCAACTAGTTATTGTATAAGAAGCTAGGTACAGGTCTTATACCACCTAGTACTCTTGGAGCATGGCACTGGGGGGGGAATGCAAATTTAGAGCCTAAGGTTATTGATTATGAAACAAGTTTTCTCTTTCATGTGACAACCCTTAAGATATTTGAAGATGGCTATTGGGCCTAGACAGTGTATTGATACATCTGAAAAGTTCTCACTCAATCCCCCCACCCATCCCAAAAAACCCTCAGCTGCACTGCTGGGAAACAAGACAGAATGTGACTGATTGTGACATCTGAATCTGGGCTCTCCAAACAAACCATAAGCACTAGCCAAAAATTTTGTAAGTCACGTTGAGATTTTTTTCTTTTTAACGATCTGATGGTATATAAATTTTATGAAACAAATAATAAATTATTGGCTTACTGTTTGTGGTTTATTTGGAAAGCAGCAAACTGTGTGCCTCTACCTTGGATGTCATGATAAACCAGATTGTGTCTTGTTTCCCAGCTGCACGGCAGCAGGAGGCACTGGGGAGGAGCAGAGTAAGAACTGCTCATTCACATTAAATCATTAAAAAAACCTTCCGTGCTATTCCATAATTTGGTACAAATGGTGGATTCTGTACCCAAGCCTACTTTACATTGTTTAAAATATAATCTTTCTTGCTACATATCATGAGCTGTTGGTTCAAGGCAGAACTGAGAACAAAGCTTCCTCTTTTAATTCCACAGAACAGCTATGGACAGTTACATACTTGGAACTTGAAGTTTGTCTTTATGTGGAACAAATCTTGGCAACCTTCTGTAATGAGTCATCCTGCTGTGTAATCTACTACAATCTAATGTTGCCAGTTCTGTGTCTTACAAGACTGTTCTGTATTAGGAGTTGCCAATCTGTTAATTAAGGAGCCACACAATTCGTTCAGAATACTCATTGCACTATCTATGACACTTACTCCTAAGCTACTTCCTTTCTGTTATAGAATTGAATGCACACAAGTTTTATGGCCCAGTTGTTCCCAGAACTGTGGTGATACATCCTTGAATTCTTATCTAAAAGCATGTATCTTACCCCATTTTCCTCAAGATGTTTAGAGCTCCTGGTTTCTCTGGCTGGAGGTAGACATCTGTCAGAGTTCCTCAAAGAGCTGAGGTGCATCCTGGCAAATAAGAATAAGGCTTGTGGAGAGGCAGTTGTTGCTACTAACAATATTCTCTTGCTTCTATCTCCTTGATGCTTTGCTCCTGGAAGGATGCTACCTTCCTGTTTTAAGAAGTTGAGTCAAGTGTACACATTTTAATCTGTTTAGGTGAACAATCTTAAACCCTAAGCTCACTGCCACACTAAATGAAAATTGTAACATATTTTTGCTCTTATGGAGCTTCTGAAAATGGTTATGGCTGGCTGGCATGCCTTCTTAAATACAGATTGTTTGGAATAGAAGCATACACTTCCTTTATGGGAATAGGCCAGTGTCCAAGAATAATCTTGATCTGGTGAAATGGGAGTTGGTGAATCGGCCCACTTACCAAAGCTATTAAATTGCCTTAAGCCTATGCTCTGTACTGTAAGTCTCATAACTTCCTCTCTTGTATCTGTAGATATGATTTAAGCACCATGGAAAAGAAAGATTAAGATTTCAACATGATTGGAGGCCTATTCATTTATAATCATAAGGGAGAGGTTTTAATCTCTCGAGTCTACAGGGATGACATTGGGTAAGTACTTCAACATTTTCATCCTGCTTTCATTCTGCACCCGCATCCAAGTTCTTGTAGCTTCTGAGCTGCTGCTTTAACTGTGTGTGCATGTAGAGATTGTGTGCTATGTGTTGCATCCAGTCTGTGTCTATTCTGCTACATCTCTGGGTATACCATGGCTTGAATCATTCCCAGTCAAATGTCCATCATGGTAGCATAGTTGGGAATAGCTCTCCTTAAATGCAGTATTGATTCTAGTATGAGGAGAACTTCTTTAGGATGGTCTCTGATGGTTACAGGGCTACAGCCATCAATGTGACACTGATCATCATCTGAACAGTTTCATAGGCTTTAATTGCTTTAGGAAAGTACTTAAAGCCTATGATACTGCTCAGATGCTGATCAGTGTCACTTTAATCATTGTACTCCTGTGACCATCACAGACCTGTCTTGAATGCAGCATCTTGGTGTCTTGGTTCAGATTTCTGAGTGCTTCTCTGTTGGGTATAGACTAGGGCATGGTTTAATTCTAGCTCCCTAGAAATATAGCTGGCTTCTGGATCAGGACTAGATTTTAGTATCTTTTTTTGTCTCCTGTCTCTTCCTTCAGCTTAAGAAACCGATGCATGTTTTGTAGAATCCTAGAACTTGACCCAATGAGTCAACTTTGCAAGCATTTACTATAATTCTGCATTTCAAGATTTATTTATTTATCCATAGATTCCAGGGTGGTGTACAACATTAAGAACATAACCTTACACAGTATAATAATAAAAACATAATACAGAACATAATAGTACACACCATAATAAAATAATCATATAAAAACAACAACCCCAGCCCTCAAGCCTGCCTTGATGTTGTGCCATGTACCTGGGTGGGCACAACTGGCTGAGAGCAACTCCATGCTTTTCACCCACCAAGGGCTCAGAGACATACAATTGCTGTAGAGTAGTGGCCTACTCTCTGTTCTGCTTGTCAGGGTTGCTTTGCCTTCCCTGTTAACAGCTCATAGGAGTGCCCCTTGTTCCAGCAAAGGAGGAATCTGAAGCCCATTTTAAGCTCCTGATAGTTTGCTTGAAGACCACCCTTACTTGCTGCTCTGTGTAATGCAGCTGAGCATGGCTTCCTCAGAATGGTCTCATGGGTCAAATTGGGAAGCATGGTGGGTCAGTTTTGGCCTACAGGCCTGAGTTCCCTACCGCTGAAGTACAAGTTTAGCATAGTTTCCCATACCTCTGCTTCAGACTTGGGCCTGCTATGGTGATTGGTGTCTGATCTTTTCTGTTATGCTTTAGGCAGCAGGACCTTGGATCCCTTTGGTGACGGTTGGTCTCATAACCTGTTACTGTCAAGCACTGTTCTGGCAGAAGCTGTAGCCTTTAAGTGCATAATTATAGTTGTCTTAAAGATGAGTCTTTCCTCTAAGGAAAGGTAAAATCGGGTTCTTAAAATCAAGAAAAAATCATAAACATACATTAAAACATACAAAAGAAAGAAAAAAAGGTAAATACTAATTATAGATTCATGAAGTATAGCCACACTCCAGTAGCTGGCAGATGAGACGTAATAGAAAACATTCTGCACACCAGATGAGGGAAAGTAAAAGTCAAGTTCTACAGCTACATAACTTCTCAGGGAGTTACTGTATTTTTAATGAAAAGAGTGCAACTATAACTTACAGCCAAGGCCACACTTTGAAATGAGTTTTTTATTTTGCCTGCAGTGTCTTACTCTGCATCTACTGGGCAGCTGCATGTTCAACTACTGTACCTAGTCTCCAAAATATCACTCCTCATATCAGCTCAGTGTAATGCATAATGTGGGAATGTGTCTTAACTTTGTTTCTAGCCTTGGAAATTTGTGCTTTAAGGCTTGGAACATGGCACCTGACAGTTAAGCATGGCTTTACCCTAGGAGCTCATACTAAACTGGTTCTCATCTTTTTTTGAATAGATAATGTAAGCCTCACTATTCAGGTTTGTAAATAGCAACTTACCCATTACCTGAGGCTAGTTTATTCCTGCCAGGTTACCCAAGATAGAGTCCTTACAAAAGTTGTTAAAACAGAAAGTTGCTGGTATATGTGGGATAAGAGTTCACCTACTTCTTGTGGGCTGATAAAGATGGATCAAATTTATTATGACGAGCCCAGCATTCACTATTACCTATTTGACAGAAAGTAGATGTTTTTTGTTTGGTCTTGTCAAAGTGCCTCTTCTGCCTCCTGAATGGTATATTAAATATTGTTTTTTGGGGAGGGGGTGGGGTTTGAAACCTGTACACTGGACACACAGAATGAAGCTTCAAATGACACCTTTATCTGGTGCCTAGACATGATCAGGGTGACTAATGTAGACTGTGGATTGGTCACAGCTCAAATTTCTAAAGACAAAGAGGGCTAATAGTAGCATGCCTAGCTGCCTGCTTGAGCTTGGAATTTCTGCACAGCTTATTACAGCTGATCTGTGCTGCCATCTTCTGTCACACGACACTGTCAATCCTCTTCTCATAGGAGGGCTGTGATATGAAACTAGTTAACTATTTTGAAACATGTTTCCCTTTTAACTATTTTTAAATGCACTTGGCTGCAAAGGATTGGCGCAGAGCTTTAAAAACCTATAACACTTGTGGCCAGTCTCAAGTGGAGCTTCTGGCTTTCATTGAACAGCATGTGTCTGCCTAGTATGTGAAAGTAAATGCCGTTAACATCGCATGGTTTAAACAGTTTTAGAGTGTAAAAATTAGTGAGTCAAACAGGGTTCTGAATTTTGGAGAGCTTTGTACTGTACAGTGCCAAGAGATCAGTTAACACTTCAAAAAAACAACAACCCTCATGCATGTATAGAGAAGTTGGATGTAATTTGCACAGATCCCATTGCATGATTCTTTATCGATACAAAACTAATACAGCCAATCCAGGATATGTAGTATGTGAGATAAGTCCTGCCTGCTATTCTAGGGTGCATCTGGTGCATTATGGAAGTGCTACAAGTAGAAAATAGATGATTGAATCTTACTATTAAGCAGCCTGCTTGTCAAAGCGGAAGCTGCAAGGAAGCAGGGTTGCTGACTAAGCAACAATTGGGCCAAATGATAGTGAGATGGTAAGGAATGTGAATGCTTGCAATAACACTTGTTCAGAAAATGTTGTTATTTCCCAATAGATTCCACACTATTAATAACTCAGTCCAGGGCAGCAAAATAATGTTATAAACCTCATGTAATTCACTTGGCAACAGATATGTTGCATAACTCCATCTCTGCTGAGAAGCCACCGATGCAGAATTGGCTGCAGTTCTAAACAAAAGTGAAGCCATTACTAAATTTCTACTTGCAGATTTTAGTATTACAAGCAGGTGTGGGGAGCGGAATTGATCTGTGTTGGTGTCTTGTGGAGAACATGCAAGGATCTATTACTGCTAGCCATGCCTTTCCTAGTTTCTACAGAAGGAAAGCTTTATTGGGCAAATCACAACTTCTGTTATTCATGAAATTTGTTTTCACGTATTGAGGGCAAATTACCAGAGCCATGTGGCTTTGGAATGTTGACCTTGTATGCTTATATAACAGTTCTATAAAGCAATGTTCTGAATTATCATACTGCTCATGCAAGACTTCTCTGGTCAGGTTTGCAGTATGCATGGAGCATGTCTGTCTAGTGTGCAGCAGTGATCTTCTAGCTGCATGTTGGCTTGGCAAAAAAATAATAAAAAATATTGCAGTACAGACAATCATATTAAGTAGCTATGAAGTTTGGGTACCGATCAGTCATTGTATTTCCTCATTAGCATTGCTGCCAGATACTGAATTTTGAGAACTTGCCCCTTCAGTAGCTTTCAAGAATCTGTTCCTAAACATTTCATAACTAGCATTTAGGCATTTGTATTTCTACCAGTTTATCTCAGTTAGAGCACACTTGTTCAGATTAGGGTATATTTCAGTGCATTGACTAATTCAACAAAGTATTCTTTAGGAAAGGAAATAGAAATATCAGATTGCAGCCACCACTTTTAGATGGACAAGGATGTGGCAAAGGATGTGTAGGCTAGATATAGGCCGCTCTGCCCACAACAGCATACTGTCTTCATCTAAATGGTAATAACAGAATCTGAGCATATTCTAACTTGAACTTGTATATGTGAAGTTGCTGCCTTAAACATCAAAGGAAGTGAGCTGCTTGAATTCTTTTAAAAATTGTGTTTCTTCATATTGCATTTGCATAGCAGAGTCAGAATGGCTTGGAAAGTGGAACCATCCCTCTGAATCTTTAGTTGATGTAGAAATTGTCAACTGGGGCTAAAGGCAAAGAAAAGTGTTTGGCAGGGACTTTCAAAACTCAAAGTATTTGTTCCAAGAGTGCTTGTTATAACTAGGATGAAGCTTCACTCATAGAAATAGAGTAGTTTATTTCAGTTGGTGGTTTTGTGCCTCAAAGGACTTTCGAGAACTGGCAGGCTGATGCTGCCCATCTCCTAAAGGAGGAGGAGCTGAGTTGGCTTCCAAAGTTGTAAGATGGACTTGAAAGCTAATAATGCAAACTCTAAAATCTTCTGAGTTGTCACATTTACTCTTCAATATCTCTAGGAAATGAATGTTGGCATTCAGGTTTCTGCAGCTGAGGACTAGAAATATTTAAAGCAAATCATAGCAGGCTATTAAAAGTGTGGTCAAAGGCTACCGTAATTCAAGCTTTGGCTTGTCCCATATTTTATCAGTGGCATCAAGTACCATGATCTGTAGCTGTCCCTTGACCTTGGGTTCTCCATGAACAGTGTTAAACCTGTATGTTTTGCTGCCCCTGTAAGAGCTTCAGCTGCTGCTGCCTAGGGAATTTAAGTACCACTTTGAAACTTTGGAGTGGGAGGGGGTTGCTGTCTGTCGTCTCTTCTTTCTTTTCTTTCTTTTTGTTCAGATTCATTGTGCTTTGTGTGTATGTGTGTGTTCTAACCTTTCTCTTGTTGCTGTCACTCCTCCTTTTTCTTCGCTGGCGCCATTTCTGTTCATCCCATCTCATTGGCTGCTGTAGCAATAGGTAAGAGATGTATGGCAGGATGTAATGGGCACTGCAGTATGGGGGAACTGATTTGATATACCAAATTTAATACTATGGCCAAAGTCACAGTAGTATTACATCAAAAGCATATGTTAACATTAATGCAAATAGTCCGGCCCATTTCAAAGCAACTCATCACCCTCCCAGTTTAAGAGGTTGAAACCTACAGACTCTTAAGTCGCTTGTATAACACATTGTCTGACCTCAAGGAAACTGGTGTATTGAGAAGCTATGTACACCTGAGTCTCCTTCCATTATTCTTAGAGCTAGTATTACTTGGGTAGATATAGGAATAGGATATGGGTGGGAATTCGTCACGTAACGTTGATGCAAAAGAAGCTTGGAAAGTGCACTCTCTTAAGAGTGAATCAGACACATATAGCATCTGTCTGCAGCACTAAAGGCACTTTGGAGCTTTGAGTAGAGCAGGCAGCTGAGCACCAAAGTTTCAACAAATCACATGTTCTGTCTTTCTGGCTTCAGTTCTCTTGGTTTTTACTTCAGTATTCTTCCCTGTCAAAAGGCAGATCTGGGAGGCTTTGGAGAAGATAAAACTTGTACATTTTATAGTGCTCTATCCGTGCCTTGCTTTATTTATTACACCCTGCCTTTTCTCCAGTGTGCTCAAGGTATCTTGGAAGGTCTCTCTTTCACCTCCCATTTTATCCTTGCAGTCCTGTGAGGTAGGCTAAGCCAAGCAGGAGTGACTGTCCCCAGGTCTCCCATTAAGCTTGGTTGCTGAGTGAGAATTTGGGCTTGGATCTCCCTGGTCTTGGCACTCTAGCCATGATGCCACACAGACTTGATTAGAGTTTGGTGGAGCATGTATGTTGCAGCAGACTCTCATTCACTACTGCAACCAAATATTCAGTATGCATTGGCAGATGCATGGATGATGAGGAATGATGTGCTTTGGTACCTGAAAGCATTAAATGGTAAATAAAAGGTACTGCTTTGAAGTTTCTTACCATAGCTGAAAGGGACCCAGTAAGTTCCCTGGGTAGTTCCCTGTTGTTAACATTCCCAGAGATGATTGCAGAGCCTCCTGATTGACGATCTCCCGAGGATGGAGATTCCTTGCCCTCCTGGGCAGCTTGTTCCACTGCTGAACTTGCTCTTACACCGGCAAGCAGTTGCTTCATGTGCAATATAATATACTGTTGTTCTGTCCATAGTGTTGCTTAGAACAGTGCTTTTCAACTTGTGATACTTCACCATATGCCTGGCTGTTCAAGTGTCATCAGCTGAAAAGCGCTGATTAAGAGCTAAATTTTACATCTATTTAATAATAAACTTGGTATAGACTATACATGTAAACCAGATTAAATCCTTAAGAAGCATGCCTTCTGAAGTTGGAGGAATAGGTCAGCATGCCTGTGTATGTCAACACTTTGGTTTCTTCAACAGAGACATAGGTAAACAACTTGGTGGGATAGTATGTATCTTGTCTGCCTGGTGCTTTTGGTCTCTCATTCTTGTCTTCCTGCCACATTCCAATTCTCCAGGCGGAATGCAGTGGATGCCTTCCGGGTCAATGTCATCCATGCACGGCAGCAAGTGCGCTCACCTGTTACCAACATTGCCCGCACCAGTTTCTTCCATGTCAAGCGTTCCAACATCTGGCTGGCTGCTGTCACTAAGCAAAATGTCAATGCTGCCATGGTCTTTGAGTTCCTCTACAAGATGTGTGATGTGATGACTGCCTATTTTGGAAAGATCAGTGAAGAGAACATAAAGAACAACTTCGTGCTCATTTATGAGCTACTGGATGGTGAGGATGAGCCGTTCTGACTCAATGCTGAGGACTTGTTTAGTAGTAGATGCCCAAAACTTGCATTGTAAACTTGGGGTTGCCAGTAGGGCTAGCGGGTGTTGGGCATGTTGTTGATGTGAACATTCAGGTCTCCCAAGTGCTTAGCCAGATGGGTGGGGTATAAATAATAAAATTATTGTTATTATTAGCCTTGCAATAACTTTCCATTTAATGCTAAATGCTAAAGTTATAACAAGCTGGTGCAGCTGGGAAAACTTTGAGTTGGGTGTAGCCCACCACAAGCACTTCATTTTCTCTGTAGTTTGCTTCTGCTTTGTATTTAATTCTGCATAGAGTTTAAGATGGGGAGGTAACCTTGTCTTCTTCCATCAAGTGAATGAGATGACACAGTCATCCTAGCTTTGGAACCAAGATTTTAACTTGTAATGAGTTTGTAGGCTTAAGTTGCAGACTGAAGACTTCATTTAATGCAGGGTGTGTGTAGTACAAATACCACTTGTTTGGGAGGTAGAACTCTGCTAAACAGCTTTAGCTTACACTAACTCCATAATTGTCACTTTAAATAAAATTCTACTTTAATGCAAGTCTCATGACTTGACTGGTCCCTAACTTGCACCAAGGAGACAATTGGCTGTATGTGAATTTGCTGCTCTAACTGCATTCTTCCAGTTGGCACCCCTAATTTTGTTGCTGCTGCATTATTTGACCATTCTGATGCAGGGACTCTGCAGAACTACCTGCCCTCACGTAAGACACGTTGTGGAACGTTTCACATACAGAAAGATGTGATTAGGTTTGCGAGGGCAGGTAATTCTTCATAAGTGAACCATGTGTTCGAAAAGCAAACCTTTTCAGGTGAAAAGTGAAGTGTTCTTGCAATTCTAATTCAGGCAAAAATATAGAATTTAACAGTCTGGTAAGCCTTGGTTTAAAGAATCCTTCATAACAGCTGCTACTGAAAGATGTTTCAGTTCAACTCTATTCCCACAGGCTATCTACTACTCAAAAGGTTCAGTACTTTCATTTACAAGGTGGCAGAAGTTCACTTTAGTTCTTAATGCTGGTCTTACTGTAATCCAAAGAATGTAATTAAGCTTTCTTAGTTCCCAAATTCTGTAGTCATGGTTTAATTACTGCTGTATCAATGTGACAAATATAGTGGAATTCCAGGAATGGCACCAGTGTGCTGGAATTTATGAGCCTGGTTCCTAAAGCTTCATGCAAGCCTATCTGGGAGAGAGAGCGGGAAGGCTATATAGATCTGTAGCTTGCTGGAGTCTAGCAGGAAGCAGGTCCTCAAGCGCAGTGTCACTTCCTATTTGTGTTGCAGATCTGGATCCTGAGAGGCAGCTCAGAGGGAGGGGCTGGGTGGGGGCAGCTAATGGCAGTTTTCTTTTTCCCAAGCCTGGCTGGTCGGCCTGCCCTGCGACACCTGCTACTCTGCTGTTATTTTTTTAGGTTTTGATTTTTATGGTATGCTCATGCGAAAATCAAAACCTAAAGAAAACGCTGCAAAGATAGATTATTCTGCTGCTGTTGGATAATCCTGCTTCAGAGCAGGTTCCCTTGGATGTCTGGATCCCATCCTGTTAAGTGGTCTTTCTGTCTTATCTTTACTGCTGCAGACTATAGGGCAGCTCCGTGGGATCAGTCTCGAACACGATTACAGTTGGTGTGGGGAATTGGGTGGTTGCTTGTCAGCGTAAGCAAAGGCTGCAGTTGATGCACCAAACTTTCTGGTTGTTGCCTTTTCTCTGATAACTCTTTTACCCCCTTCTGTAGAAATCCTGGACTTTGGTTACCCTCAGAATTCCGAGACAGGGGCCCTGAAAACCTTCATAACTCAGCAAGGAATCAAGAGCCAGGTAAAAATGGGAAGAGGGTAAGAAGAGTTGGGATATGGGGTGTGCACTTTTCTGTACATAATTAGAGTGACCACAAACTCTCAATGGCCGCGGCAGAAAATGGCTACTTTAAAAACATCCTATGCCCTTTTAAAATGTGGTTCTTGTTTTTTTGGGGGGTGTTATTTGGTAGCTGTTTTTATTTTGATTATATATATTGTGGATTTATATGTTGTTCTTGTTTTGTGAATTTCCCTGAGACCTCCGGATATAGGGCGGTATATAAATTCAATAAATAAGTAAATAAAACATGGAGCTCCTCCTATTGGGAGATGGATGGTTTTTTGGAGTCCTTCTTTTCTCATCAGGAAACAAGGTGTATGAATCCCTGCAGTACTCTTACTGTCTTGGCTTATATCCTCGGACTATTTTAAAAGAACAGCGTAATTAAAGGACCCTATTGAGCTTTGCCAGTTCTAGAATAACCTGCTTGCACCCAGTTCTCTAACATGGTCCGGGTAGGTGCTGGTATAGAATACCAAAGTTGGACGCCTGTGTGTTTACTCAGAAACCTTTCAGTCAAATATTTCAGGTGTTGGCTTCTGCATTGTATTGACTGTGGCATTAGCAATTGTATCAAAATAAGCTTAGATGCTGACTAAAGACTAACACTGTTGAAATAAACCTGTGTGAGAAAGCGACAGATCTTCTGCCCTTGGTCTCTTAGTATAGGTGGAAAGATAAGAATGAGATATGGCTTCAAGTTACATGAAAGGAGTTTCCAACTAAACACCAGGAAAAACTCTCTGACATTAAGAGCTGTTTGACAGTAGAAGGGACTCCCTTGGGAGGTGGTGGACTCTCCTTCCTTGGTTTTTAGGCAGAGGTTGGATGGCCATCTGTCATGGATGCTTTAGTTGAGTTTCCTGCATTGCAGGGGGTTGGACTAGATGACCCTTGGGAGTATCTTCCAACTTTACAATTCTATGATTCTATTTTTGGAGTGGAGGACAAGAGAAAGATGTTGGAAATGCTCTGAAGCAGAAGACTGGAGCAGAACTATAGCACTGTAGTTCAAATGATGCTTCAGAAATTAGTTCTAGGTGGCATATGGAAGGAGGCATGAAAAGTGGCATGTTTTATGCTGTAAATAATCTGGAACAGATTAAGTATAGATAAACAGGCCAAATAAATTGGCCAAAATATTTGACCTACACTAATACTAGTGGTGCCTGTACAGCCTCCATGCAATGAGTCCTGGACAGTAATTTGGCACGCTGTCATGAGCTAACAGGAATGTTCTGCTCTGGTCAGACCTCACCTGGAGTACTGTGTCCAGTTCTGGGCACCGCAGTTCAAGAAGGATACTGACAAGCTGGAACGTGTCCAGAAGAGGGCAACCAAAATGGTCAAAGGCTTGGAAACAATGCCTTATGAGGAACAGCTTAGGGAGCTAGGTATGTTTAGCCTGGAGAAGAGAAGGTTAAGGGGTGATATGATAGCCATGTTCAAATATATAAAAGAGGAGGGTGAAAGATTGTTTTCTGCTGCTCCAGAGAAGCGGACACGGAGCAATGGATTCAAACTACAAGAAAGAAGATTCCACCTAAACATTAGGAAGAACTTCCTGACAGTAAGAGCTGTTCGGCAGTGGAATTTGCTGCCAAGAAGTGTGGTGGAGTCTCCTTCTTTGGAGGTCTTTAAGCAGAGGCTTGACAGGCATATGTCAAGAATGCTTTGATGGTGTTTCCTGCTTGGCAGGGGGTTGGACTGGAAGGCCCTTGTGGTCTCTTCCAACTCTATGATTCTATGAATGTGGTTGATGTGTAGATAAAAGGCTGCCCTAGAACAGGGGGACAAGTGAACAGTTGTCACTGTGGGCCACTGATATGGATGAACAGTGGTTCTGGGAAAGAGCAGTGGAGACCAGATTCATATTGCTGCTCGGCAGGTGCCTTTGGGATCATCAATGGCCAGTTTTGGATGTAGTGTTAAGCCAGCGATGGGGAAACTCAGGCCTTGGGGCCAAACCCTGCTGGCCTCAATCTGTTTCTTGGGACTCTTCCCCATCCACACCCCTTTCTCAGGCACACCCTTCACCTGCCCTACCTGGCTAGAATGTGCCCTTGAACTCTCTAATAATGCCTCTTGCTAGTCTTCCTAGAGGATAAAGAGGGGTGTATGAGTCTCCCTATAAACTAGCCTGCTGTTCAAAGGTAAATTTGACATTTGCTGTTCCGCCTGGTTTGCCCACCACTGGCATGTTACCCACCTCCTGGATACCAGATGTTGTCAAAGACATGGGTGGCCAACACACCAGCCAGTTTTGAGAGGTGGAGTGTGTTCTGGTATTGATATAGGCATGGAGTTGGGTCAGATATAGGTACTTGCCAATACCTGCATAGTGGTCCACCCCCATTGTTTAGCCTGGACACTGAGGTCCAGCGCCGAGGGCCTTCTGGCAGTTCCCTCACTGTGAGAAGTGAAGTTAGAGGGAACCAGGCAGAGGGCCTTCTCAGTAGTGACACCTGCCCTGTGGAACGCCCTCCCATCAGATGTCAAGGCAATAAGCAACTATGTTACTTTTAAAAGACATCTGAAGGCAGCCCTGTTTAGGGAAGTTTTTAATGTTTGAAGTTTTATTCTGTTTTGAATCTGATGGAAGCTGCTCAGAGTGGCTGGGAATACACAAACAGATAGGTGGGGCAATAATAATAATAATAATAATAATAATAATAATAATAATAATTAATAATTAATAATAATATATCATCATCATCATCATCAAACTAGTCTGTGGTCTGAATTGATCCACTGCTATCATTCCGTGTCAAGTCACATATGAATGGACAAATGGTCTCAATATATATAGGTTGTAAATTTAAGAGGAAATCATTCTCTATTTCTGTTGCTTCTCTCAAGCAGCAGATACTTGGCTTAGTACAGCATTTTCTGTCTCCAGCTCACCTGAGCTGCAGAGGCATCCAGGCAATCCGGTCATGAGTCTTGCCCTGCAATCCTGCCTGTTAGATTATTTCTTCCCTATTGCTGGCATTCTCATCTTAGTCTAGACCAGCCTTTCTCAACCTGGTGCCCTCCACATGTTTCGGTCTGCAGCTCCTACCAGCTCTGCTCAAACCAAATTGAGAAGGCAGGTCTACTAGAAGACTCCTCCCTTGGCCAGGCTTATTAATTGAATAGATGAGCATCTTTGTAGCACCTGAGATTGTCCTGAGCATAACACTCTTCTCTCTTCCTCCTTCACTCCCACTGACCTGCTTGGCTCCTAACCCTGTATGTGCTGCGCTTGCTGCTATGCATCTGTTTTTCTCACTCTGCGTGTGACTGGTGGACCTGCCTATAGCACCAGGTAGGAAAATTTGCAATTCCTCCCAGGTCCTTCCTAAGGGGCACCAGTTATGAGACGGTTCTGAAACAGGGACTGACCAGCGGCCTTGCACTGCATGAATGATTGTACAGTAGAGTCTTTTTGGGATGAAAAACCAGTTGATTGGGCAGAGTGGACAGTGACCCTTGCTCTGCCATAACTACATCTTCAGCCTCCTTGTAGTATTCAAATTGTGTTTCCTTGTCGTACTCCTGGCTTGCAAGTGCTTGCTTCCACAGCACATACGAGGGCAGAGTGTGCTTTCAGTTATAACATTTCCAAACCCAGTGGGGGTGTAACTTTGAAATCTTGACCCTTAGAACAGATGCACCTAAGAACTTACCTCCTTTCCTAGTTGACGTGACTGATGTTCTCCACACTGATCTGCCCACTGGCCCCTTGGGTGTTCATAGAATAAATGGGTAGTGGTTGCAGTTATGTCTATTTGTAGCAAGTTTATTGTCATGCAGGGCAATCTTCTGTTGTTGGTAGAGTTTGCCTGTGACATATTGGGCTCCTAAAAGCATGTGTGTTCTTTGTCCTTCAGACTAAGGAAGAGCAATCTCAGATTACTAGCCAGGTAACTGGTCAAATTGGCTGGAGGCGTGAAGGGATCAAATATCGTCGCAATGAACTCTTCTTGGATGTGCTGGAGAGTGTGAATTTGCTGATGTCACCACAAGGTAAGTGCAGCAAAGGGGTTCCTACTCTAGTGAAATAAAGGAAGGAGGTTGAGGGTGATGACACTTTCTTCTCTCCTGCTTTAGCAGTTGTTCTTTCTGTGTTTCTCTCCAGGTCAGGTATTGAGCGCCCATGTCTCTGGAAGGGTGGTGATGAAGAGCTACTTGAGCGGAATGCCAGAATGCAAGTTTGGCATGAATGACAAGATTGTAATTGAGAAACAAGGCAAAGGGACTGCGGATGAAACAGGGAAGAGGTAGGGGGAGGGCTGACTGTGGGCCCCAGTCACAGCTGCACTTTGTGTGCCTATCTGCCCTCACTTGCTCCCTTCTCATTTGGGAAGCCACTCTAGCTTTCTTAAGGGTGATTGTTCTTGTTTTACACCCTGCTGCGACCAGAACCACTTTTGTTTATAACCCATTTCCAGTAAGCTAGTTGACTGTTCTCTAGTCTTGCTGCTGCTACTTCCAAACTGATAATGTTTTAAGTGGGAGTGAGAACAGCAGAAGGTACAAATAGCGAAGCTGATTTTTCATTCCACTCAGCATTCCCCTATTGTTGGCTTGGCCTAGTAGCAAACTATCCTAATCTAGTTACAGGTAGGTAGCCGTGTTGGTCTGAGTCAAAACAAAATAAAAGAATTCCTACAGTAGCACCTTAAAGACCAACTAAGTTTTTATTTTGGTATGAGCTTTCGTGTGCATGCGTGTGCATGCACACGAAAGCTCATACCAAAATAAAAACTTAGTTGGTCTTTAAGGTGCTACTGAAGGATTTTTTATTTTATTTTATCCTAATCTAGTGTGTATTATATGTTGTGAGCCTTTAAATTAAGGGCCATGAAATTGCGTCCCTTCCCACTGGGCTAGCTAGCCTGTGGAGTGAATGGGAGTGGCGGGGTGGAATAATACCGCAACCAGCATTGGTCTGCTTCTCCCTCCACTTGCCAGCTTCAACTAAAGCATAGTTGTCTGTGGTCTTGTCAGTTTTCAAATGGACCGCCGGTGCAGGCTGACTGGCTCTGAGGCCCTCCTTTCTCCCTGATAACCACTTTTGTTAATGAATTTCTTTTTTTTCTTTTTTGTGTTCTGCTGTCTCCAGTGAAACAGGAAGGTAGATAACCTGCTTACTGCTGTGTGCACGCACTCCTCACCCCTTCCCCATCTTTTTGCTTTGTGTGACTTGTGCATGTGCCACCATCTTTAGACACTTCCACACAGGTCATGCCTGTGATTGAAGGCTGAGCTGCCACTTGCCTGTTCTAGGGAACAAAGCCCACTACGAAGTGTTGCTGTCCCATCAGGCTGGTCTGGGGACAGTCCTGCGCAAGCTGGGCGAGTTTCATAAGGCTTTATAGTAGGGGTTACTACTCCTGGCGAAGGCTGTGGTTGGCTTCTTGCATTTAGCAGAGTAGCCAGATGGCACAGGAACTCCTTCCTCCTCCCAGGTATGAAAGCAGGTGAGGAAGCCCATGAGAGAAGTTTGAATAGGAAGGTGAATCTAAATATGGTTTTATTGTGATGACAGTGAGCAGAGAAGTAAATTCATTGGGTTGTGGGGAAGTTACTTTTCTCCAACACTGCATCATATGTTATGTGTATGTGAGAGAGCGCCTGAATTTCAAAGAGATATTCCCAATAGAATGCAAGAGACAAGTTGCTAAGTGAAGCCTTTACCAAACCCTTTCAGCAAAACATATTGGCCAGGCTATTCAGCCAGCTCCCTCTTGAAACAAAGCCTGAACCATATAAATATGAAGCAAGCTGTTTCCTATGCCCATTCCATGTCTTGGGCACCCCCTTCTGTACCCTGTGGCCCAGAAGCAACCCTTCTGTCCTCTGGCACACCCTCCTTGAATGACGTCTGTGTCTCAAGTGTCATTCGCTTGCTCCCATTCAACACTTGCACTAGCCAAGAGTTGCAATGAGATCTTGGTGGTGTTGGATTGTTCCTGGAGTTTTTCCTACAAGTGGCTGCGGGGAGCCTCCCCTGCCTCTTTCAGCAAAGGTGCAGAAAAGTGAGACCTCGCTGGATACTGTAAGTCAACACTAAACTCCAGTGACTTTGCTGATCTTTTAAGCCTGCCAGAGAGAAGATTGTCTGGCCCCCAAGTCCTTTCTGGTACGTACATGGAAATCTGAAGATTGGAGGGCAAAGAGCTCCTTCCACCTTGTGCTGCTTAATGGTTTGGAAAAAAATCCCTCTTGTAGGGTTGTGTTGCTTCTTCCACCCAAAGGGCTTGGGCAGGGCAGACTGGACTCCAGTCTGCCAGATGAAGTGTTATGGGCAGAGCAGGAGTGAGCCTTGTATAGAAATCACTGGTGGGCTGCCAGGGAAAAGTCTATTACTTGAGTCTTGATGGATAGCCAAACAGCCCTACTGCCTGTGAGGGAATCCGTTGGCTCCAGTTGCTCTCCTCTCTGCCTCGTTTCCTTCATAATTCCTCCTGTGATGGCAAAGTGCTCTGTAGAGTAGTCTCATTGCAGCTGATAGCCTGAGTACTGCTGCAGCCTCATATGCATGCCAGCAACTGTTTCTGATTGTGAATCTTGTGATTGTGTTCTTGTGCCGTAGTGGGAAGCAGTCGATTGCTATTGATGACTGCACCTTCCACCAGTGTGTGAGGCTCAGCAAGTTTGACTCGGAGCGGAGCATCAGCTTCATACCCCCAGACGGCGAGTTTGAACTCATGAGGTATGGCTGGTGGGAATAGGCTGCTGCACAGGTTGGCCTCTGCCTTGGCTGCCATAGGGGAATCATTGGGGGGTTCCCTGCAAGTCACAGCTAAGTATTCTTCACTTGGTCGCTTGCATTTTTGAGTACAGAATGGGCACAAGGGGTGGAGCTTGTAACTGTATTGCATTGATCGTGTGGTAGTGATGATTGACACTCTTCTGCTTGAGACACTGGAGGCCAAATGGTGCCTAAAGATATATAATGAAGGCGCCAGGTAAACCTCCCTGGGGAGAGCATTCCACAAAGGGGGAGCCACTGCAGAAAAGGCTCGTTCTCGTGTTGCCGCCCTCTGGACCTCTTGTGGAGGAGGCAAATGAAGAAGGGGCTCAGATGACAATTGCAGGGTCTGGGTTGGTTCATATGTGGATAGGTAGTCTTTGAGGTATTGCGGTCCTGAGCGGGCTAAGGCTTTATAGGTCAAAACCAGCACTTTGAATTTGGCCCGGAAACTAATTGGCAGCCAGTGCAGTTGGGCTTTGAAGGAAAGCCCTGTTTCCCTCTCCCCAATAAATGTGCATAAGCTCCACTGTTCTCAGCACCCTTTCGCATGCTGGAAATAGATGTGGCTGCCTTTTCAGGTTTTTAAATTGCTTTTCCATTTAATTGTTCTGCAAAGTAGACTGAGAGCAGTTTAATCTAACTGTACTTAACACCTGCTCTGTCGATTATGTCCTCTTTCCTTTCAAAAGCTAACAAGTGGTTTAGCATCAGGCTGTCCTTTCAGATCAAATGTCCTCTCAAGGAGAGGATTTGCAAACTGTGGCATGGCCACCCTCTGTTTCTGTAAGCGAAAGCATATCGGTTTCTTTTCTTGTCACTATTCAGTGGGAAGCCTTCCCCTCCATCCACTAAAGGATATTAAATCTTGACCTTCAGGTATCGAACCACTAAGGACATTATCCTGCCCTTCCGTGTGATCCCCCTGGTGCGGGAGGTGGGCCGCACCAAGCTGGAGGTGAAGGTGGTGATCAAATCCAACTTTAAGCCATCCCTCTTGGCTCAGAAGATAGAGGTAAGTGCAACAAGGGCATCAGGTTTGTGCAAGGCGCAGCAGTATGTTGTAGTGGTTTTGGGAGGGGCTTCTGTGGAAGGAGTCACTTCGCCTCCAACTTGTTAGCCTATGAAAGATGGGGGCAGGGGCTGTTGTCCCTGCTTTTCCCTCTTGGTGCCTGAGTATAGATGCTGCCAGGCCTTTGGAAAGCCTTTGCTTTTTCTGAAGATCAGAGTGCCGTTCTTGGATATGATGCAGGTTTTGGCTGGATAGGTTTGCACTGCAACAGAACCACACTGCTAGTAGCTGAGCATGGCTAGAGTCTTTTGGCATTCATTTCACTATCTGTTGCAAAGGCAGCTGCTCCATATGTGTCCTGGAATGTTCGTTGACAAATGGGAAAAGTTCTGTTGAAATAACAACAGAAATGAGATTTCTGTTGAAATGGAGTTCCAACTACTTCTGTCTTCCAGGTGCGAATCCCAACACCTCTTAACACAAGTGGCGTTCAGGTCATCTGCATGAAAGGGAAGGCGAAATACAAGGCCAGTGAGAATGCCATTGTATGGAAGTAAGTAAGTCCTGTTACACTTCTTGATCTAGGCAACTGTAGCCTAATAAGGGTATTGGTACTGGCAGTTCTCATACTCCCCTCCAGGCGTACCTGATTTAGAGAACAGCTTCCTCTTTATTCCCTTTTTTCATTTCTTAGAATTAAGCGTATGGCTGGAATGAAGGAGTCTCAGATCAGCGCAGAGATAGAACTGCTTCCCACCAACGACAAGAAGAAATGGGCTCGGCCACCGATCTCCATGAACTTTGAGGTATGAGGGCAGAGTCTTTTCCTGGATGGCTGCTGAAGCCACCTATGAATTATTCCAACTCCAAGAAGGGGCAGCATTACTGCAAAAACAAAAGTGCAGTTGAGCACAGGCATTAATTTCTTGTATGCCCCTGTTTAACAGAAGTCATTTGTCAGTGAAGAATCTTTCACCATAGCTTTTGTGTGTATGCCCCCAAAAGTTTTGCTTATCACTATAGGACTTTTCATCCTGATTCCCATTGGTACTTGGCAACTGGCATTCCACAAGGAAACTACAGGGTAACTCTGGAACATGGGGCAGAAGGGGGAGGTTGAGGAAGATCTCAAGTTGTACTGAAAGCAAAATTTGCACATTCCTATCACAGTTCAAGGTGGTGGTTCAGCTAATCATTAGCTACTTATGTATGTCCCTGCTGGGGAATGAACAGGATCCTGCAAGCAACTTGTGTATTTAAATCTGTCTCCCAGTTGTGTGCTTCTGGATAACAGCTGCAGATTTCTTACTGCAATTGTTAAAGAGTAGCCAGCAGTTTGGCTTTTGACTTAAGGAGATCTTCAGAATTGCTGAGGTGGTAGAGAACTAAAAAAGATTCCTGCTATGAGCAGTTTCTTCAGTGCTGTATGATGGGGTGGGCAGCTTTTACCCACGGCATCCAGGCTATAGACTTATTTCTGCTCTCCATCCTTGCTCTCCTTTTGTACAGGTCCCATTTGCACCATCTGGGCTGAAGGTGCGCTACCTGAAAGTCTTTGAGCCAAAGCTGAACTACAGTGACCACGATGTGATCAAATGGGTGAGGTACATTGGCAGGAGTGGAATCTACGAGACAAGATGCTAGCCCTCAGCAGCCAGCTGGCTCCCTTTTCCCCAGCCTCCCTTGGTCTCAAAGTACAATTGAAGAGTATCTCTCTGGCCCCTCCTCCGTACAGAGGCTGGAAGCTAGACTCCTGCAGCTTCTCTGGAAAAAGAACACTGGTGTCTGCTCTGGCTTCAGTCACTGTTGGAGTTTGCAGCTGGCGTTGGGTGGCTAGAGAGCCCCCCCTGCCACAGCTCACTTCTTGCTTCTGTCCCAGGGTATAAAAGGGCCAGTCTAACCGCCACCCCCTTGTGGTCATTCTAGGGAACATCCACCACCATGTGATAAAACCCTCCTCTTCTGTTGGTGTCACTACTTGCATCATATCCTAGTATTTTTGGAAGTTCTTGTGCATATGTACTTGTAGAATAGGCCTGAAAACCATAGGCTGGGCAAACCTTGAGTTGATTCTGGCTCCTGTGCTTGCTATTGCTGTTGTGATTGTTGCTGTGCAGCCAGAGTGGGGCTCACACTTCCTCTCCCTCTTTGTTGTGTAGAGTCCTTGATATGGAGCCCTGCTCTGGGAAGGTTTGTGACCAAAAAGGCTGAGGGTTGGCGCCTGCTCCTTGTGGGGCTGGGGTGGGTGGGCATAGCACAACATTTCAAAGCCTTGGGGCCCTGTTAACGGCTGACAAAGCCAGCACCTTCCCCTTCCCCACCCCCAATCAGAACTACACCCTCCTCCAAAAAGTAAACCCAGCAGGCACATGAGGAGAGGTCAACTTGTCTTTAAAAATCTACAGGTTTTGTCCTCTTAATTTGGAATTGGCCAGTTATGTAATTCCTTGCCTCCATTCTCTTCTCTCTCCCTTGCCCCCGGCCCTTTTTCTTTTGCCCAATCAGTTTATGCTTTCATTTCCCAAAATGCTTTTGGGCCAATAGAAATGCTGCTGAAACCCACAGTCCTCTGCTTCTGATAGTGTGGTCTGCCATTTTGTACACTTGTGATTTGTCCAGTTCTAAACCCAATAAAAATATGTAGAACCAGATTGTTTGTAAGTGGTGCTCTTATTAGGGGAGTCATGGGTTGGACCCATCACCAGACTGTGGCTACCCTGTGCTCTAAAAACTGGGAAGGGACCAAAGCTGCTTCCCTGTTCATTTGCTAGTTGTTGGCCTCCGGCAGAGCTTTCCAAACTTCTCATGTTGGTGACACACTTTTTAGACATGTATCATTTCATGACACAGTAATTCAGTTTTACTAGCAAGCAAGAGGAACCCCTTTCCATGTGGAGCACATTAGCGTCATGTGTGGAGCACATTAGCACGACACACCTACACACACACACTAATGTGTCGTGACACACAGTCTGGAAAGCTCTGGCCTATAGTGTCAGCAATCAAGCTGTATTTTTCAGCCTTGCAGTCATTGCCTACAATTGAGGAGGGAAATCAAAGCCTTGACAGCATTGGCACCTGGGACCACCTCTTCCTTGCCGCCACAGAACTGCCATAAATACACACTCCTGTTACTGACACACAGCTCTCCCGTCTACAAAGGTCATTGCATTAAAGTACAGAGGTTTCTCTGCTAAACAATCCCCACATGACTGCTGTGAAGTTCTTGCCTGGTGCAGGGGATTTCTGGGAAGTGTTCTGCCATGCACTCTCAGTTCTGTTAGGGAGCCAGCCAGACCTGTTGCGCTTTATCTTACCTCATAAGAATAGCATCAATTTCACACTGCAGCCCACCCCTCCCTTCATAACCAGTGATTGGTAGAGGTGGAGAAGAGGTCTTTTGAGTAAAGGGTTTGTTATTACTGTATCACACTGATTGGAGTCATATCCCGCACATGTTGAGGTTTTTTTTTGGAGAGAGTCAGCCTTGGAAGCATTCACTTTTGCTCAAATGTTAGTTTTTGCTTCACTATGGAAATCGGTCAATAACTTTCTCAACAGTGGAAACTGCCTATAAAAACCAGGCAGCCTGCAGGGCATTCTCTGGACATGGCCAGAGTGAATTCTATTGTGCCACATTGCAGTCCTGGACCCTGCAAAAAATGAAACCTTGAAGAGGAGTTTTAGTCACTGCACCTGGAAAAGGGTTCTCTTCATATAACTTTGCTATAGGGCAGCCTTCTCCAACCTGGTTCCCTTTGGGCTCTGATGCAGGCTGCTTTAGTACCAGCTCAACCTTCCTATTAGTATTTTGGGATTTAGTGGCAGTTCACTGAGCCAGTCCACCTCCCCTGCTTTTTCAGGCAAGCCAGAAAGTGGATGCTATCACTCTGCACATTAGGCTGTGGCGTGGAGGTGTTCCTTATGTTGCTGTCGTGAATGGATTCTGGATTCTGCAGCATCATAGAAGGCTCCAGTTGACAATGTTTTGCTGCTGTGAAGGAGCTTCACCACCAGGGGGATTTATGCTCTGTGAAGCCTGCCAGCGCTCTTTGAGCAGTGGGTGGTTGCGCATGCTTCTCTTAGTCTCTCATGGCAAATCTAGCCTGAAAGGTATATGGCATATTATAGGTGATTGGCAGATTACAGGGGAATAAATATCCAGGGTATCGGGTCAAGGCCAGCTAGCGTGGACAGAAACAATGTGATTCATCTCACTGAATGCATCAGCCTATTTATGGGGGTCCCTTCATAAGCCACTTGATTTTGCAGCAGGCTTACCCTGCCAAGGGCAATGTCAAATGCCTAGCAGGCTACAATCTATAGCTGACTTTGGCTAGTTGTCAGAGGTGCCCAATGAATGGCCAGACAGCTTGTGGATTGCAGTGGTCATGCCAGAAGAGGAAAGCTCAGTAAAGTAGAGCCTGCTTATCTTTTGTTACACAACTGCCTCATAGAGTAGGCCAGTTAAGTCCAGTCGCGAACGACTCGTGGGTTGCGGCACTCGTCTCGCTTTATTGGCCAAGGGAGCTGCCGTTTGTCCGCTCCACAGATAGTTTTTCCGGGTTATGTGGCCAGCATGACTAAGCCGCTTCTGGCGCAACGGAACACTGACACCAGAGCAGCGCATGGAAACGCCTTTTACCTTCCCATTGGAGCAGTACCTATTAATCTACTTGCACTTATGGTGTGCTTTCGAAGTGCTAGGTTGGCAGGAGCTGGGACCGAGCAATGGGAGCTCACCTCGTCACGGGGATTTGAACCACTGACCTTTTGATCAGCAAGCCCAAGGCTCAGTGGTTTAGAGCACAGCGCCAACGGTGTCCCTTTTGTTGTGTCTTTAAAAGGGTAAAGGGGCCCCTGACCATCAGGTCCAGTCGTGTCCGACTCTGGGGTTGCGGCGCTCATCTCGCTCTATAGGCTGGGAGTCAGCGTTTGTCCGCAGACAGCTTCCGGGTCATGTGGCCAGCATGACAAAGCTGCTTCTGGTGAACCAGAGCAGCACACAGAAACACCGTGTCTTTACCACCTAGTAATAGCTGCCTCTACTTCCGTCTCAACTCCTAGCCCACCCAGATGGGAAGGAATACAGGGGTGCCCTAGGAAATACTAAATTCCTGAGACAATGCACCCTGTGTTTCCCAGCCAAATCCCTCTCGCTATGCACAGAACCAGTCTACTGCACCCTGTCTTTCCCAGAGATCAGAGCACTTGATGCTTTTTTACGCTCCTATAGCCTGAACCTAAGTGGCTTAGACATGTGGGAGATTCACTAGATTCCCAGATTTTGGCAAACGCACACCGCAGACCCCAGTAGCCAAAGTATATGAAGTTTTATGAATAATAGAAGGAAGGGAAGAAGGCAAAGGGAAAAGCCAGGTTGTTTGTTTGTTTTTTAAAGGGAGTGTTGTGGCTGAAAGCCACCTATCCTGACCTAATAAAAACTGGCTTCTCAGACTATTCACAAGCATTATAACATAGATGGGCATGTTCTGATGGTTGAGGGCAGATGAATGGACCCCAGTAGTAGGGAGGGAATCAGCAGACCCTGATGCAAGGAGCAGGGAATAAGGCAACAACCCAGATTTAAAGGGCTTTCTCTGGCACACTGGTTTGAGTGGTCAAAAGGAGACTGGTGTCATTCAGAGCCTGTGTCACATTTGATGCCTTTGGTGGGAAGGTGCTAGATGCCCCTTGGGGCAGATGGACCTGCCAGACAGCAATGGAAGGGCAAGAGATCAGGCTCGCTCTCTTTTTGTCACAGTGATTATTATAGAGCTCTATGCCGGGGAGACCCAAATTCAACTCCCCACACATCCATGAAGCTCACAGGCTAAGTTAGACTAAAAGTAACTAGCCCAATCTAGTGACCATAAGTATAAAAGGGATGGGGAATATATTGATGTACTCCGGCTTGAATTCCTTCCAGGAAAGGCAGGATATATAAATTAAATAAAAACAGAATCCAATGACTTCCTCACCAACAAACTGGCAATCTCACTTCCAGGCTCAAGTGCCTTTATTTACGTTTTCATGCTGATTAACTGTTAGCATCAGAAAGAAGTTGAATAAGAACAACTAACCACTTCAGATCCTGAAGCTGAGGCTCCAATACTTTGGCCACCTCATGAGAAGAGAAGACTCCCTGGAAAAGAACCTGATGTTGGGAAAGATGGAGGGCACAAGGAGAAGGGGACGACAGAGGACGAGATGGTTGGACAGTGTTCTCAAAGCCACTGGCATGAGTTTGACCAGACTGCGGGAGGCAGTGGAAGACAGGAGTGCCTGGCGTGCTCTGGTCCATGGGGTCACGAAGAGTTGGACACGACTAAACAACAACAACAAACCACTTCAGACTTGGTCCCCTGCTTACAGTGAACCCTTAGTAACTTTCTTAAGTGCCAAACTAGGAATAGGCTAATTTCATCCATCAAAAACCTGTTTTTAGTATTAAGCACCAGAAAGTTAATGCAGGGTTCCCATTATTTCAAGAAGTAAATATCCAGACAGAAAAGTTATTGAGCTTTTGGGAAGGTCCTGCCATGGCTCAGTATCACTAGCAAGGTTTCCTGCTACTCCTGAGTGGGGGAACAACTTTTAGGCACTTCTGCAAACTTGGAACTTTAAATTTAGCAGGGCTTGTGCACCAGATGGAGATGGGACTCTTTCCTTCCTTCCTTAAAAAACAAAACAAAAAACGTCAATTTATCACAGCTCCTCCATAGCTCCTATATTTTAGGTCTGGTCCTAACTCCACTATGATGAGTTCTCAGTCATAGGAAGAAGCCTGGAAGTCATAGGAAGCCTGGAAGAAGAGGAGGTGGGGTTAAAACAGTGCAGGAAACGAGAGGGGCTTTAAAAAAATAGCAAATAATGCCCTCCCCACCTCAATGCAGATTTCAACCAGAGTTTTGCATGCAGGCCAAAGCAGCACAAGTCTTCACTTGTCTGTAGTGTTGATTCTGGCCTTGGCAGCTACCGTATTCTGGGACACTAAGAGGCACTGTGCAAATTCAGAGTAGGAAATGGCAGGTCTTTGCTGAGGAAGAGGGGCTGCACCAAGAATATGCTGCACTCTCCAAAAGCTGCTGGCTGGGGACTCTGCTTGGACGTCTGCATGTGGCAAGTGCTTGCACGGGCTGAGAGAGTGAACATGGGGCACTGCCCCTGTATTGCACCAAAGAACTCATCCATCTGTCAGTGACTGGCAGTGGCTTTCTGGGTTTTCAGTCGGGAATCTTGCCAGTACTGCCAAGAGGTGCCTTGCATTGAATTGAGATCTTCTGCATGCTTAACACTAAGCTCTACAATCCTTTCCTTCCACGCGACTGAGGTTTGCTGGAGGACAGCGCCCCCTTCTGTCCTGATCACAGCAGCGTCGATACTTGCTAACTGCTAACAGTTGCTTCCCCCTCCCCTTCTAAGGTTTTCTTTGGCATGCTTGAAGCTCTATTGCTGGTTCTTCCAACAGTAACCCCATTTGGTTTAGCCCCAGAGCTATGTCTGGAAAGGAGAGTTTTGTGACAGTTGGAGCACGGCCAGTAGTGAAGGCCTGGCAACACTAATGTGTGGATAGGCCTTGCCAGACTCTCCCTTTCCCTTCAGACAGGAATAGCAGCAGGTAAGATTAAGGAGGGCATCACCAGGGCTGCAGGACAAGATGCCTCTCATGCCTGGGAGGGTGGGATAAGATGTACTCTTTGCATGAAGAATGGTGACCAAAACACTTAATTCAGAAGCGAAACAGAATTAAGGCTGTAAGCTCAGTTCCATCTACGTCAGTTTTGCATAATGCATGTTCTGCTTTTTTGGAAACATTTTTGTTCGTGGTGCTCCTGTTCCAGCCCTCTTGCACCTTCACCCTTCCAAAGCCTTAGTAGTAGTAGCAGTAGTTGTAGTAGTAGTAAAAAGGTAAAGGGTCCCCTGACCATCAGGTCCAGTCATGTCCGATTCTGGGGTTGCGGCGCTCATCTCACTCTATAGGCTGAGGGAGCCGGCGTTTGTCCGCAGACAGCTTCCGGGTCATGTGGCCAGCATGACAAAACTGCTTCTGGCGAACCAGAGCAGCGCACGAAAACGCTGTTTACCTTCCCGCCGGAGCGGTCCCTATTTATCTACTTGCACTTTGATGTGCTTTCGAACTGCTAGGTGGGCAGGAGCTGGGACCGAGCAACGGGAGCTCACCCCATTGCAGGGATTTGAACCACCGACCTTCTGATCAGCAAGCCCTACAGGCTTCCCCAAACTGCGGCCCTCCAGATGTTTTGGCCTACAACTCCCATGATCCCTAGCTAACAGGACCAGTGGTCAGGGAAGATGGGAATTGTAGTCCAAAACATCTGGAGGGCCGAAGTTTGGGGATGCCTACCCTAGACTCTGTGGTTTAACCCACAGCGCCACCTGGGTCACCCAGGTGTAGTAATAGTAAATAATTTATGCCCTGCCCATATGGCTGGGTTTACCCAGCTACTTTGGGCAGCTTCCAACAAAATAGTCAAAATATAATAAACCCTTCCCCCCTTTCTGACCTTGCTGTACAGCTTTCTCCTCTTTATCCCTTTTCCTGTGTTTCAGCACCAAAAATATTGCAGCAACAGATGAGAAAGGGTGGCAGCTTTAAGGCTGTAGGGAGGCAATAGAGAGTTCTATGCTTGGTCCGCCAGAAGGTTCGTCAAGCTCTGCAACCTGCCACATCTCGGAATCTCAGCCAATACAGCCAACAGCTTTCTGTTGTTTTGTTCCTGACATCTGGTATTCAAAAGCACCTTGTCTGCACAGGTCCCAAAAGGCTTTTGCGGGTAGGCCCATCCTCTCTGGATTTGACTGAATCTATCAAGAAAAGAACAAATACAGTAGTGGCTGTCACCACACTGGCTGTGGCAAACTGTGGGGTGGTCCCAGCCTGGTGGTTGAGCATCTGCTTGGCATGCAGAAGGCCTCAGAGTCAACCCCCAACATCTCAAGGGAGGGCTGGCAAAGATTCCCCGTCCGCAACCACAGAGAGCCATCGCCAGTCCGAGCAAACACTCCTGGGCTGGGTGGCAGCTTCCTGTGTAATTTCATACATTCGTTGTGCCTTTGTGGTTGCGGTGCCTAGGAACTGGGATGTTGGCGGTTCTCTGGATTGTAGGGAAGAGATGGGAGTCTGCAGCTGGAAGTTCCAGCAGGCGCCTGCTTTTGTTCCTGTGTATTTTGGACAGATGGATCCAATCTGGCGAGGCTGGGGGCTGGCTGTCTTGCGGCAGCAGCAGGGGCTCCTTTTTGCAAGGCTGGACATCTTCATGGGGTAGGCGGCAGCGATGGGCGAATCCTAGAGGCGCAGGACGTTGGCAGGAGTGGCCTCCATGCAGAGTTCTGGACTTCCCTCAGCTCCGAGACCCCCTGTGTGCCCCAAAATGTCAAAGTGGGGCTGGGCAGCAGCAGTAGCCGCTGGAGCAGCAGTTGTATTTGTTCTGTTGCCTGCAGCTCCTTGGATTCTGCAAGATGTGGAGGCAGAGGTGAGTTAGGGGGGCTGTGCTTGGCAAGGGAAGCTGATGGAATGTGGTCAACAGGAATTGGGGGGAAGGAATTTAGAGGGGGGGTCTCTTCGCTGCTAGATCGGAGCAGCTCTCTACAGAGAGGAAACCATTGTCCCTGGAAAGGGGATGCAAATGAAACAATAACTCCACTCAGTCAGGTTCATGGTGGAGGGAGGAGAGGTTGCAAAGACTTTTGCAGGGCAATCCTAGGCATGCCTGCTACTCAGAAGGAAGGCTTACTCCCAAGTGAGTGTGCACAGGGCTGCAGCTTCCAATTCCTTCTTCCACACACACTTCCCTCCCCCCCCCTCCCTGGTAGCTTCTCACAACCCCCTTTTCCTGGACAGCCTCAATTTGTTGGAGTCAGAGAGGTGGGAGGCTCCCAAACAGTAGGCATAGCTGTCAAGTTTTCCCTTTTCTGGCGAGGAAGCCTATTCAGCATAAGGGAATTTCCCTTTAAAAAAAGGGAGAACTTGACAGCTATGACGGTGGGTGAGGAAGGTGGGTGAACCGACCAGGAGGAACAGCATTTGCATAGCTTGAGGTTAAGGGGAGTAGTGTGTGTGAGAGGGGGTGGGTGGGAGAACATGGGATCCTCCAATTTTAAGACTAGAATGGGACTTTCAGCTGGAATGGCTCAAAATATTTGCTGAATGGCCTCCCCTGCCCTTGCTTTTTTGCAGGGGGACGAAGCAGCCAAATCTGTTGTGGCTTCTGCTACTTGGCAACCCAACAAAGGCTTGGCCAGAAGGAGGCGCTATGCAATCAACCCTCTAGGCTACAAATGGGACCATGTGAATCTGACCTACAAGTGAGCATGTTTAATTGGGGTGGGGAATCAATAGCCTGGTTATTGCAGGCTTACTAAATACAGTTTCACAGGGCAAGTTATTGTTATAAGAATTTTATTTTTGGAGCTGTTGTGTTGCTCTGTACTACTAGATTTGATGCTTTCCATCTCTGCTTGACAACTGGACTACCTCTCGGTGGGGCTCCTCCAGACAATCTGTTTTTTGAGCATTCATCCTGATTTGCTTGTGCAAAGCTTCCATGGGGGTTTAATGTTGTCCGCTGTTCACTAAGCATTTGTTCTGATTGGTTTTCAGGGAAGTTAAATGACAATGAACATTTGTTGTCATTTGCTTTTGTAGCAGTTATACATCTTATCATCAAACTATTTCACCTCTTTTATTCCATTTCTCCATCACTTTCCTAACTGCAAAAATTCATATTTTAAAAAGTGGATTTTTTTGTGCCAGAGTGTGGGAAAAAAGTGAGCCAGGAAGGGCTGGGCGATGGGCTCCGTGGGGTGGTGAATGCTTCCCTCTGTGAGGGAGTCTTCCCAGACCTGCTTAAAGAAGCTGCTATTAAACTGCTTCTTAAAAAACCATCTTTGGACCTGGCCAATATGGCCAATTATTGCCCATTTTTAAATCTTCCAATCTTGGGCAAGGTGATTGAGCGGATGGTTGCTGAATAACTCCAGACACACTTGGAGGATGTGGACCATTTAGATCCCTTCCAGTCGGGATTCAGGCCTCATCATGGGACTGAAACTGCCTTGGTCACACTGGTTGATGATCTCCGGCGGGCTAGGGAAAAAGGTGAGAGCTGTTTCCTAGTTCTGTTGGATCTCTCAGCGGCCTTTGATACCATCGACCATGACATCCTTCCAGACCATCTAGAGGAGTTGTTATACAGTGGTTCCGCTCCTTCCTCCTGGGCCATGTCCAGAAAGTGGTGTTGGGGGATGAGTGTTCAGACCCCTGGGCTCTCACTTGTGGGGTGCCTCAGGGTTCT
Organism: Zootoca vivipara; assembly: GCF_965207765.1. NCBI lineage: Eukaryota > Metazoa > Chordata > Lepidosauria > Squamata > Lacertidae > Zootoca > Zootoca vivipara. The sequence goes on along the minus strand of NC_142588.1, from coordinate 91,340,957 downwards.
GTCCTCTCCCCCATGCTTTTTAACATCTATATGAAGCTGCTGGGAGAGATCATCAGGGGGTTTGGGTTGGGTGTTTATCAGCATGCGGATGATACCCAGCTCTATCTCTCTTTTAAATCAGAACTAGTGAGGGCAGTGAAGGTCCTGTGTGAAGGTCTGGAGGTGGTTGGAGGATGGATGGCAGCTAACAGATTGAGGTTGTATCCTGACAAGACAGAAGTATTGTTTTGGGGGGACAGGGGGTGGGTAGGTGTGGGGGACTCCCTGGTCCTGAATGGGGTAACTGTGTCCCTGAAGGACCAGATGCGCAGCCTCGGAGTCATTCTGGACTCACAGCTGTCCATGGAGGCGCAGGTCAATCCAGGGCAGCTGTCTTCTAGCTCCATCTGGTACGCAGACTGAGACCTTCCCTGCCCGCGGACTGTCTTGCCAGAGTGGTGTATGCTCTAGTTATCTCTCGCTTGGACTACTGCAATGCGCTCTACATGGGGCTACCTTTGAAGGTGACCTGGAAACTACAACTAATCCAGAATGCGGCAGCTGGACTGTTGACTGGGAGTGGCTGCTGGGACCATATAACACCAGTCCTAAAGCATTTCAATGGCTCCCGGAGAAAGAGAGGTGAGTAGCATCACCAAAACAATACTGGTGTCTTGAGCTGATTAATCTGTTTAGCACAGGCACCCCCAAACTGTGGCCCTCCAGATGTTTTGGCCTACAACTCCCATGATCCCTAGCTAACAGGACCAGTGGTCGGGGAAGATGGGAATTGTAGTCCAAAACATCTGGAGGGCCAAAGTTTGGGGATGCCTGGGCTAGACTGACCCTTTGAGGATTGTATCCTCCCTACAGCGCCCCCTGGTGGAAGAACCTGCTAGCAAAATAGTTTGAAATCAGCCCAGTCTTCCGCTGCTCATAATGTTCCTGGTTATGCTTTCCCCCATGCTTGCTCTCTGTACCTCTTTCTGGCTGCAGGATTGTACAGTTCCCCAGCACCCTCAACAAGGCAGACACCGAGCGAGCCATAGCGAGCGCCTTTCGCATGTGGAGTGATGTTTCTCCCCTCAGCTTCCGGCGCTTGGCCCCTACCCAGCTGGCAGACATTACTATAGGTAGGAGCTGCAGTATGAAGCCATCCCTAATGCACGATTATTGTCTCAGGAATATGTTGCCCAAGATGCGTGCAATTACACACCAGTCTGGAGGGGCTACTGCTCTAAATCTGCCCATCACCCAATTCCCTTACTGTCATTCATTTTCCCACCAGCTCCCCTGTCATGGTAGAGAGCAGTTTAAGAGTCGCTTTTCATATTCCAAGTGGTAAGTGAAGTTGTTGCTTCTGGAAACGGTTTCGAGAAGCAGGTAAGATCCTCAGGCTCTCCCAGCTGCTGCATCAAGACAAAGGCCCATCTAATCCAGCATCCTGCTCTCGCAGTGGCTGAATAGATCATATAAATGTAGAGTTGGAAGGGACCCGGGGCCGCCCAAGGTTTACCTTGCCTGGGCTGGTTCACTCCAGTGGAGATCCCTCTGTGGGCTGGATCATGCGTGCACCCGCGATTTCCGGTGTCTGTGTCTGCGCATGTGCAGATGCAATTTTTGGCACAGCGGAAGCAAGGTCCTGCGCTGCGCTGCGGTGGTTTAGCGCAGTGGGTGGGAACTCACTGAATGGGTGGCTCGGTTCAGGGGCAGCTCATGGGCTGGTTAAACGACCCTCGTGGGCCGCTTGTGGCCCATGGGCCTTAGGTTGCTGACCCCTGATCTAGTCCAACCCCCTGCAATGCAGCAATATGCAGCTGTCCCATACATGGATCGAACCTGCAACTTTGGCGTTATCGGCATCACACTCTAACCAAGTGAGCTGGTTAGGCTGGTGCCTATGTGAAGCCCCGAGGCAGGACCTGAGGGCAACAGCAACTGGCATTCAGGGCCTTACTGCCTTTGATAGGGCAGGTATATCCTAGAAGGGGTTGAGATCTTCTTGTCTCCAAGATCTATCTCTGCATATCACATATGTGACTGTAGTGGCGCCATTTTGATTTTTATTCCACATGTGAAAATGTTCAAGGTTGGGACTGCCTGGAAATATTAGAAAGTGCCTGTGATGGTGCCCAGATGCAGTGGGTTGGGCTGCCTTGTTCTCCCAGATGTGGATTTAGCTCAGCACAACTGGTTCCCTTGCCCTGGGCAAAGTGCTGAGGCAAGTGCCACAGGGCCTTGCAAGTATGACACAAGGCATGTGCAGAATGGAAGGCGAGAGGGGGACGGGGGGACACGATGACCAAATTTTGACCTTGCACAGGGTACCGCTGAAATTTGAAAGACTGAAGTCCGCTCCTGGTGCTTCTCTAGCTCCCCGCCCCCCTTTGCTACTGTTTTAACATCTCTTCCAAGCTGCTTCTGGCATAACCCAAAGAGCGGAAGAGAGACTTCCCCTGGCAGATTTATTACATCTGGACAAGTTGGAGAAAGTTCAAAGGAGCTCAGCAGAGATGAAAAAGGCAGCAGAGGGAATGGAAGACACATGGAGAGAGGCAGCAGGAGTGGGATTTATTTAGCCTGCATGCAGGAGTGTGGGAGAACAAGAGAAAATGTTGGTCTAAATGGGTGGTTGTTACTTTAAAAGAGGGGCTGTAGGAGAATGACTTGTGTCTTGTGTTTCTGAAGGGAGATTTGGCAAACGACAAATATCCGACATAAAATAAGTTGGGGATTCGTAGCCCTGTTTTAGTTCAAGGAAAAGGTTTGTAGAGGTTGCCAACACGTTGCCTTCCAAATGTTGTGGGCAACCATTCCCATTGCCACTGGCAATGCTGGCTGAAGTGGATGGGCTGTGGGAGAATCATGTAGTCCAGCCTCCTGCAATGCAGGAATCTCAACTAAAGCATCCCCGACTGACAGTCATCCAACCTCTACTTAAAAACCTCCAAAGAAGGAGAATCTGTTATTCACATTCTTTTATTCTGTGAATTCTATAGTGAAGAACGAACGCGACTCATTTTACCCCATTATCAAAATTCAAACCCTTGCAATATTATCTGGAATTCTCCCCCGAAACATTACATAAATTCCTTTTGGAAGATTCTTTGAGCTCAGTATCCTATGCTGTGGCCAAATTTTGCACCTTAGCTATTAAAAAACGTAAAACTCTTTTATTGAATAACATATTATAACAATTTGTCCTGCCCTCTGACGATGATATTGCTGCTACAGTTTTTAGTTAAACCTCTTATTTTTTATGGTGTTTTATTCCTCCGGACCTGTATTTTAAGTACTGTACATTTAATTAGTATATTGGCTGTTAAAACCCCATATGAGTCATTTTTATTGTTTATGTAGAGAATTATGCAGAATTTCTGGTTTGATATGCTGGCTGTTTGCCGTAATAAACACTGACTGACTGACTGACTGAAGGGAATCGGCTCCACTGTCGAACAGCTTTTACTGACAGAAAGTTCTTCCTGATAGCTAAGCTTGGTAGAGCATGAGACTCTTAATCTCTGGGTTGTGGGTTCAAGCCCAGCAGAAAGTTCTTGCATTGCAGGGGGTTGGACTAGATGACTCTTGTGGTCCCTTCCAACTCTACAAATTCTAAGATTCTATGTTTGCGGCAGTGGCCCAAAGGGCCACAATCAATGCGATAATGTGCACCCCTGTAAATCCTTGAGTGTGCTTCTAATGGGGAAGTTATGGTAGCCTGTCACTTTAAGAAACTGCTGATTTTGCAAGTTGCCCCCTCCCCAATTGGGGCAGAAATACAGCTAGTATGTAAATCACAAAGCTACAGCACAAAGCTGGAACTTAAGTTGCTACATGACGCAAATGGCTACACGTAACACAGGTTCCCAACATGAACACTAACACAATGTATTCATGCAAGGTCATAGCAGAACACGGTGGGAATCAGACCTTAGTCAGCAGCATAGCTGCCAAGTTTTCCCTTTTCTCGCGAGGAAGCCTATTCAGCATAAGGGAAAATCCCTTTAAAAAAGGGATAACTTGGCAGCTATGGTCAGCAGAAACAGCCAATGCTTATGCATTTGATTGGTCTAACAACTTAAATGAGGTAATGATGTATATGACTGGTGGAAATTGAAATTGAAATGCTTTGTTTGAAACTTTATAAATACCACTGCCCGGACCACTGGCCGGGGTTGAAACCTTTGCGGAGCTATCCCATTGTAACCTATTGCTGTGCAATAAACAACGTTGGACTCCTAACTCCTCTCGTTTCTGAGTTTTATTGGCGTAATCTCAGATAGGCTGTTTTCTGGCTTACTTCATGTTTAGTTGGAATCTCCTTTCTTGTAACTTGAATCTATGGGTTCGAGTCCTCACCTCTGCAGTTTATTGGATGGTATTAGATTGGCCTAGGAATGCTGGGAGCTGCTGTCCAAAATACCAGGTTGGCAAATCCTCTGCCAGGTTCTCTCTCTCTCTCTCTCTCTCTCTCTCTCTCTCTCTCTCTCTCTCTCTTCCTCTGCTTATCTTACCTTGCCGGATCGTTGGGATAAATGGCAGAACTTTACGGGAGCAAATGCTAGCAATAACCAAGCCCTCTGTCTTCTTGGCTACCGCCGAGCAGGTTTCTACACGTTCAACCACACCGACTGCTGGTTCTCCCCACTGCACCCTTGCTTCGATGGGCTCAATGGGGAACTGGCCCATGCCTTCCTCCCTCCCCGCGGCGAGATCCACTTTGACAATCATGAATTCTGGATTCTGGGACGCTCCCGCTTCAGCTGGAAGCAAGGTACCGTGCACAAAGTAGCGCTTACACGTTTGGGTGAGGGCAAGAGAGAGTATGTTTTTTGCTATGGGGTGGGGAGCCAAATGTGGCCCCCCCCGGCCTCTCTAGCTAGCCCTTGGAGAGGAGGCCATGCCCCCTCTTTCCAGACCACAACTTTGCATCTGCCTCAAATGTCTGAACTGTGATTTTGCCTCTGCCTTATCTGAACGGAAGGAGTCTATGTGTAGATACACTTGACTTTTGTGTGGCTTGAATGCACCTTACTGTACAAAGCAGGGGCCACATTCACCCCATGTTAACTCTCCAGTGGCCGCATCCAGCAGTGAATGTGGCCACTGGCTCTTGCACACTTACACAGACCCTCAGATACGCAGCCCACTTTCTGCCCCCATGCAGATCTGTTGAGGGGAGGGTTGAGGGCTGAAGTCTAACAACACCACTATTTCAAAATATTAAATGGTATATGCTTTTCAATAAACAAACATTTGGAAGCCTAGAGGTTCTCCATCCCTCTCAGAAAAAGTGAGACTGGTGCGATGTTGTTCCAGAGGTTCCTATAACTTTCTGCGTGGGCTTCTCTTTGGAGCTGGCCTGCGGAGATGCCAGGCAGTGGTGGCAGAGGAATTCCGGTCCTCTTCTTCTTTTTCTCGCCTTTTCTCTTTGGCAGGCGTCTGGCTGAATGACCTGGAGCAAGTAGCAGCTCACGAGATTGGCCATGCCCTGGGGCTCTGGCACTCCCGGGATGCCCGCGCCCTCATGCACCCCAATGCCACCTACAGTAGGACATGGCGCATTGGCCAGGACGACGTCTGGGCCATACAGCGGCTGTACGGTGAGGAGCACACCTGGCAGGCGGTTCCAAACCAGTAAGCTCCAACATCTGGTACCAGTAGACTTCCCCGTTCAGTTTGGGAGCAGTTGCACTGTTATAGGGCAACTGTCCTGTGCAGAGATTGTCACTCCTTTGCCACTCATGCCTCACCTTTTCTCGGGTGCTGAAACAGGATGGGCTGCCCCCGGTTCCACAATATGCATCCTACATAATATGTACGATAAGCACAGGGAGAATTCACAACAGCTGTTATTGGTGGTAAGAATATAACCCTCCTAGATTAGCTCTGTAGTGGGTTTGCTAAATTATACAAGCAGGCAGCTGTAGGCCAGAGGCAGAGAGAGTCAGCAATCCAGCTCACAGTCTTATGCAGCTGTTTCTGCTGTCAGAATCCTTTTGGCAAACTTTCCCAGCCCACCTCCAAACTCCAGTTCCGATTTCTGCCCGAATGCAAACTTGTTTCATCCCTCTCAGCCCTTAATCTGAGCCTGACTTTCAGTTCCAGTTGAGGCAGGAAGGGGCAATGCCTCTCTAGCTGGCCTGGGCAGGTTGACGGCCTGTTTTGGACTAGGTTGCAAGAAGCCTTTGAATAGTATGTCTACAACTCCTGTTGGGCCAGAACTAAAAGAAGGCACTTGTGAGGTTGGATGACCACAGAGGAGCAGTCATGCTAGCCTGTTTTAGCAAAAAAAATATTGTGGCACCTTACAGCCAAACAGGTTTATTATGGTTTTATAGACCATAGTCCACTTCATCCAATCCAGGATGGCTACGTTCTCTCTCCACTGTCAGAGGCTCTGAGTACCAGTTGCTGGATATCTCGAGTCAGGAGTTGTTGCACTCAGGCATTGAGACACCTGGTTGGCCACTATGAGAACAGGATGCAGGAGGACTTGATGGACCTTTGGTCTGATCAAGCAGGGTTCATTTTCTTATCTTAAGTTAAAGGTAAAGGTAAAGGGACCCCTGACCATTAGGTCCAGTTGTGACTGACTAGGGGGTTGCGGTGCTCATCTCGCATTATTGGCCGAGGGAGCCGGCATATAGCTTCCAGGTCATGTGGCCAGCATGACAAAGCCGCTTCTGGCAAACCAGAGCAGCACATGGAAACGCCGTTTACCTTCCTGCTGTAGCGGTTCCTATTTATCTACTTGCATTTTTGACATGCTTTCAAACTGCTAGGTTGGCAGGAGCTGGGACCAAGCAACGGGAGCTCACCCCGTCACAGGGATTCGAACCGCCGACCTTGTGATCGGCAAGCCCTAGGCTCAGTGGTTTAACCCACAGCGCCACGCAGGTGTTATATACACACAGGTGTAGAGAAAAACAACTTAAACACTGAGGGCAAGTGAAAATGAAATGTAAGGATTACATCAAAGCTTAAATGTGTGCAAAAATAAGAACTGTGAGTTAATCAACATTTGTAGTGAGAGGGGAAACCATTATCACTATTTAAGCCAGAGTTGATAGAAATGAATTTGTTCATAAATTTTAATTCAGCTCCTCTACTCTTGCAACTTGAAACCTCCTCTGCTCCCTGAAGCCAGATCTGTTTCAACCAGGGCATAGAGACAGCTGCTTTACGTGTGACCCCCCCCTCCTCAATTTGCAGGCTGTGTGGATGAGAAGAGGCAGTGCCAGCTGTGGGCCAAAAAGGGCTTCTGCACACACCAACGGCGAGCCTTCATGAAGAAGCACTGCCCCAGGATCTGTAATGCCTGTTTTGGTGAGACCAGGAGCTGCTTGCTGCTCTCGAACTGCAGCAGGCTCTCTGATTTTTTTTTGAAGGGGGGGGGAGTGAGGGTTTGTTGTGCAAGAGCTCCAAATCAGCTTCGATTATGTAACCTGAATTTGAATCCCACCCCAAAATAGCAACAGTCATTTCTGTCTCTTTCTTACAGAGCACCCCACGGCCACCACCGCCTCCTCCCTGCCTGTTCGGCCGTCGCGCGTTCACACCAGATACATCTCCAAGGGCAAAGTCATCACCTTCCGCTGTGGATTGAACTCTTCCAGGTTGCGCTTGCAAGCCAGGTAAGAATCCCTGTGTGTATTCTCAAGCAGACTGTGCAATAATGGCCAGTGCGGGAAATAATATTTGCCTCCTGACCTGAGCACGGTGCGTGTTTCTTTTAGAGCTCTGGAGGAGTAAGAAACCCTGTGTTTTCTCTCCCACCCTGCCCAAAGCCTGCAGCAATCCAGCCACTTGCCCACCTCCCTAACCCAACTTCTCTCTATGGCCAGTGGGACAGAATGGTGGGCCTGAAGTTGGGGTGGTAAGCAACGGGGTTGGAGGCAAGATATAGGAGAAACATCTCCCTTCACTGCATGCTGAGAGCACAGTCCGAAATATGTTCCGAAACATTTAAAGCAAGCAGCCTAGGAACCTTTTGTTATAAGAATTCTAAGGTCTCAAATATAAAATAAACGTTCAGAAATGTACAAGGCAAGCATGTGTCTGAAATAGTACAGGAGAGCAATCCTGAAGCCATTTTGTCTCTCCCAAACCATTTTGTATCTCCCAAATTGACCTCAATATATTTCTCTGCAAGGAGGGAGGCAATGGGGAAAGCCTTCCTTTTGTCTTTTTGCTTACAAATCCTGTCTTAAGGGAGTATTTGTGAATAGGGTGAGCCTGTGACCTGGATTCAGGAACTAAAAGTACACTAGTTACAGGTAGGTAGCCGTGTTGGTCTGACGTAGTCGAAACAAAATAAAAAAAGTCATTCCAGCGGCACCTTAAAGACCAACTAAGTCTACTTAGTTGGTCTTTAAGGTGCTGCTGGACTGAATTTTTTTTTAAAGTACACTATTAACCATCACAAAAGAATGGCCAGGCTACCCAGGTAAAGCAATCAGTGACCATTATCAGGTATCCTGGCAAACAGGATATCTGCTGTAGACTGCCTCCCATGATGTATTTGTGCTGTAGACCCGCCTCCTTCTGTGATGTATGTATGATGTTTTTTTGGGGTGGTGGTCTTGAGCTACAGGGTGGGCAATTTCAAAAGTCTATATTAGGGCTTGAACACCATTGTTTGGGGTTCCTCTCCTCCTTCCTGTGTGTAATGAGTGAGGACCCTGTTGCAACAGTTTAATAAAGATCAGGCTTACTAGCTGCTTTGCTTCTCAATATTCTCTGGTTGGCATCTGTTATTTTCTCCTACCGATAGAGAACCCCCCCCCCTAAGGAAAAAGGAGCCGTTCCCCCCCCATAACACTTTGTTCCCCCAGGGTGGCATTCCCCATGGGCTACATTCTGGCGGTGGCAAGGACTGAACCCCAAAGTGCCAGAGGCCAGACAGGAAGTGACCAGGGCACCCCCTTTCCCCACACCTTCCCCCCACTTGCATGGAATTAGGCCAAGGACCACATGGAATTTTGTCAAAGGCCACATGTAGTTCTTGGGCCACGGGTTGCCCACCCTTGATTTAAATTGATGGTACTCTCACACCCCTGCCAAACTTTATGCTGAGATTCATAGAATCATAGAGTTGTAAGGAACCCCAAGGATCATCGTGTGTAACCCCCCGCAGTGCTGCAACATGCATCCGTACGAAGATCGAACCTGCAACCTTGGCGTTATCAGCACCACGCTCTGACCAACTAAGCCAGGGGTCAGCAAACTTTTTCAACAGGGGGCCGATCCACTGTTCCTCAGACCTTTGGGGGGGGTGGACTATATTTTTTTTGGGGGGGGGGAAATGAACGAATTCCTATGCCCCACAAATAACCCAGAGATGCATTTTAAATAAAAGGACACATTCTACTCCTGTAAAAACATGCTGATTCCCGGACTGTCCGCGAGCCGTATTTAGGCGGCCTTAGTTTGCCTACCCATGAACTAAGCTAACTGGTCTTTGCTTGCTGTCACTTATGGCAAGTGTTAAGGTCTTATTGTTTAATAAGTTATTGGTTAATATAAGGCAAGGTCATTCACTTTGTAGGTCCAAAGCAAGAAGCTGTTAGCCTGCTCATCAATAAATACACAGCAATGTAGGAAAACAAGAGTAGCCAGAAGCTAAAGGGTGGAGTGTTTGCTCCAACCCGCAAGAACTGGAGACAATACTGTATTTAACTCACAATTACCAGTTACTGCAGTGAGCACCAGACCTCAACGTTACCACATGTGGATAAGTCCCTAATGAAACAAGACGCTGTTAGGTGACAGAATACATATGGGAGGGTAATCCCACATTTCCCTAGCCTGAAGTAGGGAAGTTTGCCACCCTAGCATGTGAAATGTGAATTGTGGGGCTGAGCTAGTCTCCTCCCTCTGACTCCTGCCTTTTCCCGCTTCCAGCTGGTATAAAGATGGGGAGCCGCTCTCTCACTCGCTGCCAGGCTTCGAATTGCTGCCCAGCCAGGACCTGCGAGTCGTCGCCACTGAGTTCAGCGAAGGGAGGTACGCCTGTTTGATCCGCCGCGGCAGCAGGACTCTCCGGGTTAATTCCTGGCAGATAAAGCTCAAGCCCAGAAGTCATTTGCCTCCCAAGATGGGCGCGCAGGGGAGAGCATGAACAGGAGCAACATTGTGTGAGGTGTGTTTATAGCCCTAGCTGGCTTGGCACTGCCCACTTGGACCAGGCATGGCATCTGCCACTGCAGCCTCTGGACTCGCCTGCTGTGTTGCCAGGTATCTTGATTTGGGAGGCCTTGTGGGGAGCTAACACTAACATGTCCAGAGTTTGGTACAGAACCTGGATGATGTGTTATTTGTCTTCTGAACCCACTGGGTTTTCATCCAGTCACATGCAGAGGCAATAGGTTGAGTGTTTGTTGCCCGGGGCCTTCTGCATGCAGAGCAGATTCTCTACTACTGAGTCTCACAGCTCTTGCCACTTAAAAACAACAACTGTTTAAACCAACATTATTCCAAGACCTGCAGCAGGTGTGGGGAACTTGTGGTCCGCCTGATGTTGTTGGGCTCCAATTCCCATCAGCCCCAGCCAGCTTGCCTAATGGTCAGGGAAGATGGGAATTGGGAGTCCAACAACATATAGAAGGCCACTGCTTCTCCATGTGTGTGCTGCTATCCCTGAGAAAAATTTCTTCATGTGAGTACACAGAGCAATCCCAAAGCCATCTAGGCTCATTTTGGAACCTTTCCCAATAGCTGCTTCACTCACAAATTCTTCAAATCCTGTTAATAGATAAACCTCTGCAAAACCGGCCTGGCGAGTATTTGTTAAAGCCAAAGCAGACCTATTGAAAGAGCATCTTTCTGTCTATCAATAGGTATTTACCATTTCAAAGGAATGGACCAGACTAGCAAGGAAAGACAATCAGAAATATGATCACCTATCTTGACAGACAGGAGACAAGCCACACTCTCAAATTTCTGTTGTTTTTCTGCCTTTTTCTGTGATGCTTGTATGATGCTTTTGGGTGGTCTTTAGCTAAGGGGCTGGGCAATTTCTAAAGCCTTTAAAAGTTATTACGCTCCTTTGTTCAGGTCCTCACATCCTTGCAAGGGCGGAGGAGACTTTGTTGCAACAGAAAATTAAAGATCTTCCTTTTAAAATTTCTACTGGTTCCTGCCTCCACTCATCTTTCTCTGACAGACTTGGGGCACACTGAGTCCCTTGATGGAAAGAATAATAATAATACCAATACTAATACTAATAATACTAATAATACTACTAATAATAATACAGTGTGTGGCTTATGGAGCACATAATTACTTGACTCATCTACACTCACACAATTTTGCACCAAGCTCTGGTGAGCGGCCCTCGGGTTTCTCATAAAAAATACAGTAGGCAGCAACTGCTGGACATGAAGTGCCCCACACGAGAGCTCCAAGTGGAAAGCAGCTGCAGGCCGTTTAGTCAAAGGCAGCCACGAATGGAGAGGAGCTACGTAACGTGAAAGGTGCATATGGAAAGCATCCAGGGCCCAGGGGGAGGCGCTTTCCCTGCGCTCTTGCTTATAGGCCGGGTTGGGAGGCTGGTGCAGTGTCTACAGCCATACTACCCTGAACACGCCCGATCTCGTCTGATCTCGGAAGCTAAGCAGGGTCAGGCCTGGTTAGTACTTGGATGGGAGACCGCCTGGGAATACCGGGTGCTGTAGGCTTTTGCTTCCTTTGGCCGGTCGGCGGCCCCGCTTTCAACTCTGCCCTTCCCCTTGCCGCCCGTTTCATGCCAGCTCTTTCAATCTTTCTTTTAATTTGCTTTCCTTCTGACCTGCACCTTTCCAACCTGCTTGCATGTGGAAAGCATCCATGGCCCAAACTGAGCTACGCCGAGAATTGCTAGGCCAAAGGCTGACCACCGGCAAATGTGCTTGCACCGCTGGAGAGCGCCAACTGCTGGACATGAAGTGCACCACATGAGAGCTCCAGGTGGACAGCATCCGCAAGCCATTCAGTTAAATTGTATTGAAAGGCAGCCACCAACGGGCAGGAAGTACGCAACGTGAAAGCTGCATGTGGAAAGCATCCAGGGCCCAAAATGAGCTAGACCGAGAATCGCTAGGCCAACGGCTGGCCGCCCACAAACGTGCTTGCACCACTGGAGAGCGCCGAGGGGCTCCGGCCGCAGCTCATTTGGGAGCAGTGGCCCTGCGCCGCCCTAAGGCCACCCCTTTGGCGTGGCGGGAGAAGCACGTGAGATAAGTTGAGTGGGCTAACCGCCGTTGGATGTGACGACTGGGCGTCGCCTGAGGATTTATTATACTGGCCGAGCGGGAGGCGCTTTCCCTGCGCTCTTGCTTAAAGGCTGGGTCGGGAGGTTGGTGCAGCATCTACGGCCATACTACCCTGAACACACCTGATCTCATCTGATATCGGAAGCTAAGCAGGGTCGCGCCTGGTTAGTACTTGGATGGGAGACCGCCTGGGAATACCGGGTGCCGTAGGCTTTTGCCGGTCGGCGGCCCCGCTGGGCACTCTGCCCCTCTACCTGCCGCCCACTTCGTGCCAGGCAGGCGCTGCTGTCTTCTGTTTCGATCTTTCGTTTATAATAATAATAATAATCTTCTAAAAGTCAAATAGTTACTTATTGCCTTGACATCTGCTGGGAGGGCGTTCCACAGGGCGGGTGCCACTACCGAGAAGGCCCTTTGTCTGGTTCCCTGCAACTTGGCTTCTTGCAACGAGGGAACCGCCAGAAGGCCCTCGGTGCTGGACCTCAGTGTCCGGGCTGAATGGTGGGGGTAGAGACGCTCCTTCAGGTATACAGGACCGAGGTCGTTTAGGGCTTTAAAGTTCAGTACCAACACTTTGAATTGTGCTCAGAAACGTACTGGGAGCCAGTGTAGATCTCTCAGCACTGGTGTTATGTGGTGCCGGCGGCCACTCCCAGTCACTAGTCTAGCTGCCGCATTCTGGATTAATTGCAGTTTCCGGGTCACTTTCAAAGGAAGCCCCACGTAGAGCACATTGCAGTAGTCCAAGCGGGAGATAACCAGAGCATGCGCCACTCTGGCGAGACAGTCTGCGGGCAGGTAGGGTCTCAGCCTGCGTACCAGATGTAGCTGGTAGACAACCGCCCTGGACACAGAATTAACCTGTGCCTCCATGGACAGCTGTGAGTCCAAAATGACTCCCAGTCTGCGCACCTGGTCCTTCAGGGGCACAGTTACCCCATTCAGGACCAGGGAGTCCTCCACACCTGCCCGCCTCCTGTCCCCCACCATTGCTTTCCTTCTGACTCGCACCTTTTGAACCTGCTTTTCTTTTGCAAGCCCCTGCCCCCGCCCCCTGCACCGCTCAGGGCGGTTTGGAAGCATTTGAAGTCACAGCTCATCTGAAGTCTATCATTGAGGCAGCAACTGCTGGACATGAAGTGCACTACATGAGAGCTCCAAGTGGAAAGCATCCGCAGGCCGTTCAGTTAAAGTGTATTGAAAGGCAGCCACGAATGGAGAGGAGCTACGCAATGTGAATGGTGCATGTGGAAAGCATGCAGGGCCCAGGGGGAGGCGCTTTCCCTGCGCTCTTGCTTATAGGCCGGGTTGGGAGGCTGGTGCAGTGTCTACGGCCATACTACCCTGAACACGCCCGATCTCGTCTGATCTCGGAAGCTAAGCAGGGTCAGGCCTGGTTAGTACTTGGATGGGAGACCGCCTGGGAATATCGGGTGCTGTAGGCTTTTGCTTCCTTTGGCCGGTCGGCGGCCCCACTGTGCACTCTGCCCCTCTACCCATAGCTACCAAGTTTTCCCTTTTCTCGCGAGGAAGCCTATTCAGCATAAGAGAAAATCCCTTTAAAAAAGGGATAACTTGGCAGCTATGCCTCTACCTGCCGCCCATTTCATGCCAGGCAGGCGCTGCTGCCTTCTCTTTCGATCTTTCTTTTAATTTGCTTTGCTTCTGACTCGCACCTTTCGAACCTGCTTTTCCTTTGCAAGCCCCTGCCCCCGCCTCCTGCACCGCTCAGGGCGGTTTGCAAGCATTTAAAGTCACAGCTCAGCTGAAATCTATCAAGAGGCAGCAACTTCTGGACATGAAGTGCACCACATGAGAGCTCCAAGTGGAAAGCATCCGCAGGCCCCCACTTTTAGTGGGGGCAGTCCAAACTCTAAAATGTCCTAATAGCAGCACTGATCCCACTAGCCTTTACCAGTTTTCAGAGTAAGTGGTCTTTCTTGAATTAGAGATCAATGAGGCAACAACATATTATTGCCTATAATTCTTTTAATAACTGCTGCTTTTAAATTATTTACAGCCAATTTCTTTTTGCGGAAACACTGTCAGAAAAAAGGGATAAATTTAACTATTCAACAGAAATCAAAGTAACCATTTCCTCAGGATCTAGAATTACCATGCCAACAGAAAAAAAATCTACAAAGGTAGCTGGAAGTATTTGGGGGCTTAAACTTGACAGCACAGCTGTTTGGGGTGAATGTTTAAATTCTCCAAATAAACCTCTAATTTTTATTCAGCAGCTAAACATGCCCCTTCTATTGAAGTAACCCTGATAGAGAAAAGGAACTATCAGTGGCCAAAATGCTTTAGAAAAGTTGCAACATCCATCTCCCCCATCTACTTCTATCCCACTCTTTCTTCCCAATGTCTCAACAAATGAAACTGATTTGTAAACATGTTATGAGATATAATATATTTCTGTAACTCAAGAAAACCTTTAATAATAATAATTAAAAAAGAAATGTTGCAAAATGAAAATTAAAGCCTGGCATTTCTCAAAGAAAGCACCTTTTCATGGCATCAGCTTTATGATCATACATTGATAGCAAGGCTTCACCACTGATGTGAAAAGGGACAACTAAAACAACTCTTTATGCATGCCAGGGAATGGCCTGGAATGGCCAGGGTCACTCTGTCACACAGATTAATGGGAAATAACTCCACCCGTCCCGTGTCAGCTCTCTGCCTATGTCAGCTGGAGAGCATCCAGATAATGATGTCGCTGTGTCCTGACGACTTCCAGATAATTCCTTGGCATGCCATGAAAGGTTAACAGGTTTCAGCCCTGACAAAGCAAGAGAGCCCAGGCGGAATACGACAGGTTGACTTGTATATGTTGTGCTCTAGTAGATAACGAGCACTTGATAGTCATTGGAAGGGACAGCTTCTGCCAGAGTCCTCAATTTATAGCACCTGCAATTAAATAGAAAGCAAGCAATTTTAGGCCCTAAAATAGAAGCCATGATAATCCACGCCCAATGTGTCAGGCAAAATGGCTTTGTGATCCCACTAACATAAAGGCCATTATCTCAAAACAGCACCACCGATCCTTCTCACAGTTTACTTGCCCACAGAGATATGCAGGAAGGGCAAAAATATCCCAACAGGTTAAACACTCAAACTGCAAGCAAACAGAATCTGTACCACTCTTTGTTGATATGCATTACAAGAAAACAGAGTTTATACCTTCTTACATATGAGGAGCTGGGGGAGGGTTTTGCAGTTAACGTGAACGAAATGAGCTCTGCCACACTACTGTATTCCTGGATTTAACTTCAGGCAAAGAATGCATTCTCTGAGGAGTTCTTGCTAAACTGAAATTGTAGTAGCAGTTCTAGAGTAATTCAAGACAATACAACAGCAGGCCCTATTCAGATGCTCTACTTCTGCATTAAATCAAAACACACAGTAGCTCTTTCCCCTGGCATTGTACAGGGCTGGTGTCTGTAAGGAGCCTGCGTGCTGCTCCACACATGAAAGCCCCCCTATCTTCCCTGCAGGTGCTTGGACGGGCACCATGTGGAAGGACTACTCAGCACCTGTGACACAGCCCTGCCCCTGCCATTTGACCCAGAAGCAGAACACCTGAATAGAGACTGCCTCAACCGGGTGCATCCACAACAACAGGGGCCCCACATAGGCTTAGGGGAAACAGGAGGATGAAAAGTTGGGGTCGTGTTTTTGGAGACTCTCTGAACACAGGATTCAGATCCAGCCTTCTGCATAGCTTGGCAGAAGGGTAGAGAAGGGCAGGCAGCCGCAGCCTGGTGACCTCCAGAATTGCTGGACTCCTGACTCCCATCAGCCCAGGTTAGCATGGTCAATGGTCAGGAATAACAGGACTTTTATAGTCCAAAGCTTCTGGAAGGCACCAGGATACAGAAGCCTAATCAAAGTCCGCTGAACAGACGGTCCTCTGCAGAGAAACCTGCTGGTCTGAAATCGTGCATCCTTTGCTTACCGGTACTAACACAAACACACACTACGGTTTCTTGCCAGCTAGCAATACTGCAGGAACCCATTTGGGGGCAGCAGAGTGTGCTGAATAGGGAAAGGGACACCTGTTTGTGTGTGTGCAGCGGCGGATGTGTGTGTGCTGCTCTTACCCTTATTAGCTTTCGCTTTCCGCTTCTTTCTCTTCAAGGCCAGCATCCCCATCTGCCGGATGCACAGATGTAGCAGCTTCTCCTGCCTGAGAAAGCACACCCAGGTCAGCAGTGACTCATGCAGAGATTCAGAGGCAGGGCCTTCAAAAGGCAAACAGCTCTTGCACATCTGGAGAGGTGCTGCAGCACAATGGGTAGAGCACATGCTTTGCATGTCAAAAGGTCCTAGGTTCAATCCCCAGTGGCATCTCCAGGTAGTGGTGGGGATGCCCCACCTGAAACTACTGCTGCCTGTCAGTGTAGACAGTACTGAACTAGATGGACCAGTGTTGATTCGACATAAGAAAACTTCCTATGGACCCAAGTGTAAATTGAAACATGCTTCCAATTTCAAAATACAGAAAATAAGAAAGGTTCCTTAACCCTCAGAAGTCTGGGAAACAAGCACAACACACTAACAGAGTAACATTCATGATTTCATCGTTCAAATTAGCCCAATACACTTGCCCCCAAAATATCAGCGACCCACTATAGTTAATGGCATTGTCCCTCAATTTAGCATTCATGTGTCACAATGCTGCTTACCTCTTTAAGGTTGTTTATCTGTTGGTCATAGCTTGTCTGAGCAGCTTCCAGCTGAGAAATGTACCACTGCTGATCCCGACATTTCTGGAAGACGGTTGGTGACCGCACCTGGAACCTGCGGGGGGGGGGGGGGAGGCAGAAGGAGGGGAAGACTTCACAATGCTTACAAAAGTCCCATACAAGAATAATGCATGTTTTATTAGCAGTTGGGTTCTCTACTAAGCTGTGACAGCAACCTTGTGTCACCATCGTTAAAGAAGAATCTGAAAGGAAGGACAGAGCAATATTTAAATTTTTGGGTATCTTTGGAAGTTGATTTGGCTGTAGGATTACCCGTAGTAGTAGAAGGTAGTTGGTAAGGAAGGTAGATATAGGTAAGTGTTAAAATGTGAGGAATCTGTGGTAAAGTTTAGTTTATTAAAATGGTTAAAATTATGATTTATGAAAACTGTTAAAGATGAGTTAAAATGAAAATCAGATAGGGGGGACTCGAGGAAGTCCACATAATAATGTTCAGAAAATGAGAAGCAAAAAGGGCCTCGCAGTAGTAAACGGACTAGAGAAAACCCCTGCACAACTTGTGAATGGACTCAACGGGATTTTATGAATGGAAAATCCCGTTCCCAGCTTCGGACTTCAAATCCGCTGCCCGTTCTCAGCTTCGGACTCCAAAGCTGCTAGGCTGTACAGTACTGAGTTTGCACTCTCAACTGACTTTTAACCGCCGCTGGCAGGGAGAGAGAAGATAAGACAATAGGTGTAAATTCTAAACCGCTTACGTCACAATGGACTGGCTGCGATTGCATGGAAGCGGAACTCGGGGAGCGAAGCAGAGTTCAGCAAGCCGGCCAAACGGCTTGTGAATGCTAAAAAAAAAAAAAAACCCTAATAAAAAATTTAGACTATTATTGACCTGAAAAAATACAACGTCAGCCCTCTTCAGTCAGTAAGGCTAATAATTAGATTTAGCCACATTTTTGAGATAAATAATAATAATAAAATGAACTACAAAAAGAACAGAAAAGGCTACCAGAACTTGGAGGGGGGTGGGGTGGGGTGGATTACGGATGCCACTAAAGGACCCCCTCTGAACAGCGCGCACAAGTCAGGCTGCTGCTACTGCAGCTCGCGCCCGCCCGGGACTCCAAAAAGCACTTTCCTATCTCGCGCCAACTGCGCCCCAGCCAGCCACCTTTTCCGGTGCGCGCGAGACTGACGACACACAGGGTATTCTTGGGAGGGAAAAAGAGAAGGCGGAGAAAGAAGAAGAGGTGGGGAGGGCAAAAAAAAAAAAATTGGCGCG
Organism: Zootoca vivipara; assembly: GCF_965207765.1. Classification (NCBI taxonomy): domain Eukaryota; kingdom Metazoa; phylum Chordata; class Lepidosauria; order Squamata; family Lacertidae; genus Zootoca; species Zootoca vivipara. Next base: position 91,322,730 of record NC_142588.1, on the reverse strand, counting down.
CGCGGGCAAGTTGCAGCTTTGTATATATATTATCTCTCTATATACAGTATTAGAACCCACATAAAGTTTTTATTTTCCTTTTTAAAGGAGAAGGCCACTCCTGAAATATGGTGTTGCGACACTGCAGCAAGCAATGAAGAAACAAAAGCAAAAATGCTTTCCATGAGAACTAGGAAATGACCTCTTTGGACAACAGAATGACCCTTCTTTTCTTATCTCTGTGGCTGTGATCTTCTTGGTGACATTGATGCTGTTAGGCAGCTGAATGTACATGCGTACTCCATCTGTTTCCTTCCCTCCCACCCCTTGCCTCCGCTTGGCCCCAGGCACTGGCAACCCACGCTATGCCACTGCAGCTGTATGAGGCTTGCTTGCTTGGCTAGTCATTTTACCAGTTTGTACTGTTTTTAGTGGTGTGTTTTTTCTGCTTCACTCTGATATTGCAGTATATAAATGGCAGTGCATAAATTATTTTATAGATTAAAAAAACCATGCATACATAATGTGAAATATCAATGCTGCAGGCTGTCTCAGAAAGGTGTGCTGAATACATAAAAAACAATGTTTTACTTCATTCCTCTAGGTGGTGTTTGCAGCCTCTATGGGGCAGGCTGCTGAGAAATAGAGCTATGGAGGCCTTTTCCTAGCCCCTATTTTATTCGTATACCACTTATCTGTCAATAAAAGCTCTAAGCAGTTCACAAAACCTGAGCTGTCCAAAAGACCTGAGACTTGTTGTCCTGCAAAATAAACTTTGGCCTGGCTGCAAGGTGGAGGTTTGGAGTGTGCAAGAGCTACAGTCAGCCCTGGGCTGGGGAGGAGTAAGTGGCCAGTTGGAATAATGGACCATTAATTTATGAATTAGCCTTATGAGCAGTTTTGTCTCCTGATGCAGTTGCTACGCCCAGCTCAGGGTGCCAGTGAGAGAAGAAATAGAAGGGAGGTTTGTAGTGTGTGTGGATAATGTAATTATATAGTTTAGCCACAAGGTGGCACTGGACTTAGTTGTATGGGTGACGTTTCCTGTTGCTCTTCTCTTCTTGTGTGAGACACACAATGAACATTTCTGTCTGCCGTCTCTACTACTATGTACTGCTAGCCTTTTGTGACACAGTACACAATTTGGCCACAGGTTAGGAAAGAGTCTGTGGATGCGTAGAATAGTGTAGATATGGGTGGAGGTGGCTTAATTAGATTTACAGGCCAACCCTAGAGGGCAGTTTCCTTGCCCATTCATTTCTCAGTAGGGCAGCTGGCCCAACCCATTGGGGTGCTGGTGTTGGCTTATAGCCAGAAGGGGTGTGTGTGTGTGTGAAGGAGAGGAGGTGCTGGCTTTGTTGTAATTTGTATTGGACAGGAAGTTTGGTGAGATTTCATTGACCAAAAAGACTTCCCCCAGCGGCCTTAGTTTGCATCAATCATCTGGGATGAAGTCTTTTTGGACTCAAAAATCTAAAGTGGGAGTAAGTGAAAGACATACAGGGGAGGGGAGAGCATAGCTAGCAAAGACTATGATAGTTTTTGTTTCTGTCTCAGGCTGGATTGAGATGCTTTCTTGGTTGTGTAGCTGTTTGGGGAGAAAGCAGCTACTTTGGATCATCACTAGCTTGTGTTAGGAGCGAGCCAGCAGGACACCACACCAAACAAGTTGGAGTTCATCTGAGACTGCGCCTGCATGAAGCTAACTTCTCCCCCTCTTCATGTCTCCCCTGGTTCTGGGAGAAAAGGGTGGGGGAGTTTGTTACAGCAGGAGAGGAAGACACCTGTGACTCTTTGCCAGCTAGACCCATCTCTGTCTCTTAGCCCCCCTCCACTTCTGCTTCAGCTTCTGCCTCTGAGTCTGGACTGTTTTCTGCCACAGACTGCCCCCTATTCATTAAGCCCTGTTACCTCTTCAGTTTCTGAAACATCCTCCTCGCAGTTTTCTCCCTCTTCTCCAACTGGTGTCCCACCCTGGCTCTGAGCCTTCTTCCTTTGCGGGTTCCCCAGCTGGTTCCTTGGGCCATTCCTCTGCGTCCAACCAGTCTATTAGTATATACCAAATTAGACAATTGCTGCATCCAGCTCAGAATCGTCTCTAGTGAATGGCAGCTGCTTTCCAAGGTTTCAGGCAGGGGTCTCTTCCAATCCTACCTAGAGATGCCAGGGATTGAACCTAAATTAAGTTGAGCTTGAAGCTTCACATAATTCAAAAGCACGTCAAAGTGCAAGTAGATAAATAGGTACCACTCCGGCGGGAAGGTAAACGGCGTTTCCGTGCGCTGCTGTAGTTCACCAGAAGTGGCCTAGTCATGCTGGCCACATGACCCGGAAGATGTACACTGGCTCCCTCGGCCAGTAAAGCGAGATAAGCGCCGCAACCCCAGAGTCATCCACAACTGGACCTAACGGTCAGGGGTCCCTTTACCTTTACCTTTATGGCAAAGTTGGTTATGCTTATGAAATACACTTTTCAGTTTGCTTCATGTTAATCTATCCTAGAAGTTACTCAGAGCAAACTGTCTACACAGCGAGGGAGCCTTCATCTAAGGAGCTACCTGCTGTTGCACAAAGGACTATGAAATTGTGCCTTAAGTCCCTTTTACTAAAACATTCTCTTTTTATGTTTGGATGAATAATTGGAGAGTGAGGTGGAATCTCCTCGAAATTTAGCAATGCTGTGCATATGTTAAAATGTCAGCGCGCAATTAAGGCATTGTCCTTTTGCCTGCTCATCTGTGTTTGCTGTGCAGCTCAGGTGTTTTTCTTACGCAATTCTTGTGCAATGGACCTGGAAAAGTGGAGCACCTCCTGCAGAAGATCTTGCATATTGATAACAATTTTTGAAAAGGAAGTATGCCATTCCTATATGTCATGCCAGTGTCTCTGGATTCGATGCTAATTGTACCTAATTGTTATGCAGCAGAACACCCAAGTTGTTTTATGTTGTTAACAATGACTCTAAGAACATGACATCTTCCAGGAGGAATCTAAAACTGACTCAAGGGGCCTCAGAATCTGCTCCGCCACTACCTAGGGACCTAGTCATATGCTAATTGCTAGCTTCAGAAAGGACTGCTGGCTTAATTTGCAAATGTATAGGCTTGCAACAATTGTTTACAGAGACTACCTGGATGTAATGGGAACCTATACACTGCCAAGCAATTTATTGTTAAATGGAAAAATGTGGATGTTGCATGACACATCTTGGCATATTGATTTAAAAGTGTATTTTTCTACATACGAGCTTTGGATTTGACCTTCCTTTGTAAGAGAGTGCTGGTGTATTTTGAAATACACCTCCACATAAGCCCCCATTTGCAATTGACATTTGAAGCCTCTTAGTAGGCTAAAAAACCTGTCCAGAAATTGGATGCAAGTAGGGTTGCCACCTTAGGTCGGACAAAATATGGGACAAGTCCAGGGGTGTGTGTGTGTGAAATGGGGGGAGGGCTAAAATTACTTTAACTGGTGCAGAATGAAATGACTTCAAAGCAATCCAAAGCAATTCCAATGTTGGTCATACTAGAGTAAACCCAATGAAATTTATGGATCTAAGTTAGCAATGCACTTTAATTGCAATGACTCACATCCTCTCCACCTGCTGAATTTCTGCCTATCAGAAGAAAGGTAAATGTAGAAATCTGGCCAAAGAAAGAAAGAGCTGGAGATAGCAACAAATTCTGTTTCTCTCCCTAACAGAGCTTTGCCTCCCCTCCAACATCCCTTTCCATATAACTGCTAATGCTAATTCATTCACTCTCTCTCTCTCTCTCTCTCTCTCTCTCACACACACACACACACCATAGTCAGACACGTTCACCCAACAACTAGGGTTACAGCTTTTCTTGTCACAGATTAGGGTTGGTTTTTTTTTATAGCATTTATAGAATCACAGAATTGTAGAGTTGGAAGGGACCCTGGGGGTCATTTAGTCCAACCCCCTGCAATGCAGGAATCTTAATTAAAGCATCATTTAAAGCAGTGTTTCTCAACCTTTTTTGGGCAAAGGCACACTTGTTTCATGAAAAAAATCACGAGGCACACCACCATTAGAAAATGTTTAAAAAATTAACTCTGTGCCTATATTGACTATATATAAAGTAATTCTCCCACGGCACACCAGGCAACATCTCGCGGCACACTAGTGTGCCGCGGAACAGTGGTTGAGAAACACTGATTTAAAGCACTCTTATATCACTTTAACAGTAATGTAGTCTCCCAAAGAATCCAAGATTGTTTGGAGACCCCCTAGTCTTCTCCCAGAGTCTTGGGCCAACCTAGTCCTGCCTCTTTAAACAGACTAGAATGGCTTCCCTGAGTGGGTCACCATTTGTAGTTTCAGCATTTGCCTAGAGGAAAGTCACTACCGTAAGTCCTAGCAATTCTGCCAGTCTCTGCTTCCTCCCCCTGCATTTGTAATATAAGGGGTAATAAGGTTGGTCTGCAACAGAGGGGTGCTGAAAAAAATACTGACTTGTAACAATTCTAATAATTGTAGGTGGCATGTGCCATCATAAAATATGCATTTAGTTCTGTGTGTGACAAAGGTCGCGGGGGGGGGGGAGGGGAAAGCATCTTTCAAAAACAATTAATTGGCAGGATTAATAGAGGACACCTGATCAGTGATCCACTCGCATTCACAGGCACCAGAGCTGCTGCTTCTGAGACAACATGCTAATAATAGAAGTTCGCCTGGTGCCTTCATTATACACCTTTGGGCGCCAAGCAAAAACATTCATTTTTAACCAGGCCTTCGGTTGATTTGATTGACATCCTATGTCCTTTTAAAATGTTGTTTTCTTTTGGGGTGGGGTTATTGGGTTGTTGTTTTTATTTTGATTATAAATTTTGTAGTTTTATACTTTGATTTTGTTCCATGAACTGCCCCTAGACCTCTGGGTATAGGGTGGTATATTAATTAATTGAAGCTACAAACATGAGTTTGACCAAACTGCGGGAGGCAGTGGAAGACAGGAGTGCCTGGCGTGCTCTGGTCCATGGGGTCACGAAGAGTCGGACACGACTAAATGACTAAACAACAACAGCAACAAATTAATTAAGTAAGTAAGTAAGTAAAAAAATAAAAGGCAGTGGACCGAAACAAAGAAAGCCCCCTTCCCCAAATGCCTGGCCACTTCTTTCATCTTACAAATGCAACACAACACAACACAACACAACACAACACTCATTACTCAAACTCAGTGGTGGGACCCTGCTCTTTCTCTCTCTGCCCTTTGAAAAGGCTGCTCCACTATTGGCTAGCCTGGAGCGTCAATCAGCCGGCTATGGAGGGGAGGGTGGCCTCAACTTCCTAAGTACCTACCATGTTTAGTTGTGCATGAGACAAGCAAGTTGGAGCGAGCGCCCAAATGCCCGACCCCTAGGTATGGTCCCGCCAGCAGGGCTCTTATGGCCCATTAAAAAGTTTTGGAAATAGGAAGGTAGCGGGCAAAATGAAATAACAACTCAGCACTTAAAGGATCTTTGTCATGCTGCTGAACCCCCGTTTCGCATTGCCCAACAGTGGATGGAAACAGGTGGGACAGTTTAGCTATAAAGATAATATCATTAGTCTGTTACTTGCAGCAAAACTGTAGGTGGCTCAGAGGTGGAAGGAAACTCAGGCAAATACTTGAGTCGTAGCTCAGTGGCTGAGTAAAGTGTTTGGATATATACCAGCGATTCCAAAATTAACAAATGCTGCTTGTGACCCGAGGCACTTCCAAAAGAGGAAATTCTTAGGGCCCCTTTCCTTGGTTAATCAAATGGCAAACTGGATACATTTAAACAATATATATGTTGTGATAAGGGATGAGGATGTTTCAGAAAGATGCACATGCAATGGTGAAGCATGCATAAGCATGCCAAAAAAAATGCATATTGGGCATAAATTACAAAGATGTGGTATATTGGGAGAAAATTGCAGGAAAGTGCTGGTGAATTTTCCCGAGGATTTAATTTTTTTCAAGAAAGAACAGAGGCAGAAATTTGGGGGACTGAACTGAAGAATGGAAAAATGAGAAAATGAAATGGATAATTTGCCCTTCTTTGTGACAGCATGTTTATGCTGGGATAAACTTGCCTGAGCCATAGAGCTATTGGAGAGAGAGAAGTGGACAGGAGGACAAAATGCCCACGAATGGTTCTGGTTCTTTATATTGAAGTTAATCTAATAACGTATGTCACAGAAACAACGACAACGACAACAATAAAATGCAAGACCTAGGTTTAATATGGGCCAAGCAGCTCATCCCACTTAAAGGTTAGTTAAATACAACCCTGATGTATCTCAGGTTTCTGTTTACAAGAAGAGAAGCAAAAACAAAATTCGAATAAAATGAACAAATACTATAAAAATAACTATTGGCGTAACAGAATCCATAACAGAACAGTAGAGGAAAGGAGACTAGCAAGAATCATTACAAAACAAAACCAAGACCCAAAGGCTGTCATAGGATAGAAACATTTTGATTCACTGCATAGGAAACCCAGACTATAATATAATGGGGATAAAACAATTAGCCATCATGATAACAGTTACAGTCATGAGGGTGTGCTATAAATAGATAATTATGATAAATGCTAGTTAGTTAGAGAGATGAGTCCACTTTGTCTTTAAAAAGTGGAGTACATAAATAGGTGCTAGCCGGGAAATTGAGAGAGGTGGCGATGTCTCTGATGAACGCAAAATGCCTTCAGAGAATGGGGATTCCTCTCACCCGGCTCTGCCTGGAAGAAAGGAAGACAGGAACATGGTGCGAGCATCGGCATCTCTGATTACTCTGGTTCCGCGTAAGATTCTGGGCTTGATGAAACTGCCCTGGTCCCGCAAGCGCTACCCTCCTGGCCCCTTTCGACTTCCCATCATCGGAGGCATGTGGCGGTTTGGGGTCACACTCTCCCTGGATACTTTCATGAAGGTACTTCTTTCAAAATATTTTGTCAGCTGAGAAACAAGAAGAGCGAAAAGGCATTGCAAATTATTTCCTTTATTTGAGAACTGTGGATAATGATTCACCTGTGAAATCTAGGGCTGTGGCAATTGCAATGTGCTGTGTTAGATGCTGCATTGTTTAAATTGTTTTTTGTTTTGTTTTTTGGTTGCTTCTTTAATTCCTTACATATTGAATTTTGATGTATTACAATTTTAATTCCTTAAGATTAAAATCGTAATGCAATAAAATGCACAGTGTAAGAATAAAAGAAGGAATACAAATAAGAAATCAAAATGAATATTCAAATCTACAGACATGCTGTGGAGCATCTTAATGCAGCTTGTGGACTCATGGTGGTCCATGGACCATATTTGGGATCGCTTGATCTATGGGTCTTTTAAGAATTTATGTGGAGAAGAAATCCTTGAAACAATATATTTATGGTCATCTCTCCAACAAAACTACTGATCATTTTAAGTAGTTTTAGTTAATCATCTTAGTTGGTCTTTAAGGTGCTACTGAAGGAATTTTTTTATTTTGATCATTTTAAGGTTAGTGTGTATCCTATCAAAAATTTAGTTACAACGATCCCAATCCAATTAGTTTTTCAGGATTTTTTAATTCCAGCCAGTTAGTCAATAATTCTCTTCTGCTTGGTCACATCACCAACAAAAATGATCTTTCTTTTTTTTTAAAAAAACACTAATTATGAAATAACTGTTTGCATGGATGGCCATATTCATTATCTCACATCAAAGTTTGTGATATTCCACCCATTGATGGATGTGGAAACAAATAAAGAGACCTCAGTGGAACAAATACCAGATCACCAACCTCTTGCCTTTGAGAGAGAGACCTGACTCTTTGGGAGTAGGTGAGATACTTGTGGTTGAAGGGAAGCCTGTCTGAGCAGGTGCAAAAAAGTTATTTAAGGCCATGTGCTAACTGCAGAAATACCCTTTATCATCTTAATTCGATATGTCACCTTCTTAGAAAGCTACTGTCTCAAGGCAGAGAATAATAATAATAATAATAATAATAATAATAATAATAATAATAATAATAATAATTTTTATTTATACCCCGCCCTCCCCAGTCAAAACCAGGCTCAGGGCGGCTCACACCAATAAAATTACAATAAAACATAAAAAGCAATTAATTAAAATACAGATTGAAATACAGTATTAAAATTTAAAATGCAGCCTCATTTTAAGTAATCCATAAATCCAAGCCATGAGGGAGGAAAAACACAGGGGTCAGACTAAGTCCAACCCAAAGGCCAGGCGGAAAAGCTCTGTCTCGCAGGCCCTGCAGAAAGATGACAAATCCCGCAGGGCCCTGGTCTCCTGTGAAAGAGCGTTCCACCAAGTTGGGGCCAATACTGAAAAGGCCCTGGCCCTAGTAGAGGCCAATCTAGCCACCTTATGGCTCGGGATCTCCAGAATATTGTTGTTTGTGGACCTTAAGGTCCTCCACAGGGCATACCAGTAGAGGCGGTCCCGTAGGTATTATTATTATTATTATTATTATTATTATTATTATTATTATTAGAAAGCTACTGTCTCAAGGCAGAGATCTATAATGTTCTGTCCTCAAGTAGTGACAACCACAATGTGCTTTACGTGCGACTGCTCTTGAAATTGCTCCAAGAGCTTCACCTAACACTGCAGCACCCCCTCCCAACCAGTATGGCTTCTTTTATTGTATATCCAAAATTGGCACCACCCATGAACCAGACAGTGGTTCTGCAGGCTCAAGGAAATCCTAGGGTTTGCAGAAGTGCACAAAAAAAACCCTTTAGAAAATTCATGAGGCTATGCGGGGGAAACACACCCCAAAATATCAAATTGAGGGCTGAGAAGTTTTTTGGGGGACAGCCTGCTGGTGGGAGGAGGTGGAAAACCAATTAGGAAGTGGAATGTTATGAAGCACCCTGTTATAGTGGTCCTGGCTGACTGGCTAGAGCCCTGAATTGCAAGTGACACTTGCCCAGACGGCTTACACTGCAAAACTGAAACCACAAAAGATTCAAAAGAAACACAACCTGCAGCCTAGATCATGTTCTATCCATTCCTGGTAACATCCAGCTGGGCTGCAGCATTCATTTCTCTTACACATCTTACCATTCCAACATTTCCCGAGGGATGATGCAAATCAAAATGCACAGGGCCCCTACAAGCCAGTACTTGAAGCTTCAAAAATAACCTAATTATAACTAATCTCTTATCTCTTTCCCTTTTTAATCTGAATGGCAGCTGGCAAAGCAATATGGGAACATTTGCACTGTATGGATTGGGCCTATACCTGCAGTCATACTGTCCGGCTACAAAGCTGTCAAGGAAGGCCTGGTCAACCATTCAGATGATTTTGCTGACCGCCCAGAAACGCCGTTCCTTAAAAGTGCAGCAAAAGATAGGGGTAAGTTCTTGGTTTGAGTAGGAGGTTTTACTAGCCTTTTATCCAGTGAAAGAAACAAAGGACCCTTCCATATGGGACTTTCTCCCTATGGGTGTCTTCTTCTGCAACATGTCATTGATGCAAGAATGTTGTTGTTTAGTCGTTCAGTCGTGTCCGACTCTTCGTGACCCCATGGACCATAGCACGCCAGGCACTCCTGTCTTGCACTGCCTCCCGCAGTTTGGTCAAACTCATGTTCGTAGCTTCGAGAACACTGTCCAACCATCTCGTCCTCTGTCGTCCCCTTCTCCTTGTGCCCTCCATCTTTCCCAGCATCAGGGAGTCTTCTCTTCTTATGAGGTGGCCAAAGTATTGGAGCCTCAGCTTCATGATCTGTCCTTCCAGTGAGCACTCAGGGCTGATTTCCTTCAGAATGGATAGATTTGATCTTCTTGCAGTCCATGGGACTCTCAAGAGTCTCCCCCAGCACCATAATTCAAAAGCATAAATTCTTCGGCGATCAGCCTTCTTTATGGTCCAGCTCTCACTTCCATACCTCACTACTGGGAAAACCATAGCTTTAACTATACAGACCTTTGTTGGCAAGGTCATGTCTCTGCTTTTTAAGATGCTGTCTAGGTTTGTCATTGCTTTTCTCCCAAGAAGCAAAAGCAATGACAAACCTAGACAGCATCTCAAAAAGCAAGAATAGTAGTGGATGCAAGAATAGTAGTGGATGCAAGAATAGTAGTGGATTTATACTGGACCACCCACACCGCTTTATTAGTTGTTCTGCTTTCCCAGTGTTACTGCATTATCCAACGAAAGCTGGACAACCCTCCACCCAGAACATTTGCATAATGGAAAGTTACAGGATTTCAGCAGGAAGTAACAGGACATGCACTATTCGGAAAGGGAGCAGGGTGGGCCCCTCTAAAAATAATTTCTTTGTGCATTCATGATGGTTTGTGCTCTTGATGGTTTTGGGGTGGCCACAAAGAAGCTCTTCTTTCAGTGCTGTTTGTACAGTACCTGCAAAGTTTTGGGGCAGTGACTCACTCCCAGTCTGTGCATATTGATTAAAGAGCCGCAGTTCCACAATGAAACTGGTACTGCAGTGGAAAAAAAGAAGAAGCTAGAGGTACTAGCATTGTAACCAGTAAAACGAATGCACTAAAGCAATAAACCCACTTCTGAATGCAGCCTTAGTATTTCCTATGTAAAGAATTCTTTTAAGAGCAGTTTTTGCATGCACTAATTTTCTCTGATTCTTGATGGCCCCAGGTATTCTGCAAACCTTAGGACCCCACTGAGCAGGCTGATACCTCCCTGCTGTTGGCCTCATTTTGGCTCCAACCCTGTTGGCACTCAGCACTTGAGTTTGGTTAATAGAGGGAGTGATGATGAAAGTCTTGTTTCTCATATGCATTTTCTGAAACAGTCACCACATCAGAGATCTAACACTCTACAAGGAATAAGATGATTCTGCGCCAGTCTTCCTGTTCTTAGGTTCTTTAACGCCTAGGCATGAACTGCACTGGTGTTTTCTAGGCTGCTGATGTATTAATTTTGTAAGCAATAATTTCTTACTGGTCTGTGATGGCTTTTTCGAGAGCCAGTGTGGTGTAGTGGTTAAGAGCAGTAGACTCTTAATCTGGGGAACCGGGTTCACGTCTCCGCTCCTCCACATGCAGTTGCTGGGTGACCTTGGGCTAGTCACACTTCTCTGAAGTCTCTCAGCCCCACCCACCTCACAGAGTGTTTGTTTTGGGGGAGGAAGGGAAAGAAGATTGTTAGCCGCTTTGAGACTCCTTCGGGTAGTGATAAAGCGGGATATCAAATCCAAACTCTTCTTCTTCTTCTTTAGGTATTGTGCTTTCAAATGGTCACACCTGGAAGCAGCAGAGACGGTTCAGCGTGGTTACTATGCGGAAGCTGGGGCTGGGGAAGAAAGGCATGGAGCACCAAATAGAAGAAGAGGCCATTGAGCTTGTGGAGATCTTCGCACGTGCAAAGGGTATGTGATAGCAGAAAATGAGGCTAACTCAGGTTGGTTTGTTATCCACCTCTGCCTGAGACAATCTGTGGGTTGCGGCAACTTCCTGGGACTCACAGCAGAAGAGGGGTTCAGTTTTGGAAGCTGAGAGAGAAGCATTCACTGGCATCCTGTAAACTGGGTAGGGATTGCTTGGGAATACAAATATTTAGCAGCCACGGTGCAAAGAGTCAGTGCCTAGTTTGCATCCTCCTGGTGTATACACACACACACACACACACACACACTGGAACCTTGGTTTACGAATTTTCGGCTTACGAACGCCGCGGACCCATCTGGAACGGATTAATTCACTTTCCATTACTTTCAATGGGAAAGTTCGCTTCAGTTTATGAACGCTTCAGTTTAAGTACTCCGTGGACCGTCTGGAACAGATTAATCCACTTTCCATTACTTTCAATGGGAAAGTTTGCTTCAGTTTATGAACGCTTCAGTTTATGAACAGACTTCCGGAACCAATTGTGTTCATAAACCGAGGTACCACTGTGTATATATATATATATAATTGATGGAAGATGATGAATTGTAGAGGTGGCATGACTTGCTGTTGTTTGAGTCTAATACATTGTCTGTGAATTGTGCAATTGTCTCACCCCAATTTTATTAAGTAGGCAAAGTGTGTTAAACTGTTTTTTAAACTAAGGAACTTTCTTAATGGTTTATAATGACAATGGCCAGGGAAGGCTGCAATTAGCACAGTAAATTCAAAATGTTTAATTGAGTGTTAATTTAGTTTACAATGAAAGGAAGCTGAAATTAATTAACAGGGTTGGGCTTGGGTCACCATGCAATATATTCTCAGGCTCTGGCAATAATTTGCAGTTGACAGCAACTAATTAGAGTGATGCATACAATGAACTTTCGGTTGGATCCAAGGGTGACTTGTATGAGCAGAAAGGCGCTTGTACTTGAGTCTGGTGCTCTCACCCCTAGTTTCTGCAGATTCTCTCTTCTGTTGCAACCTGGCCATGCTCCATCACTCACCACTAAGGAGAATTCCCTGATCCTGAAGAGCAAATTGTTGAGAAAGCAAGAAATGCACTGGAGTGTGTGTGTGTGTGTGTGTGTGTGTGTGTGTGTGTGTGTGTAAACACTGGATCTCATTAGGATTTCATCTACAGGGCAGCCATTTGACCCATCCTTACACATCATCAATTCAGTCTGCAATGTGATATGTGCCGTGTCCTTTGGATACCGATTTTCTGTTGAAGATAAAGAATTCCTGAGGCTGATGGAAGCCATTCGGATTAGCTTACAGTTCGGAGGCAGCTTCTTTCATGGCGTGAGTAGGTTGAAGCTTACGCTTGGTGGTGGGCGAATGGAGGAGAGCATGAGATGGGAGGCCCGTGAATTGTGGTTGCCTACAGGAGACGCTGTGGGCTAAACCACTTAGCCTAGGGCTTGCTGATCAGAAGGTCGGCGGTTCGAATCCCTGTGACGGGGTGAACTCCCGTTGCTTGGTCCCAGCTCCTGCCAACCTAGGAGTTCGAAAGCACATCAAAATGCAAGTAGATAAATAGGAACCGCTATAGCGGGAAGGTAAACGGCGTTTCCATGTGCTGCTCTGGTTTGCCAGAAGCGGCTTTGTCATGCTGGCCACATGACCTGGAAGCTGTACGCTGGCTCCCTTGGCCAATAATGCGAGATGAGCGCGCAACCCCAGAGTCAGTCACGACTGGACCTAATGGTCAGGGGTCCCTTTACCTTTACAGGAGACATCAGTTCAAACTGGGATAGCCAGCAATGTCAACTCCAGACATCCCCATCAGCCACTCCCATCAGCCCCAGGTAGCATGGGAGCTGTAGTCTAAATCATCTGGACAGCACCACATGGGCTACCCCTGCTGCAAAGGATATGTCAGTATACTCTCTCTCTCTTTTTTAAAAAAGATATGTTTGTTGAGTTTTCAAAAGCAGCAACCTGCAAACAAGACAAACAGTGTGGGAGCAAAGGACAAGAACTGTGTGCAGCACATTACTGCAGTCAGTATAAAATGAATAGAAGGTTCAGTACACTCTTGCAAATGCCATAATAAAATAGATTCCACGAAGGGACATTTTGGAAGGAAGTGGCCCATATTGATAAGGAAGCCTCGCCATCCAGACATGGTCAGAGGCAGTAAGTGCTTCTGAAGACCAGTTGCTAGAAACCACAGGAGCGGGGGGGGGTGCTCTTGTGCTCAAATTGGTTGGCTACTGTGAGAACGGGATGCTGGACTAGCTATGACCTGATCATGGAATCATAGAACCGTAGAGCTGGAAGGGATCATGGGGGTCACCTAGTCCAGCCCCCTGAAATGCAAGAATCTTTTGCCCCATGTGGGGCTCGAATCCCATAACCCTGAGATTAAGAGTGCCATGCTTTACCAACTTGAGCTATCCCATATGCAACAGGTTCTTATGTTCCAATATACACATCTTTGCAAAGCAAATTTTACACTGTTTTCACTATTATCTATATACCGGTACTTCTTATGTGCCATTTACCCTCTAGCATATGCATTTTTACACATTGCTTGGCTGGAGAGCTGCACTATAAATATCAGAGGAGTGCGGATTTCAAAGTGTGGCTCTGTTCCTGGTCCTGTATCGTTCCGGAAAGTTCAGGCCAGGGAGGTTCACCTTATAAATTTCTAGCCCTCAAGAACAAGCCGAAGCATGAGGTTGGAGTTGACTTGTGGGTTGTGTTGCTGATAGGATGTGCCTGTTCTTTCCTTGTAGCTCTATGAAATTCTCCCGTTTGTCATGAAATTTCTCCCGGGGCCTCACAAGACGGCTTTGTCCTCCATGGAGAAGGTCTTTTCATTTGCGAAGAACGAGATAGCAAAGCACAAGGAAGACCAGACCGTGCATGAGCCACAAGACTTCATTGATTTCTATCTATCTCAGATGGAGAGGGTAAGTAACTGCTTTGTGGGCGAATGCTCCTTCTTCGATGAATCATTGCATTCTCTGTTACAATCAAACAATAACATCTGCGGGACTTATTATTAGCCAGCTGCCATGCAGTGAAAAGGTTGGGGAAAGTAGATCTTTTCATATCCTTGACAGTATAGGACAGGCTTCCTCAACCTCAGCCCTCCAGATGTTTTGAGACTACAATCCCCATCATCCCTGACCACTGATCCTGCTAGCTAGGAATCATGGGAGTTGTAGGCCAAAAACATCTGGAGGGCTGAGGCTGAGGTTGAGGAAGCCTGGTATAGGAACATAATAAGAGCTGCTGGATCAGGCCAATGGCTCGTCTAGTCCAACATTCTGTTCGCACAGTGGCCAACCGGATGCCTGTGGGAAACTATCAAGCAGGATTCAAGCACAAGAGAAACTCTCCTCAATTGCGGTTTCCAGCAACTGGGATTCAGAAGCATGGCTGCCTCCAACCAGGGAGGCAGAGCACAGCCATCCTGGCTAGGAGCTGTTCATAGCCCTCTCCTCCCTGAATTTGTTTAACCTTCTTTTAAAGCCATCTAGGTTGGTGGCAGTTGCTGCCTCCTGTGGGAGGGGGTTCCATAGCTTACCTATGTGCAGAGGTTGGAAGGCCACCTCCCATGCATGATCTAGTTGAGATTCCTGCATTGCAGGGGGTTGGACTAGATCAGGCGTCCCCAAACTCGGCCCTCCAGCTTTTCAGGGACTACAGTTCCCATCATCCCTGGTCCTGTTAGCTAGGGATGATGGGAGTTGTAGTCCCAAAACAGCTGGAGGGCTGAATTTGGGGATGCCTGGACTAGATTCTCACAATAAGAACGGGGTTTTTCCTTCCAGACTGTCATTGTTTGTTTGTTTTGTTTTTTTGGATGGGATTCAATCGCATACAAGCAAATTTAGGGTGCATGATTATACAGTGGTCCCTCGACTTACGAATAACTCGACATCCGTAGGTTTCGACTTACGAACGGGACAAATGGTCGCACGCTTACGATTTTTTCTACATCCGAACGGAAACCGTTGGCGGCTTTAAATGCGGTTTCCTCGACTTACGAATTTGTACATGCGTTTTTTTTTACTTACAAATTTTTCCGAATTCTTTTTTTCCTATGGGAAACCGTGTTTTGACTTCCAAACTTTGTGCATTCGGAATGGATTAAGTTCGTAAGTCGAGGGACCACTGTAGATGATTGTTGGAGGTTTTGAACAATGATCTACTTTCCCCCCCAAAGATACGGACAGTGACAGGGAAATGCACTTGGAATTGTGGGGTAACAATTGCTTGGATGCAATTTAACCTCCTCACAAACAAATCAGGATGAATGCTCAAGGAGCAGGTCATCTGGAAACACCCTCCCATCCAGGTCTAGTATCAAGAAGAGAAATAACATGGTGTTCCGATAGTGGCAGGATTACTCAGGTGGTAATTCCTCTACTCATCCTTGGTCTTCCTTGTGGCAGTCACCATTTGACCTCTGCTCACTAGGCAGCTGGAACTTCCTCAGTTCCTGATGGAAGTAAGTCTTAGTTGATTAGCTGTATGCACTTATGTTGATTAATCAATAAAATTTACGTACATAGAGGCAAAAAACCAGTCATTTACATCTACTGGTTGCATTATTATCAGATAAATGAAATGTTTAAAGAAGATATGAAGAAAAATGGATTTGGTGAAATAAGATCAAAATTTGAAATTGAAATATTGGATAGTAATTTTAAAGTGTTGTTAAAAATGTATAAAATTTTGCTGGAATGGCATTTAAAAGATGAAGAGGTTAAGTCGGTAATGATACATTGGGCAAAAGATTTTGGGTATAACATAATGTCAGAATGGGAAAAGCTTTGGAAGGAAGGAAGGAAATTTACAATGTGTAATGCGTTAAGAGAGAATATGCTTAAAATGATGTATAGATGGTACATTACACCAGTAAAACTGGCTAAGATATATATAGTTGATAATAAGTGTTGGAAATGTAAAGAAAAAGAAGGAACATTTTATCATATGTGGTGGGAGTGTAAAAAACTGAAAAGTTTCTGGGTGATGATATACAATGAACTTATAAAAATGTTGAAATATACATTTGTTAAAAAACCAGAAGCATTTTTATTAGGAATATTAGGACAGGAGATTAAGAAGGCAGATGTAAAGCTTTTCCAATATGCAGTAACAGCAGCTAGAATATTATTAGCCCAAAAATGGAAACAGGAAAAATTACCAACAAAAGAGGAGTGGATTATAAAATTGATGGAGTACGCAGAAATGGACAAAATGATGGGAAGTATCCGAGAACAGCGGGATAAAATTTACAGAATATTTGAAAGACAATGGTACAGAAATGAAAAATGTTAGTAGGACTGAAACAATCTTTGTAGATATAAGTAGTAAAAGACATTGCGTAAGGACAGTATAATATGAAAAGACAATATAAGAATGTTAGAATTTGGAAATATAGTATTTAGAAATAATGTTTGAAAGTCATTAGAAACGGGTGGAAGGAAGTCGAGGCTTGGAAAAGCCACAATGGAAGAAAGATAAAGAAATTAGGAGTTAATGTAAAATGTTTATGTATGTAAAATAAATAAAAATGATTTGGCAAACAAAACAAAACAAAACCCACCAATAGTTTTGAAGCAAAAAGTATACTTTTCTGATTTAGCACATCTGTGTCACAGCAGGTATAATCTCAGGAAAGGCACCCCCTCATTTAAAGAGGCACTTCACTGCCTGCAATTTTTATTAGCACTTGTATTTTATATGGAATGCCCGTTTTTCAGGGCTTACACTGGTCTTAGCTTAGTTGGCTGGGGCCTGTGCGTCACTGTGAGCTGAATCTAACCTCCGCTATTGCTCACAACAGAACAAGGATGACCCCTACTCTACCTACAATGAAGACAACCTGGCTCAGTGTATTTTTGACCTGTTTATCGCTGGAACAGAGACAACTGCTACCTCTCTGCAATGGGCACTGCTCCTCATGTCGACACATCCAGAAATCCAAGGTGAGAGGGAACTGTGCAATGGCAGCAAGAGGCCATTTTGACCTCTTCATCTTTGACCTGAATTCCTCTCAGATTGGCCCCCATCCAGCCCATTACTACTTCTGGTCAAACACCTTCAAAGCCTCTCTTGATTCAGATGGAATGGAGAGACAGAGCCATGTGTCACTAGCATACTGATGGCACCATGATCCAGACCTCTGGAAGATCCCTGCAGATCTTGAAAATCTCAGAAAATCATTATTCAGGTTCCCCCCCACCCCCAGCAGATCTAGGTGGAATACTTTCCTGTGGAACAAATACCCCCTTAATGATTGCTTGACTTGTTTAACTTGAGATGCTTCATCCGAAGCAAAACTTAATTCTCTCTCCACCATTTTCCTCAGAGAAAGTCTACCAGGAGTTGGAAGATGTTTTCGGTTCGTCTCACTCAATCCGCTATCAAGATCGGAAGAAGCTGCCCTACACCAATGCTGTGATTCACGAGATCCAGCGTTCAAGATATATCTTATTATTTGGGGTTCCGAGGCAAAGCGTGAAGGACGTGAACCTGCATGGTTTTCACATTCCAAAGGTATAGACGATTGTGACAGTTGCATTGCTATAGCCTAGGGGGAAGGTGGATCACAAGAGAGGCAGATTCCCTTGTAGTGCAAATTCTGAAGAAAGTACCGGTAAACTATAGCTCCTTCCATTTCCAAAAAAAATGAGGGGAGTTCATGCAGGTGGTATCTTGTGCTGGGTCCTCCAGATGTTGTGGACCACAACTCACATTATCCGTGACCCCCGTCATTGATCTATGTTGGTAGGGGCTGTTGGGAGTTGTGATCCGCAGCAGGAGCGGTTGGTGAGCAGAGGTGCAGCAGCAGAGTTGCTCCTGCTTCCTGGGAGGAAGAGGAATGAGATGACAGGGGAGATAACATCTGTGCAGGCACATTGGCTGCATTGATACGCCCACTCAGCAAGCACCTCCTCTCGGTAAGCAGTAGCAACTCCACTGCCAGGAGGTCAGGTGTACAGCATGTTGCCTACTCCTGGTTTAATGTATCATCCCAGCTTGTGGCTTGTACATACCTGCCAAGTTGCTGTGGGAGAAATAAGGGACCGGGCCGGAAGTAGCGCTGCCGCCATTTTGGAACTGGGCGGAGCATGCTCAGAAGTGACTTTTGATGCTGCTTTGCCCAGTTCCAAAATGGCCACCGTGCCAGAAGTCGCACTGCAGCCATTTTGGAACTGGGCAGAGCAGCATCAAAAGTCACTTCTGAGCATGCTCCGCCCAGTTCCAAAATGGCCGTCGCGCCAGAATAAAGTGGGAAAAAACAAAAAAAATCCGTTTTTTCAGCTAGGAACAGCTGGAAAAAACGGGGATTTCCCGGGGAATATGGGAGACTTGGCAGCTATGGGCTTGTACCATCTGTTGCATGCCTTCAGGTGTTTGGATGTACTCAATTGGCAACAAATAGCACCTTTGGGTGGGGTGGTGGTGGGGAACTTTGGTGGGACTGTGAGAGGAAGGGTTAATTTCTCTTTCCCAACCTTCAATGCTGCCCAGGTTGTAACTAATATTCAGTTTATTTTAAATGCATTTTAATTGCACCCACCCAGTTAGGTCTACTTTGGTGCTTAGTCTACCCTGGCCAAGATAAAGGCCCCATTTGAACTGTACATTTAAAGCAGCATTTAAGTTTAAACTGTTGTGGCTCCCCTGGATGAATTAGGGAGACTGAGAGAATTCCAGGTGCTGAGAGTTAGGAAGCCCCTATTCCCATTATGAAGCTACAATTCTCGGAGTACCTTGGGATGAAGGATTGATTGCTAAACCTCTCTATGTATCGCAGCTCTGAGGGGACGAGGAGTTTCCTACTAACTTTCAGCACCCTTAACAAACTACAGCTCCCAGGATCCTTTGTGGGGAGCCATGATTGTTGGTATGGTACTGATATTGTGCAGACGGGACTTAACTGCCCCAGAAATGCACAGGATCGCTTCTGTGGAGCTTCTTCACAATTTGCCTCCTTCCATCAGCACTCAAGACTTTTAAATTCATGAAGGTGCAAATCTGAAAATTCATCATTTGTTAAAGAAAGAAAATGTGATTCTTCAGTTCCAGGAGAATGAAGCTTGTATGTAAAGATTAGGGGATATACCGTAATAATAATAGCAATAATAATTAATAATAATAATAATAATAATAATAATAATAATAATAATAATAATAGTAATAATAATAATAGTAACAACAACAACAACATATTTACACCCCGCCCATCTGGCTGGGTTTCCCCAGCCACTCTGGGTGACTCCCAACAGATTTAAAACAAACATCAAACTCCCCTAAATAGGGTTGCCTTCAGATGTCTTCTAAATGTCAGATAGTTGTTTATTTCCTTGACATCTGATGGGAGGGCGTTCCACAGGGCGGGTGCCACCACCGAGAAGGCCCTCTGCCTGGTTTCCTGTAACCTCACTTCTTGCAGTGAGGAAACTGCCAGAAGGCCCTTGGAGGTGGACCTCAGTGAGCGATGGGGGTGGAAAATGGGGGACCTGAAGGGCAAAAGTGCAATGTTCTGTTTAGATGCATCCTGAGACACGTCTTCCTTCTCTGCAGGGGGCTGTGATTGCTCCAGATCTCCGCTCTGTTCTTCTTGATCCTAAGGAATGGGCCACACCTAAAAAGTTCAACCCAAATCATTTTTTGGACGAGGATGGGCAGTTTGTCGACAGAGAAGCATTTCTGCCATTTGGTGCAGGTATGTGCAAGAAGCTCCGACGGCCACATTCAGACAACACTTTATTCCATTTTCCTGACGTTTTCTTACCAGATGATTTTCACATTCTGTGTGATCTCTACACAACATAAATGCCACTTCTGGAGATGTAGCGGAATCTAGTGGAAGTTTAGCACTCGTTTCAGTTTGTGTCCAGAAAGCAACCTGTTCTCGGCTCTGTTAGTACGGAAAATAGAGCCACAAAATTTGGGGTGCTATTCCAACATACAGTTCTCTCCGACCATTTTCATTGGTGCATCATGGCAGAACAGAAGCACACATGCACACTAAGGACTAGCATTGGATACAACCCAATAAAAATAGTTATAATAAGTATTATTATTAGTAATAACTAGTATCATTTGTAAAAACAATGGTAAGTATTAAATACTACTATTAGTACTACTAGCTAATGATAGAGCGTTTAGCATACAGCTTTAACATGTAATTTTAGTACGTATAATTCTTTTTAAATTACTGGTTTGATTCTTTATATTACCTTCATTATGAACCTTGTTTTCCATGTTTGCTTTTACTGGTATTTTTATTGAACACTTAGATTGTCTTTTGTAAGCCGCTTAGAGGTCTTTAGTTTGAGGAAGCAACTAAAGCAACTTTTACTAGACTCAGGAATTTGGGGAGATCTGGCCTCCTGCAAACTCATAACAATACTTAAAAGGGAGATTTAAATAAACAAATTACTGAAATAAAATAAGTAACCAGTCCTGATCTCATGCTGAGCCCAGGTCTTGGTGGCCCCTGGAATAAAGCCCACTCTCTCAGTGACCTCCCCCCACCCCAAAGTTAAAAGGGAGGCACGGGGGGCTCAGGAATAGTAGAAAGAGGAGTTGCTTTAGGATGCTTTCATAGGTGGAATGAGGCCTTGGCCCAGAGACCCAGATTCTTTTCTCAGAGTCAAAGCAAATTGGTGACCTGGTAAATACTCTGGAGTATAGGCGGAATAGCAGATAATTCAGTTCCTGCTTTCCTTTTTTATTTTCCTGCAGGTGCTCGGGTGTGTCCAGGGGAGCAACTGGCAAAGATTGAGCTCTTCATCTTTTTCACCAGCCTGGTGAGAGCATTCAGGTTCCAGCTACCAAAAGGAGTGAGAGGAGTCCATAGGAATCCTATAATTGGGCTGACGGTCCGTCCTCGCCCCTTCAAACTCCATGCTGTTCCCCGCTGCAATAATCTCCCCCTTTAATCATTTCCCAGACTCCTCACATTCTTTCTTGGCTTGCTCAGTTGAGCTTCTTCAATCTGTGATGCCACTGGTTGATAAATGAGTTGCCACCAGCCTAGCAAATATTCATTGTTCCTCATTCAATTGCTGGTGCACAAGTATCCGGGACCGATTTCTTGCAGTTCTCCTGTGTGTTTCAGAGACAGCAAGGGGTTAGCTGAATAAACTATTTGGTCAGATCTATGTTCTGAGCTGTGAGTGTATTATTTCGTAAAGAATGAACTGTTACATGCCACCCCAATCTCTGTGAGCGCTACGAGATTCCAAGGGCTGCAGGCACACTTATCAGAGTCTGTGTTCCCTTTTGGGACAACGAGGCACAATAGAAACGGTGGTGTCTTTATGATTGAAATATACTCGGAGTCAAGAGTGAATTTCATGCTCTTTATTCAGCTCATAGTCATCAAGGAGGAGAAGAGAAGACGAATGGCTCTTTTCCCCAAACCATCTGCTTATATACATTATTTACACAATGGGCCTTGCGTGATTGGCTACTTCAGGGCTACACCTGTGGGCCAATTATATTATGGATTGACTTCTGCCTGCAGCCTGATTGGCTGCTCCTACAGGCCAATCAGGTAGCAGATTCACTTCTGCCAGCCGCCTGATTGGCTGCTCCAGCAGACCAATCAGGTTGCGGATTCACTTCCACCTGGAGTTGGATTGGGTAGCTCCCGCTGATTCTGAATCCTATTGTTCTAGGATTCAGCTCAGTACATAACACCCCTCCCCTCTAAGTTCCAGTCCTGCCCGGGAAGTTGCATTCGTAGTCCCCAAGGTCTGCTGGCCGCCTCCGTGTGCGTTGTGGCCTGGGGTGTTCCTTGGTCAGGGGTTCTGGTTCTGGCTCGTGTTCCGAGGCTGCTGGCTGTGCCAGGGCTTTCTGGTCTGGCGCCACTGAACCACTAGGTTGTAGCTCTGGTTCCGGTGTCCTTCCAGCCTCGGGGCGCCCCTCTGTGCCTACTGCTTCTGCTTCCCCTGCCCACCCCTCTCGCTCTACAGGACTCACTGCCCTGCTGTCCCCTTGGGACCCCTCTGTCCCGCTCTCCTCCCGGGTTCCTCCTGGGAATCGTCGTCGTAGCTGGTCGCAGTGGCGGCGCCAACATTGCCCCCCTTCCGTTAGTACCTCGTACGACACGGGACCGGTCACCTTGGTGACTGTGGCGGGTACCCATGCTGGGCCTGCCCCAAAATTCTTTGCATACACTGGGTCCTGGGCCACAAATGTCCGGGGGTTCCTGCCTTTCCCCACCACTACCTCATCCTGAGCTCTGTCGGGGTGAAGTCGGTCCAGTCTAGTTGCAAGGCGCCGGCCCATTAGTAATTCAGCTGGGCTCCGGCCCGTCGTTGTGCTTGGGGTGCTGTGCTGTGCTAGAAGAAATGCGGCAAGGCGGTATTCCCAGTCCCCTTGTGTCATGCGGCGGAGGCTGTCCTTGGTGGTCCGCACCATGCGCTCCGCTTGGCCATTGGTGGCAGGGTGGAATGGTGCTGAGCGGATGTGGCGGATGGCGTTCTGCGCTGTGAAGGTCTGGAACTCCTCTGACGTGAATGCGGTTCCATTGTCCGAGACGAGGGTGTCAGGGAGCCCGTGGGTCGCAAACAGCTTACGTAGTACCCGGATGGCTGCCGCCGTAGAAGTGGATGGTACCAGTGCCACCTCCAGCCATTTGGTGTAGGAATCCACCACTATGAAGAATGTTTTTCCCTGGAAGGGGCCAGCGAAGTCCACGTGCAAGCGTGACCATGGATGTCGGGCGGACTCCCAGGGCTGGACTGGGGCCCTTGGGGGATCCGGGCGGGATTCTTGGCAGGTCTGGCAGTGTTGGACCCAGGCCTCTATCTCTCTGTCAATCCCCGGCCACCACACATAACTCCTGGCAAGGGCCTTCATCCTCACTACCCCTGGGTGTGTCTCGTGTAGGGCTGTGAGGACCCTTTTGCGGAGGGGCTGGGGAACAACAACCCTGCTTCCCCATAACAGGCACCCCTTGTGGGCCGACAGTTCATGTTTGCGGTTTGTGTAGCCAGCGAATTCTGGCCCGGGGCTGCTGCTGGGCCATCCTCGCCACACCCAGTCCAGGACCCGGGAGATGACCCTATCTTTTGTGGAATGGTGCGCAACTTCTTGTGCCTGAATGGGTCGGTCGGGAAGCAGCTCCAGGGTCATAACCTCTTGCGCAGGCGCTGGGTCGGGGCCTGTTTCTGGTAGTGGTAGCCTGCTGAGGGCATCTGCGTGGCCCATCGCCTTCCCAGGGCGGTGGATTAGTGCATACTGGTAGCCGGCAAGGAAAATTGACCACCTGAGGACACGTGGAGACAACACTTGGGGGGTCTGCTTCTCAGGGGCAAACAGGCCAAGCAACGGCTTGTGGTCAGTCACTATGGTAAAGGGCCGCCCGTACAAGAAATCATGGAATTTTTTTACGCCCTTCACGATTGCCAGACCCTCCTTGTCAATCTGTGAGTAGTTTCGTTCGGCTGCAGCAAGCGTCTGGGAGAAGTATGCCACCGGCACCTCTCTTCCATCCGGGAGTTGGTGTCCCAGGACAGCGCCGATGCCATAGGGAGAGGCGTCGCATGCCAGCACCACTGGCAGCCTCTCTTCGAAGTGTGCTAAGACCGAGTTCGAGACGAGCAAGTCCTTGACTGCCTGGAATGCGGCCCTTTGTCGCTGGCCCCACACCCAAGGGGCCCTTTTATCTAGGAGTCTGTGTAGGGGCTCCGCTACCGCTGCCTTATGGGGAAGGAAGGCATGGTAAAAGTTCAATAGTCCCAAGAATGACTGAAGTTCGGGCTTGCTCTTGGGCGCTGGGGCCTCACAAATGGCCCGTACCTTGTCACCGGTTGGATGGACCCTTTCTGCGTCCACCTTAAATCCCAGAAAGTCCACCTGCGGCACTCCCAGTAAACACTTTTCCCGCTTCACCTTGAGGCCCGCCGTCTGGAAACGGTGCAGGACGGAGCGGAGGCGGTCCTCAAATTCCTCTGGTGTGGGCCCGGCGATCAGTACATCATCGAAGAAGGGGGTGACGCCAGGAATCCCTTTAAGGAGAGAGTCCATTAGATTCTGGAATATGCCTGGTGCCACGCTAACGCCAAATTGCAGCCGCTTAACTCTGAATGCCCCTCTGTGCGTCACAATCGTCTGAGCCTCTGCTGTGGCTTCGTCAACAGGCAACTGTTGATACGCTTGGGCCAAGTCCAGTTTGCCAAAGATTTTTGACCCAGCCAGGGTGGCGAGGACATGGCTGACCACTGGCACTGGGTATGCATGGGCCGTGAGAGCCTTGTTTATGGTGCATTTGTAGTCTGCACAGATGCGGACCGAACTGTTAGGCTTGACGGGTGTGACAATTGGAGTTTCCCAGGGGGCGTTGGGCACCGGCTCCAGCACTCCTTGCTCCACGAGCCGGTCCAATTCCTCGTCTATGCGGGGTTTCAGGGCGAACGGGACCCGGCGGGCCTTGTGCCTGATGGGTCGTGCAGCGGGGTCCAGCTGTAGGGCAATGGGGGGTCCTGTATATCGTCCCAATGCCCCATCGAAAACCCCTGGAAACTCTTTGCATATGGCGTCCACGTCCACTTGTAAGCTAGTGCGGTTCACCCCGGTAACGGCTAGCCCCAGAGGTCCAAACCATGCCAGTCCCAGTAAGCTAACGTAGGGGCCCTTAACTACCAGCAAGTCCAATTGTTGCTTTCGCCCTCGATATTGCACCCTGAAGGTCCCCACCCCCATAGTAGGGACCTTACGTTTCTGGAAGTCCCGGAGGGTGAATGGGGCCGGCCTTAGTTTGGGACCCCCATTAGGGCACAGTTCCCTTAATGTTCGGGCCGAGATTATGGATAGAGTTGAACCCGTGTCCAGCTCCATGCGGCATGGGGCTCCCTCTATCTGTACCTCTATATAAATTTTCTCTGTGCTGGGATGGGGCAACTGGAATACCTGGTAGTCCGTGATCTCCGTCGAGTTGCCTTGGTGCATGGTGCCGTGTGACCTGGGGCTCCTGGGTCGGTCATCTGATGCTTGTCGACGGGTGAGTCGAGCCCGACACACCCGGGCGATGTGTCCCAATTTTCTGCACTGCCTGCACTCTGCGTTGCGGAAACGACAGGTCCTCCTCTCGTGGTTCTCCCCGCAGCTTGCACAGTTCCCTCCTTCTCGTCGAGGCTGCTGTGGTGTGTGTGCTGCTTGAGTGCGCCGCTGTACTCGGTGTACTTCCTCCCTGTCAGATTCGGATTCGTCGGTGAGGTCTTCGTGGTAGACCCTCGGTTGGGATGGCGGGGCCGGTCGTGCCTCTTGCGTTGACCTCTCGGCGGCTTCGGTTGCCAGGGCTTCCTCCAGAGCAATCTGGAACGTGAGGTCTTTTTTGGCGTAGAGGCGTCGTTGCAACATCTCGTCCCTCAGGCCACCGACGAGGCGGTCTCGAAGCATGTTCTCCAATTCTGAGAAGTTGCATAACCGGGCGGCTTGGCGGAGGGAGGTCACAAACCCAGTTATGGTTTCCCCCGGGGCTTGCCGCTTTGCGTAGAAGGCATTTCGGCAAGCTACCACCGAGGGCTGTGGTGAGAAGTGCTCCTTCAGCCGTTCCATTATTGTTTTGTAAGAGACGGTAGCGACATCTCTAGGTGCAAGGAGAGCCCGGGCGATTTCAAACGTCTCCTCTCCACAGACGCTGAAGAATGTCGCCCTCTTCATGGCATCGTTGGTGACTTCTTTCGCTTGCAGGAGGAAGTTGAAACGGGCGGCGTACCCTTCCCAGTCTCCTGATGCTGGTTTGAATGGCGAGAAGCTGCTGTCGGTTGCCATTCTGGGTTCCTTGGGTCCTGGAGCTGAAGCCTGGATGCACGGTGCGATGCAGCGGTGCAGCAGGTGGCGGTGCTGCGGTGCAGTGCGTGGTGGCGGTCAGCTCAGCAGGATCCCATCCTCGTCGCCAGTGAAATATACTCGGAGTCAAGAGTGAATTTCATGCTCTTTATTCAGCTCATAGTCATCAAGGAGAAGAGAAGACGAATGGCTCTTTTCCCCAAACCATCTGCTTATATACATTATTTACACAATGGGCCTTGCGTGATTGGCTACTTCAGGGCTACACCTGTGGGCCAATTATATTATGGATTGACTTCTGCCTGCAGCCTGATTGGCTGCTCCTACAGGCCAATCAGGTAGCAGATTCACTTCTGCCAGCCGCCTGATTGGCTGCTCCAGCAGACCAATCAGGTTGCGGATTCACTTCCACCTGGAGTTGGATTGGGTAGCTCCCGCTGATTCTGAATCCTATTGTTCTAGGATTCAGCTCAGTACATAACAATGATAGATGGTTTATTTTCACGTATGTACAACCTGAACCAACGGTGGATAGGTTCCCAGCATTACACACTCCAAGAGGATCTCTTGCTTCTCTCATAGGTGCAACAGCCAATCTCCTGCTTCCCTATTGGCTGTCACGTTGGATCCAAAGTTGGTAGCACCCATTGGTAGCTTTGCCCCACACCCTCCTGCTTGCAAAATGCAACTGTTTTCCTACAGCTTATATCACTGCCCACTGCCCACCAGGGACTTCCCCTTCCCTTGCTTGTAGCCACAAACAGAAACAGAGGGGTTTTCTTCTTGACCACACCAGGCCAACACCATTCCTGAAACTTAACTCTGTTTTTGTCTCTGCTAACCACCCCCTGAGTAAGCGGATGTTCTTCTCTGGAAGATCTCCAGAACTCATCTCTATCGGGGCCACCTAGCAGTATGATGTGCAATTAGAGCTACATCATCTGCTCTAATCATTTATGTCCCTATATAATTGTAGGAGGAACAAACTCATAGCCACTGTGGTTTTAAACTCGTTCATTTCCTGTTTATGGAAAAGCTGTCGATGTTACGGATGACCTGACCAGCTCCTATGGATCAGATCAGAAACTAAATAGCTGATCAAGCTGGCCGCAATGAGGTCACCACAGCTGTCCTGTACTAGCCTACACATAAAATCTTCTTTACAATTTTCTGTTTCCTTCTGGAAACAGTCCTTTTGAAAATAGCAGGAGCAGCAAGAAGGAGCAAATAATTTACCCGAGGAATATTGAAAAAGGCAAGCTGCCACCTGATGTATACAAAGTTCAAAACTAGGTTTACTAACCACAAAAATGGGTTGTTCCACTGCCCTCAGAAGCTTGGGGTGGTGGCAGCCCAGGAAAGGCATCATTTGTAGTGGCCCCTAAGTTGTAGAACTCCCTCCCACCTCTTTACCCTGGCTTTTGACACGTCAGATGTGTATATTTTTAGAACCCACCTTATTTTTATAACATAAAGTTGTTTTTTCTGGGGAAACCCAGCCAGATGGGTAGGGTAATAATAATAATAATAATAATAATAATAATAATAATAAACATTGTGTAATATTGCATTTTAACATTAATATTGAGTTTTAATTGTTGTAACCCAACCTTGGAACTCAGGGTGAAGGGAAGGTAAAAGATTGTAATAAATAACAGCGACAACTTGAATGCTGCAATTCAGAACTTTCCTCAGCACAGAACTCTTATCTAGTGCTATGCTGTAGCACTTGGACTTACATACACCAACCTCTGCTGCCCCCCCCCCCAATTTACTGAAGAACTTAATTACAGTGGTACCTTGGTTCTCAAACTTAATCTGTTCCGGGAGTCCGTTCGATTCCTGAAACCAAGGTGCAGCTTCCGATTGGCTGCAGGAGATTCCTGCAGTCAAGCGGAAGCCGTGTCGGACTTTCGGCTTCCGAAAAACGTTCACAAACCAGAACACTTATTTCCGGGTTCACGGCATTCAGGAGCCAAAACATACGAGTACCAAGGCGTTCGAGAACCAAGGTACGACTGTAAAATTGTCTCACAGGGGATTTGTTTAGGTGGAATAAATGATCTCCAGTTTAATTGGTGGATCTATGAGAGAATGGGTTGCTACCAACTTCGGCCTGCTGACAAGTTTGAGCAGAGTGTGTGTCTCCTTTTGTTTCTTTAGGGTGAAACATTACATTGCATTTTGTTTTTCAATCACATAATGACAAGTATGATGGAGGGCTGTCAGTGATTGCTTACCACCCACATGGATGGAGGCTGGACTTCTCCTCAGTGGAGTCCACGTCAAGGCCAGCAAAGAGGGGCAGTGCCACACCCACACACCCACACACCCACACACCCACACACCCACACACCGTGCCCCACTATCAACATGAGTAGAAATGGGCAAATCTGTCCATTTTGGATTATGGTTAGGATGGCTGTTAGTTACTATATGTTCTTTCACCACCTGTAAACTGTTTTTAAGGGAATTCCAAAGGCTAGGTTGCTTCTGCCACCTAGGGTTGAAACTCGGTTACTTAACTCAGCCCCAATGCTAAACACAATTCCTAAAAGGGTGAAGGTTTAATCCCATGTAAACTCACTTGGAGACCAGCTGCATTAAGGATGCACTTCTAATTTGTAATTGCCACCCTCACCACCCTCATACGTGCTTATGTGCCACCATTGCATAAGGTTATGCGGGCAGGATTAATTTTTCCCACAGTAACTGCATGTTCTTATCTGAAGAAGTGTGCATGCACACGAAAGCTCATACCAATGACTAACTTAGTTGGTCTCTAAGGTGCTACTGGAAGGATTTTTTTTATTTTGCATGTTCTTACACATGTCTACTTATAATCATAGTATTGTAGAGTTGGACGGGCCCCAATTAGTAGGTTTACTTCCTGATAAGTCTAGATACAGGTAGGTATCCGTGTTGGTCTGCCGTAGTCGAAACAAAATAAAAAAAATTCCTTCTAGTAGCTCCTTAGAGACCAGCTAAGTTTGTCATTGGTATGAGCTTTTGTGTGCATGCACACTTCTTCAGATACACCAGGTGTGTGCATGCACACGAAAGCTCATACCAGTAACAAACTTAGTTGTCTCTAAGGTGCTGCTAGAAGGATTTTTATTATTATTTTCTGATAAGTGTGTAGGATTGCAGCCTAATTGGGTTTGTCTTCAACAGGACACAGGACAACAAAACAAAACAAAACCACCCATCCCTTCTTCAGCCAGCTCCCCCCCCCCATTACAGTGGTCAGGCTGTCCTGGTCCAGAAATGGCTGTGTCTTATTAAGCACAACTGGTTAAAAGCACCGTCTCCACCCCCATTGTTCAGCCTGAACACTGAGGTCCAGCTCCAAGGGCCTTCTGCTGGTTCCCTCACTGTTGGAAGTGAAGCTACAGGGAAACAGGCAGAGGGTCTTCTTGGCAGAGGCGCCCGCCCTGTGGAATGCCCTGCCTTCAGATGTCAAAGAGATGACTAACTATATAACCTTTAGAAGACATCTGAAGGCAGTCCTGCATAGGGAAGTTTTTTAAATCTGTAATGTTTTACTGTGCTTTTATATACAGTGGTACCTCAGGTTACAGACACTTCAGGTTACAAACTCCACTAACCCAGAAATAGTACCTCAGGTTAAGAACTTTGCTTCAGGATGAGAACAGAAATTGCATGGCGGCGGCACGGCAGCAGCGGGAGGCCCCATTAGCTAAAGTGGTACCTCAGGTTAAGAACAGTTTCAGGTTAAGAATGGACCTCCAGAACGAATTAAGTTCATAACCCGAGGCATCACTGTATGTTGGAAGCTGCTCAGAGTGGCTGGGGCAACCCAGTCAGATGGGCAGGGTATTATTATTATTATTATTATTATTATTATTATTATTATTATTGATGTAACCTGTGCACTTAGCAAGGAAGATGTATCGAGGAGCACCTCTAGACTATGAACCTGCTATTTCAAGGGTAGTACAACCCCAGGGACCCAGGTGGCGCTGTGGGCTAAACCACTGAGCCTAGGGCTTGCTGATCAGAAGGTCAGCGGTTCGAATCCCTGTGACGGGGTGAGCTCCCGTTGCTTGGTCCCAGCTCCTGCCAACCTAGCAGTTCGAAAGCACGTCAAAATGCAAGTAGATAAATAGGAACCGCTACAGCGGGAAGGTAAACGGCGTTTCAATGTGCTGCTCTGGTTTGCCAGAAGCGGCTTTGTCATGCTGGCCACATGACCTGGAAGCTATACGCCGGCTCCCTCGGCCTATAGAGCGAGATGAATGCGCAACCCCAGAGTCGGTCACGACTGGACCTAATGGTCAGGGGTCCCTTTACCCTTTACCTTACAACCCCATGCAAAGAAGGCAATGGAGCAATTATCTGGACCACCTACTTACAGGAACCACCTACTCACAGAGCTTCAGTCTTGCCAGGTTTCAGAGTCAGGGCTTATCCACACTTACCTTTCCTTGGTTTCTTCGAGGCACGGCCTGTGCTCTGTAGCTTTCCCCATCAAAATCCACTCCTTAAAGCCCAACCAGAGTGAATGGCAATCTGGAGAGAACCAGAATTGACATTTGCTCTGACTGAGTGCTAAAGAGCGGTCCTTGGCGGGTGAGTTTAGATACCTAAAGACAACTTGGTCAGGCCCTGATAGTCTTCCTTCACTCCATTTCAGTCTCTGCAGCGCTGCCCCTGTGGCTCCTAGAAACTGTCAGCATGCGGCAGCAGCCACACCTTGGGAAACTGCTTTGACTGGATGGCACGACCAGGTGAGGGAGCCGGTGAGCCTCAAATTCTCAGTGAGTTAGGGACCTTCCCCAGCATGTGAAGGCAAACTCCGGTGGATTGAGCCAATGAGACCACTAGTGGGTCCAATGGTCCTGAAGGCAGTTTCTGCACATGCTGTAGAGGGAAGTGAGAGGCAGGTAGGGCTCGTCAACCTGGGAAGGTAGCCCACCTAGGAGAAGGAAAATTCTGACCCTAAACCTCCACTGCCTTTGCGGGATATCTTCAGAAGAAAAGGCTAAGGACTAAAACCTACACAAATCCAGAGTGGAGTCCCTAAAATGGTTGGGTGGCACCTCATACTCCTATCTCTGTCAACTCCTATAAATAATAATAATAATAATAATAATAATAATAATAATATTTTATTTATACCCCGCCCTCTCCAGTCAAAACTGGGCTCAGGGCAGCTAACACCAATAAAATTACAATAAGACATAAAAGAAAAGAAAACAATTAATTAAAATACAGATTAAAATACAATATTAAAATTTAAAATTTAATATGCAGCCTCGTTTTAAGTAGTCCATAAATCAAAACCATGAGGGAGGAAAACACAGGGGTCAGACTGAATCCAACCCAAAGGCCAGGCGGAACAGCTCTGTCTTGCAGGCCCTGCAGAAAGATGACAAATCCTGCAGGGCCCTGGTCTCCTGTGAAAGAGCGTTCCACCAAGTCGGGGCCAGTACTGAAAAGGCCCTGGCCCTAGTCGAGACCAATCTAACCACCTTATGGCTCGGAATCTCCAGATGTTGTTATTTGTGGACCTTAAGGTCCTCCGCGGGGCATACCAGGAGAGGCGGTCCCGTAGGTACGAGGGTCCTAAGCCGCATAGAGCTTTAAGGGTCAAAACCAGCACCTTAAACCTAATCCTGTACTCCACCGGGAGCCAGTGCAGCTGGTAAAGCACTGGATGAATGTGATCCCATGGCCGGGACCCCGTAAGGAGCCTCACCGCGGCATTCTGCACCCACTGGAGTTTCTGGGTCAGCTTCAAGGGCAGCCCTGCATAGAGCAAGTTACAATAATCAAGCCTGGAGGTGACCGTTGCATGGATCACTATGGCCAGATCAGGGCGAGAGAGGTAAGGGACCAACTGCTTAATAAGGCGGAGATGGAAAAATTCCACCTTAACTCCTACAGCCAAGTTGGTGCCAAATGTATGGTTCTGCTTTCCTTTGGACCACATCAGCAAGGCTGTCATCTGGGCAGCTCAGGACCTCCATACACAATGCCCAGGCTTGTGCCCCGGGGAGGTCACTTCTGTGCTGCTACCTCAGAGTTTGCCTATACAGTGGTACCTTGACTTACGAACGACAACCGAATTTTTCGACTTACGAATGGGGGTAATGGCCGTGCGCTTACGAATGTCTCGACATCCGGAAAAAACCCACGGTGGTTTTAGATAGGGATTTTTCGACTAACGAATTTTTAGATAGGGTTGCTTCGACTTACGAATTTTTCAGTTTTCAATGCATTCCTATGGCGTTTTTCGACTTACGAATTTTTCGACTTGCGAAGGTGCCTTCGGAACGGATTAAATTCGTAAGTCGAGGCACCACTGTACTGAACTTTGATTTGAAATTTCTCTCAATTATTTGAGCGACACATATCAGGATTAACCATGTTGACTGCCGTATGGTAATCCATGCCTGGAGTACCACATTTCTGGGCTACTTGAATAAAGTGTCAGAAGGCACCTCTAAAGATATGGCCTTCTAAGTGGCATGTATAAAAGGTTAGCAGGAAAACCAGCAGGTGGCAGCTTCTTTGAAGAGAGCCAAACAGCATTAGGGAGAGAACACTCAAGAAATATTCTAATGGGAGTTGCAGTCCAATTCAAGGCACCAGGTTGGCAAAAGCTTGTCTAAAATCACTGATGGCAGAGGAAGTTGTTTGACAGCTGGAGAAACCTGGTTAAACAGGGTTGTCTGGTGCACCAAATAGGACACCAATATGCAACTGCCCAGAATCTTGTGGAGCACCATTGGCAGAAGAGGCAGAGGTGGAGGGCATCTCAGCAGTTTCTGGGGGAGTTTTTAGATACGACTTTATCTGAGAGAATTGGTTCTGATTTGAATTGCTCTGAGGAGACTATCTAGGAAGTTAGATAGGATGACCATGTTGAGTGTCTGGGGAAGGTATACAGACAGGAGTTAATTGGAGGGCTGAGTTTGAGCCAGGGGAGGTAGAAGCTGTGGGAATACAGACTGCCTGGGTCTCCTTCCAGTCAGGAGGGGAGAGTTATTCTAGGAAAATAAGGCTCCCAAGGGGTCTGGAAACCTTAAAGAGAAACCAGCAGACCCTTTGCTTGGAAATTAAACAAAGGGTCTGCTGGTTTCTCTTTAAGGTTTCCAGACTCAAAAGAGAACAGGGCAATTAAAGGCACAGAGGACCTGTCCTATTGAGTCTAGCAACCCTAACAATAATTATGCAATTTTGAGACAATTATCAGCTGGTCACGTCTGTTTTATGGTTGACTACTCAGGAGTAGACCCATTAAAATTAGTGGACATGGCTGATTTAGGTCTGTTAATTTCAATGGGTCTTCTTTGAGTACAACTTAGTTGGCTACAACCTCACATCTCTAGGAAGTGAGCCCTAGTAAAATGTAAAAATGGCTAAAATGTTTTACATTGTTTTTAACGGTTCTAATATTGGTTCCTCTGCTTTGTTTTTGTCAGGTTGATGTTGGTTAAATTTTTAGTTGGTGTTGGTGGTTAGTTTAATTTGGGTATAACTGTAACTGTTGATTGTTATTATTGGTTTCTATTGATTTATTGTATTGTTGCTTGTATAGGATATTCTGTTTTTTTTAAAAGGGATCATTTTGATTTCATAAATGTACGATACACAATGTTTTCCAAATGCCTCTCACTTGAAATCATTATTATTGCAGTAGATTTTAAATGCATTTCGTCTCTTTTAATTGAGTGACACATATAATAATGATTAGAGCGTATGACTGTAGTGCGTGCCTTGAGAGTTGCAAAATTACATAAGATGCCAGAAAACCTGTTTGTCTTTTACAACAGCATATATAAGTAGGAAAAAGAGAGAGAGGTTCTGTTGTCGCTGAGGAATGCAAAAAGCCTTTTGAACCCAATAAGGCATTGTAGCAAGAAACAAGGTGAAAGAGACAGCAAGAGAAGGATGGAGATACGGGCATTTTTGATTGCTCTGCTGGTGGCGCTTCTGATTCTGCACTACCTGAAACAGCTTTGGTCACGCAGGCATTACCCTCCAGGACCTCTCCAGCTTCCTCTCATTGGAGGTGCATGGCGGATTGGATTGAAGTTTCGTGAAGATACTTTAATTATGGTACTTATTTCTTACTGTAACTTTGTCTAATGTGAGCAATTGTTTCATTTATTTTCCCCAACCTTTTTGATATTTAAGCTTAAACAGTAGCATCAGTTTCAGATAGGTTAAAACGGTAAATGCAATGGCCACACAAATTATTCTAAACAGTGCTATTTTTCCGGGGGGGGGGCGGGGAGATTGTGCTGGAACTCACCATGAACGCCTCCCTTGTTCTCTTATAATGGCAAGGGTGCAGACCTGAGCAGTGCCAGGACTGAGATCTGGCAAGTTTTGACTGGAAAAACTTACTTCTAAATGCATCTCTCCAGTTAATACTATTCTTTAGTTGTTGTTGTCGTTTAGTCGTGTCCGACTCTTCGTGACCCCATGGACCAGAGCACACCAGGCACTCCTGTCTTGCACTGCCTCCCGCAGTTTGGTCAAACTCAGGTTCGTAGCTTCGAGAACACTGTCCAACCATCTCGTCCTCTGTCGTCCCCTTCTCCTAGTGCCCTCAATCTTTCCCAACATCAAGGTCTTTTCCAGGGAGTCTTCTCTTCTCATGAGGTGGCCAAAGTCTTGGAGCCTCAGCTTCACGATCTGTCCTTCCAGGGAGCACTCAGGGCTGATTTCCTTCAGAATGGATAGGTTTGGTCTTTTAGCAGTCCATGGGACTCTCAAGAGTCTCCTCCAGCACCATAATTCAAAAGCATCAATTCTTCGGCGATCAGCCTTCTTTATGGTCCAGCTCTCACTTCCATACATCACTACTGGGAAAACCATAGCTTTAACTCTACGGACCTTTGTCGGCAAGGTGATGTCTCTGCTTTTTAAGATGCTGTCTAGGTTTGTCATTGCTTTTCTCCCAAGAAGCAGGCGTCTTTTAATTTTATGACTGCTGTCACCATCTGCAGTGATCATGGAACCGAAGAAAGTAAAATCTCTCACTGCCTCCATTTCTTCCCCTTCTATTTGCCAGGAGGTGATGGGACCAGTGGCCATGATCTTCGTTTTTTGATGTTGAGCTTCAGACCATATTTTGCGCTCTCCTCTTTCACCCTCATTAAAAGGTTATTTAATTCCTCCTCCCTTTCTGCCATCAAGGTTGTGTCATCAGCATATCTGAGGTTGTTGATCTTTCTTCTGGCAATCTTAATTCTGGTTTGGGATTCATCCAGTCCAGCCTTTTGCATGATGAATTCTGCATATAAGTTAAATAAGCAGGGAGACAATAAGCCGGGAGACAATTCTCTAGTAGGCTTGCTATATTTTAAAGAGCAAAACAGAGGCAGCATTTGCCAACTTCTACTTTCTTGCACTGCTCTACGTTTGGGGTGGTGTGCAATAATATAAATTCTGTACCGCAGAAAATATTAGGCATTCATTTCATTAAAACATATATTTACATGTTGTTACTACAGCAGGTTGTTAGTATGCATACCAATTAATAAGCTACTTGATTTTATTAGCCCTATTCATGGCTGTTTAAATCTCTGATCATTTATTTTAATTGCTTTGGTTTAATCCTGAGAGATACAGATATTCCAGTTAGATACTGCAGCAACCAATACTGGTACGGAACAAACAAGTTATTCTTCTTTCTTCTTCTTTGGATCACTCGTAGCCAGGTGATGGGACCAGTGGCCATGATCTTGGTTTTTTTGATGTTGAGCTTTAGACCATATTTTGCGCTCTCCTCTTTCACCCTCATTAAAAGCTTATTTAATTCCTCCTCCCTTTCTGCCATCAAGGTTGTGTCATCAGCATATCTGAGGTTGTTGATATTTCTTCCGGCAATCTTAATTCCGGTTTGGGATTCATCTAGTCCAGCCTTTCGCATGATGAATTCTGCATATAAGTTAAATAAGCAGGGAGACAATATACAACCTTGTCGTACTCCTTTCCCAATTTTGAACCAATCAGTTGTTCCATATCCAGTTCTAACTGTAGCTTCTTGTCCCACATAGAGATTTCTCAGGAGACAGGTGAGGTGATCAGGCACTCCCATTTCTTTAAGAACTTTCCATAGTTTGCTGTGGTCGACACAGTCAAAGGCTTTTGCATAGTCAATGAAGCAGAAGTAGACATTTTTCTGGAACTCTCTAGCTTTCTCCATAATCCAGCGCATGTTTGCTATTTGGTCTCTGGTTCCTCTGCCCCTTCGAAATCCAGCTTGCACTTCTGGGAGTTCTCGGTCCACATACTGCCTAAGCCTGCCTTGTAGAATTTTAAGCATAACCTTGCTAGCGTGTGAAATGAGCGCAATTGTGCGGTAGTTGGAGCATTCTTTGGCACTGCCCTTCTTTGGAATTGGGATGTAGACTGATCTTCTCCAATCCTCTGGGCATTGCTGAGTTTTCCAAACTTGCTGGCATATTGGGTGTAGCACCTTAACAGCATCATCTTTTAAAATTTTAAATAGTTCAGCTGGAATATCATCACTTCCACTGGCCTTGTTATTAGCAGTGCTTTCTAAGGCCCATTTGACTTCACTCTCCAAGATGTCTGGCTCAAGGTCAGCAACCACACTACCTGGGGTGTACGAGACCTCCATATCCTTCTGGTATAATTCCTCTGTGTATTCTTGCCACCTCTTCTTGATGTCTTCTGCTTCTGTTAGGTCCTTACCACTTTTGTCCTTTATTATGGTAATCTTTGTACGAAATGTTCCTTTCATATCTCCAATTTTCTTGAACAGATCTCTGGTTTTCCCCATTCTATTGTTTTCCTCTATTTCTTTGCATTGCTCATTTAAGAAGACCCTCTTGTCTCTCCTTGCTGTTTTTTGGAAATCTGCATTCAGTTTCCTGTATCTTTCCCTATCTCCCTTGCATTTTGCTTGTCTCCTCTCCTCCGCTATTTGTAAGGCCTCATTGGACAGCCATTTTGCTTTCTTGCATTTCCTTTTCCTTGGGATGGTTTTCGTTGCTGCCTCCTGTATAATGTTACGAGCCTCCATCCATAGTTCTTCAGGCACTCTGTCCACCAAATCTAAATCCTTAAACCTGTTCCTCACTTCCACTGTGTATTCATAAGAGATTTGATTCAGATTGTATCTTACTGGCCCAGTGGTTTTTCCTACTTTCTTCAGTTTAAGCTGGAATTTTGCTATAAGAAGCTGATGATCTGAGTTACAGTCAGCTCCAGGTCTTGTTTTTGCTGACTGTATAGAGCTTCTCCATCTTTGGCTGCAGAGAATATAATCAATCTGATTTCGATGCTGCCCATTTGGTGATATCCATGTGTAGAGTCGTCTCTTGTGTTGTTGGAAGAGAGTGTTTGTGATGACCAGCTTGTTCTCTTGACAGAACTCTATTAGCCTTTGCCCTGCTTCATTTTGAACTCCAAGGCCAAACTTGCCAGTTGTTCCTTTTATCTCTTGATTCCCCACTTTAGCATTCCAATCCCCTGTAATGAGAAGAACATCCTTCTTTGGTGTCATTTCTAGAAGGTGTTGTAGGTCTTCATAGAATTGGTCAATTTCACTTTCTTCAGCACGGGTAGTTGGTGCATAAACTTGGATTACTGTGATGTTAAAAGGTCTGCCTTGGATTCGTATCGAGATCATTTTGTCATTTTTGAGATTGCATCCCATTACAGCTTTTGCCACTCTTTTGTTGACTATGAGGGCCACTCCATTTCTTCTACAGGATTCTTGCCCACAGTAGTAGATATGATAGTCACCCGAACTGAATTCGCCCATTCCCTTCCATTTTAGTTCACTGATGCCCAGGATGTCGATATTTATTCTTGTCATCTCATTTTTGACCACATCCAGCTTACCTCCATTCATGGTTCTTACATTCCAGGTTCCTATGCAATATTTTTCTTTACAGCATCGGACTTTCCTTTCGCTTCTATTTAATTTAAATCCTGCCAATTCCCCAAATTCTAGAATTTTCTCTATCACCTTAGGGAGAGAGTTTTTCGGATCCTCTATCATAATTGCTAAATCATCAGCAAAGGCTTTCAATTTTAATTATTCCTTCCCAGTTTTTATCCCTATAATCTCTTTTTCTGCTCTTATGTTTCTTTCAAGTACCGGTACTTCCAGGACCAAGATGAACAACAGCTGTGATAACGGACATCCTTGCCTAGTTGCTTTTTGTATTTTACATTCCTTCGTTAACACCTGATTTACAATTAATTTCGCATCCTGTTCTGAATATATTGCTCACATTCCTTTTAGAAATTTATCACCACAATTAATTTCTTCAAGCAGTTTTTTCATAAAATCCCAGGACACATTGTCAAAAGCTTTTTTGGCATCTATAAACACCATTGCCGTTTTTTTCTTCATTTTTTACCTCCAGTTATTCTATCACATTTAGAATATTTCTTATATTCTCCTTCATTTGTCTACCTGGAAGAAACCCTGCTTGGTCTTGGTGTATATATTCACCTAATTTCCCCCCCCCATCCTATTAGCCAAAATATTTGCAAATAAATTATAATCGTTATTTAATAATGAAATAGGCCTATAATTTTTTATTTGCATTAGATCCAAATCTTGTTTTGGAATTACTGTTATATAAGCTTCCTTCCATGTTCCTGGGATTTCACCTGTCTTTAAAATCTCATTCATCACATCTTTTAATGGATTCACTAATTGTTCACTTAACTTTTTATACCATTAGTCCATCTGGCCTTGGAGACTTTTTGTCCAATTTATTGCCTCTAAAGCTTCTTGAGCTGTTATTTGGGTATTTAGAATCACTAATTGTTCCTCTTTTATTTTTGGCAGATTAGTATTTTTTATATATTCCTCTATTTTGGAAATTTTTTCATTTCCTTTTTTTATAGAGATCTGAGAAATATTTCACAAATGCATCTCTTATTTCCTTCATCTAATCCGTAATTTCCCCCTTTACATTAATTTTATTAATGAAATTTCTTTGTTCACTTTTTTCAATTGCCATGCTAACAATTTTCCTGATTTATTGGCATGCTCAAAATATTTCTGCTTCACTCTTTTTATTTTCCAACTTATTTCTTCATTCACTATCATAGAGTATTGGGTTTGTAATACAGTGGTACCTCGACTTACGAAGGCGATCCATTCTGCGGCGCTCTTCGTAAGTCGAAACCTTCGGATGTTGAAGCGTCCATTTTGCGCATGCGCAAAGTGTGATTTTGCGCTTTGCGCACACTGCTTCTGCGCATGCGGCGAAAATACTTCTGGGTTTGCCAACTCCGTAAGTCGAAACCTTCGGAAGTCAAGGCATTCGGATGTCGAGGTACTAATGTATTTTAATTGCCTGCTTTACTGACTCTTTGTTAGCTTTTTTTGACAGTTCCTTCTCCTTTTCTGCGATTTGTTCCTTCTTCTTTTCTGTGATTTGTGTTCCTGAGCACCCTAAATTACTTTGTTAGTTTTCCATAAGGGCCATATTCCATATACTATCCCACCATACCTCTAGGGTTAAGTTAGTAGCTGTTTTCCAGGTCTGCACTATTATATTTCTAGTTCTACTTTATCTCTTACCATATGTTTATATGATGGTAGTACTCCTGTTGTGTAGGTCAGAAGTGAGTTCCAGTGATATAAGTTAGCATATGCTAAGCTGGTGCCACAACTGCTGCCCACCCCAAAGTGAATGACCAATGGTCAGAGATTATGGGAGCTGCAGTCCAGCAACATCTGGTGGACTACAGTTTCCACATCTCTGGACTGGGGTTATGGATGGACGAGGGAAGGAAGGGTATGATGTTAAGAAAATGAATCAAAAATGAGATGAGAATAAGCAGCAATCTGGAAAGGAAAGGAAACCTTGTGGGGGAGAGAGGAGATGCACACATGGCCAGAAACTGCAAAGGTGGGGAAGGCTGAAGTTCATGTTGAAATAATCATCTGCTTGCTTTGAACCTAATATCTCTCTCCTCCCTAATGACCCAAACGGTAGATGGCAAAGCAATATGGAAACATTTACACCATATGGGGAGGACCCCTAGCCTTTGTAGTACTGTCTGGATATGAAGTAGTGAAAGAAGCACTCATTGACCGCTCTGAAGAATTCTCTGAGAGACTAGAGACGGCATTCCTTAATGAAGTAGTAAAAGGAAGGGGTAAGTAGTCAAGAACGAGAAGTCCTACTGTTATTTCCCCCAGGCAAAACATTTAAGGGGGGTATCTGGAAAAAGAGAACAAAGGATCTCTCTTAATGTTGCAGTCAACAGAAAATGGGTTGTATCCAGTGTTAGCTCTACTCACAGTAGACCCATTACAGTTAATGGACACAGCTAACTTAGGTCTGTTAATTTCAATGGGTCTACCTTGAGTACAACTTAGTAGGCTCAAGAAGAAGTTTAGCCTGGAAAAGAAGAGACTAAGAGGAGATATCTAAAGGATTGTCACTTGGAAGATGGAGCAAGCTTGTTTTCTCCTGCTCTGGACGGTAGAACTCGAACCAATGGCTTCAAGTTACAAGAACAGAGATTCTGACTAAACATATGGAAAAACTTTCTGACAGTAAGAGCTGTTCGGCTGTGCAACAGTCTGCCTCAGGAGGTTGTGGACTCTCTTTCCTTGGAGGTTTTTAAGCAGAGGTTGGATGGCCATCTCTCTTGGATGCTTTAGCTGAGATTCCTGCATTGCAGGGGGTTGGACTACATGACCCTTGTGTCCCTTCCAACCCTAAGATTATATTATTCTATGATTCTATGATCAATCAGAAGAACTGGCACTATTACAGGTGCCACATAATAAGTGTTCCGTATTTGTAAGAACTTGGAGGTTTAGTGCATCAGAGTCCACACTTTGAAACTTCCTGCCTATTGAGACCAGGCAGGCTCTTTACTCTTTGGGGTGTCTAAAAACATCCTTGTTTAGACATGCCTACCCAGATGCTTAGAAAGCTGAGGCAAATTTAATCTGTTTTAGTATTTTAGCTTTTGTATATTTTAAAGGAGGCTTGGAAATTTTTCTCGATTTGATTGCCTAATTTTTGTGTGAACTGCTTCGAATCTTTTTTTACTATAAAACAGTGTATGCAATAAATAAATACATACACAAAAGCTATAAAGGGCTAAGTCCAAGATAAGACATACCGGTAGATTGAACCATAGGAGCCAACTCCTGGGGACCGAGAGGGCTTCCGCCTCACAAATAAAATATTAGAGGGGGCTGCCCCCCAAGTTGATGGGCATTGCCATTCAAATAGTGTGTGTGCACCATGTCATGTGATCGATTATGTGGGATAGGGCTTACCTGGGCCCCCACAATATTTTGTTCAAGTTGGC
The DNA here is from genome assembly GCF_965207765.1 of Zootoca vivipara. Lineage (NCBI taxonomy): Eukaryota > Metazoa > Chordata > Lepidosauria > Squamata > Lacertidae > Zootoca > Zootoca vivipara. Next base: position 91,281,293 of record NC_142588.1, on the reverse strand, counting down.
ACTCCTGGATCGAACAAGTGACATGTTCCTTACACCTGGCTATGTTGAATAAAAAACAAGTGTGGTGGACCCAACAGAAATAAGCTGCAATTTAAGTTTTTCTGCAGAAAGTATCACTGTATTAAATACTAATTCCCCCCCCCCAGCTCAAAATAATAATTTGTAGAACTGCCCAAAGATCTCACTTTTAGGTGATACCTACTGTAAAGTGCAGGAACTTTAAGCAGAGGTTTGACAGGCATATGTCAAGAATGCTTTGATGGTGTTTCCTGCTTGGCAGGGGGTTGGACTGGATGGCCCTTGTGGTCTCTTCCAACTCTATGATTCTGGAACCATCTGATTTGTGTTCTATTGTCGTACAAACCGAGACACCCAAGACATTTGGGTGAATCACTTGTGAGTGTCTGAGTGCTCAAATAGGTTCTCTCTGGCACTATATTCATTTCATTTTCATTCCATAAATTTTATATACAGCTTGGCTGTAGGGAAAAACAAAACAAAACTCAAAGCGGTTGTACAAAGCATGCATATATTGTAGAGATGTCCATGTAATAGACAGATGTCACCTTTGTTTCAGAGAGACAGAGTAGCTCTTGAGTGCAAAACGTATAGCCTTCTGGTTTAGCTGTTTAATTTTCAACATCAGTTTATGTAAGTAATAATTTCTCACTGATTTTCCATAGGTATTATATTATCAAATGGTCACACCTGGAGGCAACAGAGAAAGTTTGGTGTAGTTACTATGCGGAAGCTGGGGCTGGGGAAGAAAGGCATGGAGCACCAGATAGCAGAGGAGGCCCGTCAGCTTGTGGAGGTTTTTGCACATTCAAAGGGTATGTGGTGATGGGTGATGGTGCTCAGCTGGCATATATTCCAGTCTGAAGAAATCTTTGTGTACTACCTCTGTCCATTTTGGAAAGGAATGTGATAGTTTTGCTTAAATCTAACATAAATATGATCTCAGCATTAACAGGAGTGGCTGAACTAACATAAGTATAATTTCATTTTGCAGAACAACCACTTGACCCCACCTTGCACATCACTAATTCAGTCTCCAATGTGATATGTGCTGTGGCTTTTGGGCACCGATTTGCTCTTGAAGATGAACAGTTTCAGAAACTGATAGAAGCCACTAATCATTTCCTAAAATTTCTGGGTACCCCAACTCATATTGTGAGTAGACATTTTCATTTCTACTGATCCAGACTGGTCCCCCAGAGACTATAAGTCCCCCTATCAGCATTCTGGAATCCATCATGATAGAGGTTAGAGTGTTGGCTTTAGACAACTGGGACCAGGGTTTAAAATTGGTCATAGTCATAGGCCATTTACTAGCTCGCAGCTTAATCTATTTCTCAAGATTATTGTGCAAATTAAAAGATGTGAAGCGACTATGTACACCACCTGGAACTCTTTGGAGGAAAGATGAGATAAAAATGGAACAATGACATAAATACAGGTCATCTAGAGCCCATCTAAATGCAGAAAGAGGATGAGGCCACAATATCTTCACAGTATGGGCATTCCATAGTTTTGGTACCATTATGGAAAATTGGATGTGTCTACTGTCTGGTACAGGAAATTGAATGCAGACTTCAAGGAGAGACAAGAGGGCCTTTTTAAATGAGCAGCGCAAAACAATAGAGGAAAACAATAGAATGGGGGAAAACCAGAGATCTGTTCAAGAAAATTGGAGATATGAAAGGAACATTTTGCGCAAAGATGGACATGATAAAGGAGGAAAATGGTAAGGACCTAACAGAAGCAGAAGACATCAAGAAGAGGTGGCAAGAATACACAGAGGAATTATACCAGAAAAATATGGAGGTCTCGTACACGCCAGGTAGTGCGGTTGCTGACCTTGAGCCAGACATCTTGGAGAGTGAATAATAACAAGGCCAGTGGAAGTGATGATATTCCAGCTGAATTATTTAAAATCATAAAAGATGATGCTGTTAAGATGCTACACTCAATATGCCAGCAAGTTTGGAAAACTCAATAGTGGCCAGAGGATTGGAAAAGATCAGTCTACATCCCAATCCCCAAAAAGGGCAGTGCCAAAGAATGCTCCAACTACTGCACAATTGCGCTCATTTCACATGCTAGCAAGGTTATGCTCAAAATTCTACAAGGCAGGCTAAAGCAGTATGTGGACCAAGAACTCCCAGAAGTACAAGCTGGATTTTGAAGGGGCAGAGGGACCAGAGACCAAATTGCAAACATGCGCTGGATTATGGAGAAAGCCAGAGATTTCCAGAAAAACATTTACTTCTGCTTCATTGACTATGCAAAAGCCTTTGACTGCGTGGACCACAGCAAATTATGGGGGGGGGGTTCTTAAAGAAATGGGAGTGCCTGATCACCTCATCTGTTGCCGGAAGAAATATTTGGACTTTGGCTATGCTGGCTGGTTCTGATGGGGTTGTGGTTCAGTAACATATAGATGGCCAAGGTTTCTTTCCCCTGCTCTAGACTGTTAAGATGTTCAAAGGTCAACATGTTAAAGTTTAAATTGATTTACCCCAGGGGTCAGCAAACTTTTTCAGCAGGGGGCCGGTCCACTGTCCCTCAGACCTTGTGGGGGGGCAGACTACATTTTGAAAAAAATATATGAACTAATTCCTATGCCCCACAAATAACCAAGAGATGCATTTTAAATAAAAGGACACATTCTACTCATGTAAAAACACCAGGCAGGCCCCACAAATAACCCAAAGATGCATTTTAAATAAAAGGACACATTCTACTCATATAAAAACATGCTGATTCCCCCAGGCCTTAGTTTGGGGACCCCAGATTTACCCCTCCAAGGGTGAAAAAGGAACTAGAAAAAAATGGTATCCTGGCTGTTGGCTCTTAAGGTCACAAAATCATAGAATTGTAAGGTTGGAAGGTACCCCAAGGGTTATCTAGTCCAACCCCCTGTTATGCAGGAATCTGAGATAAAGCATCTATGACAGATGGCCACCCAACATCTGTCTAAATATCTCCAAAGAAGGAGGGTCCATATCTTCCACCCCCATTCCTGGGGATCAAATTGATTTGAATGGTTATAGTAAAACCAGGGGCGTAGGAAGATAGGGGCAGTGGGGGCGGTGCGCCCCGAGTGATGCAATCCCAGGGGTGCCATCGCCGCTGCCCGCCCCACCCCCAAATGCCCGCCCCCAAAATGCATGCTACGTCACTGGGGGCAGCACGCCTGCTCTCCGCCCCAGTGGCAGAGCATGAAGCTCCGCCGCTGAGTAAAACATGCAAGCAACTATAATATGTAATATGAACCATGGAAGGAGAAGGGCAGTCATTGGATGTTTCAAAGTTTGTAAAACGTTTAATTTGATATGTAGAAAAATGAAAACTCGTGTGTGTGTGTGTGTGTGTGTGTGTGTCAACAACAAACTATGTACTTGGTTCTTAGCGGGGAGTGAAACTTGAGCAAAATTGAATTTCTTTGCTATCCATATTCTCCGTCCCAAGTCCTGGCCTGGAACAGTGCAGTTTTAGAAGGAAGCCTGAAAGCTGGCAATATATTTCAAACTCTAGTTTTCATTCCACTTTTCAGCCAGGCTTAATGATCATAAACCAGTCATTGTGGAATTCTGAAGATGCTGTTGACACCCACCTTCTTTTCCGCGAGAGTCAAACTAATATACTATCAGCGAGGAATAAACCAGATCATGCTATTTAAGCACTAGCCCACAGGAGTTGATTCATGAACAGTGTGACCAAACCTCTTCATGGCAATGTTTTTGCTATATTTTCTTTAGCTGTGTGAAATATTCCCATGGATTATAAGATATCTCCCAGGGCCCCACAAGAAGGTCTTGTCCTGCACAGAGATGGTGCTTTCCTTTGCAAAGGAGGAGATAGAGAAGCATAAGGAAAACCAGTCTCTGCATGAGCCACAGGATTTCATTGATTTCTATCTACTTCAGATTGAGAAAGTAAGTACTGAATACCAGGACTATAAAACAGGAGGGCTTTGTTCAGAGTACATGTGGGGCACACTGTAATCAAAGTATATCACACCATGCACCCCATAGTTAAATGGTAGTGCAATCCTGAAATTACTTACCAGTAGCCACAAATGCTGTATGCTTAGAGTCTAATGCTCTGTGTGTTTCTGTACACGTTGCTTGGCTATCTTTGCAGCTCTGCAAAATTCAGAGAAATGAGAGTTTTGAAGGATGGCTGAATTTTCACTACTGATATTGCTTCAAAAAGTAAACAACTCTGTATATGCAAAAATTCCTTAACAATACATAACATGCTTATAAGAATATCCTTGTAAGATTATAAGCATGTTATGTATGATCTGTTGTTGTTGTTGTTTAGTCGTTTAGTCGTGTCCGACTCTTCGTGACCCCATGGACCATAGCACGCCAGGCACTCCTGTCTTGCACTGCCTCCCACAGTTTGGTCAAACTCATGTTCGTAGCTTCGAGAACACTGTCCAACCATCTTGTCCTCTGACGTCCCCTTCTCCTAGTGCCCTCAATCTTTCCCAACATCAGGGTCTTTTCCAAGGATTCTTCTCTTCTCATGAGGTGGCCAAAGTATTGGAGCCTCAGCTTCACGATCTGTCCTTCCAGGGAGCACTCAGGCCTGATTTCCTTAAGAATGGATAGGTTTGATCTTCTTGCAGTCCATGGGACTCTCAAGAGTCTCCTCCAGCACCATAATTCAAAAGCATCAATTCTTCGGCGATCAGCCTTCTTTATGGTCCAGCTCTCACTTCCATACATCACTACTGCGAAAACCATAGCTTTAACTATACGGACCTTTGTCGGCAAGGTGATGTCTCTGCTTTTTAAGATGCTGTCTAGGTTTGTCATTGATGTATGATCTAGAGCTCCTTTTTGGGCCAACCAGAAGAACATTCACGAAACAGAGATTGAAATCCTGGGTATCCCGTTGTTGGAGTTCCATCGGGATTGCACCAGCACAAGTATACACATAGAGAGTCGTTCTCATGCACTGATTTCAGGAATATCGATACACTTTGGCTTGGAGATACTGAGTTGCGTATGTCATTATTATTTTGGCATTGTATATATTATTTAAGATTCCATGTATTAGAAGGTTTTGAAATGTTGTACATTATTGTTAAGGAATTATTGCAAACCATATACAGAGTTGTTTAGTTTGTGATTTATCTCTCTGTATTCATTGGGCATGGCCTTGTTTCAAAAAGTACAAATTAAGCAATAATAATTTTAATAATAACTTTATTATTTATACCCCGCCCATCTGGCTGGGTTTTCCCAGCCACTCAGCCTTTAAATGTGACCTGAATCATATCTACCCCACATTCCTAAATGGTACACAGTTGCAGTCCGAAGACAAATAATGCACACTTTGAGTGCCTTGTGACAATAATCTATACTAGAGCTTCTCAAACTTTTCATGTTGATGACACACTTTTTAGATATGCATCATTTTATGACAGAGTTATTCAGTTGTACTAGCAAACTGGAGGTTAAACCAACCCCTTTCCAGCCCCGGGAGGAACTCAGGGAGCATTCACATGACACAACTACACACTGTAATTGACACACTAACATGTCGTGACACACAGTTTGGAAAGCACTGATCTACTCAATGAAAGAGACTCAAATATATTCAAATGCTCACAGGGCAAGAAGTTGGCAAAAGAAGCTAAAGTAAGTGATAGAGAACAGATTGTAAGGCATATAAGTGACATGCCACCTTTCTTATTTTTAGCACCAGAACAGGAATGATCCAGAGTCTACGTTTAATGAAGAGAACCTGGCTCAATGTATTTTAGACCTCTTTCTAGCAGGGACAGAAACAGCCACCATTTCTCTGAAATGGGCACTTCTTCTTCTGGCAAATCATCCAGATATCCAAGGTGAGAGGGGTAGACATGTGCAATGGGAGCCAAAAGACAAGAGCATATTGGAATAAGCTAAATGTTTCAATGGAAGATCATTCTTCTTCACAAATCTCATGGAAGATCATTCTTCTTCACAAATGTTTCCTTATACAGATTCTGGAACTTGAGTGGCTTTGCAAATACTGTAGAGGGAAGACAATTTGAAGACTGAGATGGTCAAAGGAAGGGAGAGAAAGAGATGAATGTTTTTGCCAGTGGTCATGGTGAATCCAGCAGTCCAGGTGCCCTTCATGACAAACCCCAAGCCATGCCCCTTCTAAAACTCTGCAACCAAAATGAAATGTTGACCAATGCACAGATTATGACTTAATGAAGTCATGTTTTTTTCTTACTCCCCGCCCTTCCACTTTGCTTAACATCCAGCTTGGAAGAATTCTGGTAGACCTGCTCACTCCCTTGTGACATTTTGGTTGGCCATGATATCGTTCCAAATATAAGTAGCAGCTGAGATTAGGGAATCTTTCAACTTTCCAGACCTAGGAACTCACCTTTAGCTGAGAAATGTTTTTGGAGGAGCACTCCTTAATTTTTTACCAGATATTTATATGATGGCAGTGCTGGTGTTGCAACCTACTTTAGGTCAGGAAAAAACCTTGACCCATCAGTGGAAGTAGCAGTTAGAATGTCAAACTAGGATTGAGAAAACCCGGGTTCAAATTCTGATACAGGTATGTAACCCTCTGGGTGGCCTTAGACTAGTTCATATTTTTCAGATTAACCTATTCTCCCAGGTTACTAATGAGGTTTAAAAAGAGCGGAAGAACCACGTACTGAAGTCCTTGGAAGAAAATATGGGCTATAAATGAAATAAATTGGGATTCATTCATATATCTTCTTAGAATAATTTCATGGTAAATAAATGTCCTGGAAAAAAAAACTTCTTGTCAAAATAAACAATACATTTCCACCATTTTCTTCAGATAAAGTCCACAAGGAGATCAAAAATGTTTTAGGTTCTGCTCACTCAATCTGCTATCAAGATAAGAAGAAACTGCCCTACACCAATGCTGTGATTCATGAAATGCAGCGCTTCAAATATATCTTAATAGGTGGACTTCCCAGGCAAACTGCAAAGGATGTGAAGATACATGGTTTTCTTATTCCCAAGGTAACAACGGCATTCTTGTATATCAAGAGCATATAGGGCTGGATCATAAGTGGCTTAAATCTCACTTATGAGCTGCCAAAGCACATGCCCTGGCTCCTAATAGGGCCTACAATGGCCCTACATTATCCTACTTTGCTGCCTCCATTACATCCTAGGGGAACCATTGAGCAGATCTATTCTGTGTCATCCAGAGGTTGGTAACTTCTGACCGGTGGGGTGGATCTCCTGAACACATGGTGACTAGCGGTAACTGGATTGCTAAACATTTCAAGGATAAAGTTGCTTGGCTCTGCAGCAATTTAGATGCTGCTATTATTGAGACTGTGCCAGCTGAGGTGTCCTACAAATTGCCAGGCCCAGTATTGTGGAATCAATTCCAATGCATAATCTCGGGGTTGTGGGTTTGAGCCCCATGTTGGGCAAAAGATTCCTGCATTGCAGGGGACTGGACTAGATGACCCTTGTTGTCCCTTTCAACTCTACAATTCTAGGATTGTTATTCTATTACAGTGGTACCTTGGTTTAAGAACAGCTTAGTTTATGAACAACTTGGATTAAGAACGCTGCAAACCCGGAAGTTGGTGTTTTGGTTTGTGAACTTTGCCTTGGAAGCAGAACATGTTTGACTTCCTGTTGAGTGTGTTCCATTTGTAAATTGAGTCCCCGCTGCTATGGGAAAGCACGCCTTGGTTTAAGAACGCTTTGGTTTAAGAACGGACTTCCGGAATGGATTAAGTTCATAAACCAAGGTATCACTGTATTATTATTATTATTATGTTTAATGCATCCTGAGGATGTGGCCATGACACTTGAAGTGATGTGCCCAAATACCTGCTCATTCTATATATATCCTGCCTTCTTAAAGCTAACTGGGGTGGGGTGACTGGATTGATCAGAGGTTTGTTAAATGCATCTTTGTGTGATGGAGTGGTGCCTGTTGCCCTTAAAGAGGCAGTGGTGTTCCACTTCTCAAAAAGCCTACTCTAGACCCAATGGAGTGTAATAACGATAGACGGGCTGCCAACACACCTTTCTTAGCAAAGGCGTTTGAGATGGTGGTTGGAGAACAACAGGTATTCCTGCATACTCTCCAACTGCTCTGAAAATGCTGGGACTGTCACAAAAGCCCTTCAGCCATCATGGCTTCTGACTCTGTGATGCAGAGTTCTGAATTCCCAGATGAAAACCTTTCCCACCAACCACCACACTTCTCTCTATGGCTTAAAATGAACCAGACTAAATTCCTAGCGAAGAAGGGATTCGGGGAGGTGGGGAGGGGTCCTCCAGAGCAAAAATTAATCCCTCCAAACCCCCTTCTTGTCTGGCTTCTTATGTGGATTGGAAAAAGGCATTGATCTCTCCCATGAGCTGAACCCACTCAGGATTCACCACAGCACCACGATGCTGCAGTTGCTTACAAATTCCTAATTTGCTCAGTAGTTCGAAACACTATAAAAGGGAAGTTTATGTATCCCTGAACTCAAAAGTTTATATGTCCCTGGACCTCAAAATAAACATTGGGATTTTGGGGTGAGTGATGGAGAGTGTATTGAGTCATTCACTTCGTGAAACTGAAAGTAGATTCAAAAAGCAGAGAGAGCTGAATTGTTTAGTCTACAAAGTAAACATCTGAAGATGTGCAGTTCCTACAGGAGACAGTGAGCTGTATTTTTCCAGTCTCCGCTTATCTCTCTAGCAAGCAAGAGAGTGAGAGAGCATTTCTGCATTGCCTTTAAGCGAACCTTTACTGCTGTAGTAGTAACTGCTTGTAAAATGAAACCTTTATACATTTTATAGCCTGCTCAAATAAATAACTTACTTGACTGATCTTTCTTGTTTCCATTTATTGCCTTTTGTGTGCAACCAGCCCTTTAAATGTGTTTCCAGGGAGGCTGCGCTGATTGACCACTCTGCTTATTTTAGGATGGGCACACGTGGAAGTGTTGCCAGACCCAGAGATTTATGATTTGGAGATCATAAAATATTTAACATGGGATTCCATGTGCTGCTCTGGTTTGCCAGAAGCGGCTTTGTCATGCTGGCCACATGACCTGGAAGCTATACGCCGGCTCCCTTAGCCAATTATGCGAGATGAGCGCGCAACCCCAGAGTCGGTCACGACTGGACCTAATGGTCAGGGGTCCCTTTACCTTTACCTTTACCCCATATCATACACCTGCACAATCACAACAATTATTGTTCAAAGTTACCATGTTTCCAAAATGCTCATAAATGCATGACATCACATAGTCTCCACACACACAAACATATAAAAGGTAAAGGGACCCCTGACCATTAGGTCCAGTCATGACCGACTCTGGGGTTGCGGCCCTCATCTTGCTCTATTGGCTGAGGGAGTCGGCGTACAGCTTCCAGGTCATGTGGCCAGCATAACAAAGTCACTTCTGGCGAACCAGAATAGCGCACGGAAACACCGTTTACCTTCCTGCTGTATTTATCTACTTGCACTTTGACGTGCTTTCGAACTGCTAGGTTGGCAGGAGCAGGGACCGAGCAACAGGAGCTCACCCCGTCACGGGGATTCAAACCGCCAACCTTCTGATCGGCAAGCACTAGGCTCTGTTGTTTCACCCACAGTGCCAGCCGCGTCCCTATACACAAATATATAGTAAGCTGTATTTATTGATTTGAGGTTTTCTTTTCTGTCAGGCATCCCTAAATGCAACACATAAATTCAAAGATTTATATGCTTAAAATACTGCAATTTTGTGTGTTTCCTCTAATAACGTTTGTACTTGACCAGGAGGAAATACACAAGCAGTGATACTGAGTTCAGAACAAGTTTCAGAACTGAATCAGCCTTGGTGAATGGCCGTTATTCGCCAGAGGTCTCAGTCTGGATGTTGGGCTTTCCTTTTAAAAGAAGGGTGGGGAGAAGGAAGCCATTCTGTGTTCCTGACTATACAGGCAGGTTTTAATAGGGAGAAAAGCTGAGGATGAATCTGGCCACTGGTCAATGACTTCCCTCCCCTGGAATATAGAGCGACATTTCAGAAATGTGTTGATCTTAGTGTATTCCATGACTATGGTTTCTTCTTTACAGACGACTGGTATCCTTCCTGATCTGCGCTCTGTTCTTCTTGATCCCACACGATGGGAGACACCTGCAGAGTTCAACCCAAATCATTTCTTGGACAAGGATGGGCAATTTGTGGACAGAGAAGAATATCTGGTGTTTGGTGCAGGTAAATGCAGCAGTCCAAGCTATGTTTTGATGTGTAGACATGCATATTGGGCTACTCACAGGAAATGACATCAGCAGCAGCACATGGAAGAGAGAGTAGATAGCACTCTTCCAGGAGCAGTGGCCCTGCCACTCACCAGAACAGGAATGGGAAAGGAAGTGGCAACTTTGGGGAAGCTCTGAGTTGGTGGTGGCGACTCTGCACATACACTTTCAGGGTCTTCCCCACCAACAACCTGAAGCATCTCAGGAGACAGGAGTCCTGATTATTTCCTTAATCCAACTCCTTCCAACTCTATGATTCTTTGAATCTATGACTAGTAGTTGGACTTGGTTTTTTTAAAAAAGATATTATGTGGAGTATTTCAAAGTTGTAAAATAATGATATCTGCAGACAGTGCAATTTTTCTAGAAAAAGAGGTGCCGGAACTCACTGTGAACACATCTCTCATTCTCTTAGAATGGCATTGGTGCCTATCTGAGAAATGCTGGAACTGAGAGCCAGTGAATTCCAGCTGAACCCCTCCCCCCCGACTGGAAAGTAAGTTATTATTCACCTGCTGCCTTTCACTTGTCCCATCCTCAGGGTCTCGCATGTGTTTGGGAATGCAGCTGGCAAAGATTGAAATGTTCATCTTCCTGACCAGCCTGCTGAGGACATTCAGCTTCCAGCTGCCAGAAGGAGTCAAAGAACTTAATCAAGACCCTGTACCAGGGGTTACAATGAACCCTCATCCTTACAAAGTCTGTGCTATTCCCCGCTGCAGGACATAATAAAACATGCAAATAATTTCAGGGACTGGCACATTTCTCTCTCCTTCCTTTCCACTGAATATGATGTTCTGCCTTGACTTGCTCATTTTATCTGAAATTGACATAAGAACATAAGAGTCTTCTGGATCAAATTTAGGGTACAGTAGTTGTATACCAGGCAAAGGGCCTTCTCGGTAGTGGCGCTTGCCCTGTGGAACGCCCTCCCATTAGATGTCAAATAAATAAAAAATCTGACTTTTAGAAGACATCTGAAGGCAGCCCTATTTAGGGAAGTTTTTAATGTTTGATGTTTTAAACGGAAATGCTGTTTACCTTCCCACTGGAGTGGTACCTATTTATCTACTTGCACTTTGACGTGTTTTTGAACTGCTAGGTTGGCAGGAGCTGGGACCGAGCAACAGGAGCTCACCCCGCCGCGGGGGTTCGAACCGCCTACCTTCTGATCAGCAAGCCCTAGGCTCTGTGATTTAGACCACAGCGCCACCCGCATCTCTAACCATACAAGACAATTATTGTCCACACATCGGTTGGTTCACCCCCCCCTCCTGTATTTTTGTTGGAAGCCACTCAGAGTGGCTGGGGCAATCCTGCTAGATGGGCGGGGTGTAAAAAAATAAATCATTCTTATATCATATTATTATACAAGCCAGGAATTTTTTTTTTGTGGGGCGTGTGTGTCCTGCTTCAGGGCAAAATGGTACTTTTCTTGTTCATTTGGCCTGCATCTTCTGATATTCAGCTTCTTTGGATGGCCTCAGGTTCTAGTACCAGTATTAGGAGAGAGGGAGCAAAACCTATCCACACACATGATTTTATACAGGGCCTTCTTGGTGTCGCCCTGTGCAATGCCCTCCCATCAGATGTCAAAGAGAAAAACAGCTACCAGATTTTTAGAAGACATCTGAAGGCAGCCCTGTTTAGGGAGGCTTTTAATGTTTAATAGATTATTTCATTTCATTGTTCTGTTGGAAGCCGCCCAGAGTTGCTGGGGAAACCCAGCCAGATGGGCGGGGTATAAAGAATAAATTGTTGTTGTTGTTGTTGTTGTTGTTGTTGTTGTTATTACTACACCTCTATCATGCCTCCTCCCTGCCTTTAAAGCAAAATACCTCATGTGTGGCTTTTGCCCAGAGGGTGCTGCTCTATTCTGGATGGTCACTGGATGGTCTTGGGTCATTCACAGACTCTTAATGAAATTGCTGTTGTTGTCCCAAGTAGGCTTTGAATAAGGACATCAGCACAGTGGCGGAGGAAGGCTCTCTGGCACCCGGTGTGGGGCGTCCTGCTCATAGGGGGGCGTGAACCGCCCACAGTGGGTGGGGTAAACTGCCTGGCGGTGCAAGTGCAGCGCCGATATGGACAGCGCACATGCGGTGCTTGAGTGGTGCCAATACGGACGGTGCTCAAGCACAGCACCCATAGACGGTGCATGGATGGCGCCCGAGCGGCTATGTGTGTGCCCTTGGCCACCCTACAGCTTGGGGGGAGGCAGTGGGCAGGCAGCACGGAGCTGGCTGTACTTCCTGGGGCTGGTGGGAGTTGTAGTTCTGCAACATGTGGTGGGCTAAGGTTTTCCACACCAGGACAAGGTGCACATTGTGAGCAAGAAGAGCAGGAAAGTACCAAGGTCAGTGAAGCAGAAGGGAGACAAGCTCGGGTGCTCCCCATGCCCCAACCATTCTAATGCTCTAGTCCATATGGGTTTGTGCTTGCTATTTTTTATATTATTTTAAATATTGTGTTATGTGTGTTGCTTAGAGCTGCTGACAAAGGAGGCTTCACTGAAATGTATCAAGTGGACTAAATAAACAGGTTACTACAAGCAGATCTGGAACTTGTATTCCTTCTCTTGTAGCGCATGCCGCAACATGGATTAGAACACTGTGTACCGTACCTCTCCTCCTCCAACAGATTATCTGGGCACCAAGTTCTCTTGGCAGTGAAGGGGTAGCTAGAGTAGGCAAGAGACAACTAGAGCAAGCACTTCTCCATTGCCTCCTCTGCAAAAAAAGTTGCTCTTTGTCAGTCCACACAGTATGAAATTAACCAGCCATCACATATTAGCATAATTAAAACTTTTATACCATCCAAAATTGGTAATAATCCTAAAAGCTAGAACAAAGTGAGAGAAGATAGCTTTGTTATTTTTAATCTTCCAAGTTTACTTTGGTTTATCTTCCAAGGTACTTTACTTTGTGCTGCTACCAGAAATCTCTCTCTTTTTAAACCCTGTAGCCTTCTCTTAATAAAGCTTTATTATATTTTTATAAAGAAGTTTGCTCTTTGAGCTATTGGACCTACCCAGCTTGGTTAGGTCCCAGAGACAGGTCAGTCTCTGCACATTGGGGTGTGGGGTGGGGAGTGGCAGTTTAAAACAAGGTTTGAATACAGCAAGAAGGGAGTTAGAGAGTCTATGTTGTGTTGGTGTTTTAGTGTACACCTGTATGTACTACCCATCTCTGCTGTTTCTCCTTGTTAAGACAGTTTTTAAAAATAAATAAATAACAATTGCTCAGGATCCCTCCATCCTTGCTTTAATCAAACCTCTGCTTGTTTCAAACCACAGCGGAGGAAAGAATAGCGGAAGTTGGAGGAATGGCTGCTCTAAAACTCTCCCTCTTCCATTTCTTAGCAGCCTCACGGGAGAGTGATAAAGGATGTGACGTTATCAAATATTCCACAGTGGCTCCACACAACGTATTTAACTCCTGATCCCATGTGCCCCCCCCCAAATGAACTTCCAGATTCATTGTAGTGATTTGGAAGAGATATTTTATTAAAAAGCAGATGGCTGTAAATGCACAGGACCTATAAACAGAACTTAACCTTCTCCAGCTGGGCAAGTCGACAGCCTTGCTCTTGGGATTCTACTCATCTGAAAGATACAATCACATATATCGGCATGGGGGTGTGCTGAAAGGGGGCTGTGTGTTATATAGGTGTTGAGGAATAAAAGGGGAAGGTGGGAAGGTAGTGAGGGTAAGAATGGGGATGCAAAGGAGTTGAAAAGAAATGAGGGAGTAGGAGGCATGGATAGGATGGAAGATGAAAGCAGGGCCATGAAAGAGCTTGAAGAATGACCTCTCCCCACATCAAATGGGGGGCGACTTTTGCGTGGCTGCACACAGCCCCCCGAATCCCAGTGTGGCTCCTAGTAGTTCGGACTGACTTCATCCTCCGCAGGCTGAATACCTGAGGTCTCCGCCTACCACAGTCAACCACCCAATCCTGCCTGGGGAGGCGTTGCCAGGGGATTGACCAGGTAAGGGGAGGGACCACCCTCCACACGCAACAGAAGGGGGGGCATGAAGCGGTGTCCCACATTCCCTTTGAGGCGGTGATACCAGGGTTCCCCGTTAAAGGGGTATTGAGGGGAGGCATTGGCCATACACCGAGAGGGTGTCATTGCTCTCCCCTCCAGCGGCGACAAACGGGGGGCTGGCTCTCTGCTTGTACATATGTTCTCCAGAGCCAGCCCAATCCCCACACTTTCTGCATAACCCTGAAGTCTCCCTGATCCCCGGCTGGGGACTGGGAAGGATAAACGCCCAATGCCTGAGCCAAGGTCTCCCTACATCTGAATCTTAATAAAGTTGTGGCCAATTTTAATCCCATAGCAAGTTGTCTTGAGTCATTATTCCACTTGGGGGGCGCCTGGGGTTTGGGGGACTCCGCCCGTCCATGCAATAGGAGGAGATGGGGTGATGGTGAAATGGGCGCAAAGCAGAGCTGCAGAAAAGAAGAGAGAAGCCTCAGAAATGGAGCTGGGAATGTGAAGAGAGACCTCAGAAGTTGCATGAGATGGGAAGGGGAAACTATGTGTCAGGAGTGACAAAGGGGATGGTAAGTGGTAGAGGAAGCAGAGGTACTTCCATATTTTATTATGCCTTGCAGCGGGGAATAGCACAGAGTTTATAAGGATGGGGATGTACTGTAGCCCCGAGTACAGCCTCTTTATTGAGTTCTTTCCCTCCTTCTGGCAGCTGGAAGCGAAATGCCCTCAGCAGGCTGGTTACAAAGATGAACATTTCCGTACTTGCCAGCAGCATACCCAAACACATGCGAGACCCTGAGGATGAGACAAGGGACAGGCAGCAGGTGAATAATAGCTTACTTTCCGGTGTTCATTACTTTGTAGCTATAAAACACTCTGCATAATATGACATAATAAGGGCAGGAAATTACAAGTGGAGGGAAAGGGCTCATGGTTTTGGTTATCTCTATACTAACACACTGGGACCCAGGTGGCGCTGTGGTTAAACCACTGAGCCTAGGGCTTGCTGATCAGAAGGTCGGCGGTTCGAATCCCTGTGACGGGGTGAGCTCCTGTTGCTTGGTCCCAGCTCCTGCCAACCTAGCAGTTCGAAAGCACGTCAAAATGCAAGTAGATAAATAGGAACCGCTACAGCGGGAAGGTAAACGGCGTTTCCATGCGCTGCTCTGGTTTGCCAGAAGCGGCTTTGTCATGCTGGCCACATGACCTGGAAGCTATACGCCGGCTCCCTCGGCCAATAATGCGAGATGAGCGCGCAACCCCAGAGTCGGTCACGACTGGACCTAATGGTCAGGGGTCCCTTTACTATACTAACACACTAACATACTAAACCACAGAGCCTAGGGCTTGCTGTTCAAATCCCTGAGACGGTGTGAGCTCCCGTTGCTCGGTCCCAGCTCCTGCCAACCTAGCAGTTCAAAAACACGTCAAAGTGCAAGTAGATAAATAGGGACCGCTCCGGCGGGAAGGTAAACGGCATTTCCGTGTGCTGCTCTGGTTCTCTAGAAGCGGCTTTGTCATGCTGGCCACATGACCTGGAAGCTGTACGCCGGCTCCCTCGGCCAATAACGCGAGATGAGCACCACAACCCCAGAGTCGGTCACGACTGGACCTGGTCAGGGGTCCCTTTACCTTTACCTATACTAACACACAAAACATGGAAAACGAACAAGACAATTTTGAACCATTAATACAGGATGGCAAATATGACCTAATAGCCACAACTGAAACATAGTGAAATCAGACTCATGACTGGTATGTAAAAGACTGCTCTGCCCCTCTTGCTACTGTTGCCATTTTCTGGAAGCAGACCAATAAGCATGCCTACAGATCACAACATAGCTTGGACTTTTGGATTTACCTGCACCAAACGCCAGATAGTCTTCTCTAGCCACATATTGTCCATCCTTGTCCAAGAAATGGTTTGGGTTGAACACTGCAGGTGTCTCCCATCTTGTGGGGTCAAGAAGAACAGAGCGGAAATCAGGAATAATATAAGTTCCCTGCAAAGAAGAAACAAATGATTCACACTCAGAGCAATACATTTCTGGATTGTTCATCACTGTTCTGCAACTAATCTTTGAAGATTCAAACTGAATTCAAACTGAGTAGGGTTTTTTTTGGGGGGGGGAATGCACATTTACCAAAGGCCAGGTCCATTCCCAATTCCCCCACCCCCATTAATAAGCTACTTGTACAGGCAGAAACACAGGATGACCTCCTTCTCCCTTGTTGTTTAGTCGTTTAGTCGTGTCCAACTCTCCGTGACCCCATGGACCATAGCACGCCAGGCACTCCTGTCTTGCACTGCCTCCCGCAGTTTGGTCAAACTCATGTTCGTAGCTTCGAGAACACTGTCCAACCATCTCATCCTCTGTCGTCCCCTTCTCCTTGTGCCCTCCATCTTTCCCAACATCAGGGTCTTTTCCAGGGAGTCTTCTCTTCTCATGAGGTGGCCAAAGTATTGGAGCCTCTGCTTCACGATCTCCCTATCCCTCCTTTAAAATGAACCCATGGACTGCAAGAAGATCAAACCTATCCATTCTGATGGAAATCAGCCCTGAGTGCTCACTGGAAGGACAGATCCTGAAGCTGAGGCTCCAATACTTTGGCCACCTCATGAGAAGAGAAGACTCCCTGGAAAAGACCCTGATGTTGGGAAAGATTGAGGGCACAAGGAGAAGGGGACGAGTAAGGACGAGATGGTTGGACAGTGTTCTCAAAGCTACCAACATGAATCTGACCAAACTGCAGGAGGCAGTGGAAGACAGGAGTGCCTGGCGTGCTCTGGTCCATGGGGTCATGAAGAGTCGGACACGACTAAACCACTAAACAACAAGAACATGACCTCTAGCCACTGCGTGTTCCTCCCTGCCTTGCATTCCCAATAGAACAGCGCTAGCCAGTGATGAAACATGTCTACAGACGGAGCTCCTGCTCTTGCATCCTTTTCCTGCCCTTCAAGTTTTTGACTACACAGGAAGTTCCTCTATGGCTTTATGCATCTCTCAATGTGTTACTCTAGGATTCTCTTTGCTCTTGAGATACAGGAGACAGGAGTGCAGTTGTATCACTCTTCTTTACCTTGGGAATGAGAAAACCACACAGCTTCACATCCTTTGTACATTTCCTGGCGATCCCGAAAAATAAGGCATATTTAAAGCGCTGTAATTCATGAATCACAGCATTGGTGTAGGGCAGTTTCTTCTTATCTTGATAGCAGATTGTGTGAGAGGAACCTAAAGCATCTTCTATTTCCTTGTGGATTTTATCTGAAGACAATGATGGAAACAGAAGGTTTATTTTGAATACTGCATTTTATTTCAGATGGACATTTATTTTCCCAAAGGGTCTGTGAACGAGCCTCAGTTTCTTATATTTATAGTCCATCTTTTCCTCCAAGGAGCTCAAGTCAACGTACATGGTTCTTCCCCACTCCAGATCCCAAGTGTGAAAAGGTTGAAAGCTGTTTCTTGTTACCAGAGCTGGCTGGATTTGCTGAAGGTCTGTGATCCAAGGCTGCCTGTTTTACACAATTTTTTTTAGTAAGTCCTCCACCCCTTAATTTTAACTCTTTCTGATGTTTTAAGTTCTTTGTTTTAGCATCTCATTAGATGTGAATGAAACCTTTACATAATTATGGTCCACTCTAGAGATCAAGAGAAGCCCAGGCTCCCATTGCTGCCAAGGAGTGTGGTGGAGTCTCCTTCTTTGGAGGTCTTTAAGCAGAGGCTTGACAGCCATATGTCAAGAATGCTTTGATGGTGTTTCCTGCTTGGCAGGGGGTTGGACTGGATGGCCCTTGCGGTCTCTTCCAACTCTATGATTCTATGATTCTATGCTCCATCTCTCACCTTGGATATCTGGATGACTTGCCAGGAAGAGAAGCGCCCATTTCAGAGAACAGGTGGTTGTGTCTGACCCTGCTACAAAGAGGTCAAAAATACACCAAGCCATGTTTTCTTCATCATAGGTGGACTCTGGGTCATTCCTGCTCTAATGTTGAAAATGAGGAAGGTGACAAGTCATTTACATGCATTAAAACCTGTCCTTCATCACTTACTTTATCGTCTTTCCTCCACTTGTTACCATACCACCAACATAAGCTTGTTGTGGGGCAGGGCACCCCATTACACAGCTTGCTGAAAAATGGGAAGATGCCACCACCACCACCACCCTGTTGCCACCGCTGCCCCTCTTACCTGAATAGCACAACAGTGCCCACAAAGATGCCGCTTCTTGCCATTCCACCACCCAAGACCTCAGCCTGCCTAATGGGCTGGCCGGCCCTGTGCTTCATAGTTGGTTGTGGCAAGAGATCTATGCACACCTTCCTGTGACCACAGTTGTAGCTGCTGGTGCTGGTAGGAGGAGAGGGATCCAATGGAATCTCAGGTGCTATTAAAATCTGTTTATGCTTAGGAGTAGCTGCAGTTCAAGTCCCCACATTACCAAGGGCTGAACAGGACCAGCCTCTATTCCCCACAGGAAAACAGGAATGGTATGGGGGTAAAGTTAATTTCTTTAAGGAACTAGAGGGGGAATTAATGGATTATGCGGAGGAAAATATGATTATAATGGGCGATCTGAATGGAGTCTTGAATCCGGAGTTGGATAAATCAGCAAACAAGGGGGAAAAGAAAGAAACAAATCTCCCAAATAATTTTTGTAGAATGGTTGAAAATTTAGATCTTGTAGATTCATGGAGGTATAAATATCCAATCCAGAAAGAATTCACATATTACTCCTCATTGCACCAAGTAGCAAGTAGGATTGACAGAATATGGGTCTCTAAAGATATAATAAGGGAAATTGGGAAAGTAGAGATACTTCACAAGACGCTAACAGACCACAACCCGGTAACGCTGTGTTTGGAAAGGAAAGAACAGGAAAAGAATAGAAGATGGAGAATGAATGTTTTTCTTTTAAATAATGAAAAAATTGTGCAGGGAGCGCATGAGCTGATGAAAGAGTATTTTGAGCTAAACTGTACCGGGGAAGTAGATCTGAAAACGGTTTGGGATGCGGAGAAAGCAGTGGTGAGGGGTTATTTCGTCCAACAAAATAAAATTGAAAGAAATTTGAAGGAAGAAAAGAAAATTAATGGAGGAAATAAAGAAGAAGGAGAAGATATTATATAAAACAAAGAAAAAAGAAATAGAGCAAGAATTAAAGATTTCAAGAACAGAATATGAAAACATAATAGAACAAGAATTGGAGAGACAAATACAATTCTGGAAATATAAGCATTTCGAGTGGGCCAATAGACCAGGGAGGCTACTTGCGTGGCAATTAAAGAAAAGGAAAACGGAAAGGCTAATAAATAGATTAAAAGTGGACGGGATGGTGATTGAAAAGCCCAAAGAAATTAGGGAAGTATTTGAGAAATTCTTTTCTAACCTCTATCGAAAAGAAGAAGAAAAAGAAAAAGAAATGGGAGAATATATAAGTAAAGCTAAATTATCTAAAATAGCAAAAGAAAAAGTGGACAAAATTAATGAAAAGATAACAGAAATAGAAATCAGGAAAGTAATACAAAAAATGAAAATTGGTAGGTCCCCGGGGCCTGATGGGATCCCGATAGAATATTATAAAAAAATAGATGACATACTAATAGTGCAATTGAGTAAAGTAATGAATGAAATTTTGAATAAAAGCACAATACCGGATTCTTGGAAAGAAGCAATTATAACTTTATTACCAAAACAAGATAGTGATTTGGATTCTCCAGTAAATTATAGACCTATATCCCTGCTAAATTGCGATTATAAAATATAGTCAGGAGTATTGGCCAATAGGATAAATTTAATATTAAACGAAATTATTCATGAAAATCAGGCAGGATTCGTTAAGGGAAGGCAAATTAAAGATACTATTAGAAATATAGTTAATATAATTGAACATTTAGAAAATGATAGAGGAAAGGAAGCGACAATTTTGACGATAGATGCGGAAAAGGCCTTCGACAAGGTGTCGTGGGCCTTTTTAAGAAAAATATTAGAAGAGTTAGGAATCGGGGGGAAATGAGAAGGGGATTTAGAGCAATTTATGAAGAACAGAAAGCGAGGATTGTGGTAAACGGAATTACATCTAAAGAGATTCGAATTAATAAAGGTACGAGACAAGGATGTCCGCTTTCCCCCTTGCTGTTTATTATAGTATTAGAAATTGTATTGAAGAATATAAGAGAGGAGAAAGGAATAGAAGGAATTAAAATAGGACACAGGAAATATAAGGTTAGAGCATTCGCGGACGACATAATCATCACCACTGGGAACCCACTGGAAAGTATCCCCAAGGCACTTGAAAAGATAAATGAATATGGAGAATTGGCAGGGTTCAAAATAAATTGTAAAAAAAGTGGCATTTTAACAAAAAATTTAGAGGAATTGGATCGAAAAAAATTACAAGAATTAACGGGAATTGAAATTAAGAAAAAAATAAAATATTTAGGAATCTATATGACGGCCAATAATATAAATTTATTTCAAGAGAATTATGAGAGAACGTGGAGAGAGATAAGGCAAAAAATGGATATGTGGTCCAAATTGAAGATCTCTTTGTTAGGTAGGATTTCGATAATTAAGATGAGTGTCTTGCCTAAGATGATGTTTCTGTTTCAGAATCTACCAATTCTGGGGGGCTCAAAATGTTTTGACAATTGGAAAAGGGATATCGGTAAATTTATCTGGGAAGGAAAAAAACCAAGGATTAAATATAAAGTGTTAATAGATAAAAGAGAGAGAGGAGGGTTAAGCTTACCAGACTTAAAATTATATCACGACGCAGCTGCACTATATTGGCTAAAAGATTGGGTTGAATTAAAAAAATTATGAAATATTAGATTTGGAAAGTTCCGGGTTGGGGTTTGGATGGCATTGGTATATGTTAAGAGACAAAATGAAAGTGTTTAACATCTTTTGGAATAATATCATATGAAAATCAATATATAAAGTGTGGGGAAAATATAAAGCAACATTGGAGCCGAAAACACCCTGGTGGATATCACCTAAAGAAATAATAACAGCAAAAAAAAAAAAAACAAATATGGAAGACAATTGGCCAATGTATAAAGATTTGTTAAAAGAGATAAATGGGACCCTGAGGTTAAGAGAATATAATGAAATTCGGAATTATTGTAATGTTTGGCTGCAATATTTTCAAATTAATGAAAGATTTAAAAAAGATAACACAATTGGATTTGAAAAAGAAATGTCTAAATTTGGGGAAATAATATTGGAGGGTAAAGATAAATATATAAAAAATGTATACGATTTGTTATTGGAATGGGAGACCAAAGAAGAATTAACAAAAAATGTTATGATCAAATGGGCGCAAGATTTGGGGAAAACGATAATGTATGAAAATTGGGAAAAATTATGGCAAAGAGATATCCAAATTATATCGAGATATGATTTAAAAGAAAATATATATAAGATGCAATTTAGGTGGTATCTGACCCCGGTGCGATTGGCTAAGATATATAAAGGAAGCAATAACATCTGCTGGAGGTGCAATGAAGAAGTTGGAACGTTTATGCACATTTGGTGGAGGTGCAAAAAAATAAGGACTTTTTGGGATGGAATTTATAAAGAGTTAAAAAAGATAGTTAGAATATCATTTAGGAAAGAACCGAAAATTTTTCTCCTAAGTATGTTAAACGAAGAAATCAAGGAAAAAGACAGATGTGTGTTACTATATGCAACAGTGGCCGCTAGAATCCTAATTGCGCAAAATTGGAAAAGTGAAAAAATTCCGATGATAGAAGATTGGCAAATGAAATTAATGGGGTATAAAAATTTAGCTATAAAATATGGAATTTCCAAATGAATAGGGAAAGAGAAAGTAGGGAAAAATTGGGAGTCCTTTGAGATATATTTAAAAAACAAGGTAGAGAAAGCGAATCTTGTGGCAGATTTATGAAGGGTGAAGAAATTAAAGAAAAAGAGGAATTAGAAATAAGCATGCATTAATCAAGAATGAAATAACTCAATATACAGGAAAGACTGGAAGCCAGAAAGGGGGGGAGGGGGGTAGAGGGTAGAAGATCTATTGGGTATGAAAGAATGAATGTAAGAATTTGTTATGATTTTTTTTTCTTTTCTTAATGACTTAATTTAGGATTATGTTTAGGTTTTTTATGTTCATTATGAATTAATGTATGATTATGTTTACGACGATTTTTACTTTTATTTTTTGTGTAAATGTGTAATTTTGTGTGAATTTTTTTCGTTTTTTCCTTGTTTGTTTTTTGTTTTCTTTGTGTATTTGTTTTTGATGTGATTGTGTTTTTAAAGTGCAATTCAATAAAGTTTAATTTTATATATAAAAAAGGAAAACAGGAATGGCAAATGTCCCACCCTACATGGCAGTTGTGAGGGTGAAGAATATGAAACCTCAGTCTGGGCACAATCCAAGTGGATAGTGGCAGATGTCTTATTACACGCCATACACCGGGGTGGGGGTGGGGGTGGGGGTGGGGGTGGGATTCAAACCCCTGACACCATTGCGCTGCCTCCACATGCGGAGGATCCCTCCGCCGTTCGTATGGTGCACATGTGCCATACGTAGTGGTGCCGCACATGTGCCGTACGTAGCGGCGCTGCACATGCTCCGCTGGGCAGTTTGCCCCGCCCCTCGACACCCTGCACTGGGTGCTGGAGAGCCTTCCTTCGCCCCTGGATCTGCCCCCAGGAGTGGTAGCAACTAAAAAACTGTGAAAGAGAATTGGGGAAAGCTCAATTTGGTTTCCTGCTGAGATTCAGAAAAACATGTTGGTGTCCTGGCAACAGATTAATATTCACATGTAATAAGGAATATAATGACTCCTGGGATGAGCAGTATTCAGTTGCAAAACAGATACTTACTTTCTCCATCTGAAGCAGATAGAAATCTATGAAATCCTGTGGCTCATGCAGAGCCAGATTCTCCTTATGCTTCTCTATCTCCTCCTTTTCAAATGAAAGCATCACCTCCAGGCAGGACAAAGCATTCTTGTGGGGCCCTGGGAGATGTTTCATAAGCCATGGGAACATTTCATACAGCTGAAGGAAAGATAGAGAAAATTTGGTCACATGGTTTGTGTTTTGGATTAGCACTTAAAAAAACCTGATCTGGATTATTCTTCAGGGATAGTTATTGGTTTGAGTCTCATTGAGAAAAAGGAAGGTGTCTGCAACTTCTCCTGAATCTCACAATGACTTGATTCTGGGAATTAGAATAATAGAATCTTAGAGTTGGAAGGATACCAAGGGCCATCTAGTTCAACCCCTTGCAATGCAGGAATCTCAGCTAAAGCACCATTGACAGATGGCCATCCAACCTCTGCTTAAAAATGTACAAGGAAAATCCACAACCTTTCAAATGATTCCAGAATGCTGTTTGGGGGATTTAAGGCCCTTGGGAGACCTGTCTGGCTCAGTAGGAATGAAAATGACAACTCACAAAATGAAAAAAGCTACATAGATATCTTAGGAGAAAATTCATGGCTTCTATCATCTTCTGGAACCTTTCATCTTCAAGATCAAACCGATGCCCAAAAGCCAGAGCACATATCACGTTGGAGACTGAATTAGTGATTGGCATGGAGGGGTCAAATGGTTGTCCTGCAAAATAAAGTTATACTAATGTGAGTTCAGCTGCTCCTGTTCATATGGAGAATGGGATTTCATGGTGGCCAAGAGAAACTTCTGAGATCTCCAGCAATTTGTTTATTAACATCAATTAATCAATCAATCAATCAATCAATCAATTAATTGGTTGCTTGCTTGCTTGGTTTATATACCACCCTTCAACACAAGATTCTAGGGTGTTTCACAGAGTAAAAATACAAGCTAAAAACCCAAGTAAATAGTTAAAAGAAAAATAACAAAACAACCACCCCCCATTCCATAAGCACATTTAAAAGGCCGTTCAGCCAAACACATGTTTGAAGAGGAATATTTTTTCTTGGCACCTGAAGATATATAATGATAGTATTCGATTTAATGCTCATTAGGAATCAATCAAAACCTATCACATTTATTTCCAAAATGTACAGAGGTTATACACAAATATTTCTTCAAACTGGAACATATGCCAACCCAGCACCATTGCCCCTCATCACATACCCTTTGAATGTGCAAAGACTTCCACGAGCTGACGGGCCTCCTCTTCTATTTGGTGCTCCATGCCTTTCTTCCCCAGCCCCAGCTTCCGCATGGTAACTATTCCAAACCGTCTCTGTTGCCTCCAGGTGTGACCATTTGATAATATAATACCTATGGAAAATCAGTGAGAAATTATTGCTCTCAGAAATTAATGTTAAAAATTAAGTTCAGAAATTAATGTTAAAAATTAAGTTCAGAAATTAATGTTAAAAATTAAGTTCAGAAATTAATGTTAAAAATTAAGTTCAGAAATTAATGTTAAAAATTAAGTTCAGAAATTAATGTTAAAAATTAAGTTCCTAGCCCAGAACTGAAGTTCATGCCCTTGCATGTAAGATCTGCTTAGTCTCTGTAATGCAAATAATTACTAGTTGATGCTGACTCCGTCTCAATTTAATGCATGAGTATCTCTACAATACTCAAAGTGCAAGTAGATAAATAGGTACCACTACAGCGGGAAGGTAAACAGCGTTTCCATGCGCTGCTCTGGTTCGCCAGAAGCGGCTTAGTCATGCTGGCCACATGACCTGGAAGCTGTACGCCGGCTCCCTTGGCCAATAATGCGAGATGAGCGCGTCATCCACGGTCAGGGGACCCTTTACCTTTTTATCAATATTGGCCAGCATTGCTTACTTTACATAATTCCCATCAGAACATCACTTTCCATTGTCTTTCATCATTTAGAATTTCATCATTGGTTCAACCCAAAGATTTAGCTGTCTCAATTTGTGTGCTAATCTGATTGCTTCAGAAGTTCCTCTACTTTGCAGTATCAGCAAAAAGTGAGATCTCTGGGCGTCTCTATCAATTTTGACTCTTGTGGGGAAAACTGGTACCTAATATGCTGGTAATTTCTGCAACAAAGACTGAACTTGCAAGTATCACATGAGCTTTCTCACAACTTTAAACCCCGGCAACACTCCCCCCCCCCAGTTTTAAAGGATATAATTTAACTGATGTGTAATGTTGACAAGTTTCCATCTTTCCCTGGAAGGGAAAAAAATCACTTCTCATTTGGGAGACAAATGGATGCCAGATGTTGTAGAAGGATAAAGGACTTCTCTTGCCCCTAGTCACCCTGACCTGACAGGTTAGTTTCTTGGCTATAGACCACACCTGAGCATACCATGAGTCTATTGACAGCCCTGTTGCACAGCACCTTTCTAAGCAAACATTTACCAGCAAATATGTCAGCATCTCCCAATGAGATAAATTTGATTTGATTCACCTATTATTCCTAGCATGGCTAACAAAGGAGTTGGATGTGATAATCAAACAGAAACCTGATTGTCTCAGAAGTTCCTGCAATGTGTCAGCAAAAAGTGAGGTCTCTGGAAAGCAGTTCAAAATTTGACTTTTGTAGGGAAAACTGGTAACTGATACACTGGCAATTGTGGGCCCAGCCAGAGTGCCGCCCACTTCTGGGTCAATGTCTACATGTTGTTGTTGTTTAGTCGTTTAGTCGTGTCCGACTCTTCGTGACCCCATGGACCATAGCACGCCAGGCACTCCTGTCTTGCACTGCCTCCCGCAGTTTGGTCAAACTCATGTTCGTAGCTTCGAGAACACTGTCCAACCATCTTGTCCTCTGTCGTCCCCTTCTCCTAGTGCCCTCAATCTTTCCCAACATCAGGGTCTTTTCCAAAGATTCTTCTCTTCTCATGAGGTGGCCAAAGTATTGGAGCCTGAGCTTCACGATCTGTCCTTCCAGGGAGCACTCAGGGCTGATTTCCTTAAGAATGGATAGGTTTGATCTTCTTGCAGTCCATGGGACTCTCAAGAGTCTCCTCCAGCACCATAATTCAAAAGCATCAATTCTTCGGCGATCAGCCTTCTTTATGGTCCAGCTCTCACTTCCATACATCACTACTGGGAAAACCATAGCTTTAACTATACGGACCTTTGTCGGCAAGGTGATGTCTCTGCTTTTTAAGATGCTGTCTAGGTTTGTCATTGCTTTTCTCCCAAGAAGCAGGCGTCTTTTAATTTCGTGACTGCTGTCACCATCTGCAGTGATCAAGGAGCCCAAGAAAGTAAAATCTCTCACTGCCTCCATTTCTTCCCCTTCTATTTGCCAGGAGGTGATGGGACCAGTGGCCATGATCTTGGTTTTTTTGATGTTGAGCTTCAGACCATATTTTGCGCTCTCCTCTTTCACCCTCATTAAAAGGTTCTTTAATTCCTCCTCGCTTTCTGCCATCAAGGTTGTGTCATCTGCATATCTGAGGTTGTTGATATTTCTTCCGGCAATCTTAATTCCGGCTTGGGATTCATCTAGTCCAGCCTTTCGCATGATGAATTCTGCATATAAGTTAAATAAGCAGGGAGACAATATACAACCTTGTCGTACTCCTTTCCCAATTTTGAACCACTCAGTTGTTCCATATCCAGTTCTAACTGTAGCTTCTTGTCCCACATAGAGATTTCTCAGGAGACAGATGAGGTGATCAGGCACTCCCATTTCTTTAAGAACTTGCCATAGTTTGCTGTGGTCGACACAGTCAAAGGCTTTTGCATAGTCAATGAAGCAGAAGTAGACGTTTTTCTGGAACTCTCTAGCTTTCTCCATAATCCAGCGCATGTTTGCTATTTGGTCTCTGGTTCCTCTGCCCTTTCGAAAACCAGCTTGCACTTCTGGGAGTTCTCGGTCCACATACTGCCTAAGCCTGCCTTGTAGAATTTTAAGCATAACCTTGCTAGCGTGTGAAATGAGCGCAATTGTGCGGTAGTTGGAGCATTCTTTGGCACTGCCCTTCTTTGGAATTGGGATGTAGACTGATCTTCTCCAATCCTCTGGCCATTGCTGAGTTTTCCAAACTTGCTGGCATATTGGGTGTAGCACCTTAACAGCATCATCTTTTAAAATTTTAAATAGTTCAGCTGGAATATCATCACTTCCACTGGCCTTGTTATTAGCAGTGCTTTCTAAGGCCCATTTGACTTCACTCTCCAAGATGTCTGGCTCAAGGTCAGCAACCACACTACCTGGGGTGTACGAGACCTCCATACCTTTCTGGTATAATTCCTCTGTGTATTCTTGCCACCTCTTCTTGATGTCTGCTGCTTCTGTTAGGTCCTTACCACTTTTGTCCTTGATTATGGTAATCCTTGTACGAAATGTTCCTTTCATATCTCCAATTTTCTTGAACAGATCTCTGGTTTTCCCCATTCTATTGTTTTCCTCTATTTCTTTGCATTGCTCATTTAAGAAGACCCTCTTGTCTCTCCTTGCTGTTTTTTGGAAATCTGCATTCAGTTTCCTGTATCTTTCCCTATCTCCCTTGCATTTTGCTTGTCTCCTCTCCTCCGCTATTTGTAAGGCCTCATTGGACAGCCATTTTGCTTTCTTGCATTTCCTTTTCCTTGGGATGGTTTTCATTGCTGCCTCCTGTATAATGTTACGAGCCTCCATCCATAGTTCTTCAGGCACTCTGTCCACCAAATCTAAATCCTTAAACCTGTTCCTCACTTCCACTGTGTATTCATAAGGGATTTGATTCAGATTGTATCTTACTGGCCCAGTGGTTTTTCCTACTTTCTTCAGTTTAAGCTGGAATTTTGCTATAAGAAGCGGATGATCTGAGTTACAGTCAGCTCCAGGTCTTGTTTTTGCTGACTGTATAGAGCTTCTCCATCTTTGGCTGCAGAGAATATAATCAATCTGATTTCGATGCTGCCCATTTGGTGATATCCATGTGTAGAGTCGTCTCTTGTGTTGTTGGAAGAGAGTGTTTGTGATGACCAGCTTGTTCTCTTGACAGAACTCTATTAGCCTTTGCCCTGCTTCATTTTGAACTCCCAGGCCAAACTTGCCAGTTGTTCCTTTTATCTCTTGATTCCCTACTTTAGCATTCCAATCCCCTGTAATGAGAAGAACATCCTTCTTTGGTGTCATTTCTAGAAGGTGTTGTAGGTCTTCATAGAATTGGTCAATTTCACTTTCTTCAGCACCGGTAGTTGGTGCATAAACTTGGATTACTGTGATGTTAAAAGGTCTGCCTTGGATTCGTATCGAAATCATTCTGTCATTTTTGAGATTGCATCCCATTACAGCTTTTGCCACTCTTTTGTTGACTATGAGGGCCACTCCATTTCTACTACTGGATTCTTGCCCACAGTAGTAGATATGATAGTCATCCGAACTGAATTCGCCCATTCCCTTCCATTTTAGTTCACTGATGCCCAGGATGTCGATATTTATTCTTGTCATCTCATTTTTTACCACATCCAGCTTACCTCCATTCATGGTTCTTACATTCCAGGTTCCTATGCAATATTTTTCTTTACAGCATCGGACTTTCCTTTCGCTTCCAGGCATATCCGCAACTGAGCGTCCTTTCGGCTTTGGCCCAGCCGCTTCATCAGCTCTGAATCTACTTGTACTTGTCCTCCGCTCTTCCTCAGTAGCATGTTGGACGCCTTCCGACCTGAGGGGCTCATCTTCCAGCGTCATAACTTTTATATGCCTGTTGTCTTTGTCCATGGAGTTTTCTTGGCAGGGTTACTGGAGTGGCTTGCCAGTTCCTTCTCCAGGTGGATCACGTTTAGTCAAAACTCTCCACTATGACCTGTCCATCTTGGGTGGCCCTGCATGGCATAGCTCATAGCTTCTCTGAGTTATTCAAGCCCCTTCGCCACGACAAGGCATTGATCCATGAAGGGGAATGTCTACATGTAATATATGATTAATAACTCAGACAAACAATGATCTGGGTTAAAAATGCCCACAACATTTTTGATTACAGATGTAAGTGGAATGACTGCTGCCTCTCCAAGACGTTGATCATCCTAAGGCCACTGCTGGAAACCGTATGGCTCATCTGCCCCATGCTTGGCTTCAGGACAGAGACATCCACCAAAACCACTTTAACAGGGTACCCTGAAAACAGTGCAGGATCACTACTGGGTGATGCACCCCACACTTGAAGACCAGGATTCCACCCAATACCTTAACTGTTGCTATGGGGAAGGCAAAGCCTTTACACCAGCCAATTTGTCTACAGGGAAACTCCTTCCCAGCCCCTAATATGCCATTTGTAACCATTTGCAACAGTAGTAAGGTCAGGAGATATACGGGAAGCAAAATAAGGTTAAACCGTGAATGAAGGGACTAGAACATTGTTAAAGCAGCAACATGAAAAGCAGAAAACATTTTAAAACCCAAAAATGACCTGGAAAATACGGAAGGTTAATGACAGGGGGGGGTAGAGTTTTGCTCCTTCTCTGACTGCGTTGAGGCAGGATGGCGCTGTCGGCTTTTCTGCCACGCTGGCTGTGAGGCCACAGCCAATGCCATTTCAGCCAGCGAGGTGCACCCCCCCCCAAAAAAGGCCACCAGCTGGCCAATTTGAAGTGCAGCAGCTGGTGGAAACTTGACCCAGCTGCTCAGGAGGCCAGTGAGAATTCCCCCAACAGCCGCCCAGCCATGTGCACTCCATCCTCACTGCCCAGGGATGGCAACTGTGTGAGAGAGGCCACAACAGCCTCCCACCCGCAGGAAGAGCTAAGCAACAAATTTCTGCAACGAACACTGAACTTGAAGGTATCACTTGAGCTTTCATAGAATGGTAAACACCAGCAGTAAACTTCAGTCAAAAACCCATTTCAGCTAAGTTTTCCACACTGTTTTTAAGGATATAATTTCACTGGTGTGTGATGTCAACAAGTTATTTTTCATCAGTTTGATATAGGCATCAAAGCCTTGGGTAGAAAGAGTTAGGAATTCAAGTTCTTCATCCAGCCAATGCCTCTAGCAAGTGCTCTCTGGAAGTAGCAATTGTAGTGCCCTGTGGTTAGAGTCAGCTGCAGGCAGACTTTGTAGCCTGTTGATTGTAATGCATTTACTGGCCTGGCCCTCAGTGCTGATAGATAGATAGATAGATAGATAGATAGATAGATAGATAGATGATACTTTATTGTCATTGTACATAGTACAATGAAATTGAATGCCATCCCATAAAATCAAAAACACAATTACAGCCACACACACACACAGACACACACACCCATCCATAGCTGCCAAGTTATCCCTTTTTAAAAGGGATTTTCCCTTATGCTGAAAAGGCTTCCTCGCGAGAAAAGGGAAAACTTGGCAGCTATGCACCCATCACAACTCCCCAAGTTGATCTTGGGGAGGGCCAGGCCAGTAAATGCATTACAATGGCAACAGGCAACAAACTTCTGCCTGCAGCTGACTCTAACCACAGCGCACTACAATTGCTACTTCCAGAGAGCACTTGCTAGAGGCATTGGGTTGTATCCAACAATGATAGAGTAGACCCACTGAAATTAATAAACCTACAATGGTCATGCCAATTCATTTCAGTGGGTCTACTTTGAATAGAACTAGTATTGTATACAACCCATTTCCTGTTGCGTGCAACATTAATAGAGAAGCTCTGTTGTTCTTCTTTTCCAGACAGCCCTTCAAATGTTTTCCCTGGGGAAAATACCAGTGGAAATTCTCACATTTCACTACTTACCCTTTCCTTTTGCCATAGTCCTAATGAAATGAGTCTCTGGTCGCTCGTCAAATTCTTCAGAGTGGTCAATGAGCGCTTCTTTCATTGCTCGGAATCCAGACAGCACTACAAAGGGCATATGTCCTGCCCATAAGGTGTAAATGTTTCCATATTGTTTTGCCATCTACCATTTGGATCAAAACAAAAGAAGGAGAAGATTGTTATATTCAAAGAAAGAAGATACTAATTTGAACTTAAAACGTGAGCTTCATCCTTTCTCCATGGGCGTAGCCAGGATTTTTGTTAGGGGAGGCAGAACCTATGTATTTTTATTGATTTTTATTGATTTAGGGGGGCCGTATGAGCTGTTTGATAGTGGAACAGACTCCATCGGGAGGCTGTGGACTCTACTTCCTTGGAGGTTTTTAAGCAGAGGTTGGATGGCCATCTGTCATGGATGATCTAGTTGAGATTTCTGCATTGCAGGAGGTTGAAATAGATGACCCTTGGGATCCCGTCCAACTCTACAGTTCTTTGATTCTATGATCTGCCTCTCTCTGATGGATCTGGACTGATAACTTGGAGCTAAATGGTACCTTTGGGGATACCAGAACTGAGCCCAGGGACCACTTATTGCACAGAAAGAAAGTCAAGACTGCCCTCCTGACCATTGCATTTGAATACACTACTTCATTCCTTAATGTATGCACATTTAGATTTGACCCTTAACTTCAGATAATGCTGAGGTTTCTGACCCACAGTGGGTCACAGCAGGAACATTACCACCATACAAATATATGGTAAGAAATTAAGATAAGATCCCCCAAATGTATGTTTGGGTTAGAAATTATTAGCAAGTTCAGATGTTTTAAAAGATAACACATTCATATCTGATGATGTAGTAATTTTGTATTTTTGGAAGAGTTTCCTCTAGAAAAAATGACTTATAAACATATTAAAATAAACAATAAATTACAGTATGGATTGATAAAGAGTGAATTCTTCTGGAGGAGGCAATGGAAAAGTGCCTGTTCTGTTTGTCTCTTGTCTACACATGAGCTGTAGCTCCCCTTGGCTTTCCTAAAAGGAGTTTGTGAGCTTCTGCTTCACTGCCAAGAGAATTTGGTGCCCATTAATCAGTCAGAAAGGGAGTGCTACACAGTACACAGTGTTCTTGTTAAAGACCGGCAAGGCTGAACCTGGCTGAACATGGTTAAAGACCGGCAAGGCTGAACCTATACCAGTTGAACTCAGCAGAGTAGCGCAGGCACAGCGGAAACTTCTTGGTTTGCAAGATGAAGGCAAGTTGCAGGAACACAGCTTTATTTACAAGAACAAAACAACAAACAGTTCAGCTGTCCAGTTCTTGAAATTTCTCTAACTACTCTTGTCTCTCAGTATAGCTGGGTTGGGACTATAATCCTGGAGAATTCTCAAAATATCTCATTAGCTCTCTCCCATTGTGCTCTCATCTTGCTCACTGTTTCTGGACAATCACATACTCCAACAGTCCACTCTTTCTCACTACTCATTCAACATCTAGAAATTTCCACAGCCCGACAAAGAGGGATCCGGCTCCCACCGCAGGGGATCTTGGAGTACTTTCATTTTAATTAATCACCACCAAAGTCTCCATGCCTCCATTGTCCATGACCCCAAATTCCTTTCATCTTTATGATTTCATTTTGGCCAAAGTCCACTTAAGTTGTATCTCTTCTCTGTTGTTTTTAAGGAGGGTAGAGATAGTATCCTCTCCAATTTCCCAGAATGATCCATTCCAGCATTAGAGCTCTCCCCTCATCTTTTTAAACTACATGCAGCTAACTGTTCTTTTAATCACACGTTTTATTTCATACAGCAATCCAATCTCATTTTGTATCTTTAAAATCTTCCGTCTGGAGAGAGTTGCCAAATCATTAAATAAGAAACCAGACACTCCCCTCTCCACTATCCACCGCCCACACCGAATAAAATCTTTCCTCGGTTCCATACCTCAGATCAATGCAGCTGGGAAATTTCACAGTTCTGGTGAGAACATCTTTTTTTTGGAGCGCACCCGACTTTAAAGCTAATTAAAAATGCAATTAACATGAGAACATCTGCTTCTTTTCATCAGGTGGAGTGCTTTTATACTCAGCACCTCCCTGCTCCCTGCATTCCATGCTGGAATGAGAGCCAAGTACCAAGACAGATTGTAAGTGAAGCCCATTCCTCCCTTCCCTGGGAGGAATGTCCAAGAATGATTTATCCTCATCATTCTTGTTTTTCTCCACCTTCGATCCCACAGTGTGATGGGGGCTGCCTCCATCAAGGCAGATAGGAACCGGAAATGAGCATGAAACCATTATAAGCAATATAAAGCCATGAACAACTTGGGAGGTGGTTATGTGAAAGATCCCCAGTAAGACCTGTAAGTTCTTTTAGTTCATCCTTGGAAATTCTGCTTGTGGAAAAAGCCAAGAGAATAAGTGTGCCTGAAGTCAAAATTGAGGGAGGACTTGCAACATCCATGGAGCAGTTTGGGTTGATGCACCAGCAGTGAAGCAATCAATGGCTGAAGTGGTTTCTGCAAATGAACCACTGGCAGATACCGAGATTCAATATAGCAGACCAGTGCGGATGGGATGGGCTAGAGGGTCCTGCAGAAAGTTAATTACATGCACCTGTGTACTACCTGTGTAACACAGGGGAAGTGCCTAGAGTGAACTAATTCATATTGACAAATTCACAGAATTAATTCTAAAACCTTTGAATTGTTTATTTTATCCTACTTTTTATTTATTACTTTTGTTTGTCTCTTTTTCTTGCTCATATTACGTCTGAAAGTAGTTTGTAAAAATTCTGGGTGACCTGAGCATGAATAATGGAACCTTGGGTGATTTTAATTAAATTCAGTTTTAATTCTAATTCAATAATTCATAAATGTAGGGGTTTCATTGCATTTAATTCTGTGCTTTTAATTCTGTGCTTGATTGCAGCTACTGCATTTACCTTTTTAACCTATGCTATGGTTAAACTGCTCACTGGAAGGACAGACCTGAAGCCGAGGCTCCAATACTTTGGCCACCTCATGAGAAGAGAAGACTCCCTGGAAAAGACCCTGATGTTGGGAAAGATGGAGGGCACAAGGAGAAGGGGACGACAGAGGACGAGATGGTTGGACAGTGTTCTCAAAGCTATGAACATGAGTTTGACCAAACTGCGGGAGGCAGTGGAAGACAGGAGTGCCTGGCGTGCTCTGGTCCATGGGGTCACGAGGAGTCGGACATGACTAAACAACAACAATGGTTTAACATTAAAGATAATAGAATCATAGAATTCTATAGTTAGAAGGAATCCCAAGGACTTTCTAGTTCAAGCCCCTCGATGCAGGAATCTCAACTGAACATCCATGGCCGATGGCCATCCACCTTCTTCTTAAAAACCCTGAAGGTAGGAGACTCCATCACCTTCCTAGGGAGCCCTTTCCACTGTCTAAGAGCTCGTATCATTGGAAAATTCTAAACCATCGTAATGGCTGGGGGAAACAAACAGAACAACTATTAACATTACATTAAATTATTGCTAAGAAGTACGTACCTTGCTGAAAGTATCTTCACGAAACTTTACCCCAGTCCTCCACATGCCTCCAATGAGAGGAAGCCGGAGAGGTCCTGGAGGATAGTGCCTATTTGACCAGAGCTGTTTCAGGAAGACCAGAATCAGAAGAGCCACAAGGAGAGCAATATAAAATGCCCATATCACCATCCTTCTCTTTCTCCTTAATTCTTCCTAGGATGTCTGATGAGGTTCACTGCTCTTTCTCTAAGGGCCTCTTCCTTTCTGCAGGGACCTCAGCGCTTCTCTTTGACTGGAGAACATTTATAACTGATTGGTTGGGAAGCAGTTAGCTTGCTTGGTTTTGTGGGGGAGGGCTAGGGTGAAAAGTCATGCTGGTTTTGCTTGTGCAAGACTTTGGGTTTGTTCATTCTGGAGTACAATGGGAACTTGAAGTTGTCTGTGCTGAAATCCACTGCCCTTGGCCCTTGTGATATCTTTCCTGATCTGTGGTGTACACCCAAGCTGAATATCCAATACTGTGGTTTAAAAATAACTCCCTAGCATTCTCAACATGGGACACCGTCTTATGCCAAATCAGACCATTGGTCCATCTGGGTTAGTGAGGTAGAGGGACACTGATATGACTGATTAAGAGTACCCCTAGCTGACACAGTTCCAGAGAGTTCCAGCTGTAAAAATAATAAAGGTGTAATAAAGGAGTTCCAGGTGTAAAAATAACAAACAAAACCTTTTTCAAATGCAGAAGGAAAGTCACCCCCCCAAAAAAAATCAGTAATCATAGTCACAATCAGAATTATATTGTTTCTTCACTTGAACTTCATGAAAGGGCACAAGTCACACACGTATGTTATAGATACAAGTCCCTATGCCAGGGATCAATGAGGGTTTTATTGGCATAGCTAGATAGGTCAGTCAGGCAATTATGAGTACAGGTTAGACTTATAGAGGTAACGAGAGGTTACACTTATGGTTACATACACCTAAGGTTACGCTTAGGTTACCTCCACCCACGTGAGGTGGAGCCTAAAGGTGACCTACCTCTAGCACCAACACTGGTAAGCTTTTATCACTTGTATTGCTGCTTTTATCGTTTGTATAGATTTCATTTGACAATATTCTTATTATACTGTTCACTTGCTTCATTTTAAACATTTTGATGGCAAGTTGCCTTGTGATGGCTTGCAAACCTTCCTTCAAAAACTCTACTTCATCAAGCTTGTGGATCAGATGATAAGAAGTCAAAGAGCTGGGTGCAGTCAGCATACTAAAGCCACCACTTCCTAGATACTCTAGATGCCTATGTCCAATGGCTTCAGGTAGATATGAATTAGCATGGCGGATAGCCCTGTTCCTTCTTGAACAGTCCTATATCACCACCACCAAAGCCTCTTTCAAACACAGAATAAAAGCTCTTCTGAGTCTGCACTTCCTGAAACAGCTATGGTCAAATAGGAAGTACCCTCCAGGAGCTCTTCAGCTTCCTCTCATTGGAGGCATGCGGCAGACAGGGTTGAAGGTTCATGAAGATACTTTAATTAAGGTACTTATTTCTCAGTCTAATGTCAACAATTGTTTTATCTATTTTCCACAACCATTATTATGTTTAAGCTTAAACCAGGCACCCCCAAACTTCGGCCCTCCAGATGTTTTGGACTACAATTCCCCTCATCCCTGACCACTGGTCCTGTTAGCTAGGGATCATGGGAGTTGTAGGCCAAAACACCTGGAGGGCCGCAGTTTGGGGATGCCTGGCTTAAACAGTAGCATGGGTTAAAATGGTAAATCAACAAAATCAACTCTGATGTA
This sequence comes from Zootoca vivipara, assembly GCF_965207765.1. Classification (NCBI taxonomy): domain Eukaryota; kingdom Metazoa; phylum Chordata; class Lepidosauria; order Squamata; family Lacertidae; genus Zootoca; species Zootoca vivipara. The sequence continues at coordinate 91,245,042 of NC_142588.1, read as the reverse complement.
ACCCATAGATATATAAATGTGGTTGAAGAAGTACTTTTTTGTCTGGTGCCAAGAAATACATAATAAAGGCACTAACCAAACCACCCTGTGGAGAGCATTTCACATTCTCGTGTTGCCTCCTCCCCAAGGAATCTGGAAGGTGGCACTTCCACGGATTACTTGTGGAGGAGGCACGCTAAGAAGGGCCTCAGAGGATGATCTCAGAGTTTAGATATGTGCATATGGAGACGGGCTGTCCTTGAGACATTGCAGTTCTCAGCTGTTCTGGAGCTTGTGTTGTGTTTGCAACATTTATATTGCAACATGGCATTGAATGCTGTACACCTCTTCCCTCCCAACAGATTTATGGGCACCAAGTTCCCTTGGCAGTGAAGATGAAGATCATAATCTCTTCCCAGGACAAGGGAGGGGAGCTTCCAGTTCACCTACAGCAGGGGTGGCCAACTCCCAAGAGACTGTGATCTACTTTCAGAATTATAATCTGGCAGTGATCTACCCCCATTTTTGGGGTTTGGCTCAAAGTTGTTGAGCTTTTTTAGGGAGAAGGAAAGGGGGGGTGACCAGATTTGGTAACCTTTTGGGGGGAGCACTGCCAAAATACTTTTCTTACAGGGGACAACAGAAACTTTTAGAGAGTTTCTTCAGAGAGAGTTGCATAAAAGCACTCACAAAACTGTACGCCGCACAAAACCTATCAAGATTTCTTAAAAAATACATGCCTTCATCCATTGTTAGTGTGACACCTGCATCACCATTTTGGTAACCAACTGTTCGATATCAGGCGAGTACTGTGTCAGGGCCAGCTTCAGGGAATCCTTAAGGTGCTCATCTGTCATGTTTGAACGATGCATACCCTTTGTCATTTTAAAATATGAAAATGCAGATTCACACAAATAAGTAAAACCAATACATGAGTGTAAAATTTCACTGCATCTTCTCAAATTTGGAAATTTCTGTCTGGGCACAAACTTCCAAAATGATGATTCTTCTGCACGGGCCCTCAGAAAAATGTCATTTTTCAGAGTTAATATCTCATTTTCAAAGATATTTTCCACAACGAGTAATTTGTACTGATAGTAACAGCAATTTTTTAAATGTCCAAATCAGATTTGAATGGAAATGGCATGTACTCTACAATTAATTCAATTTTTTGGAAGTCACCAAATCTTTTTTTCTAACTCCAGAATAACAGAACCAATTTCAGCCACATACTTCTCTGTTTGAAAAACAAAGTCAGGATTTTTCCCCAGATGGTCCTGCATAGGAAAGTGATCAAAAATTTTGATTGTAAGGTCAGCCATCATTAGCTTAAATTTTGTTTTGTAGGATGAAACTATTTTAATCATGTTGCCAATGCATTTACCTTTACCTTGTAGCTCAAGGTTCATATCACTAAGTTTACCTGTGAAACCAGGAAGGAAAGCCAGATCAAACAACCACTTGTCATCTTTTTAAGGGGGGGGGAACCCTAAAGTTGTTGACTTTTTAAGGAAAGGTTCCCCAGAGTTGTTGACCTTTTTTTAGGGAGCTGACACCATGCTTACACATTATCTCTGCTTGGGAAAAGAAAACCTCAATATTTAAGCTACATAGAAGATCTACCCTTTGAGTAGTGATTTAAAAAAGAAAGAAACAGAAGACACAACTTATACACGCAGTTTATTCTATCTCATTTTCTGAACTACTGCTATCATTTCCATTTTCTCTTCCTCTTCCTTTTTGTCATTTTTCTCATGGACTTCTAAAAAACTGCTTTGGAGGAAAATGGGGGAAAAAACATTTTTCCAGTTCCCCCCCCCCCAGGCCCTCATATACGATAGGCCCTGTTATAAGAGTTGCATTTTATAGTACTCACTTTATAGTACTCACTTTAGCGTTTTAAGCCCTAAATAACTTAGGGCTCACATAGCTGAAAGACCTCACAGGTGCAGAACCTCACAGGTGTTAGGATCAGCAGAGGGGAAGCTCTTGGGAGTTTCACAGCCCTCAGAATTTGGGGGGGGGGATGTAGCCCAGATTGTATTCTCTGTGGAATCCCCTAAATTGTGGAATTCCCTCCTCACAGGTATGTGTTTGGCTTCTTCACTATTCAGCTTTTTTCAGGGCCCACTCTATTCCTTTGATTGCTAACTGTTTTAAATTTTGAATTTTGAATTGTAACCCAATCTGGGACATGTTGGTAAAGGGTGTGTAATTAATGATGATGAGTACAACAACAACAACAATGTGAAATAGTAGAAAATGCTTCAGGTATGTGCATACATTTTTGTCACTAATATTAGTAATCAAGAGGAAAGGAGAGCAAAATTTTCAAGTTCAGAAGTCATCGTGATTTCTAGCACTTATTACAGCCCTGATACCTATGGCTGTTGTTTGGTGGTGGTGGGGAGCTGGGAGGTAGTTTATTCCCATGAAAGCAAATGTGCTGACGTGTGGGGCTGGTATATACCAGGTTTCCCTGCCCCTTTGAGCTACTGGGAGAGCCAGCTAGGAGCACCCATCTCTCTTCCTCCCCAAAGCTGGGAGCCAGCTAGGGACACCCATTCACCCCCTCTCTCTCCCCCACCCCTCAGCTGGGAGGCAGCTAGGGGTACCCATCCACCTCTCTCTCTCTCTCTCCCACCCCCCAGCTGGGAGCCAGCTAGGGGCACCCATCCACCTGCCTCTCTCTTTCTCCTGCCCCCCCCAGCTGGAAGCCAGCTAGGAGCTTCTCTCTCTCTCTCTCTCTCTCTCTCTGGCTCCCAGTGGCTCAAAGAGACAGGGACAGGGGGAAATCCCTCTGTGAGTCGTGGCTCCCGCTTTCCTCCAGCTACTCACTCAGGCCCTGTTATGTCCTGAGGAAAGCGGAGCCATCCCACGCACACACACAAACTCACACACACCCCTCTCTCTCTGCCAGCATGAGGGAGGAGGAGGAGCCGGGGAGCTCTAGGCAGGCAAGAGGGATGGGGAGCAATCCAGCCATTCTGTGCAACGCACTAACACAGTCACACACATACTGGTAAGCTCTGTATCGGAAAGAGGGAAGGAGCTCTCCCTGCAATTGCCCTTGCTTATTGAGCTTTTTTGTGGGGAAGAGACAAGCGTTCTTGAGGGTTTTTTTTAAGGGGGATAGCTCTTTATTTTCTTTTAGGCTGGTGATCACTAAGGAACCCACAATCTACCCAGGATCTACCAGAAACGTCCTGGGGATCTACCGGTAGATCACGATCTACCTGTTGGCCATGCCTGACCTACAGCAAGAGAAAACAAAAGGCAAACAGTCCTTGGCAAAAAAATCATTCTTTGTTAGTCTATATTTTCTTTTACCTGTTTGTTTCTTTAATGCATTTATAAGCCCTTTTCTCCCAGAGAAAACTCTTCAAGGAATGCCCTCCAGTCCAGACTACAATGCCCATCTGCCTCAACCATCATGGCCAATGGTCAGGGATGATGGGAGTCACAGCTTTATAGCATCTGGTGGGCTAGTTTCCACATCCCTGCAGAAAATGTTTTTATGGTGATGATGAAGAAGAAGCCTCTGGCAATGACTGGCTCATCTACTTGCCTGCCACCAGATGGCTTGCCAAGGTGTAGCAGCTATATAATAGGTAAAGACACATGGCCAAGCACTAGCTAAAATGTTGATCCAACTAGCAGTATGTCCCCTGCACAGCTCTTAGTGCAAGAAGTGAGCATAGTTCAAAGAATGTGAGGCAAGCTAGCACTCCTTTGAGCATGTTGGACTTGCAAGGTTAGTTCATACCTGGCGTCTCTGTGCCCTTGGAGATGTAGGCAGTGTTGGTGCCAGATTGGCATCCAATTCACTCTCAGTCCCCTCCCCAGAACGGGGAGGCTGCTCACTGAGAATTCGATTTTGCACATTGGTTCTGATCCTCTCTCCAGGGGTGGTTTAATAGAATAGAATAGAATAATAGAATAAATCTTTATTGCTATTGTCCCCTTGCGGGAACAACGAAATTGCTTGGTTGCTGTATGAACTCAGATAAGACACTCCACATGAATTAAAATACTAATAAGCACAATACAATACAGAACAATAAACAAATAATTAAAATAGCACTGTCTGATTGTTTTTCAACCCCTTGGGCATTATGCTCTGGTGTCTCACACAGTACCATCGGTCTCTAATGCTATTTAACTTCTATATGAAGCAGCAGTGAATATCAGATTTTGGGCGAGGTGTTGCCAGCATCCTGGTTGATGTTCAGCTCTTTTACTCTTTGACATTTGAGTTGGGAGAGCCCATGGAAGCCCTGAAGTGGTGCCTGGATGGGCTGGATGTGGGCCAAGAAAGTGACTTTGAATCTTGGTGAGATGGAGGCACAGCCGGTGGATGGTTCTTGAGTCTACATAATTGGTCAACTGCTACAGATGGGATTGTACTCCCCCTAAAATAACAGATTCATAGTCGGGGTCTGTAGAAAGGTATATACAACTTGGGATCTGGATAAATGAAAGATCATCTCATACAGGCTGGATCTAGAGACATACCAAAGAAGCATTTCAGTTTAAAGAGTTGTAAAACAGGTAGAGAAAAATGGAATTCCACGTCACCATCTGGTGGTGTATCAGGTGTTTTCAGTCAAATGAAGACATACCAGGGGTTTGAGGAAATGCCTTTATTTTAGCTGCATAGAATCATAGGATCATAGAATCGTAGAGTTGGAAGAGACCACAAGGGCCATCCAGTCCAACCCCCTGCCAAGCAGGAAACACCATCAAAGCATTCCTGACAGATGGCTGTCAAGCCTCTGCTTAAAGACCTTTAAAGAAGGAGACTCCACCACACTCCTTGGTAGCAAATTCCACTGCCGAACAGCTCTTACTGTCAGGAAGTTCTTCCTAATGTTTAGGTGGAATCTTCTTTCTTGTAGTTTGAATCCATTGCTCCGTGTCCGCTTCTCTGGAGATAAAGATAGAATATAAAAGGATAAGATGTATAAGATAGAAAAATAAGGAAATATTAAAGTTATAGGTAGAATATATATAAGATCTAGACTTTACTACAGAGGTGAGGTTAAGAATCGCAGAAGGAGAGGGAACGAGGAAGTCATTAGATTGGAAATAAGTGCTATAAGTTAGAATTTTTGTTTTTTTCTTGTTTTTATATTTTTTTGTATTTTTGTATTTTTTGTATTTTGTATATCTATATCCCTCCTCTATATGACATCCTTTTATATATTTGAACATGGCTATCATATCACCCCTTAACCTTCTCTTCTCCTGGCTAAACATACCCAGCTCCCTAAGCCGTTCCTCATGAGGCATCGTTTCCAGGCCTTTGACCATCTTGGTTGCCCTCTTCTGGACACGTTCCAGCTTGTCAGTATCCTTTTTGAACTGTGGTGCCCAGAACTGGACACAGTACTCCAGGTGAGGTCTGGCCAGAGCAGAATACAGTGTTACTATTACTTCCCTTGATCTAGATGCTATACTCCTATTGATGCAGCCCAGAATTGCATTGGCTTTTTTAGCTACTGCATCACACTGTTGACTCATGTCAAGTCTGTGGTCTACCAAGACTCCTAGATCCTTTTCACATGTACTGCTCTCAAGCCAGGTGTCTCCCATCCTGTATTTGTGCCTTTCATTTTTTTTGCCCAAGTGTAGTATTTTACATTTCTCCTTGTTAAAATTCCTCTTGTTTGCTTTGGCCCAGTTAAGGTCTGACTAATCTGTTAAGGTCATTTTGTAGTGTGATCCTGTCCTCTGGGGTATTAGCCACCCCTCCCAATTTGGTGTCACCCATCATCCACGCAATTGATAAAGATGTTGAATAAAACTGGGCCCAAGACAGAACCCTGTGGCACCCCACTAGTCACTACTCTCCAGGATGAGGAGGAGCCATTGATGAGCACCCTTTGGGTTCGGTCAGTAAGCCAGTTACAAATCCACTGAATGGTAGCATTGTCTAGCCCACATTTTACCAGCTTCTTTACAAGAATATCATGGGGCACCTTGTCAAAGGCCTTGCTGAAATCAAGATAGGCTACATCCACAGCGTTCCCTTCATCTACCAGGCTTGTAATTCTGTCAAAAAATGAGATCAGATTAGTCTGACATGACTTATTTTTCAGAAACCCATGCTGACTTTTAGTGATCACAGTGTTTCTTTCTAGGTCTCACAGACTGTTTGCTTAATGATCTGCTCTAGAATCTTTCCTGGTATTGATGTCAGGCTGACTGGGCGGTAATTGTTTGGGTCCTCTCTTTCCCCGTTTTTGAAAATAGGGACAACGTTTGCCCTCCTCCAGTGTACTGGGACTTCGCCTGTTCTCCAGGAATTCTCAAAGATTACTGCCAGTGGTTCGGAAATCACCTGTGCCAGTTCTTTTAATACTCTTAGATGTAGTTCATCTGGCCCTGGAGACTTGAATACATCTAAACTAGCCAAGTATTCTTGTACTACCTCCTTACTTATTCTGGGCTGTGTTTCCCCTGCTAAATGATCGGCTCCATATTCTTCAGGTCGGGCATTGTTTTCTTTTTTGGAGAAGACTGAGGCAAAGAAGGCGTTGAGGAGTTCTGCCCTTTCTCTATCCCCTGTTCGCATTTCACCATCTTCTCCTCTAAGTGACCCCACTGTTTCCTTGTTCTTCCTTTTGCTACGGACATACCCATAAAAGCCCTTTTTGTTGCTTTTAAACTCTCTAGCAAGCCTGAGTTCATTCTGTGCTTTAGCTTTTTTGACTTTGTCTCTACACGTACTGGCTATTTTTTTGAATTCCTCTCTGGTGATTTCCCCCTGCAGCTAGACCCCAGTCCTAAACAGACTGAAGTACTGATCTTCGTTCAGATCAAACTTATATAGGTTTTTCAGAAAGCGAATCTGCATGACATATGGACATATTGTATTGCAGTCCAGATCTCTAACATGATTTATGAAGCAGGACGTTCAGTTAGCCAAGAAAATGACATGATGTATGAGACATTTGACATGTTGCAGATAGGATGTACAGGATTTTCTATCTGCCAGGAAGGTTGACATGGCATTCTACTTCCTCGATAAGGCACTTCAAACTACACAAACAGCCTAGACATGCCAATTACTGAGATACTGTTTGGCAAGCAAACATACAAAAGATCATACGAATCCTCATTAATCCCTTTCCTGTAGCATGCTTATAAACTCCTTATGTTGCTTCCTTACTGCTAAACCTTGCCAACTGCTGAGTCTTCAGTTGGTCAGAGTCCAGTCAAAGTAAACTTTTCACCCCTTCGTGAACTGTAGGCTTGCAGAGGGAAATTTCTCCTTTTTACAGGCTTGGGGTTCATTTTGCAAACAGGCTTGTTAGTTTTCTACACAAAGTTGGGGTTCATGATAAATTCTGTTCGCTCCTTCCATCAGTGGTACAATGTTATATTGCACATACAACACATTAAAAAATGTGTTTTCTCTACTGGTCTAACTGAGTCCCTAGTTTATCACTGTCCTCTCCAGGTGAGGGTCTCCTTCAGATACCATCTAATCAGGAGGCCCATTCCATACAATGGAGGTATGGGACCTTTAGTGTTGTGTCACCTACCCTTTGGACAGTTGTCACCCTTGTTGTCTTTTCAGTCCCTGCTGAAGACCTTCCTCTTCTAAGAAGCTTTTAAGTTGAGCTGTCTGCATCTGTGTTGGAATGTTAAATAAGATTCTTATTGTCTTCTGCTTGCTGTTTGCAGACCTGAGTTCCTTTGGAGGAAGAGTGGGATATAAACGTAGTAATAAATGATTAAAAATAATCTGTCATTAAATTTATTGTGATGAAGGGTTTCAAGAGAAAATCTTACAGGCTTGAAATCACCAGGGTGGCAGAAGACAGATGCAGGTTTTGGAAACTAATGAGAGGCAAGATCAGGGAAACTGTGGGGAGTAGAAAAGAGGCATATAAGTAGAGGTGTGCAGCATAGTAACAGAGAGGCCATATTGTGCCACATACAAGTCTTCAAACACATGTAGGAGGATGATAGAGATCAGCTGAGTCTTAGGGTAATATTGAAGCATAACCTACTTAGACTCAATGAAATGGGCTGACACGACTAAGTTAGGTTCATTAGTTTCAATGGGTCCACTTTGAGTACAAGTTATCTGAATACCACCCTAAGATCCCAATTTTTGTTTGACTGAAATCATAATAGGCTGAGAGTCCCGCAAGTGGCTCCGGGTGTCTCTTCCTCAGTCATCACCAGAAATGTGTTGAAAACTTTTTGAAATTATGATTTAATCATAGAAGTGTGTTGCACATCAATCACCAGGAATTAAAGCGGCAATATCAGCGCCAATCATTCCGTGGAACTTTGAAGAGCAAGAAGTCATAGCAGAAAGGATGGGGAGCCAGTGCAGAATCTTAACGAAAAAAACAACAGTGGTTCCTTTTCCAGCAGAATTTTCCCACTGGATATCTGTTTCATTCAAAGTGTCTAGTCCACATGCCATCAAATGACTCATTAGTTTGGGTGTATGAAGACTTGGTTCCAGCCACTGTGAAGATTTTGTTGAATATGACATCTCTACGAGGCACTGCTTCTCTTGGCAAGGTCTTCCAACATGTTTTGGTCATGGGCTCGTGTAGCAATTATAACATGTGAACTTTACAATCATAGATATAGTGGGCAGTTACCATCATCACCATTCATTCTTTAATTTATTATTGTCCATTCACAAAAAAATAATAGCAGATTTGGAATTCCTCACACCCCAAACCATATTTTTAAGACACCCTTACTGAAGAAATTTGGCAAAATCAAATTTCAGCCCCTAAGACAGCATGCCCTCCTGGTACATTAGAAACTTTTTGACATCACACACCAGTCAAATTAAATAATTAAAAAACGTGTGGGGTTTCTGTTTTGTTTTACTGGTGTTTAAAGTTGTGAGAAAACTCATGTGATGCCTGCAAGTTCAGTCTTTGCTGCAGAAATTTCCATTGTATCGGATATCCATTTTCCCAACACGAGTCAAAGTTCATAGACTGGTTTTGAGCAAGAGCAGACACTAGAGAAATGCAGGGATGGAGGAACGGTGAGCAATTAAACAAAAACAGTTTTAACAAGGAGAAACAGCCGAGATGGTGTAGTACCAACAAGGAGACGCTAGGTGGTGCTCCTTTGAATAACTGCTTTAGTTGACGTAGCTGTCAATCACATGGCCCAGATGCAGAGAAGCTGCATCAATAGGCCCTCTCCACATTGTCCGTAGGCAAACATCAAGCAGGCAACTTTGTTATATGGTTTTAGATGCCGGTTAAAAAGTTATCATTTCAGCAACCTATATGGGCACATAATTCAGTTACACAATCTTTTTTTAAAAAAATAATGTATTTATTAAGGATTTTCAAACAACAAAACATACAAAAAAATACACACCCACATCAAACAAAACAAAAATAAAATACAAAATACAAAAAATACAAAAATACAAAAAAATATAAAAACAAGAAAAAAACAAAAATTCTAACTTATAGCACTTATTTCCAATCTAATGACTTCCTCGTTCCCTCTCCTTCTGCGATTCTTAACCTCACCTCTGTAGTAAAGTCTAGATCTTATATATATTCTACCTATAACTTTAATATTTCCTTATTTTTCTATCTTATACATCTTATCCTTTTATATTCTATCTATATCTTACTTCTTAATAAATTTATAAACTTCTAACTATACTTTTCTCTTACCATTGTATTATTTACAACCTCTAATTTTCTCCCTCACTTCCCTTATTCCTTATCTACTATACCCTTATTCTTTAAATAAATTTTAAATTTCATCCAATCTTCTTCCGCTGCTTCTTCGCTCCGATCCCGGAGTCTCCCGGTCAATTCAGACAGTTCCATATATTCTATCAACTTCTTCTGCCAATCATCCACTGTTGGTCAGTTACACAATCTGGTCTCTGAATCCTGTTGAATTAATCTCTATATTATTAATAATTATGTCATGTTTGATGCACACATCTTAGAGATTTTATTTTTGATTCAGCAGTTTATAAAGGGCAGAATTCAATGCACTTGTTCCATCAGCATAAGCACTTTTGTTGCACAGATAAAGTGCTTCCCCTTAGATTGGTCTGGAATATGCAGCTGGTGCAGAATGCTTTGGCTAGCTTGTTGAATGAATAACATACACCTCTGCTGAGGTAGTTGATGAGCTACCAGGCCATGTTCAAGGTCTTATTCTTAACCTATGAAGCCATGAACAACTTGAGACCAAGTTAACAGAATGAGACTCTGTAAGGTCTGTAAGGTCACTTACACTTATTACAGAATGCAATCGGGTGAAAATGAGCTTTTTTATTCTTGTTCCTGGGTTGTGGAATGCTCTTCCCTCTGCCATATGTGAATCATATGTGTAGTTTTGTTTCGTTTCTGTATTTCACGTAACACACACTGCTAAGAGATGTTTAAAACAGCAAGCATTTTAGAAACACCGTATTTTTCGCTCCATAGGACGCACCTGACCATAGGATGCACCTAGTTTTTAGAGGAGGAAAAGAAGAAAAAAAATTGCTTTCTTGAATTGTCCTAGGCTTCTTTTGCAAAGGGGGAACGCTCCATTTTTTAGGATCAGATCAAAGTTGCTGAGTTTCCTTGCAAAGGGAAAAATCCTGTTTTTATGGGGTTCAACTCACTGTTCTGCAGTTTCTCTAGGAAAGGGACCCATTCATACAGTTTCCAGACAGATAATCTAATCAGCCAGTCACATGTCTCCCTCTGCAGACAACAACTGAGGCCTAGGCAAGGGGCCGGGAAGGGAGCTAGCTCGCTTATCTCCCTCCCCAATCTCTTGCAATCAGCTGCTGAGCAGGTTCCTTTCCACGTGCTCATTCCCTCTTGTTAGCCTTTAGCTCTTTCTTTTTTAAAAAAAGCACGACCTGCCTTTAGCCCCTGGGCAATTTGGCTCCAGGGACCACGCATTCGCTCCATAAGACATAATTTCCTCTTACCATCTCAGGACTATTTAATTGCTCATCCTCTAACATTGTGTATGCCATCAAATGCCAACAGTGCCCTTCAGCTCTCTATATTGGACAAACAGGCCAAACCCTACGCCAAAGGATAAATGGACATAAATCTGACATCAGGAACCAGAAGACAGAAAAACCAGTAGGAGAACACTTCAATCTCCCAGGACATTCTATACAAGATCTCAAAGTAGCTGTCTTACTACAAAAGAATTTCAGAAATAGACTGGAAAGAGAAGTTGCTGAATTGCAACTTATCACCAAGCTCAAAACCATGGAGGGACCTGGTTTGAACAGAGATATCGGATTCTTATCTCATTATACATGATAAGCGATCTTCAGCCATCTCAACCCTTGCTTTTTCATGCAAAACCATTTGCAGTCGTTTGCGGTCATCAACAGCTATCAGTCAGTCAATCACCCATTTCCACCACCCTTCTGAGTGATCCCCCCTCCCCATCCCCACCCCTCCCCACCCCTTCTCTACATAAGTGCCTGGAAACTTCCATTTCACTGTATCTGAAGAAGTGTGCATGCACACGAAAGCTCATACCAAAATAAAAACTTAGTTGGTCTTTAAGGTGCTACTGAAGGAATTTTTTTTATTTTACTTAGGAGGAAAAAAGTGTGTCTTATGGAACGAAAAATAAGGCACTTTTAAAATACATACATACATACAAGCAAGGCATCCTGAATACCAATGCTCATGCTGTGTACAGGGATTTCAGGGGAAGAGCATGGAACATTGGTGACTGGTCTCCTCTCCTTCCCTCAGACCTTCTCCTTGCTCCTTGGTTTCTGCCCCATGTTTACACACATACATTACTGCTTTCAGATTTTAGACCATTTTATTCCTCAAGGAGGGATTTGAATGAGGAGAGGAAAAGAAAGGAGTAGAATAAGGAGTAGGGAAGGCATTTTAAAGCTTGGCAAGCAGCATGGTCAAAGGAAAGAACAGAAAGATGCATAAAGGGTTAATTGCTTGCCACGGGTGTAGTGGTCAATCCAAAAGTCCAGGTTCCCTTCATGACAACCCCCAAACCATGCCCCTTCTACAACTCTGCAACAAATATGAAATACTGATCAAAGCACAGATTATGACTTCAATAAGAAGCCACCATTTTCCTTCTTCCCCACCCTGCCTATCCTTGGTGCCGCTTTGCTGAACGTCCAGCCTGGAAGAGTTCTGGCGGACTCCCTCTCTCCCTCCCAAAAAATTTTTTGGCCATGATAAAGGGACTCTGGAATCGTTTAAAATATAAATGTCAGCCTGGAACATTGCTGCTGCTGCTGCTCTGCCAGGGAGTGTTTGGGAGGACTGCTCCCCCTGAAGCCCACTTCCACCTGGGGCTTGGGGCGGGTCCCCCACTCCTCCACAGCTTTTGAGGCTCCTGGGAGGCCTGGAACATCACTGCTGCTGTGAGTACTGGAAGGACTGCTCCCCCTGAAGCCCACTTCCACCTTGGGCTTGGGGCGGGTCCCCCACTCCACCACAGCTTTTAAGGATCCTGGGAGGCCTGGAACATTGCTGCTGCTGCTCTGCCAGGGAGTGTTTGGGAGGACTGCTCCCCCTGAAGCACACTTCCACCTGGGGCTTGTAATTCTGATGTGTTTGTAACTTTTATTGTTTTTGGTTTTTGTTGTTTATCGTTTAGTTTGTTAGTTTGTTTTCTGTATTGGTTTTAAATTCGATTTTAAGGGGAGGGGTTAATTTTAGTTTGTAATTTTCTGTCTTTGTTTGTATTGTTTTATTGTATTAGTTTGTTTTCTGTATTGGTTTTAAATTTGATTTTAAGGGGAGGGGTCAATTTTAGTTTGTAATTTTCGGTCTTTGTATTGTTTTACTGTATTTTTTTATTTACATAGGTTTTAGGGAGGGCTTTTTAGTTGGGTGTGGGAATCTGTTAAATTTTAGTGTATTTGTAATTTTTATTGTTTTGGGTTTTATTGTGTTTTTTGTGTTTTTCTTTTGTTCTGTTCTTGCTGTTTTTTACAGAGGTTTTATTTTGTTTTTAAGGGGAGGGGTCAGGGCTGCCCGGGAGGGGGTCCCAGCAAGCAAAATGGCTGGGGCAGATTCCACAGGGGGTGATGCACTGGGACAACCGATCTCAGTGGTCACGGGTAGGAGGAGGAGTTACGCTAAGACCAGACCATGTCATTACCGAGGAGGCAGACTTAGTCGTTGTCTGAGGACTATCCCTGCCTCCGGGTCTGGTCCTGACCGGACGGATATTGGAATCAGCAAGGGATACCCACATGACCTGAAGGTGCTGCTGTGCAATGCCAGGTCGATGACGAATAAGACCACTGCCATTCACGACCTGATTGTGGATGGAGGATTTGACCTGGCATGTGTGACAGAGACCTGGTTGGATGAAGCCGATGGGCCCGTTCTTGGCGCTGCTTGCCCACCAGGTTTCTCTTATGCACAGCAACCCAGGCCATCTGGGCGGGGAGGGGGGGTTGCAGTGATTTTTAGGAAGTCATTAGTTTGCACCAGGCGTCCTATTGGTAAGACTGAGTTTTCTGAGTGCATGTTCTGGAAGTTGGGCAATAGGGGCAGTACAGGATTCCTTTTGGTGTACCGACCTCCCCGCTGCACCAAGGATTCCCTGCCCGAGCTGCTTCAGGTCGTGTCGGATGTGCTCCTGGAGACACCTAGCTTGGTTGTCTTAGGGGATTTTAACATCCATGCCGATACGACCTTACAAGGTGCCGCTCGGGACTTCGTGGAAAGCATGGCCACCATGGGGCTGTCCCTGAATAAGTCTGGCCCAACTCATAGCCGCGGACATGCCTTGGACTTGGTGTTTACCTCTATGGATGTTGGTGATCTGACATTAAGTAAAAGCGAAACAAAAGAAGTGCCATGGTCAGATCACTTTCTGGTGCAACTGGACTTCTCCACAACCCTTCCCCTCTGCAGGGAGGTGGGACCGATTCAGATGGTCCGCCCCCACTACTTAATGGATCCAATTGGCTTCCAGAGAGTGGTAGGGGATGTTTTATCCCATGTCGATGGCCTTTCAGCTGATTCCCTGGTGGCCCGCTGGAATGCGGAGTTAACCAGCGCTATTGACTGTCTGGCTCCGAAGCGCCCTCTCAGATTGCATGGAGCCCGGACAGCCCCGTGGTTTTCCCCGGCGCTGAGGGCGATGAAACAGTCATTGAGACGGCTAGAGCGCCGGTGGCGTAAAACTCATTTTGAATCAGACCGGACACGGGCTAGAGCTCAACTTCGAGCCTACCAAGTGGCAATGGCGACGGCGAAGAGGACCTTCTTCACCGTCTCCATCGCATCTGCAGAAAACAGCAGCAGGAGACTCTTCCAGGTGGTTCGCAATTTAGCGGAACCACCTGCTCCATCCGGGCCCAGTACGGGCCACATGATCTCCTGCAATGATTTTGCAAAGTTTTTTGCAGATAAAGTCGCTCAGATTCGGGAAGAGGTAGACTCCACCGTGGGAGCAGGGCCGGGGCGGGGGAGTGCTAGAGTCCTGTCTAGTCAAGTTTTGTGGGATCAATTTCAATCTGTTACCTCCGAGGATGTGGACAGGCTGCTTCGACGAGTGAAACCAACCACCTGTCTCCTTGATCCTTGCCCATCCTGGCTTATAAAAGCTAGCCGGGAAGGGCTGGGCGATGGGCTTCGCGGGTTGGTAAATGCTTCTCTCCGTGAGGGAGCCTTCCCAGACCCGCTGAAAGAGGCGGTTATTAAACCGCTTCTTAAAAAACCATCTTTAGATCCGGCCAATATGGCCAACTATCGCCCAGTCTCAAATCTTCCATTCTTGGGCAAGGTGATTGAGCGAGTGGTTGCTGAACAACTTCAGGCACGCCTGGAAGAAGCGGACCATTTGGATCCCTTCCAGTCAGGATTCAGGCCTCATCATGGGACTGAAACTGCCTTGGTCGCACTGGTCGATGATCTCCGGCGGGCTAGGGACAAAGGTAAGAGCTGTTTCCTTGTTCTGCTGGATCTCTCAGCGGCTTTTGACACCATCGACCATAACATCCTTCTGGACCGTCTAGAGGGCTTGGGAGCTGGGGGCACTGTCATGCAGTGGTTCCGCTCCTTCCTCCTGGGCCGTGTTCAGAAAGTGGTGGTGGGGGATGAGTGTTCAGACCCCTGGGCTCTCACTTGTGGGGTGCCTCAGGGTTCTGTCCTCTCCCCCATGCTTTTTAACATCTATATGCAGCCGCTGGGAGAGATCATCAGGGGGTTTGGGCTGGGTGTCCATCAGTATGCTGATGATACCCAGCTCTACCTCTCTTTTAAATCAGAACCAGTGAAGGCGGTGAAGGTCCTGTGTGAGTGCTTGGAGGCGGTTGGAGGATGGATGGCGGCTAACAGATTGAGATTGAATCCTGACAAGACAGAAGTACTGTTTGTGGGGGACAGGAGGCGGGCGGGTGTGGAGGACTCCCTGGTCCTGAATGGGGTAACTGTGCCCCTGAAAGACCAGGTGCGCAGCCTGGGAGTCATCTTAGACTCACAGCTGTCCATGGAGGCACAGGTCAACTCCGTGTCCAGGGCAGCTGTTTATCAGCTCCATCTGGTACGCAGGCTGAGTCCCTACCTGCCCACTGACTGTCTCTCCAGAGTGGTGCATGCTCTAGTTATCTCTCGCTTGGACTACTGCAATGCGCTCTACGTGGGGCTACCTTTGAAGGTGACCCGGAAACTACAACTAATCCAGAATGCGGCAGCTAGACTGGTGACTGGGAGCGGCCGCCGAGACCACATAACACCGGTCCTGAAAGACCTACATTGGCTCCCAGTACGTTTCCGAGCACAATTCAAAGTGTTGGTGTTGACCTTTAAAGCCCTAAACGGCCTCGGTCCGGTATACCTGAAGGAGCGTCTCCACCTCCATCGTTCTGCCCGGACACTGAGGTCCAGCTCCGAGGGCCTTCTGGCGGTTCCCTCACTACGAGAAGCCAAGTTACAGGGAACCAGGCAGAGGGCCTTCTCGGTAGTGGCACCCACCCTGTGGAATGCCCTCCCACTAGAGGTCAAAGAGAACAACAATTACCAGACCTTTAGAAGGCATCTCAAGGCAGCCCTGTTTAGGGAAGCTTTTAATGTTTAATGGATTTCTGTATTTTAATGTTTGATGGATTTCTGTATTTTAGAATTTCTGTTTTGTTGGAAGCCGCCCAGAGTGGCTGGGGGAACCCGGCCAGATGGGCGGGGTATAAATAATAAATTATTATTATTATTATTATTATTATTTAACACGTAGCCAGTGTAACCCACCTTTTCATCTACTTAGATGAGTGGGTGATTTTCTCTTTGAGAAATTCTTCATTATTCGGCATGCAGAGGGCTGGTGAAGAGGTCCCCAGCAGACACCATCATTGCCCCTGTTGTGAAATAATTGCCCGAGCCTCATCTCTGCCTCTTCATGTTCCACTACATGACTGATTACAGGTAGGTAGCCGTGTTGGTCTGCTGTAGTCGAAACAAAATAAAAAAAAATCTTTCCCGTAGCACCTTAGAGACCAACTTAAGTTTGTCATTGGTATGAGCTTTTGTGTGCATGCACACTTCTTCAGATACACTGAAACAGAAGTCACCAGACCCTTATATATAGTGAGAGGGTGGGGCGGGGTATTACCCAGAAGGGTGGTGGGAATGGGTGATTGGCTGGTAGGTGTGGTAAACCTGTTGGTTTGAGCCTCCTGGATGTAATCAGGATGTAATTTGATGACAGCTCCACTCTTGTTAATTATAATGTCTGAGTTGTTCCTGAGATTATCTATGGCTCTCCTTTCAGCTTGGTTTATATTTTGTTGTAAGCAAAACAAAATCTAAACCATGCTGAGTACAAAGGCAAAAGAGGAACCCTGCTGGATCAGGCAAGAAAGGCCCCGTCTAGTCCCCCAAAAGCCTCCAAACAGGAAACTGAATGCAACAGCAATCTCCTCACTTACAATTTCCAGAAAGTGATATCCATAGCCACAGCATAGGCAGAACATAGCCCTTGTGGTTTGTACCCATTGATAGTTTTACCCTCCATGAACCTATCTGATTCTCTTTCTGAGCCATCCAAGTTGATTGGAATCACTACATCTTCTGGGATCAAATTCCATAGTTTAATGGAATTTGCTGCCAAGGAGTGTGGTGGAGTCTCCTTCTTTGGAGGTCTTTAAGCAGAGGCTTGACAGGCACATGTCAAGAATGCTTTGATGGTGTTTCCTGCTTGGCAGGGGGTTGGACTGGATGGCCCTTGTGGTCTCTTCCAACTCGATGATTCTATGATTCTAATGCTGCAGAAATGCTGTATTGGTCCGAATGTAAGCCACTCCCAAGTATTGACTGCACACCTAAAATGAGATCTCTGGAACTATGACGTCTCTACCTCTAAGTGTGTGATTCTAAGGCACAACTGTGGCAGAACCACATGGAAAGAAAGACAAAGGAAGAGAGACAAAGAGAGCTTTTGACCAACAAAAAAGCCCTGAGAGAGAAAAAAAGAATGAAGCCCCTCTTCTCTCCCTCCAAGCTATTTTATTATCATCAAGGTGGCAACCCAAAATTTAAATGCTCCAATACGATCCTAGTACAGTGAATAATTAACAAAGCTATCCTGAAATCCTATCCCCTTCCCAGATCTCCTACCCCCTTCCTACAAAGCATTTCTCCATGCATACATGTAAACAGGAAAGAGGAGCAATAGGAATTCCTGAAAGGATTAGGCAGGGGGAACATCAGGAAACAGGTTTTACCACCTCTAGGATCTACATCAAAGGCTTGTTTACTGAAAGAAAAGAGGAATGCCAGATGCCCTTTTGGCCAGATCTGTAGTACAGTGGAACCTCGGTTTATGAACACCTTGGTTTACGAATTTTCGGTTTATGAACGCCGCAGACCCATCTGGAACGGATTAATTCACTTTCCATTATTTTCAATGGGAAAGTTCGCTTCAGTTTATGAACGCTTCAGTTTATGAACAGACTTCCGAAACCAATTACACCCATGCTTCGGGTTAAGTACGCTTCAGGTTGAGTACTCCGCGGACCCGTCTGGAACGGATTAATTCACTTTCTATTACTTTCAATGGGAAAATTCGCTTCAGTTTATGAACGCTTCAGTTTAAGTACTCCACGGACCGTCTGGAACAGATTAATCCACTTTCCATTACTTTCAATGGGAAAGTTCGCTTCAGTTTATGAACGCTTCAGTTTATGAACAGACTTCCGGAACCAATTGTGTTCATAAACTGAGGTACCACTGTAAACATGTGAGACAAATGCTTAGCCAAATGGCTTGGGCCTGTTTTCCACAAACTGTGAATTATTAAACATTGACCATGTTGCAAACCCTGCAGAATTGCATGCCAGAACCCATGTCTGAAACTGGTTTAGGTAAGAGCACCCTATTCGACCGGATTTATTTAATCCAGGAATATCCTGCTCGATTAATCACTGACCAGATCCTTTCATGAATTCCTTTATCAAACCCACAGGGATGCTACACACAACCAAGTTTTATGCTAGCCAGATTTGAGGGTGGGCACTAGAGCATACATATAATGCCCAGGGCAAAGATGGTGTTTTCAATTCCCTTTTCACTCAGTGCACTCTGCCTATGCTCAGAGATTTAGAGAAACCTTTTAAAATGATTGTTTGGGAAGTAATTGGGTTGCTTGTTTTTTTGGGGGGAGGGTTAGGATAAAAGGTCATGCTGCTTCTGCTTGAGCAAGATTTTGGCGCTGTGGGTTAAACCACAGAGCCTAGGGCTTGCCAATCAGAAGGTCGGCGGTTTGAATCCCCGTGACAGGGTGAGCTCCTGTTGCTCGGTCCCAGCTCCTGCCAACCTAGCAGTTCGAAAGCACGTCAAAGTGCAAGTAGATAAATAGTTATCGCTCCAGCGGGAAGGTAAACGGTGTTTCCGTGCGCTGCTCTGGTTCGCCAGAAGCGGCTTAGTCATGCTGGCCACATGACCTGGAAGCTGTATGCCGGCTCCCTCGGCCAGTAAAGCGAGATGAGCACCGCAACCCCAGAGTCGTCCGCGACTGGACTAACGGTCAGGAGTCCCTACCCTGGAGTATAATGTGAATTTGAAGTTGTCTGTGCTGACATCCACTGCAAAGAACTGTGATCTTGTGTCATTAACTCCAAAACCAATACGCTTTCTAAGGCTACCGACTCCTCCTTGGCTGGGAAGTTGAGGAGGAGGTTAAATCAGCCATGATTGAGTGGGCTCAAGACCTTGGCCATTCCATTGAGATGTCCCAATGGGAAAATCTTTGGACGGTAAATTGGAAGTTTACTGCCTGCTATTCCACAAGAGAAAACCTGCAAAAAATGCTGTATCTCTGGTACTTGACACTGCATAAGCTTTCAAAAATCTACAGGAATGAGAAGCAGTGGCACTATGTTTCATATATGGTGGACTTGCAGGAATGTTAAAGCGTTCTGGAATGATATTCATCTAGAACTTTAAAAAATGGTCAGTGTAAATTTCCCTTAAAAATCAGAATCATTCCTACTGGGCATCACTGGTACTGATATTCCTAAGGATATAGGAAAAGTTTTTTTGTATGCAACCGCTGCCGCGAGAGTGCTTATCTCTGGAAAAATAACAAAATCCCTACTAGAACCGACTGGCTTTTTGAAATTGAGAGAATACACACAGTTGGTCTGAAGCTCAACATCAAAAAAACCAAGATCATGGCCACTGGTCCCATCACCTCC
The DNA here is from genome assembly GCF_965207765.1 of Zootoca vivipara. Classification (NCBI taxonomy): domain Eukaryota; kingdom Metazoa; phylum Chordata; class Lepidosauria; order Squamata; family Lacertidae; genus Zootoca; species Zootoca vivipara. The sequence goes on along the minus strand of NC_142588.1, from coordinate 91,225,391 downwards.
TGGCAAATAGAAGGGGAAGAAATGGAGGCAGTGAGAGATTTTACTTTCTTGGGCTCCTTGATCACTGCAGATGGTGACAGCAGTCACGAAATTAAAAGATGCCTGCTTCTTGGGAGAAAAGCAATGACAAACCTAGACAGCATCTTAAAAAGCAGAGACATCACCTTGCCGATGCTTTTGATTTATGGTGCTGGAGGAGACTCTTGAGAGTCCCATGGACTGCAAGAAGATCAAACCTATCCATTCTTAAGGAAATCAGCCCTGAGTGCTCCCTGGAAGGACAGATCGTGAAGCTGAGGCTCCAATACTTTGGCCACCTCATGAGAAGAGAAGAATCCTTGGAAAAGACCCTGATGTTGGGAAAGATTGAGGGCACAAGGAGAAGGGGACGACAGAGGACAAGATGGTTGGACAGTGTTCTCGAAGCTACGAACATGAGTTTGACCAAACTGCGGGAGGCAGTGCAAGACAGGAGTGCCTGGCGTGCTATGGTCCATGGGGTCACGAAGAGTCGGACACGACTAAACGACTAAACAACAACACACACAGTTAGATTCCCTCTCTGAAAGAATTAGAGAGAAGCCCATACAGGAGTTCATATTAGAATGGGATAATTTTAAGAAATATCCGAAAAGTAGCTGCTATAGTCTAAACATGGTACAGTAATAGCCTTTGAATGATTTCTGTAATCAATGCTGGTTAAGGAAAAAGACTTTAATATAGCAATGATGGTTTATTAAGTAACAATGACAAAAAAATATGTAATATGTGTAATTAAAAGGATAGCTGTATGGAGAGGATGGGAAGTCACAGGTTCATGAAGAAAATACATAGTCAAAATTGAATGTAACTTTGGTAATCATTTTATTGAACAAGACGATTATGATTTCATGTTGTACCTAGGTATAAATGAACAATAAAGCAAAATTTTAAAACAAAGGGGGGAGGGAAGAACTGTGATCTTGTACATTTCCCCCAATGAATTTGGATTTCGCTGACCTGAGGATAATCCAGTAAATGGTTAAAAAAAAACCTCCCTCAAATTACTGCACTTTGGGCAGTGGATGCTTTGCATTGGCGGTGGGAGGTTTTCTGGCAGATGAACCAGACTTCCACTACTACACTCCTTTCTGTGCCCCCTGGATCCCACTGTACCCTTTGGGTTCCAGAGAAGCTTGTGGCAAAATTTGTGCTCTCTTTTCTTCTTCTCATTTGGATGGGATTTCCATACTCTGAAGGAATACTACTTGCTTCTGATAACTTCTTTGATGTTGCTTATTAAGCATGCTGGCACCTTCTTAGCCCTGGTGGTACCTTTGCTGATCTGTGGTATACATTCTAGCTGAGCACCTAATATTGCAGTTTAAAAATAACTCCCTAGCATTCTGAAAATAGGTTGGCCTGATGCCAAATCAGATCATTGTTCCATCTAGCTCAGTATTATCTACAATGACTGGCTGTGGCTATCCAGAACTTCAGACGAGACTGTCTCCCAGTTGTACCCGGAGATGCCATGGATTGGACACAGTACTATTTTTCTAGAAAAATAGGTGCCAGAACTCACCCAAACTCCTCCTCCCTCTTCCTTCCTCCTCCCTCCTCCCTCCTCCCTTCTTCTTTAGAGAACATGCCCAACCCAACCTTGAGATGCTGGGTCTTTTGCATGTACAATTCATGTCCTACCACTGAGCAACAGCCATTTCTCTTTCTTGGGCAGTGGCTGCTACTTTTTTAAAAAATAATTTTATTTTTTATTTTGACAAAGTGATAATAATAAATAAATAAGAATAAAAATGTGCACCCTGTTAGAAAATTCAACAGTTTAACTGCGCTGCAGAAAGCGTGCTGGGGAGACTACACGTTTTGGAAGTAATCAAAAAGAACATAAAAATATCTTCCGCTTGGTTTTTATTACAAAAACAACAGAAATTACATTAACTCTACAAAACATGACCCACCCACCAGGGTACTGAGAGAGGTACACAATGCTCTTTATATAATATACCCAATTGCTCACAGAGCTTAATTAACACAAACTTAAAAGAGCTTGCTTTACTGCCTCACAGCTGTAAAACTAGGTCATGATATTTACTCTGGCCTTTAATGAGATACACATCTTGTGAAACAATAATGAACCTTAAAACTTAAACCATTCAACACACCCTACCCCCAAGACCATTCCATTGTAACTATCCAACCTCCCAAAATTTCAACACCTCTTATGATAGTTTGACCCCTTTCTGTTTTAGCAGCACAAATTCTACAAACACCTTCCATATCTCCTGCATATTCCCCATCTTACCTTAATAGCACATGTTAATTTATCATTAATAGCTATATTAAGGACTATTGCCATGAGGTCCTGGCTGAGGTCTTCATATGGGCATTTGCACTGGGCCGTTTATTTCATAAATGTATGATACATATTTTTTCCAATGTTTCTGGCACAAATCAGTCTTACACTAGCCAGAATTCTAATTGCAATTCATATTAATCAGATTTAAGGATTTAGATTTGGTGGACAGAGTGCCTGAACAACTATGGATGGAGGCTCGTAATATTATACAGGAGGCAGCAACGAAAACCATTCCAATGAAAAGGAAATGCAAGAAAGCAAAATGGCTGTCCAATGAGGCCTTGCAAATAGTGGGGGGGGGGAGGCAAACAAAATACAAGGGAGATAGTGAAAGATACAGGAAATTGAATGCAGATTTCACAAAAATAGCAAGGAGAGACAAGAGGGCCTTCTTAAATGAGCAATGCAAAGAAATAGAGGCAAACATCAGAATAGGAAAAACCAGAGATCTGTTCAAGAAAACTGGAGATATGAAACGAACAGATTGTACAAAGATTACCATAATAAAGGACAAAAGTGGAAAGGACCTAACAGAAGCAGAAGACACCGAGAAGACGTGGCAAGAATACACAGAGGAATTATACCAGAAAGATATGGAGGTCTCGTACACCCCAGGTAGTGTGGTTGCTGACCTTGAGCCAGACATCTTGGAGAGTGAAGTCAAATGGGCCTTAGAAAGCACTGCTAATAACAAGGCCAGTGGAAGTGATGATATTCCAGCTGAACTATTTAAAATTTTAAAAGATGATGCTGTTAAGGTGCTACACTGAATATGCCAGCAAGTTCGGAAAACTCATCAGTGGCCAGAGTATTGGAGAAGATCAGTCTACTGTTGAGAGATTCATTCCCCATGTGCAGAGGCCCACGACCTCGGTGCCAGCAGAGGACCAGCAGGTGGAACTGCTAAGGTTGAGGCAGTGCAACTTTTGTCCTGTGAGGTTTGGACTGAGTCCAGAGGCAAAGACTTTTGGACACCAGCTGCAACGGTCACGGCCACCGGCAGCGAAGAAGCAGAGCTTCAGAAAGGCATAGCTGCCAAGTTTTCCCTTTTCTCGCGAGGAAGCCTATTCAGCATAAGGGAAAATCCCTTTAAAAAGGGATAACTTGGCAGCTATGGAAAGGGGACTTTGCTAAGACAAACTCCTTGGGGTGCATAGCACTAGGGCCGTGGAACTGAAAAGCGTTTTGTTGTTTAACATATTTTTCATTCCAGGTCGTGAAGCCCACCTGATACAGCGTGGCTTGTTCTGTTTCAGGTCATAAACAGAACGCACCATCCAGAAGAATGAAAGCATCATTGTGAATGGCTTGTTCTTTACCATGTTGTGATGTGATACATGGGGGGGGGGGAGGTGAAATGGTTGAAGAGACATGTGATGTTATGTCTGCTAACCATTTTTTTCCATGCAGGTTGTACGCATGAGGCTCCCAGAGTGCAAATGTCCGCCACAATTTATGGTCAGGTGTACCAGTGGTCAGAACAATGCAAAAGGGGGGAGGAGATAAGGGTATCTCACAGAGGCACCTTCTTGGTAATGGAGATGGTGATGTTGACAGTGACAAAGTGCACCTGGAAAAAGTCAAGATGCCAGTGACAGGGTCTGACATGTGGGTTCCAATGTCACACAGAGCGAAATGCTCAGCAAACATAGTTTGCAAGGTTTCCCCCCGGATAAGAACTGTGACAAACCCGGAAAAAGCCATGACACCAAAGGATGGGTCTGACATGTGGGTTGGGGTGTCACGAGGCAGGAAGCATAGATTCTTCCTGTGGTATGAAGGCATGTACAGAGTACTAAAGCCTCATACGGAATTGGTTTTACTCACTAGGGATGTTGAGTGCAGTGCAGGATGGGGAGGAATTCTATGTGTTTTCCTAGGCAACCCCTATGCTGGAGACTTACATAGTAAGTCTTTCGCTGTTATAAATAGCAAGTGTGCTCAGGTGAGTTTCCACTGATACAGTGAAGGAGATGTGCCAGGTGCGCAACTCAAAAAGAGCTACAAAGGGTGAAAAGTCCACCAAGTACTGTATGCTCAAGAGTTTACTAACACTAACACGCTGTTGCAGATTTACCTGTGGTTAGTGGCTCGACACAAGTCTTAAATCTCGCGGTCCAGAGAAGGGTACAGAGTTTGTCCTCAAGAGACGGTAAACTACGCCCATAGGCTGTAAGGGTAGACACCATTTCCCTGAAGAAGGAAACTGGACCACGTCCAGAGGCCATGTGTGCCAACATTGTTTCCTGAGAGAGGAACGTGGCTAGGGTTTAAGTCCCAACAAAGCCAACTGTGTAACTTCCTGATAGTCAAAAAGGCTATGACGCCAAGACTAGTCAGAAGTGCACGATGGTAAGGCCCAAGGCCAATCAAGTTGCTGGTAGTTCCAAAGGTGGACTGCAGCACAGTGCATAAATCGGGGGGGGGGGTGTTGAGAGATTCATTCCCCGTCTGCAGTCATAGGATTGTTGTCTGTCATATGACTGTATGTGTTTTCATTCCACAGAGTGGGAAGTGACGTAGACAGGATGTTTGTCTTATTGTGTTCCTAAGTGGAACTGTTGTTCCTTTGTTCTTTCTCTTTGCTGTCTGTGAAGCTAGAGAGAGGGAGCCATGATGAAGAGCTCCGTGTGTGTTTATATGTAAATAAAGTAGATTAGCAAACATGCTGTGGTACTGAGTTCTGTTACACTACTGTGCAACCTCTGCGGATCCCTAAAGTGTGCTGGTGTCTTCTGGCACCAGTCGCTGTGATGTTCAGGCTGGAGAATGCTTATGAAGTTCCTGAACCATTGCCCAGGAGAGGGAGAACATGCCAGCCGGGCACATGTCTCTGCCAGGGTCCTACTCGTAAGTAGGCCTTTACCTGACATCTACATCCCAATCCCAAAGAAGGGCAGTGCCAAAGAATGCTCCAACGACCACACAAATGCGCTCATTTCACACGCTAGCAAGGTTATGCTTAAAATTCTACAAGGCAGGCTTAAGCAGTATGTGGACCAAGAACTCCCAGAAGTGCAAGTTGGATTTCGAAGGGGCAGAGGAACCAGAGACCAAATTGCAAACATGCTCTGGATTATGGAGAAAGCTAGAGAGTTCCAGAAAAACGTCTACTTCTGCTTCATTGACTACGCAAAAGCATTTGACTGTGTCGACCACAGCAAACTATGGCAAGTTCTTAAAGAAATGGGAGTGCCTGATCACCTCACCTGTCTCCTGAGAAATCTCTATGTGGGACAAGAAGCTACAGTTAGAACTGGATATGGAATAACTGATTGGTTCAAAATTGGGAAAGGAGTACGACAAGGCTGTACAGCCATACCTCGGTTTAAGTACGTTTCGGTTTGAGTGCTTTCAGTTTAAGTACTCCGCAGACCCGTCTGGAATGGATTAATCCACTTTCCTTTCAATGGGAAAATTCGCTTCAGGTTAAGTACGCTTCAGGTTAAGTACAGACTTCCGGAACCAATTGTGTACTTAAACTGAGGTACCACTGTATATTGTCTCCCTACTTATTTAATTTATATGCAGAATTCTTCATGTGAAAGTCTGGACTGGATGAATCCCAAACCGGAATTAAGATTGCCGGAAGAAATATCAACAACCTCAGATATGCTGATGACACAACCTTGATGACAGAAAAGGAGGAGGAATTAAAGAACCTTTTAATGAGAGTGAAAGAGGAGAGCACAAAATATGGTCTGAAGCTCAACAACAACAACAAAAAAAACTAAGATCATGGCCACTGGTCCCACCACCTCCTGGCAAATAGAAGGGGAAGAAATGGAGGCAGTGAGAGATTTTACTTTCTTGGGTTCCATGATCACTGCCAGGGCCGTCTCAAGCCGGTCGGGCGCCGTGGCGCCGTGGCGCCGTGGCGCGGAGATCGCTCTGGCTACCCTGCCCTGGTAGGTGGGCGCAGCGCACAGCATGGCTTCCACACGGCTTTGCCGCGCAGCGTCCTCCTGCCAGCCCAGCGCCCTGCGCCACCGAGACTACCCCTAGAGCCGGGCCTGATCACTGCAGATGGTGACAGCAGTCACGAAATTAAAAAATGCCTGCTTCTTGGGAGAAAAGCAATGACAAACCTAGACAGCATCTTTTTTTTTAAAAAAAATAATTTTTATTCATTTCCCATTAATAACAAAAAAACACATCATAGGCAAATTTTATACATTTACATCCAATAAAGAAAAAAAGAAGAAAATATAAAAAAGACAAAAAATATAAAAAAGAAAAAAGAAAAACACGAGCAGAAAAAAATTCTCTTGATTCTAACCATTATAAAAAAAAATTGGACTTCCCCAACTCCCCCCCCCCCGGGTTCCCTAATTATTATCATTAAAGCAGTTTTCACATTATTTCAATACATCCATTTAAATTTACGACTTTACACATATAATCATATATTTATTTGTTCATTTTCTACTCTTCCAAATCCTCAACTTAATCCAATTCTAACTTATCATTCTTATATCTAATATTTCTTCTCTTAACTTATTATTTTTTACCAGGAATGTAATATATTTTGATTCTTAAATAATCTATCCTCCTTCCTTTTAATTATTTTATTTAAACTCATCCCCCCTACTTCTGAAACCGAATCTCCCGGACAATTCACTGAATTCCATTTGTCGTACCCAATTCAAACCATACATATCCATCCATTAAAAATAATATTTACATAATCATCCTACTCCCACCCTTTCCCACATCCAACACCTATATTCTTTCCACAGCTTCTGCCGCCCCTTTCTTGCTGCACCTATTGCCCAATCCTTCCCCTCTTCCTTTGCACTCTCTTTTTGCTCTATATCACGAAACCATTTCTCCCCCCCCCTTTCCCAGTGTTCCCCCTGAACCCCGCCTCTCACTGGGAGTTCAGCAGTGACCACTGTCTCTTTTTTGAGGTCTCCTTGAAGTATATCTATGTCCTGCCCCACATCTGCCACTTGTGGGGTATTGTGTTCTTCATATTCCTCTTCTTCCAGAATTTGTATTAATTCATCTTGCATTTCTTCATTGTTTTTCGAGTTCAATCCTTCCTCATTTCCATTTTCTATAATGTCTCTATCTCTCCATAGTCTGTTGATCTCTTGCAGCTGTTATTTGTTTTCCTTTAGTTCCTGTTTGATATCTGTAAGCACTGAGAAAATCTTTTGCAAAACAAGGTCTTGTGCTGTTGCTGTGGCTACGTCCTTCTCCTGCATCTCAAATTTCATACACATCCAATGAGTTAAGCGACCGCAAATGGCAGGGATCAAATTCCAACACAAAATTCGCCATTTTTAGGCTGAACTGGGTGCACTCTTCTTCCATTTTTTATACATATTCCACAAAATCCCCAAATCCAAATCAATAATTTCCACTAGTCAATATAAAATTCCAATTCTTTAATAAATCCAAATACTTTCACTGAACCATCCAGGGACCCAGGTCTAGCTTTTAGAGGGACTTTATTTTGCCAATGTCACTATTTTGCAGGCAATCCAATTTAAATCAAACCTCTCCCCTGTGCCTGCTACAGAGGAGCTCTTAAGTCCACTTCTTGATAAATTGAAGGTTTCCGTCCCTTTTGACAGCTAAGAGCTAATTGACTGCTTTGCTGTCTCTGAGGGTGGCAATCAACTTCCTTTTTAAATTGCCCCCTGTCTCCAATTCTTCTTTTCAAATCAAAGTTTTTTCCACAGGCTTTACCAAATAATCAAATCCTTACTTTAAAGGAAGAATCCACCACTCTCCTCCGCCGGCTCAGAGCTTCACCCCGTGAGGGTAAAAATGACGCTCAAAATGGCTCCTGTGTCGCCTGGCTCTACTCTCTCCGGGGCTCTTCTCGAACTTACCAGGAGGTAAAGGGGCCGCAAATGGAGCACTGCTGAGCTCTTCGTCCCCAGAATGCACAATCTGGGGCTCTTTCAGGGGGCCGTGTCACCCTTGTGGCTCTCCCCCCCCCTCACGGAGCCAGGCTGCCTCAGAGCTTGAGGCAAGCCCTGCCGAAAGGAGGTGGCGACAGACCGGAAGTCCAACCTAGACAGCATCTTAAAAAGCAGAGACATCACCTTGCCGACAAAGGTCCATATAGTTAAAGCTATGGTTTTCCCAGTAGTGATGTATGGAAGTGAGAGCTGGACCACAAAGAAGGCTGATCGCAGAAGAATTGATTATGGTGCTGGAGGAGACTCTTGAGAGTCCCATGGACTGCAAGAAGATCAAACTATCCATTCTGAAGGAAATCAGCCCTGAGTGCTCACTGGAAGGACAGATCGTGAAGCTGAGGCTCCAATACTTTGGCGACCTGATGAGGAGAGAAGACTCCCTGGAAAAGACCCTGATGTTGGGAAAGATGGAGGGCACAAGGAGAAGGGGAATAAAGAGGACGAGATGGTTGGACAGTGTTCTCGAAGCCACCAACATGAGTCTGACCAAACTGCGGGAGACAGTGGAAGACAGGAATGCCTGGCGTGCTCTGGTCCCTGGGGTCACGAAGAGTCGGACATGAGTAAACAACTAAACAACAACAATTAATCAGACTTCCTTTCATCTGAGTCACACATGTAAGAATGATTAAAGTGTTTGACTGTGGCACATGACTTGGGATCACATTCCAAGGCTACTTGGATATGATGTCAGAACACTTGTCGCTTATTTCTTTTTAATAAGAGAGTATATAAAGAGAGACATGTTGATTTCTCTGAGGAAAGCAAAAACTCCTTAGAGAAAGAGAGCTGAACCTAACCAGGAATCCCAAAAAGTATCAAGGTGAAAGAGAAAGCAAGGGAAAGATGGAAATAGGGTCATTTTTAATAGTTCTGCTGGTGGTTCTTCTGATTCTGCGCTTCCTGAAACAACTCTGGTCAAACAGGCACTATCCTCCTGGACCTCTCCAGCTTCCTCTCATTGGAGGCCTGTGGCGGATTGGGGTGAAGCTTCATGATGATACTTTAATTAAGGTACTTATTTCTAACTCAGTCTAATATGAACAATTCTTTTACCTATTTCCCTTAACAATTGTGATATTTAAGCTTAAAGAATAGTAAGGATTAAAACAGGAAATATCATGGCTACAATCAAGCACAGAATAAAGTGTGATGAAACCCCTACATTTACTGAAACTGGATTTAATTAAAAATCACCCAAGGTTCCATTGCGAGAGAAACGTCATTCATATTCAGGTCACACAGAATGTTTATAAACTATTTTCATGTGTAGTAAGGTCAAGAAAAAGTGGCTAAATAAAAATTTAATAAATGAAAAATTATACAAAATAAACAATTCATTTATTTTTGAATAAAATCAGTGAACTAGGTAATCTGAATTTGTTTATTCCAGGCACTGCTGCTATGTTACATGCAAGGGTGTTAGTATAAAACCATACAAAAGTTGAAAATCTGCATTCAAGAATTACCAATTGTTATAGGAATTCTAAAGTCTAAAATATAGAATAAATGTTGATAATTGCACAAGCTAAACACACATACGTAAGTATATAAACCACATGTCTAAAATAGTACAGGAGAGCAATCCCAAAGCCGTCTTGGCTCTCCTAAAGAATCTCAATATTTCTTGAGAACACTTAGGCAGATAGCAGTCAAGAGAAGTTCCTGAAGGGATTCCTCTCCTATATCAATGAACCTCCTTTGTATTAATTGTCATTGTTTGCCCAGGTGCTCTGCATTGAGGAATGTCTGACGGGCATCCACATTGTCTTATCAAATGCTAATGTTTTGTGTAAACTGTGTCTGGAACTATGTAAAACTTGCTAAATACTCAGGAATATCACATTTTGGCTTGTCTGAGCCACAGTAACCCCACCTTGTGTGTAATGTAATTTCTGACTGTGTAGAGGGCATGTCCTCCTTCTGCATGCCAAAACGCAAATCCTTAAAAGAGATGTTTCTTTTTGGTTCTGGTCAATCTTGTCTCCTTACAAGGAGTGGAGGGAACTCTGTTGCAATGAAAAAAATAAATACCTGCCTTGCTTTCACGGCATCCTGCCTCCATCCATTCATCTCTTACCCATCATAGATTTAGGGGACTCAGTCCCTTGGGGAGTTGGGCAGCAAAAGCCAACCACATCTATTTTTTCTATACCACAATTGAAAAGATAAGTTGTTGTATACTCAGTTGCGGAAAACCCTCTCTGTCACCTGGGACGATACGCCGAGGGGCGCATGGACGCCGTGCGCGAGTTGCAGCTCGTACCGATGCCACGAGCGGCACCCATACTGACCGCTCCACAGCTGGGGGGAGGCAGCGGCCCATCTTGTCACCCCCCCATGGTGGCACCTGGGGTGATCCGCCCCCTCCGCCCCCCTCTTCGTACACCACTGAGTATACTGTTACATGTTATGTGCTTCCTCAGCGTATGTTTATAACCAATCAGAGAATTAACATGAAAAATCTTTACCTCCCTTCTTTCAAATCTTCTAGAGCCATCACTTCTGGTGTATATGAACATTATATATATATATAAAAACCCACAGCACTGACCACAAACACATAAGAAAATGCATTTTTAAAAGAGTGAGCACAAAGATTACTCTGCATTCATGGCAACACTTCAACAGATACAGACCTGCATATGCTATTCCAGCTGTTAAGCCTGAAAAAGTCTTCATCTTGTTCATTGGAAATGCAAACACTTAAAAAAAAGCCATTCAAAGACTAATATAGCAAATTGCATCTCTGCAGTAAATGCTAATCTCCAGGTAACACTCCCAGCAAGAGCAAAAGGTCAGTTCTGTGAAATCAGCATCAGAGAGTCATTTCAAAGCACCAGCTGCAGCTGTGAGACTAATGGCACTGAGACAGGAAGGATGCACAGGATTTCATCTTCATTAAAAGGTTCTTTAATTCTTCCTCACTTTCTGCCATCAAGGTTGTGTCATCTGCATATCTGAGGTTGTTGATATTTCTTCTGGCAATCTTAATTCCAGTTTGGGATTCACCCAGCCCAGCCTTTCGCATGATGAATCCTGCATATAAGTTAAATAAGCAGGGAGACAATATACAGCCTTGTCATACTCCTTTCCCAATTTTGAACCAATCAGTTATTCCATGTCCAGTTCTAACTGTAGCTTCTTGTCCCACATAGAGATTTCTCAGGAGACAGATGAGATGATCAGGCACTCCCATTCCTTTAAGAACTTGCCATAGTTTGCTGCATAGCTGCCAAGTTTTCCCTTTTCTCGTGAGGAAGCCTATTCAGCATAATGGAAAATCCCTTAAAAAAAGGGATAACTTGGCAGCTATGGTTTGCTGTGGTCGACACAATCAAATGCTTCTGCGTAGTCAATGAAGCAGAAGTAGATGTTTTTCTGGAACTCTTTAGCTTTCTCCATAATCCAGTGCATGTTTGCAATACTTTCATATTAGTTTCTATATTATTATGTGTGTTGTTTGTATCTGCCAGATGAAGGACACTTATCTCTGAAAGACACTGCACAAAACAAGCAGCTGAGCTAATGAAATAGTTTATTGCAATATACTCTGGAGTTTGTCCTCCCACTCTTTCCATGTATGATGCAACATGGCCTAGAATGCTATGCACTTCTCCTCTTCTAACAGATTAATGGACAACAAGTTCACCTGGCAGTGTAGCAGGAGATCATTCCCAGGAAAGCCATGGGACTTTTGTAGCTCATATGTAGCCAGGAAAGACATGAGACAATATTTTATTTTATTTTGTTTGTTTGTTTAATACACACACACACACACACACAATAATAATAATTTTTATTCAATTTTCCAATTAAACAAAACACACATACACACAAACATACAGAAAAATAAAACTTATTAATTCCACCATATATTTCTCATCTAATCTCCTTTTGCTCCGCCGAGCTGTGACTTCCCTCCCTCCCTCCCTCCATACGGCTTTGTTATTTTACTCTTATCTCGCAGTTTTTTGCAAACTCAGTTCAATTTCGTAGGATTAATTTCAGTCCTGCAAGTGTCTTTAAACTTGTACAGTTTTTCTCCATATAATCAATGAATTTACTCCATTCTCTCTGGAACTTTGTCTCTCCCTGGTTTCGGATCTCACAGGTCAACTTTGCCAGTTCAGCATAGTCCATCATTTTTGTCTGCCACTCTTCAATAGTCGGTACATCCTGCGTTTTCTACTTTTGGGCTAGTGTTTAATACATTTATAAGCCAAATTACTCAGACATGTATTTCTTAATTCCTTACCACTTAATTCCATCCTCTTTTTATTTCCTCACCACATATTTGTATAGTGGCTCAACAACTTTGGACTACCCTGCCTAAATTTCCCTAAAAATTTCAATGTGTGGGTGACAAAAGAAATTCCACATCAGGTACGACCTTACCTTGCTACGCCTCTGCTGCTGTGACCCACCGTGGGTCATAAACCTGACCCAGTGCTCTAGCCAAGCTTATACCAACCTGATGTGCTCCAGACTACAATGCCCACCTGCCCCAACCAGTATGGCCAATGGTCAGGGATGATGGGAGTTGCAGCTTTACAGCATCTGGTGGGCTACAGTTTCCACATCCCTGCAGAAAATGTTTTTATGATGATGATGATGATGATGATGATGATGATGATGATGAAGAAGCCTCTGGCAATGACTGGCTCATCTACTTGCCTGTCACCAGATGGCTGGAGACTATGAAGTGCCTCTCTGCTGCTCTGATCCCATGCAGGGAAAACACAGGCAGGAGGGAGTAAAACAAAGGGGTTGGAATGAAGGAAGGAAGGAAAGAAAGAAAGAAAGAAAGAAAGAAAGAAAGAAAGAAAGAAAAGGAGATGATGGCAAGAGAAGAGAACATAGTGAGATCCTGCAGAGGTGAGGAAGGCTGAAGCTCACATATTAAGTTGAAATAACTATCTGAACATAGTATTCCTCTTCTCTCTTTTGACCCAAATGGTAGATGGCAAAGCAGTATGGAAACATTTACACCATTTGGGCAGGATATCAACCCTTCATAATACTGTCTGGATTCCAAGCAGTGAAAGAAGTGCTCATTGACCACTCTGAAGAATTCGACGATCGACCACAGACTCCTTTCCTTATGGATATAGCAAAAGGAAAGGGTAAGTAGTGAAGAACGAGAAATTCTGCTGGTACTTTCCCCGAAGAAAACATTTAAGTGGCTGTCTGGAAAAAGAGAACAAAGGTTTTCTATTAATGTTGTACTCAACAGGAAAGGGGTTCTATGCAGTGCCAGTTCTTATCAGAGAAGACCCACTGAAATTAATGGGCATGGCTAATGTGGGTCTATTAATTTCCATTAGTCTACTCTAACAAGTGCTTTATGGAAGTCAGAATTGTACTGCACTGTGGTTAGATTGAACTGCAGGTAGAAGCTTGTTTCCAGTTGCTTGAACTCTCCGCTCTTTCTGCTGATGGCTTTGATGTCTACATCAGATCAGTACATTGCCAAGGCACAGCTTACAAGGTGTAACAAGTATAATAAGAGGTAATAGACACACAGCTAAATGCTAGCTAAGATCAGTGTTTCCCAACCTTGTGCCTCCAGCTGTTTTCGGACTACAATTCCCATCATTCCTGACCACTGGTCTTGCTAGCTAGGGATGATGGGAGTTGTAGTCCAAAAACAGCTGGAGGCACAAGGTTGGGAAACACTGCTAAGATGTTGATCCAACTAGTGGTAAGTCCCCCCCCCCACTTCCTTTTGAAGATTGAGGTGGGTGACTGGAGTCCAAGGAATGGGAAGCAAGTGGGCACTCCTTCAAATGGGTTGGGCTTGCAAGGTGTGTTCATCCCTGGCATCTCCATGTCCTTAATGAAGGAGACATTGTTGGTGCCAGCTTGGCACCCAGTTCACTCTTAGCCACCTCCTCGGAACAGAGAGGCTGCTCACTGGCAATTCTCACTGGCAATACTGCCGAACAGCTCTTACTGTCAGGAAGTTCTTCCTAATGTTTAGGTGGAATCTTCTTTCTTGAAGTTTTAATCCACTGCTCCGTGTCCGCTTCTCTGGAGCAACAGAAAACAATCCTTCTCCTTCCTTCAAATATATGAAAGGATGTCATATGGAGGAAGGAGAAGGATTGTTTTCTGTTGCTCCAGAGAAGCGGACACGGAGCAATGGATTAAAACTTCAAGAAAGAAGATTCCACCTAAACATTAGGAAGAACTTCCTGACAGTAAGAGCTGTTCGGCAGTGGAATTTGCTACCAAGGAGTGTGGTGGAGTCTCCTTCTTTGGGGGTCTTTAAGCAGAGGCTTGACAACCATATGTCAAGAATGCTTTGATTGTGTTTCCTGCTTGGCAGGGGGTTGGACTGGATGGCCCTCGTGGTCTCTTCCAACTCTATGATTCTATGATTCTATGATTCTATGATTCTATTTTGCACAGTGGTTCTGATCCTCTCTCCAGGTCAGTTTCATAGAATAGAACTGGGTGATGGTATTTCAACCCCTTGGCGGTTATGCTCTGGTTTCTCACAGGGTACCATTTGGTCCCCAATGCTGTTTAACTTCTACATGAAGCCTTTGGCAGCAGTGATTAGCAGATTTGGGGCAAGATGTCGTCAACACACTGATGACGTTCAGCTCTATTACTCTGTAACATCTGAATCGGGCAAACCCATGCAAGCCCTGGATGGGCTGGATAAGGTGGTGGGTTAAATGAGGACCAATAAAGTGAGTCTGAATCCTGGTGGAAATGGAGGCATGTTAGGTGGGTGGTTCTCTAGATAATTGATCACTTGCCTGCTATGGATAGGGCTGTACTTCGCCAGAGAGAACCGGCTCATAGTCTAGAGGTCCTCCTGGATCCATCTTTGTTGCTCGAGGCCCAGATGATCTCAAGGCCGTCTACCACCTTCATCAGGCAAGGCAGCTTTGGCTAGTAAGATAGCTAAGGTAATTTCTGGACCAGCAGAGCCTTACTGTCATCCATGTGTGGCAACCTCCAGGCTGGATTACTGCAATGTGCTGTATTTGGGGCTGCCCTTGAGGTTAGTTGGGGTGAAAAATGCAGTGGATCAATTGTTCATGTGGGCAGGATATAGCCAACATTTTAGCCACTGTTGAAAAAATTCCACTGGCTGCCAATTAGCTACTGGGATAAGTTCAAGGAGGTGGTTTTGGTGTAGAAAGGCCTATACAACTTGGGATCAAGATACCTGTAAGACCATCTCATTCCCTTTATATATCATCAATCACCATACTCCACAGGTGATGGTCTTCTGCAGACACCATCTTATTAAGAGGCTAGGGTTGCCATATTTGGAAGAGCAAAAAAGAGGACACATTTGCCGACTTCTGATCAGACTTTTAACCCAACATATGGCAAGCTAGCTTAGGTGCCCTCCAGTAAACTTTGTATTGACCATTCATAATGATTTGTGCTCAATACTTTCAAGGCGGTTATACCCAACTCCATTTTCAATTGTGCCTGCAAAGAATTTGAGGTTGTCATACTGGCTAATTTCTATTCAGCCATATCGCTTAACTTCCTGATGAAAACCTCAAATGCACAAACTTTACATTTGTACAGTATTGTACAGTATTGCCCTGCTTTCACTATTTTATAGCTTCCCCACAGAGTAATAATGTGGTAGCATTCAGGAAGCATCACAGAACTAACAAAGCAGAATAAATTGACCATCAATGTACTACTGTCATGTCAAGAATATGCTGCAGAATACATCCTCAATAAAATACCATTCTGGCTTGGCCAGTAGAAAAATACATCACACATCAGCCAAATTATATCTTTAAAAACAGTGTGGAAAACTTAGCTTAATTGGGGTTGTGACTGAAAATAACAGCAGGTGTTTACTGTTATGAGAAAACTCATGTGATATCTGCAGGTTCAGTCTTTATGGCAGAAATTGGCAGAGCTGTCCAGAAATCTCTCATTTTACGCAGGAACTTCTGGGACCACCTGATTTCTGTTCTATTATCCAGCCAAAACGTTTGGGTGAATAACAAATGAATTTCTGAATGACAACAGGAAATAGAAAGTGAGATTCTGTTAGGCATTGTGTGAAGCAAACAGTGCTGGCCTATATTGCAGGGATACCTGCGAAATACACTGAGACAGACTTTGCATCGTCTTGAAATTGTTTGCCTCGGAGATACTGAATAGCTTGCACATTCCAGGGCATGAACTTCAGTAAACAAAGTTTCTTCTTGGCTGGTAACTTAATTGTAACATTAATTTCTGTAAGGAAGAATTTCTCACTGATTTTTCATAGGTATTGCATTATCAAATGGTCACACCTGGAGGCAACAGAGACGGTTTGGAATAGTTACTATGCGGAAGCTGGGGCTGGGGAAGAAAGGCATGGAGCACCAAATAGCAGAGGAGGCCCATCAACTCGTGGAGGTTTTTGCACGTTCAAAGGGTATGTGATGAAGGGTGATGGTGCTGAGCTGGCATATGAAGATATATTTGTGTACTACCTCTGTCCATTTTAGAAAGGAATGTGATATGTTTTTCTTTGTTCCAAATGGAGATCCCAGCAGTTTCTCTTGGCCACCATGAAATCCCACTCTCAGTATGAACAGGAGCAGCTGAACTCACATTAGTATAACTTTATTTTGCAGGTCAACCACTAGACCCCTCCATGCCCATCGCTAATTCAGTCTCCAACGTGATATGTGCTCTGGCTTTTGGGCATCGGTTTGATCTTGAAGATGAAAGGTTCCAGAAGCTGATAGAAGCCATGGATTTTTCCCTAAAATTTCTAGGAAGCATCGTTCATGCTGTGAGTAGTCGTTTTCATTCCTGCTGATTCAGAGAGGTCTCCCGGGGACCTTATATTCCCCACTCAGCATTCTGGAATCCATTATGATAGAGGATAGAGTGTTGGAGAAGTGAGACTAGGTTTAAATCTAATCTGAGATAAGGGCTATTTTAACAGCCTAATCAATTTCTTACCATGAATATAAAAGAGAGAGTAATGAGGCTATGTCCACCAATTGGGACTCTTGGGAGGAAAGACAGGATAGAAATGGGACAATGGCCTTCAGAACAAGTCATCAACAAAATTATTCTCTCAGGAAGGGAATTACACTATGGCATAGCGTGGGCAGAGCCATGCAGCCTGTTGCCCTGGACATGACCAGATGCTACTATGACAGGCTCCCTCATGATGTTGGAGCCGTGAGAAGGCAAGGCATCAGATGATTTCCCCTCTTTCCTTTCTCTTTCTTTACTATAATGTGTTTCTCTGTCCCATTTTCTTCTGCTGGCTGCAAGGAGCCACCAAAAGGCAAACTTTAACACTTCTCCTTCCCACCCTGCTGTGCTCCACATCCCTCCCTCACCAGCTTCTGTTAAAATAAGATTTTTTTACCTGCCAAACAAAATCTCAAGCGGAACTGTGTTGAGAGGCATGCTTTGCCTTCCTCCTCCTGATCAATTTCACCCAGAGCCTTGTCAAATTCACCACATTCTTCTTCTTGAAATGTCCCCTTCAAACCTCGGTATGCAGAAATGAATTAGCGATTGCCTCCCCCTTCTCTCTCTCCTGCCTCTTCCTTGCCTCCTCCTTCTCATTACTCTGAGATCTCTTGGCTAGCATTTATTTATATGGCGATCGGCTCTTTTCTCCACCCTCTCACCTCGAATTGCCATGATGCAAACCCAGGATATGTATTTGTATTATTTAATATTCTTTGTTATTGGGAACAAAGTTCTTCTAAGGAAAGGCAACGGAAAACACCCAACCTCCAAAGTGTTTGCTACAGAGGTATATTCAGAAAATGTAAGTACAGTGGTACCTCGGGTTACAGACGCTTCAGGTTACAGATGCTTCAGGTTACTGACTCCGCTGACCCAGAAATAGTACCTCGGGTTAAGAAATTTGCTTCAGGATGAGAACAGAAATCGTGTGGCAGCAGCGGGAGGCCCCATTAGCTAAAGTAGTACCTCAGGTTAAGAACAGTTTCAGGTTAAGAATGGACCTCCAGACATACCTGCCAAGTTGCTGTCAGAGAAATAAGGGACCGGGCCAGAAATAGCAGACCGGAAGTAGCGCTGCCGCCATTTTGGAACTGGGTGGAGCATGCTCAGAAGTGACTTTTGTTGCTGCTTTGCCCAGTTCCAAAATGGCCACCGTGCCAGAAGTCGCACTGCAGCCATTTTGGAACTGGGCAGAGCAGCATCAAAAGTCGCTTCTGAGCATGCTCCGCCCAGTTCCAAAATGGCCGTTGCGCCAGAATAAACCGGGAAAAAACAAAAAAATCTGTTTTTTCAGCCAGGAACAGCTGGAAAAACAGGGATTTCCCGGGGAAAACGGGATACTTGGCAGCTATGCCTCCAGAACGAATTAAGTTCTTAACCAGAGGTACCACTGTAATTTATCTTTAATGAGAAAACTAGGAAATAGGAAACGCTCCCTTCTTAAAGGTTTAATTTTTTGAAGGAAGAGATGGGCATTACTTGACTGGGGAACTGGGGAATTTAATAAATAAAATAAAATAAAAGAAAGAAAGATAAATTTAAAAACTGCATTGCGAGATTTGGAGAACTGCACATTTCAAAGGATGGCTGTGTTTCAATTTGCAAATTAGGCAAATTCAGTTTTAAATGTGGAATTTGCTGCCAAGGAGTGTGGTGGAGTCTCCTTCTTTGGAGGTCTTTAAGCAGAGGCTTGACAGGCATATGTCAAGAATGCTTTGATGGTGTTTCCTGCTTGGCAGGGGGTTGGACTGGATGGCCCTTGTGGTCTCTTCCAACTCTATGATTCTATGATTCTATGAAATGTCTCCCCATCCGTATTCTCCAGCCCCCCTCCCAACAAATGACCTGGGATTGTGCCCCGTTTTGGAATGAAGCCTGGGAGCTAGAAAAATACTTTGACCCCTAGTTTTCTTTCACATATTTGGCAAGAGATATTTCCCAGAACCAGTCACTGTGGGATTCAGGAGAAGCTGCAGACACCTACCTTCTTCTCAGTGAGACTCAAACTAATGTGCTAGCTCTGAAGAATAATCCGGGCCATGTTTTAAATACTAATTCAAATGAGAATCATAGAATCATAGAGCTAGAAGAGACCACAAGTGCCATCCAGTCCAACCCCCTGCCAAGCAGGAAACACCATCAAAGCATTCTTGACATATGCATGTCAAGCCTCTGCTTAAAGACCTCCAAAGAAGGAGACTCCACCACACTCCTTGGCAGCAAATTCCAAATTAAATGACTCATGAACTGTATGGCCAAGCTTCCTCATGGTAATGGCAGCATTATTGCTATCTTTCCTTTAGCTGTATGAACTTTTCCCGTGGCTCATGAAACATCTCCCAGGGCCCCACAAGAAGGCCTTGTCCTACACAGAGATGGTGCTTTCATTTGCAAAGGAGGAGATAAAGAAGCATAAGGAGAATCAGTCTCTGCATGAGCCACAGGATGTCATTGATTTCTATCTGCTTCAGATAGAGAAAGTAAGTATCTGCTTTGAAGCCGAATGACGCTCATACAAGGAATCATTATATTCCCTGTTATAAGTGAATACTAAGCTCTTCCAAGGACACCAATATTTTTTTCCTGAATCTCAGTTGAAAATGACATTGATTTACTTTCCCCCAAATTTATTGGGTTATTATTTTCTTAGTGAGTTGTGCAAACCACTATTCTGAATAATGTTTTTTATTAGGGATGTGGGCACTGGAGATGGATCCAACAGCGCAGTGGGCAAGAACGTTTGAAAACCCCTGTTATTCCTCATGGGAACATGCTCACCACTGAAATGTTGCCCATGGTGCCCAAACAGTAAGGATGACCAAATAGTATGAATGGCCAACTCACCAAGTGGATGGTGGCAGATGTTTCATTACACATTACAATGCAAAGCAAAAGGGAAAAATCACTCCTCACTTTCATCAGCAGGGGAACAAACAAATCCTAAAGAAAATGTTCCTAAACTAAATATGACTTCAAACTACTGCCTCATTTATTCCTTCACTAGACAGGTCAAAATATATTTTCATCTTGCCTTCTTTGAACAATTTTTGAACACTCTGTGGTGACTAAAGAATGGTTAAATATATTTAGTGGTAAGTAATGTGAATCCCCGCAACGGAGGGAGCTCTCTTTGCTCGGTCCCAGCTCCTGCCAACCTAGCAGTTCGAAAGCACATCAAAGTGCATGTAGATAAATAGGTACCGCACAGCGGGAAGGTAAACACCATTTCCGTGCGCTGCTCTGGTTCGCCAGAAGCGGCTTAGTCATGCTGGCCACATGACCCGGAAGCTGTACGCCAGCTCCCTCGGCCAATAAAGTGAGATGAGCGCCGCAACCCCAGAGTTGTCCGCGACTAGACCTAATGGTCTGGGGTCCCTGTACCTTTACCTTTAATGCACATTTTGAATATCTGCTCCCAGAGAGAGTCTATTGGATACCTCTTCACCTGCCAGTGTTGGCTTATTACCCCAACCCACAGATCCTCAAATGCAGCACCAGCAGCTACTGCTGTGTACACAGGAATGTGTGCATGGATCTCTTGTCACAACCAGCTACGAAGCACAGGGCTGGCCCACCCATGATGAGGCAGGCAGAGGTAGCTGCCTTGGGCAGTGGAATGCCAACAGGAGGCATCCCTGTGGGTGTGTTGCCTAGCCAGCCGCTAGTGGAGAAGTGGAGTGGTGGCAGCTTCCTGCAAGATCTCACCAAAAGTTTGCAAGATCTCACTCACCTCACTGTTGTTGTTGCCACATTGTGGGCACTGCTGTGTGACCAAAGTAAGGGAGGTGGCAGTGGCAGTGACAGAAGGGCAGTGGAGGCGGCACCTTCCTATTTCACCCCAGGCAGTGTAAGAGGGCACCCCACCCCTCATGAAGCATGTGTTGGTGGTTTGCTAATAGGAGCAGAGGGAGTAAGATAAAATAATAAGTGCTGAAGGACAGATTGTAATGCATGTCAATGAAATGTCACCCCGTTTTTAAAACCAGAGCAAAAACGACCCAGAGTCCACCTATGATGAAGAAAACTTGGCTCAGTGTATTTCTGACCTCTTTGTAGCAGGGACAGAGACAACCACCAGTTCTCTGAAATGGGCACTTCTCCTCCTGGCAAGTCATCCAGATATCCAAGGTGAGAGATGGAGCCCTGTGCAATGGGAGCGAGGGTTTCTTTTGATCTCTAGAGTGGACTGCAATTCTTGTGCCAATTAATTTTTATTGATTTTTAAAAAAAATTAAGAAATTGACAGAAAATTAATTTGTATTTACAACAAATGTAAAAGTGGATTCTCACCCACTCCCTGTTCAAGATGTTAGCAGCAAAGGAATGAGAGAAAAGAAACAATAACATACTTTTTCTTCATTTCTGTTAATTTTCAATCCTTTCCTCAGTTTCCACTGGCTGTGCATATTTCATTTCCTACTTAGATTTTCATTTAACTATAACATTTTCCCAGTTATTTAAGGAGAGTTATTCTTCCTTTATCTAACCATATAATCATCAATCATAGTTTCAAATCGTATTTCCTTCAATACAATTTATTTATCTTCCTTTATGCGTTCTCAAAAAGGGACGCAGGTGGCGCTGTGGGTTAAACCACAGAGCTTAGGGCTTGCTGATCAGAAGGTCGGCAGTTCGAATCCATAGCTGCCAAGTTATCCCTTTTTTACAGGGATTTTCCCTTATGCTGAATAGGCTTCCTCGCGAGAAAAGCGAAAACTTGGCAGCTATGTTCGAATCCCTGTGACGGGGTGAGCTCCCGTTGCTCGGTCCCAGCTCCTGCCAACCTAGCAGTTCGAAAGCACGTCAAAGTGCAAGTAGATAAATAGGGATCGCTACAGCGGGAAGGTAAACGGCGTTTCCGTGTGCTGCTCTGGTTTGCCAGAAGCAGCTTTGTCATGCTGGCCACATGACCTGGAAGCTGAACACCGGCTCCCTCGGCCAATAATGCGAGATGAGCGCGCAACCCCAGAGTCGGTCACGACTGGACCTAATGGTCAGGGGTCCCTTTACCTTTACGCGTTCTCAACACTCTGAATGGTAATTATATAATCTTCTTTAACACTAGCATTCTCTTCAAACTTCACAATCCACAGAATCATTCATGAAGACTCCTTGTCTTCCTTGTTATGCTGTTCCTTTCAGCAAAAAAAAGAAAAGAAAGCAAGCTTGCAAATATCCATTTTCCCAGACAGGATCTTCCTGCTACTGCTCTGGCCCCCTTAACACTATCCCTACTAAGTACTGGAGGAAGAGTGAACCTTATACCTGTGGAACTTTAAAATGTTATCCTTAATACATTCCCCTCCCAATATTCAGCTAGGACCATTCTTATCCTCTTCTGTCCTTCATGTTACCAGATTCATTCTTCTTTATGATGAAGCATATTCAGTTTTTATAATGTATCAACAACATGAAATTCAGAGTTACTTCTTCCTTTCTCTCTGAATGTTTTGGATGCTGAGAGAACATTCTCATGCCATACCAAGGACTCAGCTACATTAGACAGAAAAGTATTGAATGCATTATTATTTGTCAATTTCCTTTTAAAACTGGGGTGCCCAGAACTGGACACAGGACTCCAAGTGTGGTCTTACCAAAGCAGAAGAGAGTAGGACAGTGGACTATGACTTCCTTATACTTCTTATTCCGTGAACTACCCTGAGACACGCAGGTATAGGGCGGTATATTGTTGTTGTTATTGTTTAGTCGTCTAGTCGTGTCCGACTCTTCGTGACCCCATGGACCAGAGCACGTCAGGCACTCCTGTCTTCCACTGCCTCCCACAGTTTGGTCAAACTCATGTTCGTAGCTTCAAGAACACTGTCCAACCATCTCATGCTCTGTTGTCCCCTTCTCCTAGTGCCCTCAATCTTTCCCAACATCAGGGTCTTTTCCAGGGATTCTTCTCTTCTCATGAGGTGGCCAAAGTATTGGAGCCTCAGCTTCACGATCTGTCCTTCCAGTGAGCACTCAGGGCTGATTTCCTTCAGAATGGATAGGTTTGATCTTCTTGCAGTCCATGGGACTCTCAAGAGTCTCCTCCAGCACCATAATTCAAAAGCATCGATTCTTTGGCGATCAGCCTTCTTTATGGTCCAGCTCTCTATGGTCCCCTTCATGGATCAATGCCTTGTCGTGGCGAAGGGGCTTGAATAACTCAGAGAAGCTATGAGCTATGCCATGCAGGGCCACCCAAGATGGACAGGTCATAGTGGAGAGTTTTGACTAAATGTGATCCATCTGGAGAAGGAACTGGCAAGCCACTCCAGTATCCCTGCCAAGAAAACTCTATGGACAAAGACAACAGGGCGGTATATAAACTCAGTTAACAACAACAAGAACAACAACACTGATGTAGCCTAGAATAGCATTGGCCATTTTTGCTGCTGCATCGTACTGTTGACTCATGTTGAATTTGTGACCCACCAAGACGTCTAGATCCTTTTCACATGTGCTACTGGCTTTAAAATGATTTTTGTGTATCTAGGGGGGGCACTGCCCCCCGGCTTTGCCCATGCTCAGAGCGAAGGACAGGAGCCCTGGACTGCCGTCTTTTCTCTCTCTCAGCAATCTATATATCACATCAGATCCAAAAGGGGCCAAATCCACTATCCATAAAGGGTTTCTGGAGTCACAGTGAAAAACTTTCTGGAGAGTGTCGTTCTCATCTGGCAATGGAAAAAAGCTCCATTCAATCTTAATTTGAAAGGCATGCATGAATGAAACAGCAGGAAGCATAATGTGTGAATGTAGCATGGAAACATGTAGAATGTTCTTCTTGTCACATGCACACATGCCATCACAGAACTAGAGAATTAACGCAAAAGGGCAACTCAGTGATGAAGGGAGTGCAGCGTGTTCCAGAAGACAAGTGGCTGGTGCTTAAAAAAAAAAAGCAGAGAGGATGAGCCTAGAGGCACAACAGAAACTGCTAAAACTGCATTGTGGGGGAATATATATTTTCCTCTCCTATTTGTATTTTCCTCTCCTATTAGCCGGGGATGCAGGCAGGGAGATGGTGCTTGCCGATGCTTTGCCGCTCGCCGCTCGTGCCGGCATTGGCTTGGGAGTCGTGGGGGTGGGCCCCCCGGTGGCCCCCCCACACCAAAACTCACCCCCTACAGGATGGTACCTGGAGCGGTGCGCCCCCTCCCTACACCACTGCCAATAACTCAGCTACATTAGACAGAAAAGTTTTGAATGCATTATAAATATGCAACACCAGATGGCGCCAGAGACAAAAAGAAATTTCTATGCAATTTTTACATAGCGTTTTTCTTTTCTTTTGTTATAACAATTTAATTACTGACTTATTTATAGTGGTCCCTCCACCCTGTGTGGTAGATCCACCCCAACAATTGGTGAGGCTCCTAATCTTCCTTGTTATGCAGTTCCCTTTAAACAAAACAAACTTTGGATTTTCTGTTTTCCATTTGATCTTCTGGCTACCGCTCTAGCCCTTTAACACTGTCCATGCCAAGTACTGGGGGGAGAATAAAGTTTATATCTGTGAAGATTTAAAACTTTATCCTTGGTGCGTTCCCCACCTTTAATCAGCCAGAATAATACATATCATGTTCTGTCCTTTGTATTGGCAGATTCATTCTTCTTTACAAAGTGCATGAACAGCTTAAAGTTCATAACTCCTTCTTCCTCTCTCTCTCTCTCTCTCTCTCTCTCCTTTAGTTAATAAAAATAGCATTCTCATTCCACACAGATGCTTTAATACACTTGACTTTATATCCAGTTTCTATGAATGTAAGAAACTGGGGCTCATTCATGGGAAATAAATTCAATATTCAAAATAAACCTTCTGTTTCCATAATTTTCTTCAGATAAAGTCCACAAGGAGATGGAAGATGCTTTAGGTTCTTCTCACACAATCTGCTATCAAGATAAGAAGAAACTGCCCTACACCAATGCTGTGATTCATGAAATACAGCGCTTTAAATATGCCTTGCTTTTCGGGGTTCCTAGGCAATGTACAAAGGATGTGAAGATACGTGGTTTTCTCTTTCCCAAGGTAATGAAGAGTGATACAACTGCACGCCTGTATCCCAAGAGTCTATGAGGAGGTTGCATATTCAGAGATGCCTCCAGCCATGCAGGAACTTCCTGTGATAGTCTAAAACAGGAGTTCCATCTGCAGACATGTTTCACTAGCGCTATTCCTTGGGCCATGTGGCACCTCAGAGGAGCATGTAATGGCCAAAGGTCTCAGCAAGGCCTTTTTGAAACAGGTGTTGGGGGAGGCCCTGCTGCGTTTCTGCTTGTATAGAAATATTTTTTAAAACAGAAAAATGTTGAGGATGAATATGGCCACTATTAAATACCCACCTGTCCCCCCACCAAAAAAGCTCTGAGTTTCAATTCAATTTGAACTCTGCAAAGATTAGTCCTGGGAGAGTGAGGGAGAATCCTGGAATGTGTTGATCTGAATGCATTCTGATTCAATTGTTTCTCCTTTCAGGGGACTGCTATTATTCCTGATCTGCGCTCTGTTCTTCTTGATCCGACACAATGGGAGACTCCTGCAGAGTTCAACCCAAATCAATTCTTGGCCAAGAATGGACAATATTTGGCTAGAGAGGAATATCTGCCATTTGGTGCAGGTGAATGCAAAAGTCCAAGCTGAGTTGTGGTCTATAGGCATGCTTATTGGTTTGCTTCCAGGAAATGACATCACCATCAGCAAGAGAGTAGGGCAGAATGGATGCAATATCCCTTTGGCAGGAGTGGCACTGCTGGTCAGCAGGATGGGGCAAGGCTGTTGTGTCCAGTTCTGGGCACCACAGTTCAAGAAGGATACTGACAAACTGGAACGTGTCCAGAGGAGGGCAACCAAAATGGTCAAAGGCCTGGAAACGATGCCTTATGAGGAACGGCTTAGGGAGCTGGGTATGTTTAGCCTGGAGAAGAGAAGGTTAAGGGGTGATATGATAGCCATGTTCAAATATATGAAAGGATGTCATATGGATGAGGGAGAAAGATTGTTTTCTGCTGCTCCAGAGAAGCAGACACGGAGCAATGGATTCAAACTACAAGAAAGAAGATTCCACCTAAACATTAGGAAGAACTTCCTGACAGTAAGAGCTGTTCGGCAGTGGAATTTGCTACCAAGGAGTGTGGTGGAGTCTCCTTCTTTGGAGGTCTTTAAGCAGAGGCTTGACAGGCATATGTCAAGAATGCTTTGATGGTGTTTCCTGCTTGGCAGGGGGTTGAACTGGATGACCCTTGTGGTCTCTTCCAACTCTATGATTCTATGATAATTTAGGGAATATGTGGGTGGCTGATTTTGGACTCACAGGTACCCAAACCCTTATGGGGCCCCCATCACTGGCAATCTGGACGTCTTCACACTTGCCACCCCATTGCCCTGTCCCTGAGAGAGGTAACACTGCCAGCACCAGGGTGCTGTTGCTCCCTGTCACACGTCACTGCTGGATGCCATCCAACTTCTTTTCAGGTGACAGGGCTAAAGCTACCCCACCTCTTTTTCATGGAATGTAATTTAGCCTGCTATGAAACTATAGTTAGAACCGAGTCTGCAGTTAAACTATCCCACTTCCTTACTTCTTGCACTCTGAACTGTAAAGGAGGCTGGTGTATGTTCAGGTTTCAATTTTCAAAGAACAAAGGAATCATTTTGCACCCCCTGTGTCAGGAGCCAGGCATTGTTGTCTGTTTCATGCCGTAAAATATTCCGCCTGCCAAGTATTCAGCAGACATCCTCACTGCTAACTTACAGGCTCCTGTTGAATTTTTAATACAAAGAATTATGCCGATTCAATTGTTGATGATTATGTTATAAATTAAAGATGAACCAGTCATTTTTTAAAAACGATTATACAGTATTATTTAACAAGTTCTTCTTGTTGGTTGTCAAGGCAAAAATAGGTGTATAGAAAGGAGAATTCCTTGGCTGCCATGCGGTCTGAGCTTGGAGCAACCAGCTCAGACCTCTTTACACACTTAGCTTCTCAGATGGGCTGGAGGAGAGCAATAGGCCTGATTACCAGTTATTCCTAAGGTGAAGGAAGTCTGGCAGGACAACTTACTTTACAGTCTTAACCCTTTTATGTGTTAAACATACTTAAGCATGTTGGCACAGGAGGCATAGAAACCAGGCTCTGCTCCCTGCCTTCCCAACCCTTTCAGTTCTTCCCCACTATTGCTGATCTGGACAATTTCCACAGTATTGACCAAAACTCGTCTTTCATAATGAACTGTTCAATGTTGGCACTCGCCAGGCGAGGAATTAGCAGTTGAAGGATGGATGGCGGCTAACAGATTGAGGCTGAATCCTGACAAGACAGAAGTACTGTTCTTGGAGGACAGGGGGCAGGTGTGGAGGACTCCCTGGTCCTGAATGGGGTAACTGTGCCACTGAAGGACCAGGTGTGCAGCCTGGGAGTCATTTTGGACTCACAGCTGTCCATGGAGGCGTCAGTCAATTCTGTGTCCAGGGCAGCTGTCTACCAGCTCCATCTGGTATGCAGGCTGAGACCCCCTACCTGCCCGCAGACTGTCTCGCCAGAGTGGTGCATGCTCTAGTTATCTCCCACTTGGACTACAGCAATGTGCTCTACGTGGGGTTACCTTTGAAGGTGACTCAGAAACTGCAATTAATCCAGAATGCGGCAGCTAGACTGGTGACTGGGAGTGGCTGCCGAGACCATATAACACTGGTCCTGAAAGACCTACATTGGCTCCCAGTCCATTTCCAAGCACAATTCAAAGTGTTGGTGCTTACCTTTAAAGCCCTAAGGGTCTCAGCCCAGTATACCTGAAGGAGCATCTCCACCCCCATCATTCAGCCCGGACACTGAGGTCCACCTCCAAGGGCCTTCTGGCGGTTCCCTCACTGTGAGAAGTGAGGTTACAGAGAACCAGGCAGAGGGTCTTCTTGGTAGTGATGCCTGCCCTGTGGAACGCCCTCCCAGCAGATGTCAAGGAAATAAGCAACTATAATACTTTTAAGAGACATCTGAAGGCAGCACTGTTTAGGGAAGTTTTTAATGTTTAATGGTATATCATGTTTTTAATATTCGGTTGGAAGCTGCCCAGAGTGGCTGGGGAAACCCAGCCAGATGGGCGGGGTATAAATAACAAATTATTATTATTATTATTATTATTATTATTATTATTATTATTAATCAACCTATTGATTATTTCACTTTCCCAACAATGTCTAGTTCTCCAAAGTTTTATATAGCATGTTTTATAGCTGTGAAGTAATTGACACTGAAAAGTAAATTATTACTCAGTTGCTGACTTTCCCATGTCTCCTCTTCAGGGTCTCGTGTATGTGTGGGAATGCAGCTGGCAAAGATCGAAATCTTCATCTTCCTGACCAGCCTGCTGAGAACATTCAGCTTCCAGCTGCCAGAAGGAGTTAAAGAACTCAATCAAGAGCCTATACTAGGGGCTGCAACACATCCTCATCCTTATAAACTCTGTGCTATTCCTCGCTTCAAGGCATAATAATATATGGAAGTACTAGGAGCTGCGCCCCTTCGTCCTCCATTCACCAACAACCCCTTTGGGATTCCTGACACATTAATCTCCTAGAGCAGTGTTTCTCAACCTTTTTTGGGCCAAGGCACACTTGTTCCATGAAAAAAATCACGAGGCACACCACCATTAAAAAAGTTAAAAAATTTAACTCTGTGCCGCCCTATATTGACTATATAATTATGACTGTAAGAAACACTTGCCAATTGCTGTGTTGGTTGCAATCTCCTGTAATAAGGCTTCACAAGCCGCTGATTTCTCTGCCAGCACAAACCTTTGCTCAGCAAGTTTCAGGTTGAGCTCATCCAGCCAGCTTCTTTAAGTTTGTCTAAAACCACCCTCCCGTGATGGTGGCTGTTGAGAGCTGTGCTCGCTCCGCGTCGTGAACCGGCCGGCTTCCTTTCCGGCGGGTCAGCGCTGTGTATTGGCGGCTGCCAGGCACGTGACAATGCAAATCGCCCTTCTCGTTGCCGCACGTCGCGGCACACCAGCCAGCGTCTCGCGGCACACTAGTGTGCCGCGGAACAGCAGTTGAGAAACGCTGTCCTAGAGCAGTGGTTTTCAACCAGTGTGCCATGGCACCCTGGAGTGCTTTGAGTTATGGTCAGGGGCGATGTGGGCACTCTTTCTTTTGGTTTAGTTTGGTGTAGTGGTTAAGAACGGTAGTCTCGTAATCTGGGGAACCGGGTTCGTGTCTCCGCTCCTCCACATGCAGCTGCTGGGTGACCTTGGGCTAGTCACACTTCTTTGAAGTCTCTCAGCCCCTCCCACCTCACAGAGTGTTTGTTGTGGGGGAGGAGGAGAAAGGTGATTGTTAGCCGCTTTGAGACTCCTTCGGGTAGTGATAAAGCGGGATATCAAATCCAAACTACTACTACTACTACTACTATTCTTCTTCTTCTTCTTCTTCTTCTTCTTCTTCTTCTTCTTCTTCTTCTTCTTCTTCTTCTTCTTCTTCTTCTTCTTCTTCTTCTTCTTCTTCTTCTTCTTTCCTTCCCTGCCTCCTCGGATGCCCTCTTGTGTGTCTGCCTCCCAAAGGCTTGCACAGCTGTTTGTTGCAGCAGCCCTGGCAACAAGCTCCCCAGGGACAGTGGGAGGAGGCACCTCTCTTTAGGACGGGGCGAAGGCAGCTCAGAGACCACCATTTCCCTTGCCAGTGGTTCTCATTTCTCACACCCATGCTATACCACTGGTGATGTGCAGCCTGCCTTCACTTTTCTTCCTCTATAAAACCCATAGCTGCTAAGTACCCCGTTTTGCCCGGGGAAGCCCCATATTTTCTTACCATTTCCTGCTGGTCTTCCGAATGGATTTATCTCCTGAAAATCCTCTGGAAAGCAGCTCCTGCTGGCGGCCATGTTTCTGGTGCCGCTCTGCCCATTTCCAAAATGGCCGCGGTGCCAGAAGTCACTTCTACACATGTCCGGAAGTGCGTAGAAGCGACTTCTGGCACCACTCTGCCCATTTCCAAAATGGCCGCAGTGCCAGAAGTCGCTTCTATGCACTTCCGGACATGCGTAGAAGTGACTTCTGGCGCCGTGGCCATTTTGGAAATGGGCAGAGCGGCACCAGAAGTTGCTTCTATGCATGTCCGGAAGTCGCGTAGAAGCCACTTCCGTTGCTGCGCTGCTGCTGGTCCCGGATTTTTCAATCCGGAACTTGGCAGCTATGATCTCACCCTGATTTATGCAAAGCCAGGATTGTGATGTGGCACTATAAATCTTCCAATGGAGGTTCCAAAATGACAACCTTAGATTTGTATGTATTATATGTTGAATTATATATTTTTCTCTTGTTCCTTTCCATTGAATCTGATGATCTGCTTGACTTGCTCAATTCATCTGAAAAAGTGATAGGTGCATAAGAAGAGCTGTTGCTGGGGAAGGGAGGGGAGGGGCTCAGAGTAAGCAACATCACTATGGAGAGAAGAAGTACTGGATTCCTGCCTTGCTCCACTATTACTGAATAAAACCATAAATACGAATTTATTTGATCCTTGATGCTACCGGGGGAGGAGAGGATCCCTTGAGTCTGAGACACGCTGATGAATTTGTCTGTTTCAAAATATTACTGCATCAGTATTACTCAAGCAGTTACTATCAGTTGGCACCAAACTTTCTACTAGTTAGTGATCAGGCATTCCCATCCAAAACGTACTGCACAGCTAGCTGATAGCACCTAATATGCCATCAAAGTAGGTGGAACAAAACAAAGAGTTCAAGTTGCTCTGGATGCTGTCTTGCTGTTGCAATATCACTTTTTGTGTGGTGAAATATACCCCAGTTGCTGCTAAACCATCAAACCAAGTCTTCCCACCTCCTTCCAGCAGATCCTCTGGCACAGCTCACAAGCTCGCCCTAATGAAGAAGGAAGAAACGTGTGGACTAGAGACAAGCAGAACAGGGCTCTTTCCAACCTGTTCCTTCTCATGGCCCTATCAGACTATAGATAATTTTTGTATACGAATGCATCTACATTAGTGCCAATAAGTGCATTCATTTGTGAAAATAACCTACAAAAATGCATTCAATAAGAAGAAATAGCTTGAAAATATGTGTGTATTAGTCAATACCAGGAAGGGAAGAATACCCAGCCAGTTTCGCAGCCCACTAGCAGTGATAGCCCATTGCAGAGTTTCCTCATGCAAAATAGGCATATTTCACTATTTCAAGTAGCATGATTGGTCTGCACATAAGTGAATTTGCTACCAAGGAGTGTGGTGGAGTCTCCTTCTTTGGAGGTCTTTAAGCAGAGGCTTGACAGGCATATGTCAAGAACGCTTTGATGGTGTTTCCTGCCTGGCAGGGGGTTGGACTGGATAGCCCTTGTGGTCTCTTCCAACTCTATGATTCTAAGTCTAGCACTTTCACTCATTCTGCGTACTGTCTTACTACAAACCCTGTTATTTTCTCGTTTATATATATGTAAAAACCAGAATACAGTGGTACGTCGTGTTATGGATGGGATCCGTTCGTTCCATAAAATGAAATGCCCACAACTTGAAGTGGTGCGTCTGTGCAGGCGCATGGTGCGATTTGGCGCTTCTGTGCATACACGAAGCACAATTTAGCGCTTCTGTGCACGCAGGAGTGGCAAAACCCGGAAGTAACCCAACTTCCGGGTTGCCGTGGGACATGATGCAACATGAAGCGGACGCAACATGAGCTATGACTGTATAAGCCTTGTTTGTTACTACATGAAGCAGGAAGCTAATCAATAAATAATCCAATTTCAGAGTCCTCCTACTCAGCATAGTTTTCCCCCCTGCACACTACATATGATTCATTGGGATGTGGCAGTTTTGTAATACTATGAAAAATGTACGCCTTTAGTAATAAGGCTGCAATCCTATACTGTACAGTGGGAGCAGGTAAAATTTCTGTATATATCAGATGGAGGAGGATAATAGTCTTCTTAGGCATATAACACAGCAGTATCCCAGAACACTCGACACCTTCCACATGCACTGTGTCAGGAAGATTTAGGGCCTCATATGACAGGACAGAGTCTCAAACAAAGATGTTCTCTTCCAAGCCCATAAAGTTACAAGCTTTGCTCCCTTCCCTTGTATGTGGAAGATGGGCAAGAAGATTGCTGGTGGGAAGAGAAGCTGTGATATCGTCCATATTACGCAGCCCAACATCCTCATAATCCTGAATTAATCTAGATAAAATGGATTAGGTTCGCCATATGTTCACTAGACATCCATGAAGATATTCTGGGTTGGTGATGGTACTGCCCAAAGGCAATGGGAATCCTGTAGAGATAATTGCTTTTATATGTTATTAATAAATATGGGTAATTTGCATGTTTTGGGAGAGCCATACACTAAATACCCATGTTCCCACAAATACTATAGAACCAGTAATATGGGAGAGAGTGATTTGTTCAGCTGTCAAATTTTCATTTACAGCTTCTACTAGAATAAACTAGTGGATACGGGAATCAGAAAAAGGTGTTACCCACTGAGCTCCAAGATACCTGGATGCCAGCAGGTTAGGAAAGGCTGATCTCAACCATGATACCCAAAAGGCAGCCAAAAGAAGTTGGGTCATGGAACATGTTACTGGGCTTCTTCATGGTAATTACTGGTTTTTGTTTTATATAATCTGCAAAGCTCCATGAAATGTTCCCTTGGATCCTTAAGCGTCTTCCAGGGCCACACAAGAAGGCCCTGTCCTCTAGGGAGTTTGTGCATTTATTGGCAAAGGAGGAGATGAAGAAGCATAAAGAACAGAATCTCCTACATACATAAGCCACAGGATTTCACTGATTTCTATCTACTTCAGATGGCAAAACTACCAGTAAGTATCTGTTTTGTATGTGAACATGGTTAATTCAAAGAGTCATTGCATTCCCTGAAAGGATTTTAGGGCCACCACCAGGATTTTCTGGGTTGCTGACAATATTTGCATTCAGTCCCCCCTCAATGCCACTTCCCAGAGATTATTGTTAGCTAGTAAAGTGGATTACAAACCCCACATGTGCCTGCATTGAAAATAATGACAAAACAAAGTTTTCATAAATTTGATGGCAAATATGATTGAATGGCCAAGGGTTCAAAATGGCGCCTAATGTGTGTTAAAGGATATTCTTGGTTTAATTATTAGTGTAAGGATTAGTCTCTGTTCCAAACTGAAACATCTTACACTACTCAGTTGCAGAGGAAGGGGGCAAGAGGGGAGGGCTGCCCCGGGTGCCATCTCTGAGGAGGGGTGACAAGAAGGCATCCCATGGGCGGTTCGCCCCACCACTGCCGGGCACAGCGGCGCAAGCCGCCGCCATTGCGCTGCCGCCGCCACATGCAGATGATCCTCCGCTTGCGGCTGCACCCTCCTTTACTGTCCGTACAGCGCTTGAGCGGCGCCATAGGCAAACCTCCTGATGGCGCACGCGCACGCGCAGCGCCGTTTGAGCACCGTATGGCGTACCCTAACCGTCCGCCTCCACTGCAGCCGTGAGTGAAGGATCCCTCCGATGCCGCTGCAGCTACAAGCAGAGGATCCCTCCACCACCGCTGCAGCCGCGAGCGAAGGATCCCTCTGACGCCGCTGCAGCCGCGAGCAGAGGATCCCACCACCATACGTATAGCGCGCGTGCATGCACGGTACATAGAGGCACACGCGCTTGTGCCGGCAGCGGGTTTGCCCTGCCCAACACCCCGGTTATCCTTCCTTCACCACTAACACTACTTGTACTTTATCTAGCTCAGGAAGCCAGGAATTTATCCAGAGAGCCTTAGATGAGCAGAAGGAGATGCTCACTTTTTAAACTTGCATCCAAAGACTTATCTGGAGGATGTAGACCCCCCTGCCCCTGGATAAATAATAATAATTTTTTTATTTATACCCCGCCCTCCCCAGTCAAAAACCGGGCTCAGGGCGGCTCACACCAACAGAATTACAATAGAACATAAAAACAATTAATTAAAATATAGATTAAAATACAGTATTAAAATTTAAAGTGCAGCCTCATTTCAAGTAGTCCATAAATCCAAGCCATGAGGGAGGAAAACACAGGGGTCAGGCTGAGTCTAACCCAAAGGCCAGGCGGAACAGCTCTGTCTTGCAGGCCCTGCGGAAAGATGACAAATCCCGCAGGGCCCTGGTCTCCTGGGAAAGAGCATTCCACCAAGTTGGGGCCAGTACTGAAAAGGCCCTGGCTCTAGTAGAGGCCAATCTAGCCATCTTATGGCTCGGGATCTCCAGAATATTGTTGTTTGTGGACCTTAAGGTCCTCCGTGGGGCGTACCAGGAGAGGCGGTCCCGTAGGTACTAGGATGGAGAATATATAAGCTTACTTATCTACTTATTCCAAGAGTGAAGAGTACATTTGTGCTCATGTTCTTCTTGTGGGCTTCCCTTAGACATCTGGTTGGTCTAATCCAGTGGGGCTCTTATTTTACTTTATTTAGCAAGTGTGTCTGGGTGATGTGATATTAAAATGTTGTTGTTTAGTCGTGTCAGACTCTTCGTGACCCCATGGACCAGAGCACGCCAGGCACTCCTGTCTTCCACTGCCTCCCGCAGTTTGGTCAAACTCATGTTCGTAGCTTCGAGAACACTGTCCAGCCATCTCATCCTCTGTCGTCCCCTTCTCCTTGTGCCCTCCATCTTTCCCAACACCAGGGTCTTTTCCAGGGAGTCTTCTCTTCTCATGAGGTGGCCAAAATATTGGAGCCTCAGCTTCACGATCTGTCCTTCCAGTGAGCACTCAGGGCTGATTTCCTTAAGAATGGATAGGTTTGATCTTCTTGCAGTCCATGGGACTCTCAAGAGTCTCCTCCAGCACCATAATTCATTAAAATGTATGTTTTGTTAATATTCTAGTGTTGCAGCATCTCTTGCTCTATTTCTAACTGATACACCCAAAGAGGCTATTAGTACTCCCTGCAAAAGAATGACTTCTTCACATCAGATATATTTTTAATTAGTCCCTGCAATAGAGTATAAATCTGTTTTATCTATGTTGTGGATCTCAGTGAATAGGTTGCTCCATCTCTTCCCTCATTGGCTTCATCAGTATTTGAAGACCAAAATTCTCACTGTCATCAGTTGAAGGAGTTTGAATTAAACAGTAGCCTGAACATTTAACCTTCTCCTTGGGTAACTAACATCTCTCCTGCCCATTGTTTCTTGCTTAGAAGAAACTTTTCCGCGGAACTAAATGCCAGAAACTTTAATCATTCACCAGGGAATTCACCATGGAAAAGGTCCTCTCCTCTACCTTTTCCTGTATGATAAGCAGGCATGGTTATTTACCAAATGTTAAATATGTAAATAAAATGATTTTTTTTCTCGAATCCCAAATTCTTTAAATTCTTTAAATGATATAAAAGTTTACTAAGTTTTTGCTTTTATACAGAAACTTCAAAAGAAGCATGTAAGATTTATTTCTTAAAAGGAAATGTGGTGATGTGGACTTTTGTTTTGTTCTATAAAAAAAGTAAACTTTTCTCCTGCAATTACCTATCCTAGTGTTTAGTTTGACTTCAAAAAGTTTGTTTTCTTTCCTCATGGGCAGGATAGATATATGCCCTCATATTACAGTCCTCTGTTTGAAAGGCTATCCAGACCAAATCCAGTTTGTATATAAAAAAGAACCTGAGGAAGAGATAATAATAATAATAATAATAATAATACCTTTTTGTCATTGTACAACCTGTGTACAATGAAATTAAATGAGCCTCCCCCCCCAAAAAAACACTCAATCTTCTATCAAACAACACACCACCTCGCAAGTCAATTTCGCTATATTAGAGAGCAATCACTTCACCAGCAGCCAGCTCCTGACAGCAGACCAAAACAGGCACACAAGTCACAGTCTTCTTCACTTGATTGAGATGTATTATATTCAAATTATAGTAATTATTTCCGAACTTGAATCAAATTTCCCCTCCATCCTACCCACAAAAGTCTTGTGAAATAGTTTATGCTGAGGGATGATGACTGGTCTAAAGCCTAGTGCAGCGTTTCTCAACCGCTGTTCCACGGCACACTAGTGTGCCGCGAGACGCTGGCTGGTGTGCCGTGACGTGCGGCGACGAGAAGGGCGATTTGCATTGTCACGTGCCTGGCGGCCGCCAATGTAGACCACTAACCCACCGGAAAGCAATATTTCTCTTCCTCTTTCCCAAAGCTCAGTGCAAACGAGCCTGCTGGCCACCAATACGCAGTGCTGACCCGCCGGAAAGCAATATTTCTCCTCCTCTTTCCCAAAGCTCAGTGCAAACGAGCCTGGTGGCCGCCAATACACAGCACTGACCCGCCGGAAAGCAATATTTGGCAAGTGTTTCTTACAGTCATAATTATAATATAGGGCGGCACAGAGTTAATTTTTTTAAACTTTTTTAATGGTGGTGTGCCTCATGATTTTTTTCACGGAACAAGTGTGCCGTGGCCCAAAAAAGGTTGAGAAACACTGACCTAGTGAGCTTTCACTTCTACTTGCACTTTGACGTGCTTTCAAACTGCTAGGTTGGCAGGAGCTGGGACCGAGCAATGGGAGCTCACCCCATCGCGGGGATTCGATCCGCCGACCTTCTGATCGGCAAGCCCTAGGCTCTGTGGTTTAACCCATGGCACCACCCGCGTTCCACTAGTCCTGCAACAACCTGAAAAAGGCAGACACTGCTTCTGTTTCCATGGATGCTGGGGTTTTTGCTCTCTAGAATGCTTTCCCCCATCTCACCTCAACCCTCAAGTAACTTGAGAGTAGATTGCTTATTCCCTTGGGATCGGCGTGGGGACAAGACCAGTTATTTCAGCTGCAATAATAATAATAATAATAATAATAATAATAATAATAATAGGTAAAGGTAAAGGGACCCCTGACCATTAGGTCCAGTCGTGACCGATTCTGGGGTTGCGCGCTCATCTCGCATTATTGGCCGAGGGAGCCGGCGTATAGCTTCCAGGTCATGTGGCCAGCATGACAAAGCCGCTTCTGGCAAACCAGAGCAGCACACGGAAACGCCGTTTACCTTCCCGCTGTAGCGGTTCCTATTTATCTACTTGCATTTTGACGTGCTTTCGAACTGCTAGGTTGGCAGGAGCTGGGACCGAGCAACAGGAGCTCACCCCGTCACAGGGATTCGAACCGCCGACCTTCTGATCAGCAAGCCCTAGGCTCAGTGATTTAACCACAGCGCCACCTGGGTCCCAATAATAATAATAATAATAATATATTATTTAAACCCCACCCATCTGGCTGGGTTTCCTCAGCCACACTGGGCGGCTTCCAACAGAAAATGAAATACCGTTAAATAATCTATTAACATTAAAAGCCTCCCTAAACAGGGCTGCCTTCAGATGTCTTCTAAAAATCGGGTAGCTGTTTTTCTCTTTGACATCTGATGGGAGGGCGTTCCACAGGGCGGGCGCCACCACCGAGAAGGCCCTCTGCCTGGTTCCCTGCAACTTGGCTTCTCGCAATGAGGGGACCGCCAGAAGGCCCTTGGTACTGGACCTCAGTGTCCGGGCAGAACGATGGGGGTGGAGACACTCCTTCAGGTATACTGGACCGAGGCCATTTAGGGCTTTAAACTGTGCTCGGAAACGTACTGGGAACCAATGTAGATCTTTCAAGACCGGTGTTATGTGGTCTCGGCGGCTGCTCCCAGTCACCAGTCTAGCTGCCGCATTCTGGATTGGTTGTAGTTTCCGGGTCACCTTCAAAGGTAGCTCCACGTAGAGCGCATTGCAGTAGTCCAACTGGGAGATAACTAGAGCATGCACCACTCTGGCGAGACAGTCTGCGGGCAGGTAGGGTCTCAGCCTGCATACCAGATGGAGCTGATAGACAGCTGCCCTTAACACAGAATTGACCTGCGCCTCCATGGACAGCTGTGACTCCAGAATGACTCCCAGGCTGCGCACCTGGTCCTTCAGGGGCACAGTTACCCCATTCAGGACCAGAGAGTCCTCCACTCCTGCCCGCCTCCTGTCCCCCACAAACAGTACTTCTGTCTTGTCAGGATTTAACCTCAATCTGGATTGAAACACTGTTTTTAACATTCTTAAGGACCGCAAGTGCTGTTGCAATCCTTACAAAGTGAAATACATTCCGAGAACTACCGTAATTAAATACTGTTCGATGCAATAAATCTTGCCACACACATCTTCAGTGTAGGCTATATAAAAGGCTGTTGGTGAATGAAGAGAGACAAGTAACAATATATTTGAAGAGAAGCAACATTCTATTGGGAAATCTACGTTCCAGTGCATGCAGCTGTACTAGCAAAATAAATTGGCAGAGAAAACATAACAACAGGAGAATGGCTGGGATTTTGGAAATTTTGGTTTTTGTGCTGGTGGCTTTTCTGATTCTGCACTTCCTGAGACAGCTTTGGTCACACAGACGCTACCCTCCTGGAACTTTCCCACTTCCTGTCATTGGAGGCCTGTGGCAGATTGGGAGAACACTTTCACAAGATACTTTCCTGAAGGTACATCTACTAGTTGAGTAAGAAGTTGGTTTAATAGAACTGCCGATTATTTTATTTTTACAGCGATTGGGGAGTAAAGTGTTGTGTTGGTAAAACCTCCTGGAAAATGGAAGTGGTACATTCAGTGCAACTTGACAATTGGCTTAATGGAAATTGTTAGTTAAATATTTGTTCCTCTGTTCATCAAAACTGCAATTTGTTCTACAGGTATTCTGCATACTAAAGGTAAAAGGTAAAGGACCCCTGGACAGTTAAGTCCAGTTGAATTCGACTATGGGGTGTGGCATTCATCTCCGCTTTCAGGCCAAGGGAGCTGATGTTTGTCCACAGACAGTTTTCTGGGTCATGTGGCCAGCATGATTAAACCACTTCTGGCACAATGGGACACCATGATGGAAGCCAGAACGCACAGAAATGCCGTTTACCTTCCCGCCACAATGGTACCTACTGTATATATCTACTTGTGCTGGTATGCTTTCAAACTACAAGGTTGGCAGGAGCTGGGACAAAGCAACAGCAGCTCACCCCGTCATGTGGATTCGAACTGCTGACCCTTGATCAGCAAGCCCAAGAGTCTCGGTGGTTTAGACCACAGCGCCACCTGCATCCCTACTCTGCATACTATAGCAACTTTAGATGTACACATGATAAGTTCAATTAAGTGTTTCAATTTTCTCATCATAACAAATCTTATCTGGCTTGTTTACATCACCAGTAATCATTTTTACATATAATACCAAATTGATTGGCTGTATGATTTAGATTTTCCGAATCCAGGGAGGGTTTCTTATAGCCCTTATAATTCTTTATATATTGCTTAATATGGATAATTTTGTTTTATGGGAGACATTTTGCCCCACATACATATATAGAATATTACATTGTATAGACAAATATAAAGGCATTCCATGTGTAAAAAAAGAACGAAACTCATTCTATATATATATATGTGTGTGTGTGAAATTGCAGCCAAGATAAAGTACTGTATACATAAAGTTGTTCTTTTCTTTTCTTATGTATCCCTGAATAATGTATATGTGTTTGTCCCACAAGATCATAGGAGACATTAAATACAGGGCTATTATCGGACAGCTGCTAATTTTCCTTTCTTGGGCAAGGTTCTTCTTTTTCTTCTTTTAAATAATTGGGCAATGTTCTTGAGCAGGTGGTTGTGGATCAGATCCAGGCTCTCCTGAAAACACACACACAAATTTTCTAGATCATTTCAATCTGTGTCGTTTCAGGCCCAGTTTTGGCCCAGAAACAGCTTTAGTTATCCAGTATGATAGCCTCTGTAAGGAGAGAGACAGGGGAAATGTGTCCATATTACAGTAATTCTCCTTAACCTCTCAGCAGCTATTGATACCATGGCCATGGTATCCTTTGGGAGCGGCTGTCCGAATTAGGGATGGGTTGCACTGATTTATTATAGTCCCAGTCCTACTTCAATGGTCACTTCCAGAGGGTTAGTTTTGGAGAGTGCTGCTTGAGTCCATGGAGACTTCAGTGTGGGGGTTCACTAGAGTTCAATTTTATCCCCTGTTTTATTTAATATCTAGGGGATGCGGGTGGCGCTGTGGGTTAAACCACAGAGCCTAGGGCTTGCCGATCAGAAGGTCGGTGGTTCGAATCCCCACGACGGGGTGAGCTCCCGTTGCTCGGTCCCTGCTCCTGCCAACCCAGCAGTTTGAAAGCATGTCAAAGTGCAAGTAGATAAATAGATAAATAGTAGATAAATAGATACCGCTACAGCGGGAAGGTAAACAGTGTTTCCGGCTTAGTCATGCTGGCCACATGACCTGGAAGCTGTACGCCGGCTCCCTTGGCCAATAACGCGAGATGAGCGCTGCAACCCCAGAGTCGGTCACGACTGGACCTAATGGTCAGAGGTCCCTTTACCTTTTACCTATTTAATATCTACATGACACCACTGAGTGGGTTCATCTGGAGTTTTTGGAATGCATTGTCAGCAATATGCTGATGATGCACAGCTCCTTTACATCTGAAGCTGTGGCAGTGGATGTGCTGGACTGATGTCCTGCCTTGGTAATGGATAAGAGCTCAATCCAGATAAGACCGAGGCTCTGTAAGTGGGTGGTTCCCTGGATCAGATGGATGGGAGGTTGCCTGCTCTTGATAGAATTACATTCCCTCGGAAGGAGTGAGTATGCAGCTTGGAGGTCCTTCTGGATCCATTGCTGTCCTGTGAGGCTCAGATGGCATGGAAGTGTCTTTCATCAGCTTTGGCTGGTGGCTCAGCTGCACTCCTTTTGGGTCTGGTAACCTCCAGGTTAGATTACTGCAATGCATTAATGTTGGGCTGCCTCTGAAGATGGTTTGGAAGCTTCAGTTGGCCAGGTTGCTCACTGGTCTAAGGCAGTTTGAGCAGATAACACCAATCCTGGCCCAATTGCACTGGCTGCCAATTTATTTATGGGCCCAATTCAAAGTGCTGGTTGTGACCTATAAAGTGTTAAACAGCTCAGGACCACTGCTCAAGGACTGCCTCTCCCATATGAACCAACTTGAACCCCTGAAGCCCTTCTTCATGTGCTCCCTCCATGAGAGGTCCAGAAGGCATCCCCCCTGTTTGCGGAATGCAATCCGCAGGGATGCTCTCCTGATCCCTTCATCACATATCTTTAAGTGCCAGGCGAAAATGTGGCTGCATAAGGAACTTACACATGAGCCGAGAGGTAAGAAGGGCATGTATTAAGAAATGGAATAATTGAGAAATCACGAAGGAAAAGAATGCATGCTTAGCCAACAGTTGCAAGGAGGTCAGGTGGGCCAAAGATCAGAATGATCTCAGGCTTGTATGAGAGGTTAAATGTTATCCCCAATGAATAAGGTATAAAACTCCCCAGGGAAGGAGAGTCCACCATGTGTCATGAGAGTTGTTGAACAGCTCTTACTGTCAGAAAGTTCTTTCTGATGTTTAGTTGGAATCTCCTTTCTCATAATTTGAATCCATTTATTCAGGTCCTATCCTCCAGAGCAGGAGAAACCAAGCTTGCTCCATCCTCCATGTGACAGTACTTGAGACATTTGATGATGGCTATTATAGCTCCTCTCAGTCTCCTCTTACCTAACATACCTAACTCCCTCAACCGTTTCTCATAACAATTCCTCTTCTGCACAGCTTGTCAATATCCTTCTTAAATTGTAGTGCCCAGAACTGGACACAGGACTCCACGTGTGGTCTGACCAAGGCAGAATAGAGTAAGACTATTACTTCCATTAACTAAGACTTCTGTTGATGCAGCCTAGAATAGCATAAGCTTTTCTTTTTTCTTTTGCATCAGGCTGTTGATTCATGGTAAGCTTTTGATATGCTTGGTTCTTCCCATCTTGGGTGATGTTCTCAGTGGGTCTTCTCAGTTGCCACATGCCCTGCTTCTATTTTCTCCTTGTCTGATCTAGCCCAGTTAAAGGCATGTCTCCAAAAAGACAGAACTATTCAACAAGAAAAGATAAAGGCAGTGAAATTTCAGCAGGTTAAAGATTCCCACACCCACTTCTTGCAACAATTGGGCTGCCTTGAAATATACTCACTGCGAGAAGCAAAGCTACAGGGAACCAGGCAGAGGGCCTTCTCGGTAGTGGCACCCGCCCTGTGAAACACCCTCCCATCAGAGGTCAGAGAGATAAAAAAAAACTACCTGACATTTAGAAAATACCTAAAGGCAGCCTTGTTTAGGGAAGTTTTTAATCTGTGATATTTGATGTATTTTAATGTTTGTTGGAAGCCGCCCAGAGTGGCAGGGGAAGCCCAGCCAGATGGGCGGGGTATAAATAAATTATTATTATTATTATTACTACTACTACTACTACTACTACTACTCTCTGGTGGTGAGGAAGAAGGCTTTGCCACTAACCAGCTCCCTGAATGCCTGTCACAGTGGCAATGGGCTGTAGTCACAAAAGCTTGCAATAATATGCTATGTTTTAACATGACAGTTCTCTTTTCTACTTTGATGCTAATGGCAGCTGGCTAAGCAATATGGAAACATTTACACTGTATGGATCGGACATCAACCTATGGTAGTACTGTCTGGATTCCAAATGGTGAAAGAAGGCCTTACAAACCCACCAGAAGTCTTGTCTAAACGACCGGTGACCCCTTTCATGGAA
Source organism: Zootoca vivipara (assembly GCF_965207765.1). Lineage (NCBI taxonomy): Eukaryota > Metazoa > Chordata > Lepidosauria > Squamata > Lacertidae > Zootoca > Zootoca vivipara. The sequence goes on along the minus strand of NC_142588.1, from coordinate 91,182,529 downwards.
GCTGCTCTTAAAAAAAAGGGTAAGTTGTTGAGAAGGCTGATGGGTTTTGCTGGCGCTATCTCAAGAGAAGAGTATAAAGTTGAAATCTGAATTGCCCATCATATCCATGTGACCACTTCAATAACATTATGAACACAAATAATCATGAATGCACCATAAAAAGGATATCGGGGCATTTCAGAAATGCACAGGTATGATCTGCACTAAATTTGGCCTCATCTTGGTTGGCTGACAATTTTAAAAATATGGCATTTTTGTGAGTAATGTTTTCTCATTGATTCCTTCCTGTTTTAGGTTTGGTATTTTCAAATGGTCACACCTGGAAGCAGCAGAGACGGTTCAGTGTCATTACTATGCGGAAGTTGGGTCTGGGGAAGACAGGCATGGAGCTCCAAATACAAGAGGAAGCCCATCGTCTTGTAGAGGTCTTTGCATGTGCAAAAGGTATGTGATATTACCGTATTTATATGAATCTAATGCACCCTCAAATCTAATGAACAACTCAGTTTTGAAAACCTTGAAACCAAAAATGTATTTGCTGGCAAATGCAAATGCGCCATCAAATCTAATGTGCACCCTAATTTTTACAATGTAATTTAGCCAAAAAAGGTACACATTGTTGTTGTTTAGTCGTTTAGTCGTGTCCGACTCTTCGTGACCCCATGGACCAGAGCACGCCAGGCACTCCTGTCTTCCACTGCCTCCCGCAGTTTGGTCAGACTCATGTTGGTGGCTTCGAGAACACTGTCCAACCATCTCGTCCTCTGTCGTCCCCTTCTCCTTGTGCCCTCAATCTTTCCCAACATCAGGGTCTGTTCCAGGGAGTCTTCTCTTCACATGAGGTGGCCAAAGTATTGGAGCCTCAGCTTCAGGATCTGTCCTTCCAGTGAGCACTCAGGGCTGAATTCCTTCAGAATGGATAGGTTTGATCTTCTTGTAGTCCATGGGACTCTCAAGAGTCTCCTCCAGCACCATAATTCAAAAGCATCAATTCTTCAGCGATCAGCCTTCTTTATGGTCCAGCTCTCACTCTTTCCTTCTTGGATCACTGCCTTGTCATGGCGAAGGGCCTTGAATAACTCAGAGAAGCTATGAGCTACGCCGTGCAGGGCCACCCAAGATGGACAGGTGATAGTGGAGAGTTTAGACTAAACGTGATCCGCCTGGAGCAGGAACTGGCAAGCCACTCCAGTATCCCTGCCAAGAAAACTCCAAGGTACACATTACAGTACATTCACGTAAATATGGTAAGTAATGATGCTAATACCTCTCCCAGGTTGCAGAGATCTTTATGCATAATCTCTGCACATTTTCGAATGGAATTTCATACATTTTCACTTGTATTCAAATATTTTTAAAATAGCAATTGATCCTAGCAGCTTTCCGAGATATAACTGTAAATGATTTCATTTGTAGGGCAGCCACATGATTATTCACTCCCCATCACTAATGCAGTGTCCAGCTTGATATGTGTTTTGGCTTTTGGATACCGATTTTCTCTTGAAGATGAAAAATTCCAACAATTGATCAATGCCATTGATTGCCTCTTGAAAAATGGAAATACCTTACTTCACCTGGTGAGTAGTGTTTTGATTCCCAGAGGCCCTAACTCAAATAAGCATTCACAGAACATTATGATAGTACTCCTAAATTTTAGGGGTTCATCTACACTTCCACAGCCCCCCCCCGAAAACCTGCTGTTTACCACTGAATTGGAACAAATGCCTGTTGCTTTTTCTGTGAGTTGATTTTTCAATTCAGTGATAAACAGTGGGTTGTCCTGGGGAAAGTGGCAGGAAAATGAAAAACCATTTGGATCCATGTCCATGAGCCCTCAGAGTACTTGATTCATTGGAGGGATATGTGAATTTAAATCCGGGTTGGATGGCCTGTCTTGTATGCCTCCTTCCAGCAACTTCTGCAGCCAAGCTGATGCCAAGGAAGGAAAGTTCACAACCTCCCGAGGGAGTTCCATTCCATTGTCAAAGAGCTCTTACTGTCAGAAAGTTCTTCCTGATGTTCAGTCAGAATCTCCATTCTTCAAAACTAAAGCCATTGGTTCAAGTCCTACCCTTTGGAGCAGGGTATAATGATAATGATTGATAATGATAATGATAATAATTAGCACTATTCTAGAAAAAAGGTCAAAGGCTTTTGCATAGTCAATGACTGTGTCGACCACAGCAAACTATGGCAAGTTCTTAAAGAAATGGGAGTGCCTGATCACCTCATCTGTCTCCTGAGAAATCTCTATGTGGGACAAGAAGCTACAGTTAGAACTGGATATGGAACAACTGATTGGTTCAAAATTGGGAAAGGAGTACGACAAGGTTGTATATTGTCTCCCTGCTTATTTAACTTATATGCAGAATTCATCATGCGAAAGGCTGGACTAGATGAATCCCAAGCAGGAATTAAGATTGCCGGAAGAAATATCAACAACCTCAGATATGCAGATGACACAACCTTGATGGCAGAAAGTGAGGAGGAATTAAAGAACCTTTTAATGAGGGTGAAAGAGGAGAGCGCAAAATATGGTCTGAAGCTCAACATCAAAAAAACCAAGATCATGGCCACTGGTCCCATCACCTCCTGGCAAATAGAAGGGGAAGAAATGGAGGCAGTGAGAGATTTTATTTTCTTGGGCTCCTTGATCACTGCAGATGGTGACAGCAGTCACGAAATTAAAAGACGCCTGCTTCTTGGGAGAAAAGCAATGACAAACCTAGACAGCATCTTAAAAAGCAGAGACATCACCTTGCCGACAAAGGTCCGTATAGTTAAAGCTATGGTTTTCCCAGTAGTGATGTATGGAAGTGAGAGCTGGACCATAAAGAAGGCTGATCGCCGAAGAATTGATGCTTTTGAATTATGGTGCTGGAGGAGACTCTTGAGAGTCCCATGGACTGCTAGAAGATCAAACCTATCCATTCTTAAGGAAATCAGCCCTGAGTGCTCCCTGGAAGGACAGATCGTGAAGCTGAGGCTCCAATACTTTGGCCACCTCATGAGAAGAGAAGAATCCTTGGAAAAGACCCTGATGTTGGGAAAGATTGAGGGCACTAGGAGAAGGGGACGACAGAGGACAAGATGGTTGGACAGTGTTCTCGAAGCTACGAACATGAGTTTGACCAAACTACGGGAGGCAGTGCAAGACAGGAGTGCCTGGCGTGCTATGGTCCATGGGGTCACGAAGAGTCGGACACGACTAAACGACTAAACAACAACAACAATAGTAAGGGTTGCAGTCATCTAAGTAGTGCGTGAATGCCCAATTCACTGCCAGCTGAAGTGATATAAAAGCACTTTGCTGCATGCCATCCACTGGGTCAAAGAGCGCCCACAGATATTTAGCCACAGCCTCAATAATAATCCAGGCCATGATTCTGAAGTGCCAGTCCAAATGAGTTTGTGATAGACCTTGTTACCAAACCAATTTGTGGTAGTGACAGGTTTTTGCTTTCTTCTCGCCTGCAGCTGTATGAAGTCTTCCCATGGCTCATGAAACATTTCCCAGGGCCTCATAGGAAGTTATTTGCCTCCGCAGACTTGGTACTTTCATTTGCAAAGGAGGAGTTAGAAAGGCATAAAGAGCAACGAAAGGATGAGCCGCAGGATTTCATTGATTTCTATCTACTTCAGATGGAGAAAGTAAGCATCCGCTGTCAGCTCGAGGCACTTGGGGCCTGTCCACACTATAGTGCGTGTTTGTGTCTGAGTTCCCACTTACCGGTACTTTGTGTAGTCCAGATGACATTACCCTCAAACAGCACCTGTCTTGATTCTTTCCCTCTGTAAATTTGGGTGTACATGATACAGGGATAATATGATGATTTAGCTAATAATTCAAATTTAGCTAATGCCGCAGAAGACAGAATTAGGATTCAAATGACCTTAACAGAGAACTTGGCTGAAACCACCAAAATGAATTTCAATAGGGACAAATGTAAGGTTCTGCACCTAGGCAGGACTAACCAGATGAACACATGTGAAAAGGATCTGGTGGTCTTAGTAAACCACAAACTTAACATGAGTTAATATTGTGATACAGCAGCAAAAAACCCTAATATTATTCTAGGCTGCAACAACAGAAGTAGAGTGTCCAGAACAGGGGAAGGAATATACTGCTCTACAACTCTATAATTCTATGATTCTAAGATAAATTGGGGGAAATTGGGCACCAAACATTTTGGGTTACAGATTATTTATTTTGGTTGTTTTGGCTGCTCCCATATCAATGCCCAGTACTTCCTGAATGCTTTACTGTAACGACTTTTCTTGTTGGCGCAGCACTTTGGTTTTTTGGAAAAGTCAAGCTTTTTGTAAGCTTCTGCAAAGATATTTACGGTAGGATGGTTTGAAGGTCATCCTCTGAGTGTGCACACACACTAACTTGTCATCAGCATACTGAAGCTCTATGATGGACGTTATGGCAATCTTACTCTTTGCTTTCAGCCTGCTCAGATTAAAGAGCTTTCCATCTGTTCAATACATGATTTCTACTCCAGAGGGGAGTTTTGAAAAAGTGTAGTATCATGGCAGTGAAAATAATGAATATAGTTCGAGCGATAACGCAACCCTGTTTAACACCTGATCCCACTGTGAATGGTTCACTTTGAGAGCGATTGTTATCTGTGAGTGTTGCTGTCATATTATCATGGAGGAGCCGAATGATGTTCACAAATTTATCTGGGCAGCCAATTTTCAGAAGGACAGTCCACAGGACATTACAATTTTCAGTGTCAATGGCCTTAGGTCAATAAACGCCATATACAGGGGTTGGTTTTGCTCTCTGCATTTTTCTTGAAGCTGTCGAGCAGTGAAAATCATGTCCATTGTCCCCCTAGAAGGCCGAAAATCATTTTGTGATTAAGGAAGGGTTGCCTGGGATATTGTTAAGAGACAGTTTGTTAAGATCCTTCCAATAATTTTGTTGGCGGCAGCTAATAGAGAGATATCTTAGTAGTTTCCTCAATCAGGTCTGTCACCTTTTTTTTAAAAAAAAAAGAGATTGATAATTTTGTCATCCCTAAAGTCTGCTGGGATCTCTTTTCTCTCCCAGATTTTTTTCGATGAGTTTGTGAAGTTGTTGTGTAATTTCAGTTCCACCCACTTCGAAGACTTTGGCAGGTATCCCATCAGGTCCGCTGGCTTTCTGGTTTTCATGTGGTTAATAGCTGTACACAACTATCCCAGATTTGGAGATACTGCAAGCTCATCTCTAACTTGGTTTTGTGGCATTTGTGAGAGAACCTCAGCAGCTATGGGCGAGTTGCTGTTAAGGAGATGTTGATAATATTCTTTCCACTGCAGTGCAATAGCTTGTTTATCTTTTAGAAGTGTGATACCGTCTCCTGAGCGTAGGAGGCATATGCCAAGATTTATTGGCCCATAGATGTTCTTTGTGGCTTTAATAAAACTCTGTGCCTCATGAGTGTCAGTTAAGCGCTGGATCTCTTGAGCTTTTTTTTTATCCACCAGGTGTTTTTTTTAGTTCTCTGGTTCTTCTATGAACCTTAGCCTTAGCGTTGGCAAACGTCATTTAGCATTGGCAAACGTCTTTTTCTTAGTGGGACAGTTTCTGTCTCTTTGCAAGATCTGAAAGGCCTTCCTTTTCTTGTTAATAATGTTAGTTAATTAGTTAATTTCACTGTCATTTTCATCAAACCAGTCCTGGTGTTTCTTGGTTTGGTATCTAATACCAGGTGGCGCTGTGGTTAAACCACTGAGCCTAGGGCTTGCTGATCAGAAGGTCGGCGGTTCGAATCCCTGTGACGGGGTGAGCTCCCGTTGCTTGGTCCCAGCTCCTGCCAACCTAGCAGTTCGAAAGCATGTCAAAAATGCAAGTAGATAAATAGGAACCGCTACAGCGGGAAGGTAAACGGCGTTTCCATGTGCTGCTCTGGTTTGCCAGAAGCGGCTTTGTCATGCTGGCCACATGACCTGGAAGCTATACGCTGGCTCCCTCGGCCAATAATGCGAGATGAGCGCGCAACCCCAGAGTCGGTCACGACTGGACCTAATGGTCAGGGGTCCCTTTACCTTTACCTTTTAGTTTGTTTACAGGCTGCAATAATGGATGTTTTTAGCTTAGTCCAGTGTTCCTCAATGTTAAGGGAATTCCTTAAGAGTCGTTTGGAAGCAGTCCCACTTGATAGGCTCTTGAAGGGCTTGAGTGTTTATTTTGTGCCTTGCTTTCCTTCCTTGAAGCCTGCGTTGAGGTATAATCTTGATAGCCATCGTGGAATGTATTAATCAGTGCTCTGTCCAGCAGTTGTCGGCACTCATCATAACTCTGGTAAGGAGCACATTATGGTGATCTTCAGCTCGGAGAATTACATAGTCTAAAAGGTGCCAATGGTTTGGCTGAGGGTGCCTCCAAGATGTTTAAATTTATTTATTTATTGTCAAAAGGGTGTGTTGGTAATATGGTTGTGCACTGCACATATTGTCAAAAGTAAGATTCTGTTCTGGTTGCTGTTGCCAATTCTTTCCCATTAGTCTCAGGCCACAGATCAAAATCTTGCCCAACTGTTGCATTAAAAACACCCCCCTTAGGAATCTCTGATAACGTCTTCATCGGCATCCAGTGCTGGTACATAAGCACTTAGAATAGTAGCCTGTTGGTTTGGGGCGAGTTTTATTTGAAGGGTTGAAAGTTACTTATTAATACCAGTAGGGACTTCTGATAAGAGCACCACAAAATTGTTCTTGATAGCAAAGCCTACTCCATGTATTCAACATTCTTGTTCAGGTAGACCTTTCCAGAAGAATGTGTAGCCTCCTTTTTCTTCCTTCAGTTTTCCCTCATCTGCTCTTTGAGTTTCATGAAGTGCTGCAATATCAATGTTAAAATGTCACATCTCTCTTGCAATGATAGCAGTTCTGCGTTTGGGACGTTCATTATCTGTGTTATCCAACAAAGTCAGTATATTCCATGTTCCAAAGTTCAATTGTCTTTTACGACTGCTGGGCAGTGACCCCAATGGGTGTGGTAATCCAGTCGTGGAAAAAGGGAGGCAGGCTATGTTTAGGGCACTTTTTCTAGCCCCTCCCCCTTTTCAGGGTAAACACAGTGGATCCAAAGTCATGGACTCAGTTGCTGAGCTGCTCAACTGCCTCATTTCTTCTGTCAGAACGAATGAATCTGTATCCACCACCCATGTGCCAAATTCATGACTAGGGGCTTCCTGCCCCTGTTACCATTTGCCGGCCATGGGACTTTTTTCGGTTTGGGTTTGGGATGGGTTTTTGGGAACACGCCTGTGAGTGAATTTGTTTTATGTGTGTAGGTCAGTGCACGCTGACCAATGCACAGTCTTCGCAGTAAGGCTTTGTTCCCATGGCATGTGTAGTCACGATGACCGGTAGATTCTTATCTGCTGCAGCCTTCATCCGCCTTCACAGCCGTTGTAACATACCGCTTGTTATCACCCGCCTGTTCTGCCATTGAGGACTTCTTTGATCATTCTTTGTCTAGCTCCTCCCCATTGACCTTACTGCCTTGAGTGACCCTGCCGGGAGTATAAGACTCCTGATGGCTTCGCTCACAAGGGTCATAGGCATGTGCAAGTCCATTCACCACGACAAGGTGATGATCCAGCGAGTGAGGATCCTTTCCTATACCCTTTATAATGCTGTGTTACGAGTTTGAGGGGGAGTAGGCTGAATGCCGATACCCTTCTAATGCCTCGGCCCTGCTTCTAATTCTTGGGATAGCCAGACTAGCTTCCTGGTGAGAAAATGGGTGTTTAAGGTAACAAAGGAAGTGGGTCTGTGCAAGATGGGAAATGGGGGGGGGGGGCTCCTCCAACTCACAGGTAGTTAGAAAGACAAAGGCCAGGGTTGGGAGCAGAAAGTGAAGTGATGAGCTTGAATGCTAGAGACAGCAAGCTGGGAAGCAAGAGAAACAACAATGTTTGATTTGAATCCAAGGCTGTGGCTATGGGGGAAACAAGGCCATATTGGGATGCTGGTGCTGTGAACTCCTCCATTGTAGGCCCAGGCTGTATATGTGTGTAAGTAAAAGTATCATAAAGACACAATAGTCTCCGTTGTGCCTCATTCTAAAGGAAACATGAATCCTGGGTAAGTGCCTGGAACTCTTGGAATCTTGCACCACTTGGAGATTGGGGTGGCGAGCAACAGGCAGTTTAGACGACTACTCCAGTCCATGACTGTGTATAATAATAATAATAATAATAATAATATTTATACCCCGCCCATCTGGCTGGGTTTCCCCAGCCACTCTGGGCGGCTTCCAACAGAAAAATAAAACAAAGCCTCTCAGATGTCTTCTAAAAGTCTGGTAGTTGTTTTTCTCTTTGACATCTGATGGGAGGGCGTTCCACAGAGCGGGCGCCACTACCGAGAAGGCCCTCTGCCTAGTTCCCTGCAACTTGGCTTCTCGCAACGAGGGAACCGCCAGAAGGCCCTCGGTGCTGGACCTCAGTGTCCGGGCAGAATGATGGAGGTGGAGACGCTCCTTCAGGTATACTGGACTGAGGCCATTTAGGGCTTTAAAGGTCAGCACCAACACTTTGAATTGTGCTTGGAAACGTACTGGGAGCCAATGTAGATCTTTCAAGACCGGTGTTATGTGGTCTCGGCGGCCACTCCCAGTCACCAGTCTAGCTGCCGCATTCTGGATTAGTTGTAGTTTACGGGTCACCTTCAAAGGTAGCCCCATGTAGAGCGCATTGCAGAAGTCCAAGTGAGAGATAACTAGAGCATGTACCACTCTGGCGGGACAGTCCACAGGCAGGTAGGGTCTCAGCCTGCGTACCAGGTGGAGCTGATAGACAGCTGCCCTGGACGCAGAATTTACCTGCGCCTCCATGGACAGCTGTGAGTCCAGAATGACTCCCAGGCTGCGCACCTGGTCTTTCAGGGGCACAGTTACCCCATTCAGGACCAGGGAGTCCTCTACACCTGCCCACCTCCTGTCCCCCACAAACAGTACTTCTGTCTTGTCAGGATTCAACCTCAATCTGTTAGTCGCCACCCATCCTCCAACTGCCTCCAGGCACTCACACAGGACCTTCACCGCCTTCACTGGTTCTGATTTGAAAGAGAGGTAGAGCTGGGTATCATCCGCATACTGATGAACACCCAGCCCAAACCCCCTTATGATCTCTCCCAGCAGCTGCATGTAGATGTTAAAAAGCATGGGGGAGAGGACAGAACCCTGAGGCACCCCACAAGTGAGAGCCTAGGTGTCTGAACACTCACCCCCCACCACCACTTTCTGAACACGGCCCAGGAGGAAGGAGCGGAAACACTGTATAACAGTGCCCCCAGCTCCCAACCCCTTTAGGCGGTCCAGAAGGATGTTATGGTCGATGGTGTCAAAAGCCGCTGAGAGATCCAGCAGGACTAGGAAACAGCTCTCACCTTTGTCCCTAGCCTGCCGGAGATCATCAACCAGTGCGACCAAGGCAGTTTCAGTCCCATGATGAGGCCTGAATCCCAACTGGAAGGGATCCAAATGGTCCGCTTCTTCCAGGCGTGCCTGAAGTTGTTCAGCAACCACTCGCTCAATCACCTTGCCCAAGAATGGAAGATTTGAGACTGGGCGATAGTTGGCCATATTGGCTGCATCTAAAGATGGTTTTTTAAGAAGCGGTTTAATAACCGCCTCTTTCAGCGGGTCTGGGAAGGCTTCCTCACGGAGAGAAGCATCTACAAGTATCTTCCTGCAAATTCACCTGTAAAACAAAGCATTAGGTGTTGTGCTAGGAAGACCACCCTTCCCCCCCAAGGTCAGATACGATTTCGTGTGGACATTTCACCTTTTCCATTATCGTCAACAGAGCAAGGATGACCCCAACTCTACCTTTGATGAAGACAACCTGGCAGAGTGTGTTCTTGACCTCTTTATCGCAGGGACAGAGACAACTGCTGCTACTCTGCAATGGGCACTGCTCCTCATGGTGTCTTATCCAGATGTTCAAGGTGAGGGAGAACTTTGCAATGGAAGCAAGCACCTCTCTGGATCTCTGTAGAGAAGAGCTTAGATTTATTTGCTTTTTAGTAGCAGATTGTAATTCTTCCAAGGTTTCATATTGGGTGGATGACAGATATTTATTCATGGTTGCACCCAAATGGTACAACCTTTCCTCATGGGGTGTTACTCCAACCCCATAATCATGTGTATTGCCCTTTTCTGAACCTTTTATATAAAAGTAGTTAGTATGATGGAAACAGGCAATGTGAGCAACAGCAATGGCTAGCACACAGTCTGTGTGTAAATAGTGAGTTTTATTCCAAATAGTCAAAACAAAGGCAAGTAACCACAAGAAAGACTGCAACTTCCTGCTCAAGACCACTAGTTAATCAGATGATGACTCATCTAGCTCTCTAGCGTGAGTCCACCTCCTTTTATTCCTACGCTCGAACAACGCCCTCTGCCTCTCTCTCTGTAATTGCCATTTCCTCTTATCCTGTAACCCTCCCCTCCTACGTTCCTGTAACTTTAAAGAACTAGGACCAGACTCGGACAAACTCTCTTCTGAGGTTTGAGTTATTTCTGCCATTTGCTCACCCCTCCCAGCCAGTTCCTTTATCAAAGCAAGCCTCCCTTCCAGTTCCGGGCTATCAGCCAAGTCCGACAGCTGAGCCTCATTAGTTATCGGCTCTAACCTAACATCATCCCCCCCTCTAGGGGCCTCCTCTCCTTCCTCCCGCCTCCGCACTTCCTTACTTGGGGCGTTATGAGATACCTCCCACCATTCTCCCTCTTCACTTCCCCAATAACTGCAACCCGGTTGCGACTCTTCTACTTCTTCCTCCTCTTCAAACCCACCATTCACTTCAGCTTCCCAGTCTGCCTGTTCTGCCTGCTCCTCTACCCAACCCCGGGGTTTGGGTTTATTAGGGTACCTATGGTGAAACTCTCTCTGCAGCCTAGATGCATGTATATCACTCGCATTCACCCATGAGTTCTCCTCTGGTCCGTACCCTTTCCAAGCCACCAAATACTGTACCCCCCTGCCCCTTCTACGAGAGTCCAATAGCTGAACCACTTCATATTCCGGTTCACCCTCCACCCAGATGGGCAAAGGTGGTGGCTCCTTCCTCTTCTGATACCGGTGTCTTGGCGTTACTGGCGATAAGAGTGACCGATGGAACACCGGATACATCTTCATTGAAGTCGGTAAACGTAACTTATATGAAACAGGATTTATTTGTTCCAACACTTCGAATGGCCCTACCCGTTGCGGCAGTAACTTCTTACAACGTCCCTTGCTCGGCCAATCTTTAGTGGATAGCCAAACTTGGTCCCCTACCCTTATCTCCTTGCCCACTTGCCGGTGTTTATCAGCTTCTGCCTTATACAGAGCCTTCGCTTTTTCTAGCTGTTCTCGCAGAATACTGTGCAACGCTTCCATTTCTTCTGCGAACTGTTCAGCTGCAGGCACTGCCAGTCCATCTCCCTGACCTGGAAACACCCGTGGATGTCGCCCATGGCAGGCAAAAAATGGCGTCTGCTGTGTAGAAGCGTGCACAGCATTATTATAAGCAAACTCAGCCAACGCTAGTTTCCCAACCCAGTCATCCTGTTGATAATTCACGTAACAACGTAGGTACTGTTGCAACGTCGCGTTCGTCCGTTCGGCCTCTCCATTTGTCTGAGGATGCCGAGCCGATGAGAGGCACACCTCCACCTTCAGCAATTGCATCAGTCTCCTCCAAAACTGGGAGGTAAACTGCGTTCCCCTATCAGACACAATCTTCTGCGGCAATCCATGCAATTTGAACACATGTTCTATGAAGAGTTGCGCGGTCTCCTGTGCCGACGGTAATTTCTTGCAAGGAACAAAGTGTGCCATCTTGGAGAACAGATCTACTACCACCCAAACCACTGTCTGTTTCTGCGACTCGGGCAAATCAGTGATAAAGTCCATAGCAATGCCTTCCCACGGTGCTTGTGGTGTGGGCAGTGGTTGAAGTAGCCCGGCTGGTGTTTCGCGAGGTCTTTTGGACCGTTGGCACACTTCACATGCCCGGACATACTCCTTGACCTCCTCCTGCATCCGTGGCCACCAAAAATCCCTTGATACCAGACGTTCTGTCTTCCACTGCCCAAAATGTCCTGCTGTTGGACTGTCATGGCATTGTCTCAGCACCCTCGCACGAAGCTCTCCCTCTGGCACATAGAGAGCTTCCCCCTTGTACAGCAGCCCTCCTCTCTCAGTAAACTCCTTCCCTTGGACTTCCCCCTTACGTATTGCCTTCCTCTTCTCTTGAGCGAACCCATCCTTCTGCGTTTGTTGGAGAAAGTCTGACCGTTCTAATGCCGTCATCGTTGCTAGCTGCAGTTGTTCGGGGCTCAGGATCAATCTCCGTTCTAACCCGGTCTCTATTTCGGAATACTCCGGTTTTCGGGACAATGCGTCCGCCCGCTGGTTCTGAGCACTAGACACATACTTAATCCGGAAATTGAACCTGGCAAAGAATTGCGCCCACCTAATCTGTCGTTGGTTCAATTGACGAGCCGTCTGCCAGTACTCTAGGTTTTTATGATCAGTGCGTACCTCCACCTGATGCTGCGCCCCTTCCAAGAAATGCCGCCAAGTTTGTAGAGCATCCTTTATTGCCAACAACTCTCTCTCCCATATAGTATAATTTTGTTCTGACGAGTTTAATTTCCTTGAGTGAAAGGCACATGGTCTCAGTTCCCCTTTGTCATCTTCCTGGAGAAGCACCGCCCCAATGGCTTTGTCCGAAGCATCGGTTTCCACGACCATCGGCTTGTACGGGTCTGGATGAGCCAAGTATCTTTCCTCCACAAACAAGTTCTTAAGTCTCTCAAACGCCCTTTGGGCTTCCTCAGTCCATTTAAACGCCTTTTTGCCTTTCAAACAATCTGTTATCGGTGCTGTAAGGCTTGAGTACATTGGTATAAACTTCCGATAGTAATTGGCAAACCCCAAGAATCTTTGTACATCTTTTCGAGTCTTGGGTCTTTGCCATGACACTACTGCCTGAACCTTTGCTGGATCCATGTGCACCCCCTCTGGGGTGATTCTATAGCCTAAGAACTCCACTTCTGTTACGTGAAAGTGGCATTTCTCCAACTTAGCGTACAATCGATGTTCTCTTAGACGCTCTAACACTTCCTTCACATGTTGTACGTGTTCTTCCAGACTCTCCGAGTAGATTAATAGATCATCTAAATAAGCAAGGACCGAACGATCCAACAAGTCGGACAACACGTAATTAATAAATGCCTGAAAGGTGGCCGTGCCCGACTGTAGTCCAAACGGCATGACAAGATATTCAAATGTGCCGTACCTGGTGTTAAAGGCCGTCTTCCATTCATCTCCCTCTCTTACTCGTATCAAATTATATGCCCCCCTCAAGTCCAGTTTTGTAAAAATTTTAGCCGACCGTAATCTTTCCAGCAAATCCCCAATTCGTGGCAACGGGTAACGACTGGGAATCATGCGCTGGTTGATCTTCCTGTAATCAACTACAAGTCTTTTCTCAGAAGTGTTCTTCTTATCCACAAAGAAAATTGGAGCTCCTCCCGGAGTCTTGGTAGGCCGTATGAAACCCCGTTCCAAATTTTTTCGCAGGAACTCCCTCAGTTCTGCCAACTCCACTTCTGACATAGCGTAGATACGGCTGGCGGGTATCTCAGCCCCTGGCACCAGATCTATTTTGCAATCGTACTGGCGATGCGGTGGTAACCGATCTGCCTCCTTCTCGCAGAATACGTCTCTAAAAGACTTATACTGTGGGGGTATTTGTCTCTCTTCCCCAGTGAGCGGACCACAGTCTGGCGTACCATTGGCCTCACCATTCTTCTCCGCCCTGATTCCCAAACAATGTAGTCGGCAATACACTGACGAAAAGGTCATCGATCTCTGGCCCCAGGAGATCATCGGATCATGACGGGATAGCCAACTCATCCCCAAAACCACGGGGTAGGAGTTCAACCTGGTGATATGGAATGCAATGACCTCTCGGTGTCCCGGCAGTTCTAGACCAATTGGCATTGTGGCCTCTGACACACAGCCAGACAGCAACACTCTACCATCAATTGTTCTAACTTCTAAAGGTTCTTCCAATGACTGTGTCTCTATTCCCAACCTGCTCACCAAGTCCATGTCTATAAAATCAGTCGAGGCTCCAGAATCAATAAGAACTTCCACACGCTCGCCCCTTCCATCTGGGAGTCGTAGCATTGCGAATGCTGTAATTACTGGTAAGATCGGTCCAGGTGGAAGCCCTTTGGGTCTCTTTTCCCCCAACCCGAGGCCTCCAGAACGGGCTGGGTCATCTCGTTTCCCGACTGCTCCACTATGCCCTCTCCAGATGTTGTTACATTTGTGCCAGACAGCGCACCTCGGTTTCTTCCTACAGTACACTGACGAGCCATGTGATTGGGGGAGCCGCAGATAAGGCACAACCGATCTCTCCACCTTCTCTCTCTCTCAGCGTGTGTAATACTAGGTGTTGTACCCCTTCTGATAGAACTACGTTGCATGGGTGCTTCTTCCTCCACCCTTCGTGAATCCGGCAGCTCTAAGGGCACAAATGTCCTGCGGCTCTCTGACCTTCCTTGGCCCCTACGCAACCTGTCCAGCGATTGGAACCTCAGGTCTAGTTGCAAGGCGACTTGTGCCACCTCTTCCAAGGTCTTCAACCCAGGATTTTTTGCCAACTCCACCCGAATCTCTTCACTGAGTCCCGCCTTAAACAATCCAACCAAGGCCTTTCCTTCCCAGCCTAGTTGTCTAGCAAGTCTCACAAAAGAGGACCAGAACTGTGCTACAGTTCCCTTTCCTTGCTTAAGGCTCAAGAACTCCTGTTCCCACTCTGCTTCTTGTGCAGGATTCCTGAACATGCTATCCAGAAGCTTCAAGAAGGCTGATAAGTTGGTGAGCACTCGGTCATTAGACATTAGGTAAGGGGCAATACACTGCCGCGCCTTCCCTTCTAAAAGCCCCACCACCAGGGCCACTCTGGCATCATCATCTCTGTATTCTTCTCCCTTAAGCCTTAAATAATACAAGCAGGAAGCCCGAAATGAATCATACTCTGCACCGCTCCCACTAAAACGTGGGGGAAGGGGAACAAAATTCTTTGCCACTTGCCTGCCAGATAAGTCAGAGAGTTGTCTTGCTTGTTCTGAGGTCACTCCTTCCAGCCGTGCTAATCTTGCCTTCAACTCTTGGTTCTCTGCCCAGAGAGCTTCAGTATTATCTTCTAACTTCATCTCCATTGCTGTTGCGCCGACTGATAAATCCCCAGCCGGTTGCTGCTTCCCCTTTTCTTCCATTCTTGCTTAAATCCACATGCTTCCCCTTCAGCAGCAAGTTAGATGAGTCATGCTGTGAGCAACAGCAATGGCTAGCACACAGTCTGTGTGTAAATAGTGAGTTTTATTCCAAATAGTCAAAACAAAGGCAAGTAACCACAAGAAAGACTGCAACTTCCTGCTCAAGACCACTAGTTAATCAGATGATGACTCATCTAGCTCTCTAGCGTGAGTCCACCTCCTTTTATTCCTACGCTCGAACAACGCCCTCTGCCTCTCTCTCTGTAATTGCCATTTCCTCTTATCCTGTAACCCTCCCCTCCTACGTTCCTGTAACTTTAAAGAACTAGGACCAGACTCGGACAAACTCTCTTCTGAGGTTTGAGTTATTTCTGCCATTTGCTCACCCCTCCCAGCCAGTTCCTTTATCAAAGCAAGCCTCCCTTCCAGTTCCGGGCTATCAGCCAAGTCCGACAGCTGAGCCTCATTAGTTATCGGCTCTAACCTAACAGGCAACTCACCCAAAACCAGTTTCTCTGTTGTGAATGTGTTTTATTGTCTTTGTGGTGACTGTATTGTTTTGTTTTAAGATTGCTGGACTTCCAATTCCAAACAAAACGTTTTATTATTTCTTAAAAAGGTAGAACACTGCTAGGCGTAAGACTGCAAACTTAGGCGTTGTTTCCTTCTGCTCAGTCACCAAGATCTGCTGACTTGTTTCATCCAGTTCTGACTAACATTTGCGCTCCAGTGCTTAAAACAAACAGCAACCTATTCCCACAGTAATCAAGAGATCATTCCCAGAAAACTGGGAATGTCGTTTGGTTCCAGAATTTCTAGTAACTCTAGGATTTCCTTACAAACAGGTATAGAGTGTGCCATTTCCCTGTTCTATGTGGGAATGCATAAAGGTTCCATAAATGTGCTTTTATTTTGGAATTTTGTTTGGCATTTAACCTCTAGGCCCCTCTATATTCCAACAGACTCCAGAAGAGAGGCCTGTCTTCAGGGAAAGGGGATTCTGCCCAATCTTGCTGACAGGCTGATGGTACACAAAACCCCTATAAAAAGAACCCCTTCAAAAACTTGGAATGGGATGTCAATCCACATGGAGGAAGCCTATGACTTGAATTCATTTCAGGGTTGGTCTGCTTCCTAGATATGCTTCAGCTCCTGGGCAGCATCTGCTTCGCTCTCAGAAATAGGCAGCTTTGCCAAGAGGAGAAGCCTCCATTTTGTCTTTGCCTCAAGGGATAGCTGCTAAGGAGAGGAGGAACACAGAGCTGCCCTTACTTTACCTTCTGTGGTCTCAGTGCTTGGTCTTTTGTCAGCCGCTAACTCTTCTCCTCAGCGTGGCACAGTGGTTAAGAGCGGTAGACTCGTAATCTGGGGAACTGGGTTCACGTCTCCGCTCCTCCACATGCAGCTGCTGGGTGACCTTGGGCTACTCACACTTCTCTGAAGTCTCTCAGCCCCACTCACCTCAGAGTGTTTGTTGTGCGGGAGGAAGGGAAAGGAGAATGTTAGCCGCTTTGAGACTCCTTAGGGTAGTGATAAAGCAGGATATCAGATCCAAGCTCTTCTTCTTCTTCTTCTCAAGAGGGAAGGGAAGAAGCAGCTGCTCTCTCAGGAGAATAGGGAGCCAGAGCTCTCTAGAATCCCCTCATTATACTTAATTCCTAACAACCATTTTAAGTACCACCGCACGAAGTTGCTTGTTTTCCCCCTCACACTCCATCCACTGGGAGGCAACGCCCCCCCCCTAATATGAACCCCCCAATTAAGCAAGTGTGCTACTAATTTTCACTTTTTAAAAACCGCACTTGCTAGGTCTCAGTCATGCTGTTAGGCTGTTAGCCATCCTTCTCCCCTTTCCAGCTCTGTCTCTCTGGCACTGAGAGGAAAAGGCAGGCCGGAGTTACCAGGCTGCTATTGGTAAAATTCCTGAGGTAAAAGAAAAAGGAAGAGAGGCCCCAGAGGACTCTGTGGGGCACCTTCACTCCTCCTTTAGTATCTGTGGGCTCTAGTTGTGGCCAAATGCCATTTTGCTGCTGCAGCAAGCTGCTTAATCCCTGCTGCTCCTGCCACCTCCTTGGCGTTTTCTACATTGCCTCCAAAGATGGCAGCAGCAGGAGGGTTTGTTGGCCCTCAATCTGACTCAGGAGCATCATCGCCAGCTCTCCTCCTCTGCAACACGCTTGTGCCTGCTTTGCAGATTTCACCACAGAGGTGTTTGCCTTGGGGTTTGGCTGAGCAGGGCACAGTGTGGGTCACCACTGTGGCCAAGCAACCACTTTGCCAGGAGGAAGACAGGGGGAAATGGGCAGCCATAGAAGTGTGCTAACTAGCCTCCATGCACTGGCTGCAATTCTGTTCTGTGTGGGAGAGAAGCCAGGCATACTTCCAGCATTAAAAACTAGGCGCTGAGTTTCAGCAAGGGCAGAACTGAGTGGGTGAAAGAAACATTTGATCTGGCTCCTGATGAAATAGACTTCCCAGAGAGTAAGGAACTCCCCTTTGAATTTGTGGAAACACGAGAAACTGGCTGCTACTGAGTCGGGGCCAGGGTCCATCCAGCTCAGTATTGCCTACACTGGCTGCCATCAGCTCTCCGGGATTTCAGGGAAGGAACATTCCCAGCCCTACCTGGAGATTCTGGGAATTGAATCACGGACCTTCTGCATGCAAAGCAGATGTTCTACCACAGAGGAATATACCTTTTCCACATGCAGCTGCATTTATTTAATTGTTAACCCTATACAGCTTGATTGTCAGAAGTTTCTCAGATTTAAACCAGGGTATTTTAAAATAAAGCTTCATTTCCCACTTTTCCCTGCAGATAAAATCTACAAGGAAATGGAAGATGTTTTTGGTTCCTCCCTTTCCATTTGCTATGAAGATCGAAAGAAACTGCCTTACACCAACGCGGTGATGCATGAAATTTTGCGTGCAAAATATCCCTTATTAATTGGGATCCCCAGACTAAATGCAAAGGATTTGGAAATGCATGGTTTTCATGTTCCAAAGGTACAGGATATAGATAAGGCAGCAGTTGTATATTTTGAGAGCAAAGAGCACTTAATAGTGGCACTTTAAATGCACACATGTAGCACAAAATCTGAGGGAGAAAGATCTCCCCTCTCTCGAAAAGAAATCTGAAGATTAATAACCTGAAAATTAATAAATTCTATTATGAGAAATACATGCTATCTTCTGCTGCACCAAATCAGAATTTGAATCAAATATTGTTTGTATTGACTGTATCTCTATATGTGAGAAATGTGTTAAGATTTGGGGCAGTGAATGGCAAAACTTTTTCTGCTGGTCCAGATGCGTTCTGAGACAGCTGTTTCTTCTTTTCAGGGGGCATTTGTTGTTACAGATCTGAACTCTGTCCTTGTTGATCCCACACGATGGGAAACACCTGAAGAGTTCAACCCACACCACTTTTTGGACAAGGATGGAAATTTTAGGTCTAGAGAAGAATTTCTGCCATTTGGAGCAGGTAAACATAGAAATAATTTATGGTCATGTTTAGTAGCTTGTTTCAAACAAACTGATGGTCAATGTTGATTAAACAGAGTGAGGGCCATGAATGGATCCCCTGTGGTTTAAAAATCAGGTTGGGGTCATCATAGGTGCCTTCTCACACTGAAGATAGTAGGTGCCTGCAATGAAGGACTTCAACTTTGCCCATTGACTTTGTGGGGGCCCTGCCCCACAAATACATTATTGTGGGTGCTGAAGCATCCCTTGCCCCCTGGAGTTAGCTCCAGTGGGGGTCATAGTGCTGATAGAGCAATGGATTTAGCACTCTTCTTCCACGCCGTTTTTCTAATCTGAATTCTCCCTCCTTACAGTAGGAGTAACGATCCAGATGTTGTTGTGCAGACAACCATTAACTCTGCTGCAAATTGCATTCATAATATTTTTTTGTGTGTGGCTATTGCAGGAGGTGACCCCAGAACAAACAGTTGCTCGAGCTTCTTCCCTCTCTCTTTCCGTCTCTCTTTCCATTTTTTCTTTTTGTTTTAGCTTCTGTTATCTCCATCACTGTTGCACTTGGTAGATGCCATTATTGGCCACCAGGTGTCTGCTCTGAGATTCACACACAGGCAATGTGTGATTAAATGCACTTTGATTTATTCCTTCTCTTATGCCCTTCTGGCAGTAGTTAGACCTGCTTTCCCAAAGTACTACATATAGTGAGTGATACAACCATGACCTGTATGCTCCATAACCAAATGCTCATGCTGCTTTCAATCTTCCTTTGGGAACTGCAGCCACTCAAGGTCAGCTTCCAGTATTTCCTGGAGCAAAGCCAGCACCCTCAGCATGGGCGTAGGCAGGGGGGCAGGAGGGGGCAATTGCCCCCCCTAGAAGCAGGGCCACTGGCCAGCCTGCCCCACTGCCCGCCCGGTGCCGTCTCCCTTCTCCCTGGCTGGCTGTGGGGCGGGCGGCGGGAAAGCACCAGAGCCGCGCAAAGCGTTTGGCTGGCTTTCCCTCCCTCCGCCCCACAGCCAGCAAGGGAGAAGGGAGACGTCCCTTCTAGCCGGCTGGCTGTGGGGCGGGCGGAGGGAAAGCCAGGCAACCGCTTTGCGCGGCTCTGGGGCTTTCCCTCCACCTGCCCCAGCGATTGCAGAGGGGGAGGAGGGAGTCGGAGCAGCCCGATTTCGGGCTGATCCTGGCTCCCCCTCGTCCCTTCCTATCGCGTAGGGGGGGGGAGGGAGTCGGAGCAGCCCGATTTCGGGCTGATCCTGGCTCCCCCTCGTCCGTTCCTATCGCGGAGGGGGAGGAGGGAGTCGGAGCAGCCCGATTTCGGGCTGATCCTGGCTCCCCCTCGTCCCTTCCTATCGCGGAGGGGGAGGAGGGAGTCGGAGCAGCCCGATTTCGGGCTGATCCTGGCTCCCCCTTGTCCGTTCCTATCGCGGAGGGGGAGGAGGGAGTGGAGCAGCCCGATTTTGGGCTGATCCTGGCTCTCCCTCGTCCCTTCCTATCGCGGAGGGGGAGGAGGGAGTCGGAGCAGCCCGATTTCGGGCTGATCCTGGCTCCCCCTTGTCCGTTCCTATCGCGGAGGGGGAGGAGGGAGTGGAGCAGCCCGATTTTGGGCTGATCCTGGCTCTCCCTCGTCCCTTCCTATCGCGGAGGGGGAGGAGGGAGTCGGAGCAGCCCGATTTCGGGCTGCTCCGATGTGGCCCCGCCCCTTGGCCCCGCCCCTTGCTCCCCGCCCCTTGTCCCCCCCCCCTGATTTTCATCCTGGCTACGCCCCTGACCCTCAGGATGTCAACCCAGAGAATTAAAGGGAGATGTGTTGGGAGTAGCTGTTTTCCAGCTTTCTGTTGTTGTTGTTGTCATGGCTAAAACTACTTGTTGAGCAAATCAGATGAACTGGAGAATAGATGGAGTTGGCTATGACTCACGTGCTGCTTTCCCCTTCTTTCCTTTGCAGGGGCCCGAGCCTGTGTGGGAGAGCAGATGGCCAAGATGGAGATATTCATCTTCCTAACCACCCTGTTGAGGGCTTTCTGCTTCCAGCTGCCAGAAGGAGTGAAAAAACTCAATAAAAAGGCTGTTTTGGGGCTGACATTGCACCCCTATCCTCACAAACTCTGTGCTATTCCCCGCTGCAGTGCATCAGGAAGCCTATCAAAATAATTACTGTAGTTTGTTTATTTATTGCAATAAATTCATCCATCATTCTTTTCCCCTTGGCTTTCTCAGTTCTACTATCACTGGATCAACAAAAGTCTCCTTCATTTGCAGTTTCTGCATACGTACTCAGGACTGAATTCTCTCTCTGATCTTACATATTTTTTACTCTGTGCCATTCAAAGATGAAAAGGGAGCCTATTTGTTGAATCTGCTCTATGGTAGTATTTATTTTCTCAGCTTATGAAGTACTGTACATGGTATGTTCTCCACTAAGTAGTGCAGGGGTTCCCAACAAAATTTTCTTGAGGACCCCTCATCGAGCCGCTATTGTGACAAGGACCCCCATTAATTCCTAATCCTAAAATTAAAAAGTGAGAGCCAAATTAAGTGTCTTTTTATATTTTATATTTATACGTTTTTTACAGTTACAACAGAGTACTCCATCAGTATACAGTTTTAATTTTCAGTTCTTAATGAGATGAACCACTTTTTAACGAACGGTCCATTTTTAACTACGCGAACTGTAGCTTCCGCGAAAAACAACGCTTTGTTTACAAACACTACTGTTTTGCAAAGAGGCAGCGCACGCCAAGGAGGAGGGAGGGGAATGGAGAAGCTACCTGCACAGTAGCGCACAAATGAAGCCGACGCGCGCAAAGCATCTTGGGGAGGTGAGTGTTAGTAGAATGTGTGCGCTGCCTCTTTGCAAAACAGTAGTGTTTGTAAAGCGCCACCTAACGGCATACAGCAGAACTACTGCCTCTATCTAATTCTAGTTTTGCGCTAGACTCTGCTCATGCAGGAAGCGGCCCAAACAAAAAATCTGTTATCATACGAAATATATTTAATATATTTTTTATTCTAATAGCATCTTGCGGACCCCTCTGGCATAGCTCGCAGACCCCTGGGGGTCCCCGGACCACCTGTTGGGAACCACTGAAGTAGTGAATAAGACATTTAAAAGGGAGAATTACATGCTGAGACGGCTCCATAGTGGAATTTTGTGCTGTGTTGACATGCTAACCTTATTTGTAGCACAAAAACATAGCTTTTTTCGATCCAGAATCGTTCATGCTTACCCTCAACACACTGCTTTCAAAGTAGGCTGATTCTAGATTCTTCTCTCACCTCATATGGCCCAAGCTGCTCTCGCTGAGCTGCTTCTCTCATGGCTGCAGTGCACCTCCCCCTGTATTCAGTAGCTCTTGAAGTAACACTTACACCCAGGTATCAATCGACCTTTTTTTCTGAACAAACGTAGGAATGTGTTGTGTTTTTAAAGTATCCCAAGGCTCTTCATTGAAGCTGCAAGATTAACAGGGCAATGTCTCTGGAAATAAATGATGTACTGTAGTACCTTATTGCTCACTTAAGTGTGGATTTAAGATACTACAAAACCAAAAGGAAGACGATTTTCCTTGGTTTGTTTTTATTAACCTTTTTTATTAACCTCCTCTTTGCTTTCCTCTTTGCAAAGTGCTGAGAAAAGGAGGCAACACATCGACCAATTCTTGGGCAAACTGTTTTAATCTGTGGTAAACCATAAACCAGACAGTGATCCAGGGTAATCATCTGTTTCGGTTAATGCTTCTTCAGTTTTATAACTAAAATAAATCAAATAAATATAAGTCAATAATCATGTCATACATACTATTAAATAATACATTATAATCAGGTCAATAGCCGGCATGGACACGAATCTATACAGTCCATATTATTTTTCCTCTTTGCAAAGGGCTTGGAGAACTTTTAATATGCCTCCAGAATAAGGCCATTGCTGACTTTTCACACACACCATTGCCTGGCAAAACAAAGCAGAAGCAGAGAGAGAAAGAATGCAAACCACCATAAGTCTCACCTTTCCCCTGGGATGCCCTTTCCATGAGAATTACGCCCTCCCATCCCTGTGAATAGTTAAGGAAAACATGAGGTGGAGCTGCCAGCTGCCATGTCTAGTTTGGTCCTGACATTGGCTCTTGGTGGCAAGCCACTTTACCTGTGTAGGTGGGGGAAATGCCGCTGTAAAGCAGTAAAGAGGAAAAGGAAATATTGGGGAAACCTGTCACCTGGAAAAGAGCTTCCTAGATGCTTCTCCCCACACCCTAGCTAGCAACAGCTTTACTTCTGGTTTAACCTACAAGTTTCCCTATCTCCCTGCCTGACAAGGGCATTTTCTATACTTAGTATGCATAGAAAGTGGGCTTTTAGTACCGCAGCTCCAGCCGCCTGGAATAAGTTGCCAGCCAAAATCAGAAAAGCACCTAGTATTTTGATATTTAGGCACCTTATTTAAAAAAGGCTAATTCATGTAACCCTATCATTTTACTCAATAACAGCTGTATGATTTCAGAAATGGTTTTATACAATGGTATACAAGCAAGTTTTGCTCAGAAATGGCCCATTCAAATTAAGGGCCCTAACTCAGTCATGTCTATTAATTTCAATGCTTGTACTCTGCGTAAAACTTAATTGAATATCCAGGGCCAACTTCAGAGGGTGGCAAGTTGGGGACGTTTGGCAGGGACCCAAGGCCAAGAGAGGACCCAGAAGTCTAACAATGTTTTATTTAAACTTTATTTATTTAATATTTCTTTCCTCAAACCAGAATTGTTCATGTTTGACTGCTTTCATTGTATGCTGATTCTAGATCCTGCCATCCACAAGTGGCAACTTAATATGTGAAAACCCTCCTCATGATTGTGTTTTTCATGCCTTTCCTCTGTGCACATGCCCTAAATCAGTGATGGGCAACTTTTTGAGCTTGGTGTGTCAAAATTCGCCAAAAAACCGAGCATAATACGGTTTGTCACTTCGAGAAAAAAACCATAATTTCACGATATTTATGGTTTAAATGACAAAAATGTATAATTGTAATATATAACTGTATTTAATAAACCAAAAACTAATTATTTAACCAAACCAAACCAAAAACCCCTTATTTATCACAAAGTGCCCAGAGTTGTTGGGATTTTTTGGGGGAGTTGCTGACCAAAGTTTTGGAGGTTTTTTTGGGGGGGGGGTGCCTCAAAGCTGCTGCGCTTTTTTGGGGAGAAAGAGAACAGAAATATATGACGAATAATACCTTCGCTGGAACTAACACGCAGCACCGACATAGTCTGCCAAAGTGCCAAAAAAACCAGCACAGAACGGGTTCAAAAACGCACGCTGTTACACCCAATCATTGTCTGCCAAAGTGCCAGAAAAACAGCACAGAAAGGGTTAAAAACCAATCTCTGGCTACCAGCAACAACAATAACAACAAAAAGGACCAGAGTTTTAACAGCGGAGACAAGCTCTAGCAAAGACAAGCTGTAGGAGGAGTGGGAGAACAAATGGGGGCAAAACAACAACAGCAGCATGAATGGGGCGCGTGCCAGCAGTGAGGGCTCTGCGTGTCACGTCTGACATGCGTGTCATAGGTTCGCCATCACTGCCCTAAATGAATCAAGAAGGAAATGGTGATTGTGATCATGCTATATCACCCTTCCACAATGCCACTGGTCAGGAGTAGATACTTCCTGTGCCACCATTGCTGGGATAGTCTATATCTGTTTTCAAATGGACACACTGTAGGGTAACTCAACGTAGGGCTGGGAAAGATTCCCTCTTTGAAAGCTGCAGAGCTGCAGACAACAAAATTACATTATTAGTACAAAAT
The DNA here is from genome assembly GCF_965207765.1 of Zootoca vivipara. Lineage (NCBI taxonomy): Eukaryota > Metazoa > Chordata > Lepidosauria > Squamata > Lacertidae > Zootoca > Zootoca vivipara. The sequence goes on along the minus strand of NC_142588.1, from coordinate 91,157,951 downwards.
GGCTGCCAGGAGAGCAGCATGGCAGCAAAAGATAGAACAAGACAACTTCAAGACAAAAGCGCAAGTGAGAAAATGGCTGCGTGACTCGGCTCTTTTGTGGAGTCAGCCAGAGCCACGTCCATCTCCCAGGTCACATGCAGGGGGAGGATGATCCAGTCAGTGGAACAGGAAGTTACACTGAGTGGATGTTCCCCTGCCTGTGCCCACTCTAGGGAAATAAGGAATGTTGCATTTGACTGTACCAATGGATTACATCCAACAGGTTGCCCTGTATGATGACCTCTGTCAGCAGAGAGACAGGAAAAATGAGTCCCTGTTAATTTTCCTCGACCTCTCAGTGGCTTTTGATACCAATAGTAGTAGTAGTAGTAGTTTTTATTACGGCCATTGGCCCATATCAAAACAACAATAACAACAATACATCATGTAATCATTTACCGATATAATTTGAACAATTTTCCAATTTAAAACGGCCTCTATATATACATATTTCCAATTAATTAAGACAATTTTATTCATCCATCCATCCATCCTTCTAAAACATAATTTAAGTTCTATCAAATAAAATTGTAATTTTACAACTAAATTTTGATTCCCATTAATGGTTATTTGTTTTAGTTGAGCTATCGAAATCATAAAGTGATCCATTTCTCTTCTTATAAAATAAAACATTAATCAAAAATCTGGCGACCATGAGGGATCTGCTCGACTCTACATCATTCAATAAGTAAGTTTATTGGGCTTCCTTAGTTTTGTCCACAATTTGCGATAAAAATGGACACAGAAACCTGGTCCGTGCAGCCAGATGTAATGGGCAACAAAAGATTATATGGTTCAAAGATTCTATAGAACCACTGTTACAGTCGCATAGAAGTGAAATCTGGCCGTTGGAGAGTCTATTACTTATGACATTTGATGGGAAAGCATTGAATCTGGCCTTTATGAAAGCATACCTGTATGTTGCAATGGATAGAGTAGGCTTTTGATACCATTGACCATGGTATCCTTCTAGAGCGGCTGTCTAAGTTAGGTGTAGGTGGCACCGCTTTGTGGTTGTTCCAGCCCTACTTGGATGGTTGTTCTTAGAGGGTGTTGTTTGGAGAGTGATTCAGTCCCATGGGGTCTTCACCGTAGTGGTCCATAGGGTTAAATTCTATCCACTATGCTTTTAAACCCCACTGCTGAGCATAGCTGCCAAGTTTTCCCTTTTCTCACGAGGAAGCCTATTCAGCATAAGGGAAAATCCCTGTAAAAAAGGGATAACTTGGCAGCTATGCTGCTGAGTGAAGTCCCTACCGGCCATTAATGAGTGACCCTCAACCCTTCGAATAAAACTCACCAAAAACTGACAGGCTACTATTATAAGGATGCTGATGAAGACATTAAAGAAAAGTTTTACTCTCAGTTGGATACCTTCCTATCAGAGACACCTAAGGAAGATAAAATTATCCTCCTGGCTGATTTTAATGCAAGAGTTGGGTGAGATTTTGATCTGTGGCCTGGGACTACTGAGAAAGAAGGAATTGGCAACAGCAACCAGAACGGAATCTTACTTTTGACAATATGTGCAGTGCACAACCTTGTTATTACCAACATACTCTTTCGACAGAAAAATAAATTTAAAACTTCATGGAGGCTTCCTCGGTCAAACCACTGGCACCTCTTAGACTATGTTATTGTCCGTGCTAAAGAGTGCCATGATGTGCTCCTTACCAGAGCTATGACGAGATAGAAACTGTGCCACTAAGAAATAGACCTATGCCAACGCTAAGGCAGAGGTTCAAAAAAGAACCAGAGAACTGAAAAACACCTGGTGGATAAGAAAAGCTCGAGAGATCCAGCACTTAGTCGACACTCAAGATGCATAGAGTTTCATTAAAGCCACAAAGACCATCTATGGGCCAATAAATCATGGCATATATGCCCCCTACGCTCAGCAGATGGTACCACACTTGCACTGGAAAGAATATTACCGACATCTCCTTAACCGCAAGTCTCCCATAGCTGCTGAGGTCTTCTCACAAATTCTGCAAAACCAAGTTAGAGATGAGCCTGCAGTATCTCCAAATCTGGGAGAGTTGTGTACAGGTATTAACCACATGAAAACCAGAAAGCCAGCGGACCTGATGGGATACCTGCCAAAGTCTTCAAAGTGGGTGGAACAGAAATTACACAGCAACTTCACAAGCTCATTGAAAAAAAAACTGGGAGAGAGAAGAGATCCCAGCAGACTTTAGGGACGCTATCAATCTCTTTAAAAAAGGTAACAGACCTGATTGCAGAAACTATCGATATATCTCTCTATTAGCTGCAGCCAGCAAAATTCTTGCAAGGATCTTAACAAACTGTTTCTTAACAATTTCCGAGGTGACCCTTCCCAAATGTTTTTGGCCTTCTAGGGGGACAGGGGACATGATTTTCACCACTCGACAGCTTCAAGAAAAATGCAGAGAGCAAAACCAACCCCTGTATATGGCATTTATTGACCCGACTAAGGCCTTCAACACTGTAAATCATAATGTCCTGTGGACTGTCCTTCTGAAAATTGGCTGCCCAGATAAATTTGTGAACATCATTCGGCTCCTCCATGATAATATGACAGCAACAATCACAGATAACAATGGCTCTCAGAGTGAACCATTCACTCAGAGATCAAGTGTTAAACAGGGTTGCATTATCACCCCAACTATATTCATTATTTTCACTGCCATGATGCTACACTTTGTCAAATGGAAACTCCCCTCTGGAGTAGAAATCATATATCGAACAGGTGCAAAGCTCTTTAATCTGAGGAGGCTGAAAGCAAAGAGTAAGTTTACCATAACTTCCATCATAGAGCTTCAGTATGCTGATGACAAGTTAGTGTGTGTGCACACTCAGAGGATGACCTTCAAACCATCCTAAATATCTTTGCAGAAGCTTACAAAAAGCTTGACTTTTTCAAAAAACCAAAGTGCTGCGCCAACAAGAAAAGTCGTTACAGTAAAGCATTCAGGAAGATTCCATCAATGGAATGGTGTCAAAGCAATGATTCTTCAACATCAACTTCATTGGACTGGTCATGTTGTGCAGATGCCTGATTATCATCATACAAAGCAACTACTATATTCTGAACTTAAAAATGGAAAGTGTAAAAATGGTCAACAAAAGAGGTTTAAAGACTGCCTCAGGGCAAATTTTAAAAAATGTAGTATAAACACCCACAATTGGGAAACACTTTCCTGCAAGCGCTCCAATTGGAGAACAGCCTTTACCAAAGGTGTCATAGGCTTTGGAGATGCTCAAACTCCGGACAAATGGGAGAAATGTACTAAGAGGAAGGCATGCTTGGCAAATCCACACCATTCAACTCCCGCCCTGAAACCAATGTCCCCACTGTGGAAGGATGTGTGGATCCAGAATTGGCCTCCACAGTCATTTACGGATTCATTGTTAAAACTGTGTTTATGGAAGACAATCTTGGCTACGAATGATCACCAGAGATGAAGAAGAAGAAGAAGAAGAAGAAGAAGAAGAAGAAGAAGAAGAAGAAGAAGAAGAAGAAGAAGAAGATCCGGAGGTTTGGATACATTGTCAGCAATATGTTGATGACACACAGTTCTGATTCTTCTTCCAATCTTGCCCCAATAATGAACTGGATGAGAGCCAACAAACTGAAGCTCAATCCAAATAAGAACTGAGACACTGTTAGTGGGTGGTTCCCTAGACCTGATGGCTGGAAGGTTGCCTGCTCTTGATGGGGTCACACTCCCTTTGAAGAAGCAGGTACTCCTGGATCCTTTGCTGTCACTCAAAGCTCAGGTGGTCTGAGTGGCATGGAGCGCCTTCCATTAACTTTGGCTGGTGGCCCAGCTGAGCTCTTATCTGAGCCAGGACAGTCTAACTACAGTTGGGTTAGATTATTGCAATGTGTTATACGTAGGCCTGCCGCTGAAGACGGTTTGGAAACTTCAGCTAGTGCAAATTTAAGTGATCAGGTTGCTCACCGGGGCAAGATGGTATGAGCATATTACACGGATCCCTGCCAGACTGCACTGGCTGCCAATTAGTTTCTAGGCCCAATTCGAAGTGCTGGTTTTGACCTATAAAGCCTCAAACAGTCCCAAGGACTGCCTCTCTCCATATAAGAAGAGGCAGGCCTTATAGCTGCCTCTGCACATACATACATTCCTTAGAGAAAGGGAAAGTGGATGAGTCATGCTCCAGATATTTAGTCTTGGACTGTTTCTGAGCCACCCAGTGCAGCTGGAATGCTAACTCTAACTCTAAGCAGAACCCAGACATGGAGAAGAGGCTGTTCAAGACATGCCCCAAGCACTTAGTGCAATTTCACCCATTTTTCCAAATTTCACCAACAGTCTCTTTCCATGCTAAGGGAATTGTGTGACTTTGGAAGGAACTTACAAGGGGACATTTTAAAGCTCTAACAGCCTATATTTCCACACTTTACTAGGCTGCATGTCTTGTGATTTTATGTCTCTGCTGGGGCTGTCTCATCAAATAGTATGTGAGTAATGATAATGTTGCTTTTTTACAAGAAGCCAAAATGCTGCAATTGCTAGATAACCACAGTAGATAGGGCAGCCTGCAGCTGGAATATGATTTATTTGTATGCTTCAGCAAATACAGAACTCGTTTACACCTGTTAGTGGTCAGGATGTGGTTGTAATAAGTACAGTAGACCGGTGTCAGCAGTCCAGATCGACTCACACTTGTCAACTGGAGATATTTAGAGTTTGTGGCCAGGATGTGGTTGTAATAAGTACACATTTGTCAGCAGTCCAGATCGATTCACACTTGCTAACTGGAAATGTTAGAGCTTGTGATCAGAAGGCGGCATTTTTGCTTGGCTTAGCAAGTAATTGCATAGGAATATTGACCAAATATGGGAAATAATAAATAATGTTAGCAGGGAAATTAGGCGGTCATGATAGGCTGTAAACTTTGTAGTATCCAGCTAATGGGGAGACAAGGGAGGGAACCTGCACTTTGAGGATAGGGAATATAAGCTTATGCTTTGATAGGTTTTGAGAGACAGCGGTTATATATATTCATTGGTTTTGGTTTTTGTATTAATTGATTTTATTTATGCATGTGTGAGGGGTTTTTATGTGTATGTTTTATTTGTATGTTTTGTATGTATGTTTGGTTTGAATTTCAATAAAGATTATTTAAATTTTAAAAAAATCCTACATCACCTGAGCTCTGCGAGTGCAGCTTTCCCCCGATTGAAGTAGTGTTTGAGGACCCGGACATTCGCAGGGAAACCAAAATGCTTGTTTACAAAGCTATTGTACTACCAACCTTACTGTATGCCTGTGAAACATGGACCACTTATAAACGCCATCTCCAACTCCTTGAAAGATTCCATCAACGGTGTCTCTGAAAAATTGTACACCTCACTTGGGAAGACAGGCGAACTATTGCCAGTGTACTGGAAGAAGCAAAGATCTCCAGTGTCAAAGCAATGATTCTTCAACATCAACTTCATTGGACTGGTCATGTTGTATGGCTGCCTGATTATCGTCTTCCAAAGCAACTACTCTAAAAAATGGAAAGCGTAGTGCCGGTGGTCAACAAAAGAGGTTTAAAGACTGTCTCAAGGCAAATCTAAAAAAAAAAAAGTATAAACACTGACAACTGAGAAACACTGGCCTGCGAGTTCTCCAATTGGAGAACAGCCTTTACCAAAGGTGTCATGGGCTTTGAAGACACTTGAACTCAGGACGAAAGGGAGAAATGTGCCAAGTGAAAGACATGCTTGCTAAACCTTTATCGTGATCAACTCCCACCTGGAAATCTACCATACTTTTTCGTCTATAAGATGCCCCCTCGTATAAGACACCCCCCCCATTTTGGGGAACTAAATTTTAAGAAAATGAGGGGAGATGGCCCAAAGTTGTTGAGCCTCTCCCCCCACGCAGTTGCAGGCAGGAAACACTCCCTAGATTGTTTGCTGCGTGCAGCAGCATCAAGTGAATTTGCACTCCCTCCAGCCATCCGGTTTGCAGGAGCGCAACCTCCCCGATGCCGCCACGCACAGGAAACGATCCAGGGAGTGCCTCCGGTGCGCAGCGGCATCAGGTGAAATTTTGTGTTCCCACCAAAGAGCTGGCTTACAGTGTGCAGCTTCTCCCCCCCCCCCACGCAGCTGCGGGCAGGAAGCACCCCCCAGATCACTCCCCACTCACTGCGGCATCTGGGGAAGCCGTGCTCCCGCCAACCGAATGGCTGGTGGTGCGGTGCTTCTCTCCCCCACCCCCGCCATGCTACTATCCATGTATTGGACAACCTTAGGTTTTTTACGTGATTTTTTAAGTCAAAAAACCTCGTCCAATACACGGTAAGAAATGAAACTTCTGTTTCAGTGTATCTGAAGAAGTGTGCATGCACACGAAAGCACTATATTTTTGTTAAGTTTTAAGGATCACTCTGAGTTCCAGCAGATTTCAAGGAAGTTGAAGTCTCCTATGACTACTTTATCTATCCTTTTTGAATGTTTGGCAATCTGCTCTAAGATGACATCATCCAAGTCTTCAGTCTGACTCAGCAGTCTATAGCAGGCACCCACAATAAGCTCACTGTTGTTTCTCTCTTCTACAATTTTTGCCTAGATTGATCTTTGATTGATTCTTCCTTGTTCAATCTATCACTCATGTCATGTCATGGTTACAGAATCCCTGCTGCCTGTGGATTAAATGAAAAGGAGATTTGCAGCTACAACAAATATATAAAATATATCAAACATATAAAAGGATGTCATATAGAAGAGGGTGAAAGGTTGTTTTCTGCTGCTCCAGAGAAGCGGACACGGAGCAATGGATTCAAGCTACAAGAAAGAAGATTCCACCTAAACATTAGGAAGAACTTCCTGACAGTAAGAGCTGTTCGGCAGTAGAATTTGCTACCAAGAAGTGTGGTGGAGTCTCCTTCTTTGGAGGTCTTTAAGGGGAGGCTTGGCAGCCATTTGTCAAGAATGCTTTGATGGTGTTTCCTGCTTGGCAGGGGGTTGGACTGAATGGCCCTTGTGGTCTCTTCCAACTATGATGCTATGAGTTCATGATGTTGGTTTTGGTGTATAAAGGCATATACAACTTGGAATCAAGATACTCAAAAGAGCATCTGATTCCTTGGACTGCATGGCCCTTGTGGTCTCTTCCAACTCTATGATTCTGCGATTCTATGACAGCATACTAAAAACATTGTATTTAAGATTCTCTGGATGACTATGTACAAAGGCTTCATGTGAATATGAATCAGAATGGCAAACAGCCCTGATTCTTGCTGAATAGTATAGGGAAGTCCTTTGCAATAAGTTAATTGTCTACCAGAACCAACTTCCCATAACCTACCCATAATGTAGGTAGGGAGCCACTTCATTCCCATGTTAGCTATCATAAACCTACACAGGCAGCTGAAAAGGAAATCATGGTTGATAGTACTGATAGCCACGGAAAGGCCATAAGGAGATAGCTGGGCCTCCCTGCCTTTGTCCTTCTCCCAGTGCTAGTAAGGAGCAACAAGGAAGAAGAGGCACTTTCAATCCACAAAGCAGCTAAGAAACCACATTTAGAAGGATAAAGGAAACCTGTGCCATCCAAGAAGTCCTGTAGCTGGTGCACAGTACCTTTAATCAATCTGTGTGTGGAGACCCTTTAACCAGGCCTAGAAATAAATTCAGACAGGACTCATATTTTTGCTTTGGTATTTGGCAGAATTTAGGGCACAACTTTATTGATTACGAATCAAGTGAGTGGCTGCATAGGCTCTGGTTTGACTAGCTAGCTGCAGCCCTGCAGGCAGCGCTGACTCTGGGCACCAACCTTGGGTGAACACCTGCGACAGAGGCAGGTAGAGGTGTCTTACATGCCTCCACCCAGATGTGCCCTGAACTCAGGCTCAGGGCACAGCCCCGCACGCGGAAGACCAACCATGAGTCCTTGGATTCCTTCTTAAAGGAATACTGAAATATACTCGGAGCCGAGAGTGAATTTCATGCTCTTTATTCAGCTCATAGTCATCAAGGAGAAGAAGAGAAGAAGAATGGGGCCAATCAGTTTTTGGGCCAATCAGTTTGTGGATTGACTTCTGCCAGCAGCCTGATTGGCTGCTCCTGCAGGCCAATCAGGTTGCGGATTCACTTCTGCCAGCCGCCTGATTGGCTACTCTTGCAGGCCAATCAGGTTGCGGATTCACTTCCACCTGGAGTTGGATTGGGTGGCTTCTGCGCATAGCTGCCAAGTTCTCCCCTTTTTTAAGGGAAATTCCCTTATGCTGAATAGGCTTCCTCATGAGAAAAGGGAAAACTTGGCAGCTATGCTTCTGCGGACCAATCAGACTGCTGATTCTGGATCCTATTGTTCTATGATTCAGCTCAGTACATAACAAATACCCAACGCATAGGGATGGCTAGGCTTCCTGCCACCCCTACCCACAAGAACCAGAGCCTATCCACAACCTACACGGCAGGCCAAACCCAAATGGCACCAGCCAATCAGCCAAGTGGGGGAAATTCCTGCCGTGCCCCTGTCCCAAAGACAGGCAACACACGACGGCATGGCAAGGTCAAACGCAAGCCCTAAATATAGGGAGAGGTGGGTGGGTGTTCCAATGCACTGAAGCCCGAAAGAGGAAGCTCAGGGCCACGTGCAGTGCTTAAGTAGTGGTCCCTCGAACTGCTTTGACTGGCGTCCCACTAGCCCAATTGCTCCCAGGTTCGGGGAACCACCAATAGGGTGTTGTGGCTGCTCCAATGATCCCACCCACAACACAAGGCCTGATTGCCGGGTCCCATCGCAACGCGTGCCCTCTGTTTAGGGAGGACCGATATAGCAAATTATAATCTGATCTATAATATGCATAGCTGCCAAGTATCCCGTTTCCGCCGGGAAAACCCCTTTTTTCCTACCGTTTCCCGGCGGTCTCCCATTTAGTTTTTAATCCTGATATTCTCCCTTAAATCTGCTTCTGCCGGCGGCCATTTTTCTGGTGCCGCTTTGCCTTTCTATGGGCACCAGAAAATGGCGGCGCCGGAAGTCGCTTCCGCGCATGACCGGAAACGCGTAAAAGCGACTTCCGGTGGCGCTTTGCCCTTCTATGGGCATCAGAAAATGGCGGCACCGGCGCGGGAAGTCGCTTTTACGTGTTTCCGGTCATGCCTGGAAGCGACTTCCGGCGCTGGCGCCGCCATTTTCTGGTGCCCATAGAAGGGCAAAGCGCCACTGGAAGTTGCGTTCACGCAACTTCCGGTGTCGCGCGCTGCCGATCCAGGATCTTTCCGTCCAGGACTTGGCAGGTATGAATATGTGAGGTCAGATGAAAGAGGTGTAATGACATAATACAAGCCTCTTTCAATTGCGGAAGTGCCACTTCACAGTAAAGCAGTAATCATAGGCAAATCAAAATAATCTTATTGACACTTACTGAACCACAAAGGGGAATGAGTCAAGCACATATGATGGGCACGAGTCCCTAAACCAGAGATTAATGAGCGTTTCAATGGCATAGCTAAATACGTCAGCCAGGCACTTACAAGGGCAGGTCTTGGCTGCCCATACTCATGTAAATCAGCTTGGACTTGAAGATGGCCTTAGAACCTCCAAGGCTTAGATGTTCTGCTCTCTAATCTACACTACTAAGGTCAATCAGATTCATGAGTTTCAGTGACAAATGACCTTTTCAGTGGTGGTCCTCCACTTGAACACTGCTTGACTTACTTTCTTGCTACCCTTAAACAGTCCTTGAAAACTGTTTTATCCCAGTAATCTATAATAATAATCTATATATATAAAAATGTAAAAATCGTGAAATTCCGTTTGACACTTTTCTCCGTAACCGCTTGACCGATCGTCCTGAAATTTTGACACAACGATCCAGGCCACTCCTAGAGCGTTGTTGGGGGCAAAAATCCCTCAAATCGCACACCTGCCCAGGTGCAGACCTGCTTTTCCACCAAGTCAAACAGCGCCCTCAAGTGGCGTAGTACCCTCCTCCACCCCCTCCCTTCCTGTGAAATCTAAGCCACACCCACAAACCAAATGACATCATCATCAACCAAGCAAATCAAACCTCCAAAGCGGCCATTATCACACCACTAGGCTTTTCTTTTATGTAGGCGGGGGGGGGGGGGAACCACCACTAGGCTTTTCTTTTATGTAGGCCCCTGACAGGCCGGGGGGGGGGGACTCACAGCAAACCAAGGCTTCCACTAGGGTTTTCTTTTATGTAGGCCCCTTACAGGTGGTGGTGGGGAAACCACCACTAGGCTTTTCTTTTATGTAGGCCCCTGACAGGCCGGGGGGGGGGGAACCCACAGCAAACCAAGGCTTCCACTAGGGTTTTCTTTTATGTAGGCCCCTGACAGGCCGGGGGGGAAACCCACAGCAAATGTAGGCCCCTGACAGGCTGGGGGGGGGGAACCCACAGCAAACCAAGGCTTCCACTAGGGTTTTCTTTTATGTAGGCCCCTTACAGGCGGCGGGGGGGGGGAACCACCACCAGGCTTTTCTTTTATGTAGGCCCCTGACAGGCCGGGGGGGGGAACCCACAGCAAACCAAGGCTTCCACTAGGCTTTTCTTTTTTGTAGGCCCCTGACAGGCTGGGGCGGGGGGGAACCCACAGCAAACCAAGGCTTCCACTAGGGCTTTCTTTTATGTAGGCCCCTGACAGGCCGGGGGGGGGACCCACAGCAAACCAAGGCTTCCACTAGGGTTTTCTTTTATGTAGGCCCCTTACAGGCGGGGGGGAACCACCACTAGGCTTTTCTTTTATGTAGGCCCCTGACAGGCCGGGGGGGGGGAACCCAGAGCAAACCAAGGCTTCCCTATTCGCTTAGCATTCGCTATCACCATCAACAAATCACAAGGCCAATCATTACAATTCTGTGGATTATACCTAGAATCAGATTGCTTCTCACATGGACAACTATATGTTGCATGCTCAAGAGTCGGCAAACCAGATAATCTCTACATCTTCACAACAAATGGAACAACTAAAAATATTGTCTACCCACAAGTACTATCACATTAAAAAAAATTAAACAAACCCAACCCATAAACTAACAGTTCCTTCTCCAATGGTGGGGGCCAAGGTATGGAGATACATGGGGGAGGGGCCAACACTCCCCAGGCACAACAGAGGAAAGGCTATCCTACCGAAACACAGGAATGAGCTGGGGTGGAGGGAGGAGGGGCAGGATACATCATGGATCAGGACAGGATTTGGGGGGGGGGGTAGGATCACAGGAAAAAACCACAGCAACGCATGGCCGGGTCAGCTAGTAATCTATATATATAAAAATGTAAAAAATCGTGAAAATCCAGGTTCCACTTTTCTCCGTAACCGCTTGACCGATCGTCCTGAAATTTTGACACAACGATCCAGGCCACTCCCCACGCGTTGTTGGGGGCAAAAATCCCTCAAATCGCACACCTGCGCAGGTACAGACCTGGTTTTCCACCAACTCAAACAGCGCCCTCAAGTGGCGTAGTACCCTCCTCCACCCCCTCCCTTCCTGTGAAATCTAAGCCACACCTACAAACCAAATGACATCATCAACCAAGCAACTGCAACCACCAAGGCGGCTATTATCAGACAGACTAGGCCGCTTTCCAGACTAGGCCAAGTGGAGGTAGGGGGGGCGCGGATACGTAATGGGGCAGGGATACGTAATGGGTCAGAACAGGGGGGGGGACACAGGGATGAAACCTGCCCTCTCCACAATATCTCACCTCGACTCAGGGGGACTCTGAGGCTCAGGGGTATCTGAAGGGGGGCTATTACCCTCCATTTCACAGACTAACGCACAGCAACACATACAGGGCCAGCTAATAATAATAATAATAATAATAATAATAATAATAATAATGGCACTAGGAGAAGGGGACGACAGAGGACGAGATGGTTGGACAGTGTTCTCGAAGCTACGAACATGAGTTTGACCAAACTGCGGGAGGCAGTGGAAGACAGGAGTGCCTGGCGTGCTATGGTCCATGGGGTCACGAAGAGTCGGACACGACTAAACGACTAAACAACAACAACAACAATGATGATTTATTTGTACCCTGCCCATCTGGCTGGGTTTCCCCAGCCACTCTGGATGGCTTCCAATGAAGATTAAAAATACATTAAAATGCCAGACATTAAAAACTTCCCTAAACAGGGCTGCCTTCAGATGTCTTCTAAACGTCAGGTAGTTGTTTATCTCTTTGACATCTGATGGGAGGACGTTCCACAGGGTGGGTGCCACTACTGAGAAGGCCCTCTGAGAAGGCCCCTTTAACTTTGCTTTTTGCAGTGAGGGAACTGCCAGAAGGCCCTCGGCACTGGACCTCAGTATCCAAGCACAACAATGGGGGTGGAGACGTTCCTTCAGGTATAATCAGTTTCATTCCCTTTATATGGTTTTATTTGATGCTGGTCTTCAATTTGTGTTTTTTCGCTTGTTTTATTTTCAACATTTTTCGAGGCTGCCCAGAATCACAAACTCTATCAAGGTTCCTGACTGCAAGTGTTAGGACATTTTTCTGGATGCTGAAACAGAGCAGATCCACTTATTGTATAGGGATTACATACAAGTTAAGAAAGGCATTATAACACACATAATTAAAACAGATGATAAAAGACTATTACACTTCTAACAACAGTTACTATTACACTTCTGACAACACTTCTAACAATTAGTTATAGCTTATTCCTTTCAAGGAAATTCCAGTCCTTCAGGTTTTCTTCAAGCCTTCCTCTTTCTCTTCGCTGCACACCTCGTCACAGTTCTGCATTCCAACAACTTATCCAGTCCTCACCCATTGTAGGACGCAAGTTGGCAAACTTTCAACATATTTGAGCCAGAGGGCTGCATAACACAAAGGCCTGGCTCATTATTTCCTTTGTGCTACTGCAGCACAAAGCAGCTTTCAAACACACACCCAGTTATCAGAACAATTCCTAAAATATAATTTGTTGTTGTTTTGTCTTTTAGTCGTGTCTGACTCTTCGTGACCCCATGGACCATAGCACGCCAGGCACTCCTGTCTTGCACTGCCTCCCCCAGTTTGGTCAGACTCATGTTTGTAGCTTCGAGAACACTGTCCAACCATCTCATCCTCTGTCGTAATAAAGAAAGGACAAATCAACAGCATTTCAAAAAGCAATGACAAAACTTTCAAGAAGGATCTGTACACAGGCCCAAGTCAGTACACAATATACTGTTAACTGCCCCGTTTCTTCCATGGCAGCCACAGAAACTGTTTAGCAACCCTGCTTTCACATTGTGTCCCTCCAAATCCCAGTTTAAGCTGGGAATAACCAGCCTAGCAGTTGAGACTGTCGGAAAATGATTCCTCAGGCTCAGCAGCCGAGCAGGTTATGTGTGACGTGCTCGCTTCAGGGTTATGGTGCTTAGATACCAGTGGCACCAGGCACGTAGCTTCTGGGGCAGCCCAACTATTATGTGCAATGAAAGGCAAAGAAGAGAGGGGCGCTGGATTTTGGTGTTACAGTGAACCACTGAAATTTGTGCTTATGCAACTCAAAAGGACTGAAAGGGACAGGGAGAAGGACTGGCAAGGAAAGGAGTCAGGCTCACTGCTGGCTGAAGTGAACCTCTGACAAGGAGTAGGAGGAAAACGGCAGCAGCTGGACAGGGAATTACAGGAGCTCCTCCTGACTGCAGCCCATCCCTCCTTCTCTCACCTCATATGGCTCCCGGCTGCTCTCACTGAGCTGCTTCTCTCATGGCTGCAGTGCACCTCCCTCTGTATTCAGTAGCTCTTGCAACTAACGCTTACACCCAGGTATCAATGGACCTTTTTATGAAGAAACGTAGGAATGTGTTGTGTTTTTAAAGTATCCCAAGGCTCTTTGTTGATGCTGCAAAAAGATTAACAGGGCAACATCTCTGGAAATTAATGACATAGTACCTTATAGCTCACTTAAATGTGGATTTAAGATATAGTGGAACCTCGGTTTTCAAATGTCTCCGTTGACAAACGTTTTGGAGCTTGAATGCCGTAAACCGGGAAGTAAAGCCTTCCATTTCTGAATGCACCTCGAAAGTTGAACTTCCAAGGAGGCTTCTGTATTGAGTTTTCTGTGTTAATTTTTCTGTTTTGAGGCTTCTGTATTGAGTTTTTGGTTTACGAATGTTTTGGAAGTTGAACGGTCTTCCGGAACGGATTATGTTAGAAAACCGAGGTTCCACTGTACTAGAAAACACAATGGAAGACGGTTTTACTTGCGGTTTTTTAATTTATTAATCTCTTCTTTGCTTTCCTCTTTGCAAAGGGCTAACATGCCTCCAGAATAAGGCCATCGCTGCATTTTCACACACACCATTGCCTGGCAAAACAAAGCAGAAGCAGAGAGAGAAAGAATGCAAACCGCCATAAGCCCCACCTTTCCCCTGGAATGCCCTTTCCATGAGAATTACGCCCTCCCATACCTGTGAATAGTTAAGGAAAACATGAGGTGGAGCTGCCAGCTGCCATGTCTAGTTTGGTCCTGACATTGGCTCTTGGTGGCAAGACCAGTCCTGGTGCCACTTCTCAGTGGATTCCACGTGACCTGTGTATCATGTGGATGAGAATGGTTATCTCCTTCCAGGATGAAAGGGCAGTCTGCCAGGCAGCCTTCTCTTCCTCCTGAGCCACTTTACCTGTGTAGGTGGGGGAAATGCCGCTGTAAAGCAGTAAAGAGGAAAAGGAAATATTGGGGCAACCTGTCACCTGGAAAAGAGCTTCCTAGATGCTTCTCCCCACTCCCTAGCTAGCAACAGCTTTACCTAGAAGTTTCCCTATCTCCCTGCCTGACAAGTGCATTTTCTATACTGTACAGTGGTACCTCGGTTTAAGTAGACAATTGGTTCCAGAAGTCTGTACTTAACCTGAAGCGTACTTAACCTGAAGGGAACTTTCCCATTGAAAGTAATGGAAAGTGGATTAATCCGTTCCAGATGGGTCCGCGGATTACTCAACCTGAAGCGTACTTAACCCGAAGTATGAGTGTAATTGGTTCTGGAAGTCCATACTTAACCTGAAGCATACTTAACCGGAAGCGAACTTTCCCATTGAAAGTAATGGAAAGTGGATTAATCCATTCCAGACAGTCCGCGGAGTACTTAAACTGAAGCGTACTTAACCTGAAGTGAACTTTCCCATTGAAAGTATTGGAAAGTGGATTAATCCGTTCCAGATGGGTCCGCAGAGTACTTAAACTGAAAGTACTCAAACCAAAGTGTACTTAAACTGAGGTATGACTGTATTTGGTATGCATAGAAATTGGGCTTTTAGTACCGCAGCTCCAGCCAGCTGGAATAAGTTGCCAGCCAAAATCAGAAAAGCACCTATTATTTTGATATTTAGGCACCTTGTTTTAAAAGGGCTAACACCTTATTTAAAAAAGGCTAACACCTTATTTAAAAAAGGCTAATGCATGTAACCCTATCATTTTACTCAGTAACAACTGAAATATTTCAAAAATGGTTTTATAGGATGGTATACAAGCAAGTTTTACTCAGAAATGGCCCATTCAAATTAAGGGCCCTAACTCAGTCATGTCTACAGTATTAATTTCAATGGTTGTACTCTGAGTAAAACTTAATTGAATATCCAGGGCCAACTTCAGAGGGTGGCAAGTTGGGGACATTTGGCAGGGACCCAAGGCCAAAGCGAGGACCCAGAGGTCTAACAATGTTTTATTTAAACTTTATTTATTTAATATTTTCCCCTCAATCCAGAATTGTTCATGCTTTTCCTCAACATACTGCTTTCATTGTAGGCTGATTCTAGATCCTGCCATCCACAAGCCTAAGGGTGGCTACTTAATATGTGAAAATATGTTTTATTTGAGAAAAATATTTAAGAAAAACATTTAAGAAAAATATTTGTACACTGGTATTCATTACAGCAAACATCCACATATATAGAATAAGAATCATATAAAAATGTAACATTGGAAATGGATTTTAAAAAGCCCCCTCCCCAGATGTGATACAGACATAGAATAGAATGTCCCTATTTTTATCTGAGGAATGTTGGATGGTATGGTGGTACACAGTCCCAAAAAGCTCAATCCCCGCACCATGCAATTGTCTGCATAGCTTTGTCTTGTGGTTCCACTAAGCTTTAGTTCAAGTATAGCTCAGGTCCTGTATACCTGAAGGAGCGTCTCCACCCCATCATTCATTCCTGAGATCCACTGAGATCCAGCCCTGAGGACCTTCTGGCTGTTCTTTGAAGTCATCTTATTTTACTTGTTATATTGTACCGTATTGCATTGTTTTAATTAGGGTTTTGTCGTAATTTTGGATTATGTGGAATGCTTTATCTGAGTGGATGTGGTAACTGAGTAATTTCATTGTTCCTGCAAGGGAACAATGACAATAAAGATTATTTTATCTTATCTCACTGCGAGAAGTGAGGTTACAGAGAACCAGGCAGAGGGCCTTCTCAGTAGTGGCGCCTGCCCTGTGGAACGCCCTCCTATCTGATGTCAAGGAAATAAGCAGCTATCCTATTTTTAAAAGACATCTGAAGGCAGTCCTGTTTAGGGAAGTTTTTGATATTTAATCATAGAATCATAGAGTTCCTGCAGTCAAACAAGTTGTGGCCTAATACAACCCAATACCTGTCTCCTGTGTCATTATTGTGGCCCTCCTGTCACCTGCCACTGCCATTATGTGCCTGCCAATGACCCTGCTCTGACATTGTGTTTGGAGAGGTTTGCTAGGTCTTGAGTCATCCACGTGGCATTATCCAACAAGCTTTACCTGCATACCATATTTGTAGGCCAATTCACATCAGATATCATAGTATAATTACAATGTTCCCAGGTTTCTTACCTATCTGATGCTACCAACTTATTATTCTTCAAGTGCACACTGTTTGGTTTCCGCTGCATAGAAGGAAATGCTTCCTTATTTATCCATGCCAAGGATGTTGGTTCATGAGCTGCATAAAGGGCATCACCTGCACCAACAGCCATGGTTTCCCCCAGAGAATAATAGGAAGTGTAATTTCTTCAGGGTGTTGAGTTGTTAAAAAGGTAAAGGACCCCTGACAGTCAAGTCCAGTCACGAATGACTCTGGGATTGCGGTGCTCATCTCGCTTTACTGGCTGAGGGAGCTGATGTTTGTCCACAGACAGTTTTTCCGGTCATGTGGCCAGCATGGCTAAGCCGCTTCTGGCGAAACCAGAGCAGCGCACGGAAATGCCTTCCCGCTGTAGCGGTACCTATTTATCTACTTGCACTTTGACGTGCTTTCGAACTGCTAGGTTGGCAGGAGCTGGGACAGAGCAACGGGAGCTCACCCCGTCGCGGGGATTTAACCGCTGACCTTTCGATCGGCACATTGACCATAGCGCCACCCGCGTCCCTTTGAGTTGTTAGAGGTCCCCTATTCCCCTCACAGAGTTACAATTCCCAGAGAGTTTTCACAATCTAGAGTCCCCCCCAGGGAACTCTAGAAATTAAAAGATATGGGGGGGGGAGTACTATAATTAAGTGTTTAAAAGCAGAAAAAATGCACTTATTTATTTTCTCCTCCTTCACAAAGATGTGGTATATATATTGCTACAAAGGTTGGGTGCCAAGTTCCTCAATCTCTGCTGAGCGAAGGCAAGATTCCAGCATGTCAGAGCTGGTTGGTTGCAGGTCAGCACAGAGATGAGCAGTGAAGTTGATTCTTTACTCAAGGAAACAGAATACAAACAGAAAACCTACAGGCAAGACTGGTCCCAGTAAAGCAGTTGTCATAACTGACAATCTGTGCCTCCTAGTTCCCCCTAAGTCTCCTCTTTGGTTGGATGTTTCCCCAGCAGTCTTAAACTCTGTCAGGGAGGGGGGCCCTGTGCTCTCTGTGCTATTGGCACTGCTACGGTACATGCAAGGCCCTCCATGTCCTTGGAGACAACGAAGGAAGAGAGTGGAATACAGTAGGACTGGCAGGCTCCTGAGAGCCAGTGTGGTGTAGTGGTTAAAAGCGGTAGACTCGTAATCTGGGGAACTGGGTTCGCGTCTCCGCTCCTCCACATGCAGCTGCTGGGTGACCTTGGGCTAGTCACACTTCTTTGAAGTCTCTCAGCCCCACCCACCTCACAGGGTGTCTGTTGTGGGGGAGGAAGGGAAAGGAGAATGTTAGCCACTTTGAGACTCCTTCGGGTAGTGATAAAGTGGGATATCAAATCCAAACACCACCATAGCTGCCAAGTTTTCACTTTTCTCGTGAGGAAGCCTATTCAGCATAAGGGAAAATCCCTGTAAAAAAGGGATAACTTGGCAGCTATGAACACCACCACCTCTTCTTCTTCTTCTTCTTCTTCTTCTTCTTCTTCTTCTTCTTCTTCTTCTTCTTCTTCTTCTTCTTCTTCTTCTTCTTCTTCTTCTTCTTCTTCTTCTTCTTCTCAAGAGGGAAGGGAAGAAGCAGCTGCTCTCTCAGGAGAATAATGAGCCAGAGCTCTCTATAATCCCCTCATTTTACTTAATTCCTAACAACCATTTTAAGTACCACCGCAAGGAGTTGCTTGTTTTCCCCCTCACACTCCATCCACTGGGAGGCAACGCCCCCCCCTAATATGAACCCCCCCAATTAAGCAAGAGTGCTACTAATTTTCACTTTTTAAAAACCGCACTTGCTAGGCCTCAGTCCTGCTGTTAACCATCCTTCTCCCCTTTCCAGCCCTGTCTCTCTGGCACTGAGAGGAAAAGGCAGGCCGGAGTTACCAGGCTGCTATTGGTAAAATTCCTGAGGTAAAAGAAAAAGGAAGAGAGGCCCCAGAGGACTCTGTGTGGCACCTTGCCTCCTCCTTTAGTATCTGTGGGTTCTAGTTGTGCCCAAATGCCATTTTGCTGCTGCAGCAAGCTGCTTAATCCCTGCTACTCCTGCCACCTCCTTGGCGTTTTCTACATTGCCTCCAAAGATGGCAGCAGCAGGAGGGTTTGTTGGCCCTCAATCTGACTCAGGAGCATCATCGCCAGCTCTCCTCCTCTGCAACACGCTTGTGCCTGCTTTGCAGATTTCACCACAGAGGTGTTTGCCTTGGGGTTTGGCTGAGCAGGGCACAGTGTGGGTCACCACTGTGGCCAAGCAACCACTTTGCCAGGAAGAAGACGGGGAAAATGGGCAGCCATAGATGTATGCTAACTAGCCTCTTTTGTTTCCATGCACTGGCTGCAATTCTGTTCTGTGTGGGAGAGAAGCCAGGCATACTTCCAGCATTAAAAACTAGGCGCTGAGTTTCAGCAAGGGCAGAACTGAGTGGGTGAAAGAAACATTTGATCTGGCTCCTGGTGAAATAGTCTTCCCAGAGAGTAAGGAACTCCCCTATGAATTTGTGGAAACATGAGAAATTGGCTGCTACTGAGTCAGGGCCAGGGTCCATCCAGCTCAGTATTGCCTACACTGGCTGCCATCGGCTCTATGGGATTTCAGGGAAGGAACATTCTCAGCCCTACCTGGAGATTCTGGGAATTGAATCACGGACCTTCTGCATGCAAAGCAGATGTTCTACCACAGAGGAATATACCTTTTCCACATGCAGCTGCATTTATTTAATTGTTAACTTCTTCTTTTCAGGGTGCTGCCAGCATATATCAATAGGCTTCACTTAATATATCGGGGTCTTTTCACCCCACCCTATACAGCTTGATTGTCAGAAGTTTCTCAGATTTAAACCAGGGTATTTTAAAATAAAGCTTCATTTCCCACTTTTCCCTGCAGATAAAATCTACAAGGAAATGGAAGATGTTTTTGGTTCCTCCCTTTCCATTTGCTATGAAGATCGAAAGAAACTGCCTTACACCAACGCGGTGATGCGTGAAATTTTGCGTGCAAAATATCCCTTATTAATTGGGATCCCCAGACTAAATGTAAAGGATTTGGAAATGCATGGTTTTCATGTTCCAAAGGTACAGGATATAGATAAGGCAGCAGTTGTATATTTTGAGAGCAAAGAGCACTTAATAGTGGCACTTTAAATGCACACATGTAGCACAAAATCTTGAGGGAGAAGGATCTACAAGGAAACCACCAACTCTTCTTCTTCTTCTTCTTCTTCTTCTTCTTCTTCTTCTTCTTCTTCTTCTTCTTCTTCTTCTTCTTCCTCCTCCTCCTCCTCCTCCTCCTCCTCCTCCTCCTCCTCCTCCTCCTCCTCCTCCTGTGAAGCTGTCGCAGCCTCTGTCCCCTCATCGTCCTCCTCAGCTGCCTGACCTATGTCTGCAGTGCTTTCTGCCTCTTCTTCCTCTCTCTCACTCAAGCCTGTTACTTGTTCAGCATCCAACTATTCTGCTGCCCTTTCATCCTCTGACTTGTCTTCAGTGTCCCACCACCACTCCTCTGACTCTAAGCCTGCCTCTTCTGAGGCTTCCCTAGGGGGTTCTCCAGCTAGATCTTCCCACCACTCCTCATCGCCCAGCCACAAGGGTTCCAGGCACCCACCCAGGGTCATGTTTCTGTTGGGAGTTGAGACATGGCAGAGGCTGTAGTGTTTTATGATATATGGCTTATTTTACACATATATACAACCTTTAGTATTCCGTGGAGGGGAACACAGCCGCAGCAGCAGCCCAGAACACACCTTAAGGTAGCATCACCAGCCTCCTTTTTGCTATGCTGCCTATCTTGGTCTCCAGGGCACATGCAATCAAGATTCCTTCTCCACTTCCTGAAACCATCTCTCCTCATTCTGCTGTTCCTAAATAAGTAATACCCAGTTCTTTTGAAGAACAGTTGTACCTTGGTTCTCGAATGCCTTGGTACTCATACATTTTGGCTCCTGAATGCCACAAACCCGGGAGTAAAGTATTCTGGTTTGTGAATGTTTTTTGGAAGCTGAACGTCCAACACAGCTTCTGCTTGACTGCAGGAAGCCATTCTTTGGTTTTCAAACAGTTTCAGGAGTCAAATGGACTCCCGGAATGGATTAAGTTTGAGAACCAAGGTACCACTGTACTAATTGTTGGTTAATTGCCAACACACCCAAGAAGACTCAAGACCAGAAAGGTGGCTAACAGGTTATATTTATTAAAATATAGCAACTATAGAATTTGCAATCGGAATAATTCAACCAAATTAACCAAAACCAATGAGGTTCAGTTGGCGAGTGGATTGAAGGAAGGATATAACCTCTCCCATCTTCCTGAGCTAGCTGCCAGCCGCTCAAGACTCTAGGAAACTCCTCCCTGTTTTTTGAATGCTTGCTGTTTATTTGGTATATGAACTTGTCTTGCACAACGTGGCCCCATAGGCGAGAGTTCACCCAGATGTGCTGGAGAGACCTGAACACCACCCTGGCTCTCATATTAGTCAGAGGTGAGTATGCAGTATGGTACGAAGTGGGCTTAATTAGTCTGATCTCCATTTCTGCCCTATAGGGCAAATCACCCCATTTGGTTGCCCACATTGCCCATTTGGGAGAGTCCATCTCTCCTCTTCTTGCAGGAGAAAAGGATGTGGCAAATGTTGCAGCAAGAAGGCAAGACCCCTTGGCTTCTTCAGCAGCCTCCTTCATATCTGCCTCTTGACCTTCCTCCTTTCCAGCCTCCGCTTCTGCCTCTGATTCTGGACTGCTCCCTGCCACAGACTCCTTCTGTTGTCTCTTCAGCTGCTGATACCTGCCCCCTTTTCTTCCTCTGCCCACTCATTGTCACCCTACCACCAATCCCCTGACTCTCAGCCTTCTTTCATTGGGGGTTCCCCAGCTGGTGCCTCCCACCACTCCTCTGCTTCCAGCCAGTACATGACAGGAAAGATCTCAGCGATTTTTGCTGAGTCAAAAATCAGTCAAAAATCACCTAATAATAATAATAATAATAATTTATTATTTATACCCCGCTCATCTGGCCGGGTTCCCCCAGCCACTCTGGGCGGCTTCCAAAAAAACAGAAATTCTAAAATACGGAAATCCATCAAACATTAAAAGCTTCCCTAAAAAGGGCTGCCTTGAGATGCCTTCTAAAGGTCTGGTAATTGTTCTCTTTGACCTCTAGTGGGAGGGCATTCCACAGGGTGGGTGCCACTACCGAGAAGGCCCTCTGCCTGGTTCCCTGTAACTTGGCTTCTCGTAATGAGGGAACCGCCAGAAGGCCCTCGGAGCTGGACCTCAGTGTCCGGGCAGAACGATGGGGGTGGAGACGCTCCTTCAGGTATACCGGACCGAGGCCGTTTAGGGCTTTAAAGGTCAACACCAACACTTTGAATTGTGCTCGGAAACGTACTGGGAGCCAATGTAGGTCTTTTAGGACCGGTGTTATGTGATCTCGGCGGCCGCTCCCAGTCACCAGTCTAGCTGCCGCATTCTGGATTAGTTGTAGTTTCCGGGTCACCTTCAAAGGTAGCCCCACGTAGAGCGCATTGCAGTAGTCCAAGCGAGAGATAACTAGAGCATGCACCACTCTGGAGAGACAGTCACTGGGCAGGTAGGGACTCAGCCTGCGTACCAGATGGAGCTGATAAACAGCTGCCCTGGACACGGAGTTGACCTGTGCCTCCATGGACAGCTGTGAGTCTAAAATGACTCCCAGGCTGCGCACCTGGTCTTTCAGGGGCACAGTTACCCAATTCAGGACCAGGGAGTCCTCCACACCCGCCCGCCTCCTGTCCCCCACAAACAGTACTTCTGTCTTGTCAGGATTCAATCTCAATCTGTTAGCCGCTATCCATCCTCCAACCGCCTCCAAGCACTCACACAGGACCTTCACCGCCTTCACTGGTTCTGATTTAAAAGAGAGGTAGAGCTGGGTATCATCAGCATACTGATGGACACCCAGCCCAAACCCCCTGATGATCTCTCCCAGCGGCTGCATATAGATGTTAAAAAGCATGGGGGAGAGGACAGAACCCTGAGGCACCCCACAAGTGAGCGCCCAGGGGTCTGAACACTCATCCCCCACCACCACTTTCTGAACACGGCCCAGGAGGAAGGAGCGGAACCACTGCATGACAGTGCCCCCAGCTCCCAAGCCCTCTAGACGGTCCAGAAGGATGTTATGGTCGATGGTGTCAAAAGCCGCTGAGAGATCCAGCAGAACAAGGAAACAGCTCTTACCTTTGTCCCTAGCCCGCCGGAGATCATCGACCAGTGCGACCAAGGCAGTTTCAGTCCCATGATGAGGCCTGAATCCTGACTGGAAGGGATCCAAATGGTCCGCTTCTTCCAGGCGTGCCTGGAGTTGTTCCGCAACCACTCGCTCAATCACCTTGCCCAAGAATGGAAGATTTGAGACTGGGCGATAGTTGGCCATATTGGCCGGATCTAAAGATGGTTTTTTAAGAAGCGGTTTAATAACCGCCTCTTTCAGCGGGTCTGGGAAGGCTCCCTCATGGAGAGAAGCATTTACCAACCCGCGAAGCCCATCGCCCAGCCCTTCCTGGCTAGCTTTTATAAGCCAGGATGGGCAAGGATCAAGGAGACAGGTGGTTGGTTTCATTCGTCTAAGCACCTAGATCTCAATGAAGATCTTATCCAAAATATTGTCTATGCCAGCACCATTTCTCTGCCCCTGGCATTGGGGCGCCACCTCAGCGGCTTCCACCATCTGAGGAAATGGCCTCACCCCACCTAAAGGCTGTGCCAGCCCTGCCTGTATGCACTGTTTGGAAAAGCAAGGCTATACGACAGATACCTCAGACTTCCCTGAGCATTTGAGAGATGAAGCAGAGGAATTCATGGAAATAAAAAAGAAAGAAAGAAAACATTCACAGAACCATGATGCTACCAATTTAAATGACTTTAAAGGGATATTAGACAAGTTCGTGAAGGATATGCTACTAATGGACATCATTCATGATAATAGAATCATAGAGTTGGAAGAGACCACAAGGGCCATCCAGTCCAACGCCCTGCTGAGCAGGAAACACTATCAAAGCATTCTTGACATATGGCTGTCAAGCCTCTGCTTAAAGACCTCCGAAGAAGGAGAGTCCACCACACTCCTTGGTAGTGAATTCCGCTTTCGAACAGTTCTTACTGTCAGGAAGTTCTTCCTAATGTTTAGGTGGAATCTTATTTCTTGTAGTTTGAATCCATTGCTCTGTGTGCGCTTCTCTGGAGCAGCAGAAAACAACTTTTCTCCCTCCTCTATATGACATCCTTTTATATATTTGAACATGGCTATCATATCACCCCTTAACCTTTTCTTCAACAGGCTAAGCATACCCAGCTCCCTAAGCCGTTCCTCATAAGGCATCGTTTCCAGGTCTTTGACCATCTTGGTTGCCCTCTTCTGGACACGTTCCAGCTTGTCAGTATCCTTCTTGAACTGTGGTGCCCAGAACTGGACACAGTACTCCAGGTGAGGTCTGACCAGAGCAGAATACAGTGGTACTATTACTTCCCTTGATCTAGATGCTATACTCCTATTGATGCAGCCCAGAATTGCATTGGCTTTTTTAGCTGCTGCATCACACTGTTGACTCATGTCAAGTCTGTGGTCTACCAAGACTCCTAGATCCTTTTCACATGTACTGCTCTCAAGCCAGGTGTCGCCCACCTGTATTTGTGCCTTCATTTTTTTGAATAAGACTGGGCCCAAGACAGAACCCTGTGGCACCCCACTAGTCACTACTCTCCAGGATGAAGAGGAGCCATTGATAAGCACCCTTTGGGTTCAGTCAGTCAGCCAGTTACAAATCCACTGAATGGTAGCATTGTCTAGCCCACATTTTACCAGCTTCTTTACAAGAATATCATGGGACACCTTGTTAAAGGCCTTGCTGAAATCAAGATAGGCTACATCCACAGCATTCCCTTCATCTACCAGGCTTGTAATTCTGTCAAAAAAAGAGATCAGATTAGTCTGACATGATTTATTTTTCAGATACCCATGCTGACTTTTAGTGATCACAGCGTTTCTTTCTAGGTGCTCACAGACTGTTTGCTTAATGATCTGCTCTAGAATCTTTCCTGGTACAGTGGTGCCTCGCTAGACAAAATTAATTCGTTCCACGGGTCTTTTCTTATAACGAAAAATTCGTCTAGCGAATCCCATAGGAATGCATTGAATTTTTTTTGCCCTTAGGAACGCATTAATTGAATTTCAATGCATTCCTATGGGGAACCGCGATTCGCTAGATGAATTTTTCGTAAAACGAATTCGTCTAGCGAGGCAACCTCTGCTAGAAAAATCCTTTCGTTAAGCGGAAATTTCGTTAAGCAGGGCATTTGTTAAGCGAGGCACCACTGTATTGATCTCAGGCTGACTGGGCGGTAATTCTTTGGGTCATCTCTTTCCCCGTTTTTGAAAATAGGGACAATGTTTGCCCTCCTCCAGTGTACTGGGACTTCGCCTGTTCTCCAGGAATTTTCAAAGATTACTGCCAGTGGTTCGGAAATCACCTCTGCCAGTTCTTTTAATACTCTTGGATGTAGTTCATCTGGCCCTGGAGACTTGAATACATCTAAGCTAGCCTAGTATTCTTGTACCACCTCCTTACTTTTTCTGGGCTGTGTTTCCCCTGCTAAATCATCTGCACGATATTCTTCAGGTCGGGCATTGTTTTCTTTTTTGGAGAAGACTGAGGCAAAGAAGGCATTGAGGGGTTCTGCCCTTTCTCTGTCCCCTGTTCACATTTCACCATCTTCTCCCCTGAGTGACCCCACTGTTTCGTTGTTCTTCCTTTTGCTACGGACATACCCATAAAAGCCCTTTTTGTTGCTTTTAACCTCTCTAGCAAGCCTGAGTTCATTCTGTGCTTTAGCTTTTCTGACTTTGTCTCTACACGTGCTGGCTATTTGTTTGAATTCCTCTCTGTGATTTCCCCCTTTTTCCATTTTTTGTACACCATAGCTGCCAACTCTCCCCCTTTTTTGCGGGAAACTCTCTTATTACAAGCCACAGCTATCAACTTTCCCTTTTTTTTGCTGGAAATTCCCTTATTCCGGCACCATTTCCCGCTGCTATCCTGGATTGTTAGATATACCGCAGACTGTCCCCGGGACAGGTCAGGCTGCTGATCCCTTATTTTCAAATCCGAAAGTGGACAGGTAAGGCTGCTGATCCCTTATTTTCAAATCTGAAAGTTGACAGCTATGTTTGTACATATCCCTTTTAAATTTTAACTCAGTTGAAAGTTCTTTAGATTGCCACCCTGGCTTCTTTAGGCACCTTCCATGTTTCCGTCTCATTGGTATTTCCTGAAGTTGTGCTTTTGATATCTCCCTTTTAACAAACTCCCAACCATCATGAACTTCCTTCCCTTTTAGTATTACTGTCCATGGGATCTCACCCAGCGTTTCCCTAAGTTTTCTGAAGTCGGCTTTCTTAAAGTCTAGGATTTGAGTCTTAGTATGCTTGGTTGCTCCTTTCTGCTGAATAATAAACTCCAGAAGAGCATGATCACTCCCACCTAATGATCCTGCCACTTCTACCCCACTAACCAGGTCATCACTATTGGTTAGGGCCAGATCTAAAATGGCTGATCCTCTTGTTACTTCTCCCACTTTCTGGACAATGAAATTGTCTGCAAGGCCAGTGAGGAATCTGTTTGACCTTATGCTCTTGGCTGAGTTTGACATCCCGCAAATATCAGGATAGTTGAAATCCCCCATTACTGCTATCTCACTTCCTTTTGAATGCTTGGTCATCTGTTCCTGGAAGGCATCATCTGTGTCCTCAGTTTGGCTTGGGGATCAATAGTAAACTCCTACAATGAGATCACTGTTATTTTTCTCTCCCTTAATTTTGACCCAGATACTCTCAATTTGGGTTTGAAGTTTTAAATGCTGGATCTCTTCACAGGTATACACATCCCTGACATATAACGCTACTCTTCCTCCTTTCCTGTTTGGTCTATTTCTCTGAAATAGATTGTATCCCTCTATTTCTACATTCCAATCATGAGACTCATCCCATCACATTTCAGTGATGCCTATTATGTCGTATTTAGTTTGCTGTACCAAGAGCTCAAGTTAATCTTGTTTATTTCCCATGCTCTGTGCATTAGTATACAGACATTGAAGACCATTGATCATTCCCCCATGTCTCTTATTTAAGGATATTTTCGTCCCACCACTAGGTCTGCGTGCTGTTTGCTCCATTTGGTCCTTGACATTTGGATGATCATATTCAGCACTTGATAGACTCCTACCTTCAGGACCACTGTCTCCCTCCCCCACATAAGTCAGTTTAAAGCCCTCCTGATGAGGTTTTTGAGATTCATGGCAAAAACATTCCTCCCAACCTTTGTGAGGTGCAGCCCATCACTTGCCAGAAGTCCATCTTCAAGAAACTGCAGGTGATAATTCTCTTCCACTTCCAGGAGGGATCACAAACCATTTTAGGCACATGGACACCTTGGGAATTTGGGATTAGTGCTATGAGCACCATGCATTTGGCTCACTCTCCCAGGTGAGCCCCACCACCACCAAAGGAGGAAGAGAGAAGGAGAGAGGAGAATTTGCTCATACACACTTTGCTTTTCCAAAGTTGGATCCAGTACACATAGAGCAGAAAGAAGATGTGAGAAAGACTGTCCATGTCCAAGCTTGGGCTTGAGGGCATCCTGAGCAAGTCTGCAGATGACACCAAATTGGGAGGGGTGGCTAATACCCCAGAGGACAGGATCACACTTCAAAATGACCTTAACAGATTAGACAACTGGGCCAAAGCAAACAAGATGAATTTTAACAAGGAGAAATGTAAAGTACTACACTTGGGCAAAAAAAAATGAAAGGCACAAATACAGGATGGGAGACACCTGGCTTGAGAGCAGTACATATGAAAAGGATCTAGGAGTCTTGGTAGACCACAAACTTGACATGAGTCAGCAGTGTGATGTAGCAGCTAAAAAAGCCAATGCAATTCTGGCCTGCATCAATAGGAGTATAGCATCTAGATCAAGGGAAGTAATTGTACCACTGTATTCCACTCTGGTCAGACCTCACCTGGAGTACTGTGTCCAGTTCTGGGCACCACAGTTCAAGAACGATACTGACAAGGTGGAACGTGTCCAGAAGAGGGCAACCAAAATGGTCAAAGGCCTGGAAACGATGCCTTATGAGGAACGGCTTAGGGAGCTGGGTATGTTTAGCCTGGAGAAGAGAAGGTTAAGGGGTGATATGATAGCCATGTTCAAATATATAAAGGATGTCATATAGAGGAGGGAGAAAGGTTGTTTTCTGCTGCTCCAGAGAAGTGGACACGGAGCAATAGATTCAAACTACAAGAAAGAAGATTCCACCTAAACATTAGGAAGAACTTCCTGACAGTAAGAGCTGTTCGGCAGTGGAATTTGCTACCAAGGAGTGTGGTGGAGTCTCCTTCTTTGGAGGTCTTTAAGCAGAGGCTTGACAGGCATATGTCAAGAATGCTTTGATGGTCTTTCCTGCTCGGCAGGGGGTTGGACTGGATGGCCCTTGTGGTCTCTTCCAACTCTATGATTCTATGTGTGTGTGTCTGTGTGTGTAGGACTCAGGTTTCCCATTGCACCCATGGACAATGCCAGATTTCCAGGATCAGATTCTGCAAATACTGGAGAACAATAGTGGGTGAGGGATATTGCCTTCATGTTGTGCCTGAGGGCTTCCCATGGGGACTTGCACTCGATAGGACTTTGGTCTGATTCAGCAGGCCTTTTCTCACATACATTTTTAATTTCATGAATGTATGGTATGCATTTCCCCAAATGTTTGTGGCACAAATCAGTCTTACACTGCCTAGAATTCTAATTGGAATTCATATTAAACACACTCCTGACATTTGAGTGACACACATAAGAATGATTATAGAGTCTGGCTGTGGTGCATGCCTCGAGGTATCATTACAGTGCTATTTGGATGGGATGCCAGAACCTTTGTTTCTTAATTGCTTCTAATAATGGAGTATATAAAAAGAGAGAAATGCCGAGGTCTCTGAGGAAATCAAAAAGCTCTTGGAGAAGGAGAGTTGGACCTAACCAGGGATCCTAGAAAGAAACAAGGTGAAAGAGACAGCAAGAGAAGGATGGAGATTCGGGCATTTTTGATTGCTGTGCTGGTGGCTCTTCTGATTCTGCACTTCCTGAAACAACTCTGGTCACGCAGGCAATATCCTCCAGGACCTTTCCCGCTTCCTCTCATTGGAGGTTTGTGGCGATCCGGGGCGAAGCTTCGCGAAGATACTTTAATTAAGGTACTTACTTCTTAGTAATAACTCAGTCTAACGCCAATAATTGTTTTATCAATTTTACCCAACCATTCTGGTTGTTGTTGTTTAGTCGTTTAGTCGTGTCCGACTCTTCGTGACCCCATGGACCAGAGCACGCCAGGCACTCCTGTCTTGCACTGCCTCCCGCAGTTTGGTCAAACTCATGTTCGTAGCTTCGAGAACACTGTCCAACCATCTTGTCCTCTGTCGTCCCCTTCTCCTAGTGCCCTCAATCTTTCCCAACATCAGGGTCTTTTCCAAGGATTCTTCTCTTCTCATGAGGTGGCCAAAGTATTGGAGCCTCAGCTTCACGATCTGTCCTTCCAGGGAGCACTCAGGGCTGATTTCCTTAAGAATGGATAGGTTTGATCTTCTTGCAGTCCATGGGACTCTCAAGAGTCTCCTCCAGCACCATAATTCAAAAGCATCAATTCTTCGGCGATCAGCCTTCTTTATGGTCCAACTCTCACTTCCATACATCACTACTGGGAAAACCATAGCTTTAACTATACGGACCTTTGTCGGCAAGGTGATGTCTCTGCTTTTTAAGATGCTGTCTAGGTTTGTCATTGCTTTTCTCCCAAGAAGCAGGCGTCTTTTAATTTCGTGACTGCTGTCACCATCTGCAGTGATCAAGGAGCCCAAGAAAGTAAAATCTCTCACTGCCTCCATTTCTTCCCCTTCTATTTGCCAGGAGGTGATGGGACCAGTGGCCATGATCTTGGTTTTTTTGATGTTGAGCTTCAGACCATATTTTGCGCTCTCCTCTTTCACCCTCATTAAAAGGTTCTTTAATTCCTCCTCGCTTTCTGCCATCAAGGTTGTGTCATCTGCATATCTGAGGTTGTTGATATTTCTTCCGGCAATCTTAATTCCGGCTTGGGATTCATCTAGTCCAGCCTTTCGCATGATGAATTCTGCATATAAGTTAAATAAGCAGGGAGACAATATACAACCTTGTCGTACTCCTTTCCCAATTTTGAACCAATCAGTTGTTCCATATCCAGTTCTAACTGTAGCTTCTTGTCCCACATAGAGATTTCTCAGGAGACAGATGAGGTGATCAGGCACTCCCATTTCTTTAAGAACTTGCCATAGTTTGCTGTGGTCGACACAGTCAAAGGCTTTTGCATAGTCAATGAAGCAGAAGTAGACGTTTTTCTGGAACTCTCTAGCTTTCTCCATAATCCAGCGCATGTTTGCTATTTGGTCTCTGGTTCCTCTGCCCTTTCGAAATCCAGCTTGCACTTCTGGGAGTTCTCGGTCCACATACTGCCTAAGCCTGCCTTGTAGAATTTTAAGCATAACCTTGCTAGCGTGTGAAATGAGCGCAATTGTGCGGTAGTTGCAGCATTCTTTGGCACTGCCCTTCTTTGGAATTGGGATGTAGACTGATCTTCTCCAATCCTCTGGCCATTGCTGAGTTTTCCAAACTTGCTGGCATATTGGGTGTAGCACCTTAACAGCATCATCTTTTAAAATTTTAAACAGTTCAGCTGGAATATCATCACTTCCACTGGCCTTGTTATTAGCAATGCTTTCTAAGGCCCATTTGACTTCACTCTCCAAGATGTCTGGCTCAAGGTCAGCAACCACACTACCTGAGGTGTACGAGACCTCCATATCTTTCTGGTATAATTCCTCTGTGTATTCTTGCCACCTCTTCTTGATGTCTTCTGCTTCTGTTAGGTCCTTACCATTTTTGTCCTTGATTATGGTAATCTTTGTACGAAATGTTCCTTTCATATCTCCAATTTTCTTGAACAGATCTCTGGTTTTCCCCATTCTATTGTTTTCCTCTATTTCTTTGCATTGCTCATTTAAGAAGACCCTCTTGTCTCTCCTTGCTGTTTTTTGGAAATCTGCATTCAGTTTCCTGTATCTTTCCCTATCTCCCTTGCATTTTGCTTGCCTCCTCTCCTCCGCTATTTGTAAGGCCTCGTTGGACAGCCATTTTGCTTTCTTGCATTTCCTTTTCCTTGGGATGGTTTTCATTGCTGCCTCCTGTATAATGTTACGAGCCTCCATCCATAGTTCTTCAGGCACTCTGTCCACCAAATCTAAATCCTTAAACCTGTTCCTCACTTCCACTGTGTATTCATAAGGGATTTGATTCAGATTGTATCTTACTGGCCCAGTGGTTTTTCCTACTTTCTTCAGTTTAAGCTGGAATTTTGCTATAAGAAGCTGATGATCTGAGTTACAGTCAGCTCCAGGTCTTGTTTTTGCTGACTGTATAGAGCTTCTCCATCTTTGGCTGCAGAGAATATAATCAATCTGATTTCGATGCTGTCCATTTGGTGATATCCATGTGTAGAGTCGTCTCTTGTGTTGTTGGAATAGAGTGTTTGTGATGACCAGCTTGTTCTCTTGACAGAACTCTATTAGCCTTTGCCCTGCTTCATTTTGAACTCCAAGGCCAAACTTGCCAGTTGTTCCTTTTATCTCTTGATTCCCTACTTTAGCATTCCAGTCCCCTGTAATGAGAAGAACATCCTTCTTTGGTGTCATTTCTAGAAGGTGTTGTAGGTCTTAATAGAATTGGTCAATTTCACTTTCTTCAGCACCGGTAGTTGGTGCATAAACTTGGATTACTGTGATGTTAAAAGGTCTGCCTTGGATTCGTATCGAGATCATTCTGTCATTTTTGAGATTGCATCCCATTACAGCTTTTGCCACTCTTTTGTTGACTATGAGGGCCACTCCATTTCTGCTACAGGATTCTTGCCCACAGTAGTAGATATGATAGTCATCCGAACTGAATTCGCCCATTCCCTTCCATTTTAGTTCGCTGATGCCCAGGATGTCGATATTTATTCTTGTCATCTCATTTTTGACCACATCCAGCTTACCTCCACTCATGGTTCTTACATTCCAGGTTCCTATGCAATATTTTTCTTTACAGCATCGGACTTTCCTTTCGCTTCCAGGCATATCCGCAACTGAGCGTCCTTTCGGCTTTGGCCCAGCCGCTTCATCAGCTCTGAATCTACTTGTACTTGTCCTCCGCTCTTCCTCAGTAGCATGTTGGACGCCTTCCGACCTGAGGGGCTCATCTTCCAGCGTCATAACTTTTATATGCCTGTTGTCTTTGTCCATGGAGTTTTCTTGGCAGGGATACTGGAGTGGCTTGCCAGTTCCTTCTCCAGGTGGATCACGTTTAGTCAAAACTCTCCACTATGACCTGTCCATCTTGGGTGGCCCTGCATGGCATAGCTCATAGCTTCTCTGAGTTATTCAAGCCCCTTCGCCACGACAAGGCATTGATCCATGAAGGGGAACCATTCTGGTATTTAACCTTAAACAGTACCATGGTTTTAAATGCTAACTGCAAGGGCCACAATTTAATACACAATTAAATGCGATGAAACTCCTACACTTAAAAATCATTGAATTAAAATTAAAACTGAATTTAATTTAAAAAATCATCCAAGGTTCCATCGCAAAAGTAACTTAATTCATTTTCAAGTCACCCAGAATTTTTACAAATTTTTACAAACATTGGTGATCTTTGCTTCTTCCAGTACACCGGCATTAGTTTGCCTGTCTTCCCAAGTGATATGTAAAAACTTTTTGAGACACTGTTAATGGAATCTGTAGAGGAATTGGAGATGGCATTTATAAGTGGTCCATGCAGTAAGGTTGGTAGTACAATAGCTTTGTAAACAAGCATTTTGATTTCCCTGCAAATGTCCCAGTCCTCAAACACTCTGCACTTCAGTCGGGAGAAAGCCGCACCCGCAGAGCTCAGGCGATGCTGGATTTTGGCATCAATGTCAGCCCTTGTGGAAAGATAATTGCCCAGGTAGGAGAAGTGATCAACATTTTCAAATGTTGCACTATTGAATTGGACTTGTGGTGCTGCAGAGGAGTTGTTTTGTGCTTGTTGGTGCAGCACTTTGGTTTTTTGGTTTTTGGATGTTGAGTGATAGGCCAAGCTTTTTGTAAGCTTCTGCGAAGATATTTAGGATGGCTTGGAGGTCATCCTCTCAGTGTGCACACACTACATTGTCATCAGCATACTGAAGCTCTATGATGGAAATTATGGTAACCTTGCACTTTGCTTTCAGCCTACTCAGATTGGTTGGAGGATGAATGGCAGCTAACAGATTGAGGCTGAATCCTGACAAGACAGAAGTCCTCTTTTTGGAGGACAGGGGGCGAGCAGGTGTGGGGGACTCCCTGGTCCTGAATGGGGTAACTGTGCCCCTGAAAGACCAGGTGTGCAGTCTGGGAGTAATTCTGGACTAACAGCTTTCCATGGAGGTGCAGGTCAATTCTGTGTCCGGGGCAGCTTCTACCATCTTCATCTGGTACGCAGGCTGAGACCCAGCTGCCTGCAGACTGTCTCACCAGAGTGGTGCATGCTCTGGTTATCTCCTGCTTGAATTACTGCAATGCACTCTACGTAGGGCTACCTTTGAAGGTGATCTGGAAACTACAACTAATTCAGAATGCGGCAGCCAGACTGGTGACTTGGAGTGGCAGCTGAGACCATATTGCACCAGTCCTTAAAGACCTACATTGGTTCCCAGTCCCTTTCCAAGTACAATTCAAAGTGTTGGTACTGACCTTTAAAGCCCTAAATGGCCTTGGTCCAGTATACTTGAGGGAGCGTCTCTGCCCCCATCATTCAGCCTTCAGGTTCAGCCTCCACTGAGGTCCAGCACTGAGGGTACCGAGGGGTGTGTGTGCAAAACTGAGAAGATCCTTCACTGAGAAGGTCTATTTGGGGGTGCCAAATTTTGTTCTTGCCCAGAGCGTTATATTACAAACTTCGCCTTTGACTGCCACTGTGAAAAGAGTGGGACTGGGACAGGAAGTTCACAGGCTGATCCTGCTACCATTTACAAACACGACACTGATATATCCCGATTTTGGACTAGCATGAACTTGACCCAATTTAAAGACTCTCACATGTAATGCTGTAACAGATTATTGTTGTATATATCCTTTTAGCTTTTACAACTTCTGTGTGGCTATATGTATTCTTGTTTTTGCTATTCATATTTGATTTGTCAGTAGGGATTATTCTCACTATTGAATCTAATATTGCCTGAGATCTTGGTCTGTTTTTTATTGGACCATTTACAATTCAACACTTGCCCTTTATTATTACTATGTGTCTTGCTTGTAGCTGCTGGATTGTTTAGACGTTTAGTTGTCTCCGACTCTTTGTGACCCGATGGACCAGAGAATGCCAGGCACTCCTATCTGATGGCTGAGTAGTCTTGTATTCTTTGAATTATTTTCTCTGAAAAAAATGGCTTATAAATGGATTGTTGTTGTTGTTGTTTAGTCGTTTAGTCGTATCCGACTCTTTGTGACCCCATGGACCAGAGTACGCCAAGCACTCCTGTCTTCCACTGCCTCCCGCAGTTTGGTCAGACTCATGTTGGTAGCTTCAAGAACACTGCCCAACCATCTCATCCTCTGTCGTTCCCTTCTCCTTGTGCCCTCAATCTTTCCCAACATCAGGGTCTTTTCCAGGGAGTCTTCTCTTCTCATGAGATGGCCAAAGTATTGGAGCCTCAGCTTCACGATCTGTCCTTCCAGTGAGCACTCAAGGCTGATTTCCTTCAGAATGGATAGGTTTGATCTTCTTGCAGTCCATGGGACTCTCAAGATTCCTCTCCAGCACCATAATTCAAAAGCATCAATTCTTTGGCGATCAGCCTTCTTTATGGTCCAGCTCTCACTTCCATACATCACTACTGGGAAAACCATAGCTTTAACTATATGGACCTTTGTCAGCAAGGTGATGTCTCTGCTTTTTAAGATGCTGTCTAGGTTTGTCATTGCTTTTCTCCCAAGAAGCAGGCGTCTTTTAATTTCGTGACTGCTGTCACCATCTGCAGTGATCATGGAACCCAAGAAATAAAATCTCTCACTGCCTCCATTTCTCACTGCCTCCATTTCTTCCCCTTCTATTTGCCAGGAGGTGATGGGACCAGTGGCCATGATCTTAGTTTTTTTTTTTATGTTGAGCTTCAGACCATATTTTGCACTCTCCTCTTTCACCCTCATTAAAAGGTTTTTTAATTCCTCCTCACTTTCTGCCATCAAGGTTGTGTCATCAGCATATCTGAGGTTGTTGATATTTCTTCCGGCAATCTTAATTCTGGCTTGGGATTCATCCATTCCAGCTGGATTAAGGAGGCTTATCTCCGAAACACATCTTGCAAAATGAAAAGCTGAGCTAATCAAACAGCTTATTACAATAGGCTCTGGAATTTGTCTTACTTCTCTTCCATTTTATTCTGCCCATGACCTAGAATGCTGGGAACCTCTCCCCTTCCAACAGATTAATGGGCACCAAGTCCTCTTGGCAATGAAGTAGGAGCTCCTAATCTCTTTCCAAGAAAATGGAGGTGGAGCTTGCACCTCACATGTGGCTATTATTAGTTATTAAATTTATAAATATCACCCTTAATCCACAGCTCAGGGCAGTTCCCAACCTAATAATAATAATAATAATTTTATTATTTATACCCTCTACCCATCTGGCTATGTATCCCCAGCCACTCTGGGTGGCTTCCAGCAGAATATGAAAACATAATAAAACTTCAAACGTTAAAAATTTCCCCAAACAGGGCTGCCTTCAGGTGTTTTCTAAAAGTTAGAATACAACATACATAAAATACATGATTAAAAACAAGAACTAAAAACTAAGAAACCAGTAACCCTTTCCACAAACACATTTTGAAAAGGTATAAGATGTTAATCACCAAGAGGTCTGGTTAAAGAGGAACAGTTTCATCTTAAACACCTAAAAGTGTATAATGAAGGCACCAGCTGAACCTCCCTTGGGAGAACATTCCGCAAAAAAGGAGAGGCTACAGAAAATGCCAGCTTTTGTGTTGCCATCCTCTGGACCTCTTGTAGAGGAGGGACACAAAGATGAGCCTCAGATGATGATTACAGGGTCCTGATCAGATCATATGGGGAGATGCAGTCCTTGAGGTATTGAGAACCTAAGGCTTTGTAGATCAAAACCAACACTTTTAATTGGACCCAGAAACTAATTGGCAGCCAATGCCGCCAGACTAGAATCGCTGTAATATGCTCAAACAGTCTTCTCCTGATGAGCAACCTGGCCACTGAATTCTGCACTATCTGAAATTTCTGAACCATTGTTAGATGCAGCAGCAATCTATGCAGCTAGATAGAACAAGAGAAAATTCACTCCTTGTCATATTTTCTTTTATTTATTTGATTATTTAATCCATTTATGTATGGATGTATGGAAGTGAGAGCTGGACCATAAAGAAGGCTGATCACTGAAAAATTGATGCTTTTGAATTATGGTGCTAGAAGAGACTCTTGAGAGTCCCATGGACTGCAAGAAGATCAAACCTATCCATTCTGAAGGAAATCAGCCCTGAGTGCTCACTGGAAGGACAGATCGTGAAGCTGAGGCTCCAATACTTTCGCCACCTCATGAGAAGAGAAGACTCCCTGGAAAAGAACCTGATGTTGGGAAAGATTGAGGGCACAAGGAGAAGGGGACAACAGAGGATGAGATGGTTGGACAATGTTCTCGAAGCTACCAACTTGAGTCTGACCAAACTGGGGGAGGCAGTGGAAGACAGGAGTGCTTGGCGTATTCTGGTCCATGGGGTCACGAAGAGTCGGATACGACTAAACGACTAAACAACAGCAACAACAATCCATTAATAAGCCATTTGTTTCAGAGAAAACAATTCCAAGAATACAAGACTACTCAGCCATCAGATAAGAACATAACTTTTAAAACATCTGAAATTGGTAATAATCTCTAGCCCAGAGATGTATCTTTTTAATTCCTTACCATACATTTTTATGGTGGCAATGCTCCTGCTGTGGCCCACTGTGGGTCAGAAACCTGACCCAGTGCTCTAGCCCAGCTTATGCCAACCTGGTGCCCTCCAGACTACAATGCCCTTCTGCCCCAACCATCATGGCCAATGGGAAGGGATGATGGGAGTTGCAGTTTTACAGCCTCTGGTGAGCTCCAGTTTCCACATCCCTGCAAAAAGAGAGAGTAAAACAAATGGGTTGGGAAGGAAGGAAGGAAGGAAGGAAGGAAGGAAGGAAGGAAGGAAAATAGATGCTGGCAAAAGAAGCTGTAGAAGTAAGGAAGGCTAGAGCTCATGTGTTAAGTTGAAATAGCCACCTGTTTACTTTGAACATAACATTCCTCTCCTCTCTTTTGACCTAAATGGTAGATAGCAAAGCAATATGGCAACGTTTACACCTTATGGATGGGACATATACCCTTTGTAGTCCTGTCTGGATTCCAAGCAGTGAAAGAAGCGCTCATTGACCACTCTGAACAATTTGATGAGCGACCAGTGATGTCTTTCTTTACAGCAAAAGGACAGGGTGAGTAGTGAAGAATGAGACAATCTACTGGTATTTCCCCCAGAGAAAACATTTAAATGACTCAAAATAATAATAAAAAATCCTTCCAGCAGCACCTTAGAGACCAACTAAGTTTGTTATTGGTATGAGCTTTCGTGTGTATGCACACTTTTTCAGATACACATATTCTTCAGGTATGAGCTTTCATGTGCATGCACACTTCTGTGTATCTGAAGAAGTGTGCATGCACACGAAAGCTCATACCAATACTGTAACAAACTTAGTTGGTCTCTAAGGTGCTACTGGAAGGAATTTTTTTTTATTTGGTTTCGACTACTTCAGACCAACACGGCTACCTACCTATATTTAAATGACTGTCTGGATATACAGAACAAAGCTTCTCTATTAACTGCACGAAATAGGTTGTTGGAGCCAATGCTAGTTCTACAGAAGATCCATTGTAATTAATGTGCATGGCTAATGAAGGTCTATTAATTTCCATGAGTCTACTCTGAGTAAAACTTACCTAGATACAACCCAATCCTCTAGCAAGTGCTTTATGGATAGCCTAACTACTGCCATTCATGCACTAGTAACCTCCAGGCTAGATTACTGCAATGCTTGTTATTTGGGGCTGCCCTTGAGGTTAGTCCAGAAGCTGCATCTGATGAATAATGCAATGGGTCAACTGCTCATGGGGGCAGGAACAGCCAACAAGTTATGCAACTGTTGAAAGAATTCCACTGGCTGCCAATTAGCTACTGGGTTTATTTTATTTTATTTATTAAATTTATATATTGCCCTTCATCAAAAGATCTCGGGGTGGCTCACAGAATAGTTTTTTTGACAGAATTACAAGCCTGGTAGATGAAGGGAACGCTGTGGATGTAGCCTATCTTGATTTCAGCAAGGCCTTAGACAAGGTGCCCTATGATATTCTTGTAAAGAAGCTGGTAAAATGTGGGCTAGACAATGCTACCATTCAGTGGATTTGTAACTGGCTGACTGACCGAACCCAAAGGCTGCTCATCAATGGCTCCTCTTCATCCTGGAGAGTAGTGACTATTGGGGTGCCACAGGGTTCTGTCTTGGGCCCAGTCTTATTCAACATCTTTATCAATGACTTGGATGATGGGCTTGAGGGCATCCTGAGCAAGTTTGCAGATGACACCAAATTGGGAGGGGTGGCTAATACCCCAGAGGACAGGATCACACTTCAAAATGACCTTAACAGATTAGACAACTGAGCCAAAGCAAAGAAGGAGAAATGTAAAGTACTACACTTGGGCAAAAAAAATGAAAGGCACAAATACAAATACTGGCTTGAGAGCAGTACATGATAAAAGGATCTAGGAGTCTAGGTAGACCACAAACTTGACATGAGTCAACAGTGTGATGCAGCAGCTAAAAAAGCCAATGCAATTCTGGCCTGCATCAATAGGAGTATAGCATCTAGATCAAGGGAAGTAATAGTACCACTGTATTCTGCTCTGGTCAGACCTCACCTGGAGTACTGTGTCCAGTTCTGGGCACCACAGTTCAAGAATGATACTGAGAAGCTGGAACGTGTCCAGAAGAGGGCAACCAAAATGGTCAAAGGCCTGGAAACGATGCCTTATGAGGAACAGCTTAGGGAGCTGGGTATGTTTAGCCTGGAGAAGAGAAGGTTAAGGGGTGATATGATAGCCATGTTCAAATATATAAAGGATGTCATATAGAGGAGGGAGAAAGATTGTTTTCTGCTGCTCCAGAGAAGCGGACACGGGGCAATGGATTCAAACTACAAGAAAGAAGATTCCACCTAAACATTAGGAAGAACTTCCTGACAGTAAGAGCTGTTCGGCAGTGGAATTTGCTACCAAGGAGTGTGGTGGAGTCTCCTTCTTTGGAGGTCTTTAAGCAGAGGCTTGACAGGCATATGTCAAGAATGCTTTGGTGGTGTTTCCTGCTTGGCAGGGGGTTGGACTGGATGGCCCTTGTGGTCTCTTCCAACTCTATGATTCTATGAGTTCATGATGTTGGTTTTGGTGTATAAAGGCATATACAACTTGGAATCATGATACTCAAAAGAGCATCTGATTCCTTATATACCTAAGTCAATCACCACACTCTGTGGGTGAGGGCCTCCTGCAGATACCATCGTAGGAGGCCCATTGCACACAATGTAGGCATGGGATCCTTAGTGTTTTGGTCCCTTCCCTTTAGAATTCCCTCCCTTTGAGTAGTAGACAGGTGCCCCCCCTGTTGTCTTTTCAGCACTTTCCAAAGACCTTCCCCTTCCAAGAAGCATTTGAAAACTTTCCCAGTCTGCATCTGTATTTGATTTTTTAAAATGATTCCTTCAGTAGCACCTTAAATGAAGGATTTTTTTAAAAAAAGATTTATTGTTGTTGTGTTGCTTGTTGTTTGCAGTTGTGGATTCCTTTGGGAGAAAAAATGGGGTATAAACGTACTAATAAATGATTTAAAAGTAGTTAAATTTATGATAAGGGGCTTCAAGAGCAAAACTTATTGGCTTGAAATCAGCAGGGTGCCAGATGACAGGTGCAGGATTTGGAAACTAATGAGAGGCCAGAGCAGGAAAACTGAGGGGAGTAGAAGAGAGGCACATAGGTATATGTGTATAGCATAGTAACAGCTAGCGATATTGCTCCACGTACAAGAACTCAAGTACATGTGGAAGGAGTATAGAGACAGTGGCGGAGCTTCATGCTCTGGCACCGGGGGATGGAGAGCAGGTGTGGGTGGGGCTGGCACGCGTCCTGGGGGCGTGGTGAGCTGCCTGCGGGGGCGTGGCACCCAGCACTGGCGAGGGGGCAGCTGCAATGGTACCTCGCCGGGATTGTGCTGCCCGGGGCGGTGCGCTCCCCTGCACTCCTCTTCATCTGCCAGTGTGTAGAGAGCAGCTGAGTTTGGTTATACTGAACAACAATCCTACTTAGTTACAGGTAGGTAACCGTGTTGGTCTGAGTCGAATTTTTTTATTTTAATCCTACTTAGGGTAGACCTAGTGGGTAGTCACCATCATTGTCACTAATTAATTTATTAATTGCCTTCTGCATGAATGTCTCACAGCAACTTACAGACATATAAAACAGCTAAAATGGTTTTAAAACAGTGCAGAATCAGCAACTAAATATGAGTCAAAAACAATATAAAATATACACCTGTTGAAGAGACCTTGAGCAAGGAAAACAGATTGAGACTATATGGGTAAAAATTGTATGAGAGAGAGAAACATCAGTGACCTTACTGTGGGACTCTGCTATAGATTGCCAAACCAGAAT
This sequence comes from Zootoca vivipara, assembly GCF_965207765.1. Classification (NCBI taxonomy): domain Eukaryota; kingdom Metazoa; phylum Chordata; class Lepidosauria; order Squamata; family Lacertidae; genus Zootoca; species Zootoca vivipara. Next base: position 91,117,207 of record NC_142588.1, on the reverse strand, counting down.
GAAGATTTAGATGCTGCCTCCCTAGAACAGATTACCAAACATTCAAAAAGGAGAGTCATGGGAGACTTCAATTTCCCTGATATCTGTTGTAACTCAAACTCTGCCAAGAATGTAAGGTCCGGCAAATTCCTCCATTGCCTCGCTGACAATTTCATTTCCCAGAAGTCAAAGACAACCCCCCCCAATTATATTCTTGCAAGGAAGTTGCTAAGATGTGGGATGAATGAAGTACTTCTTAGGTGGATTTGTAGCTGGATGACTGACAGAACCCAAAGAGTATTCATTAATAGTTCCTCATCACTTTGGAAAGGGGGGGGCAAGGGGGTGCCGCATCCTGGGCATGTTGTTGTTCAACGTCTTTATAAATGGAATTGAGGGGATGCTCATCAAATTTGCAGATGACACCAAACTGGGAGGGATAGCTAATGCTACAGAAGTTGGGTTTATCTTTATCAACACTGGTAGTTTGTGCAAGAAAGACTGAACTTGCGGGTATCACCTGAGTTTTCCATAATTTTAAATGCCAGATAAAATCCCCCATCGTAGATATCATATGTCTGGAGATCTCACATTTTTCTGATACTGTAAAGTGCAGGGACTTCTGGAACCACCTGATTTCTGTTCTATTATCACACAATAATGAATAATGAATTTCTGAATGACGAAAGACAACAGAAAGTGAGGTTGTGTTATGCCAATATCGTAGATGCACCCATATAATACACTGAGACGGATTCTGCATCATCTTCTAATTCTTTGCTTCAGAGAGAGCAAGTACTGGTGGTTATTAAATTCAAGGACATGAACTTCAGTGAACATGGTTTCTTCCAGGCTGGCAACTTAATTATTTACATTAATTTCTGTAAATAATAATTTCTCAATGGTTTCCCATAGGTATTATATTATCAAATGGTCACGTCTGGAAGCAGCAGAGACGGCTTGGAGTGGTTGCTATGCGGAAGCTGGGATTGGGGAAGAAAGGCATAGAGCACCAGATAGCAGAGGAGGCCCGTCAGCTTGTGGAGATCATTGCACGTTCAAAGGGTACCATACATGATCCTAGGTGATGGTGATGGGTTTTCTTATTTTCCAGTCTGCAGAAATCTATGTGTCCTGCCTCTATCCATTTTGGAAAGGAATGTGATATGCTTTAGAATCACAGAATGGCAGGCTTGGAAGGGACCCAGAGGTCATCTAGTCCAATCTTCTGCAATACAGGAATCCTAACCACAGCTGTCCCTGGGTGGACTTGAATCACCAACCTTCTGTGAGACACACTGACCCATTGTGCTGGAGATCATAGCGGTTTCTCTTGACCATCATAAAGTCCCACTCTCAGTATCAACTGGAGCAGCTGAACTCACATTAGTATAACTTTATTTTGCAGGACAACCACTTGACCCCTCCATGCCCATCACTAATTCAGTCTCCAACGTGATATGTGCTATGGCTTTTGGGCACCGGTTTGCTCTTGAAGATGAAAGGTTCCAAAAGTTGATAGAAGACATGGATTTTGTCCTAAAATTTCAAGGCAGCATCTATCAGTCTGTGAGTAGACATTTTAATTCCTATTGAGCCAGAGAGGTCTCCCAAGGGTCTTAGGACCCCCCACTCAGCATTCTGGAATCCATTATGATAGAGGATAGAGTGTTGGAGAAGATAGATTAGGTTTAAATCTAATCTAAGATAAGGGCCATTTATGATCTCATAGCATAAATCATTTCTCAAGATTATTCTAGCGGTAGACTCGTAATCTGGGGAACCGGGTTCGCGTCTCCGCTCCTCCACATGCAGCTGCTGGGAGACCTTGGGCTAGTCACACTTCTCTGAAGTCTCTCAGCCCCACCCACCTCACAGGGTGTCTGTTGTGGGGGAGGAGAGGAAAGGAGATTGTTAGCCGCTTTGAGACTCCTTCGGGTAGTGATAAAGTGGGATATCAAATCCAAACTCTTCTTCTTTTTCTTATAAAGATTGAAAAAAAGAATGAGGAGACTATGTCCAGCCACAGGGGACTCTTTGGAGGAAAGATGGGATAAAAATGGAACAATGACCTTCAAAAAGGTCTTCTAGAGCCCAGGGATTCGCATAATAATCTTCTCTAGAAGGGAATTACATAGTTTGGTGGCCATCATAGGAAATTAAATTTGTTTTCTCTCTGCCCACTGAATATCAAGACTCATGGGACTTGTTTACTGAGCCTGAGGTAATATATTGGCAGCCCTATTATGGACCAAATAAAATTAAAAAATTCCTTCAGTAGCACTTTAAAGACCAACTAAGTTTTTATTTTGGTATGAGCTTTCGTGTGCATGCACACTTCTTCAGATACACTGAAATAGGAGTCCCCAGGCGCTTATGTGGAGAAGGGGTGGGGTGGGGAGGGGGTATCACTCAGAAGGGTGGTGGAAGTGGGTGATTGACTGACTGATAGCTGTTGATGGCTGAAAACGACTGCAAATGGTTTTGCATGAAAAAGCAAGGGTTGAGATGGCTGAAGATCGCTTTATCATGTATAATGAGATAAGAATCCAATGTCTCTGTTCAAACCAGGTCCCTCCATGGTTTTGAGCTTGGTGATAAGTTGTAATTCAGCAACTTATCTTTCCAGTCTATTTTTGAAATTCTTTTGTAGTAAGACAGCTACTTTGAGATCTTGTATAGAATGTCCTGGGAGATTGAAGTGTTCTCCTACTGGTTTTTCTGTAGGAGAACAGTAGGGGAACACTTCAATCTCCCAGGACATTCTATACAAGATCTCAAAGTAGCTGTCTTACTACAAAAGAATTTCAGAAATAGACTGGAAAGAGAAGTTGCTGAATTACAACTTATCACCAAGCTCAAAACCATGGAGGGACCTGGTTTGAACAGAGAAATTGGATTCTTATCTCATACATGATAAAGCGATCTTCAGCCATCTCAACCCTTGCTTTTTCATGCAAAACCATTTGCAGTCGTTTTCAGCCATCAACAGCTATCAGTCAGTCAATCACCCACTTCCACTACCCTTCTGAGTGATACCCCCTCCCCACCCCACCCCTTCTCCACATAAGCGCCTGGGGACTCCTATTTCAGTGTATCTGAAGAAGTGTGCATGCACACGAAACTCATACCAAAATAAAAACTTAGTTGGTCTTTAAGGTGCTACTGAAGGAATTTTTTAATTTTACTTCGACCCAGACCAACACGGCTACCTACCTGTAATCTATTATGGACCAGTTTAAGATCTTCAGGTTTTAAGACAGACAAAATATTTTTGAGGCACTGGGACCTAATATGGTATATTGCACGGGTGTCAAACACAAGGCCCTGGGGCCAAATCCGGCCCGCCAGACCTAGTCATGTGGCCCACCGAGCGCCCCAGCCAGCGGGACCCAGCAGTGGGACCTTGCTGCTGAAGCGCCGCGGCAACAAAGCGCCGACAAACAGCTGGGGCCGGGGAAATGCTTTTTGCCCCTGGGTCCCTTCGCGCTCTTTTCTGGCGCTGAATCAAGGCGGCGACCCCCCCCCTTCCCTTTCTTTCTTCCTCTCTCTCGTTCTTATTCTTTCTTTCCCTCTCCTTCCTTCCTTCTTTATCTCTGTCTTCTCTCCCTCTTTCTTTTTCTTTCCTTCTTTATTCCTTCTTTCCTACTCTTCTTTCTCTCACCTCTTTCCTTCCTCTCTCCCTCCTGCTCCCTCTTTTCTTCCTTCCTTCCTTCCTTCCTTCCTTCCGTCCTTCCCAACTTTCTTCCTCTCCCTCATTCTTATTCTTTCTTTCCCTCTACTTCCTTCCTTCTTTCTCCCTTTCCGTCTTCTCTCCCTCTTTCTTTTTCTTTCCTTCTCTATTCCCTTCCTTATTTCCTACTCTTCTTTCTCTCCCCTCTTTCCTTCCTTCCTTCCTTCCTTCCTTCCCCTCCCTCTCCCACTCCCACTCCCACTCCCACTCCCTCTCCCTCTCCCTCTCCCTCTCCCTCTCCCTCTCCCTCTCCCTCTCCCTCTCCCTCTCCCTCTCCTCAGAAACATAGGATGCTGCTTTATACTTCTGGCCCTTAAACCCTGGAACCAGGAGAGCAGCTTCAGTGAGTCAACCTCAGCCAGTCCCTTTGGTGAAGGGTGGTGGCTCACTGGCAGAACATCTGTCCTGCATGCAGAAGGACCCCAGCCATCTCCAGGTACTAGTAGCTCTGCAAAGGTCCTGCATGAAACCCTAGCGAGCCTCCACCACCTAGTGCAGTTACCAAAAATCATTTTTCAATAAATTGTACAATAATTGTACATTTGAATATCTACTTGCCATTATTCTGACTATGTTTCTGCTTTCAGAGCTAGTTATTACTTACATTATTACAAAAAACAGTAATAATTGAATGCACTGACAATAATTTATGAGAATAAAGAGTGGACACATAGTCCTACAGATACAACCGGCCCTTTGAGGGTGACCAAACTGCTGATGCGGCCCCCGATGAATTTGAGTTTGATACCCCTGATTGTCTCCCAAAATTCAATGGCCACAGAACCCTGAGAGTCTGTGGGTGAAATAACTTGGTAAAGCAGGGACTAAGGAGGCATAGAAGGGGATATCCTGAAAGACAGCAAGGCTGGCTGGATCTGTAAGCCCTACACTGCAAAGATTACAACTGGAGCATGTGAGCATCTCTAAATTTTGGAAACATTTAAAGAGAGCCATAAATGCCCATGTTTCAAGAGTGCTACAATAACTGTTGAAGAGTTCAACCCTAAATTCAATAGAGGTGCACTGATTTTCCCAAGGGGGGGAGCAAAGCAATTTGCTGATTTGAATTGGGAGGGGGGAGATTGAATTTAGCAGTGGCAGTCATGATGGTGTGCCCCCTGCAGCCACCACCTTTCCTGGAATTTTTTTAATGGTTGCTCCCACTGCTTAAAAAAAGCAGCTCCCTTCTGTATGACCCAACTAATCCCCTTTGAACTGGGGGGTGGGCAGACCTGTCAATTTCAGTTTCTCATTTTTCCTGTCTTAAATACAGTACAATTCTCATTTCTACGTCAATTTCTGATCTTAAAAAAAAGTTCTCATGAAATTTCATCATTTGAGTTAGACTCAAAGTACTATGCTAGCCCTGAAGAATTATGCAGATTATTAAAGTGCTAACATGAAACATGTGACTAAGCATTTCTGCTCTCTTTCCTTTAGCTGTATGAAATATTGCCATGGCTTATGAAACATCTCCCAGGGCCCCACAAGAAGGCCTTGTCCTGCATAGAGATGGTAGTTTCATTCGCAAAGGAGGAGATAGCGAAGCATAAGGAGAATCTGGCTCTGCATGAACCACAGGATTTCATTGATTACTATCTACTTGAGATGGAGAAAGTAAGTACCCAAACAAATACTGCCTGGTCAGCCTGACATCAATACCAGGAAAGATTCTAGAGCAGATCTTCTAGAGCAAACGGTCTGTAAGCACCTAGAAAGGAATGTTGTGATCACTAAAAGTCAGCATGGGTTTCTGAAAAATAGGTCATGTCAGACTAATCTGGTCTCATTTTTTGACAATTACAAGCCTGGTAGATGAAGGGAATGCTGTGGATATAGCCTATCTTGATTTCAGCAAGGCCTTTGACAAGGTGCCCCATGATATTCTTGTAAAGAAGCTGGTAAAATGCGGGCTAGACAATGCTACCATTCAGTGGATTTGTAACTGGCTGACTGACCGAACCCAAAGGGTGCTCATCAATGCCTCCTCTTCATCCTGGAGAATAGTGACTAGTGGGGTGCCACAGGGTTCTGTCTTGGGCCCAGTCTTATTCAACATCTTTATCAATGACTTGGATGATGGGCTTGAGGGCATCCTGAGCAAGTTTGCAGATGACACCAAATTGGGAGGGGTGGCTAATACCCCAGAGGACAGGATCACACTTCAAAATGACCTTAACAGATTAGACAACTGGGCCAAAGCAAACAAGATGAATTTTAACAAGGAGGAATGTAAAGTACTACACTTGGGCAAAAAAAAATGAAAGGCACAAATACAGGATGGATGACACCTGGCTTGAGAGCAGTACATGATAAAAGGATCTAGGAGTCTAGGTAGACCACAAACTTGACATGAGTCAGCAGTGTGATGCAGCAGCTAAAAAAGCCAATGCAATTCTGGCCTGCATCAATAGGAGTATAGCATCTAGATCAAGGGAAGTAATAGTACCACTGTATTCTGCTCTGTTCAGACCTCACCTGGAATACTGTGTCCAGTTCTGGGCACCACAGTTCAAGAAGGATACTGACACGCTGGAACGTGTCCAGAAGAGAGCAACCAAAATGGTCAAAGGCCTGGAAATGATGCCTTAAGAAGAACGGCTTAGGGAGCTGGGTATGTTTAGCCTGGAGAAGAAAATGTTAAGGGGTGATATGATAGCCATGTTCAAATATATAAAGGATGTCATATAGAGGAGGGAGAAAGGTTGTTTTCTGCTGTTCCATAGAAGCGGACACAGAGCAATGGATTCAAGCTACAAGAAAGAAGATTCCACCTAAACATTAGGAAGAACTTCCTGACAGTAAGAGCTGCCAAGGAGTGTGGTGGAGTCTCCTTCTTTGGAGGTCTTTAAGCGGAGGCTTGACGGCCTTATGTCAAGAATGCTTTGATGGTGTTTCCTGCTTGGCAGGGGGTTGGACTGGATGGCCCTTGTGGTCTCTTCCAACTCTATGATTCTATGATTCTACCTGCTTTGAAATTGAATACTGCTCATCCAAAGAGTCATTATATTCCCTCTTACATATGAATACTAATCTCTTGCCAAGACACCAATATTTTTATTCTGAATCTCAGCTGAAAAGCACATTGAGTTTCGCCAAATTTCCCTCTAGTCATTTTAGTTGCTAAAGTAGGTTGACTTCCACCCATAAGCATCTATTGAAATGGGTAGGAAATGCCAGGCATTTCCATAACCCCAAACGTGAGTGTGAATGAGTGGAAATTTGTGTGTGTCAAGTAAGGGGTCTTCCCTTTGGAGCACTGCTTCTGTGCATAAATTATTCTGGATTGGTGTTCATCTCGCATTCAAACATGGGCAGAGACAACAGAAAAGCTGTACTGCTTCAATGGTTTCATTTTTTTATCTCACTTTTCTTCAGTGGAGGATATGTTGGCACATAGTTCTAACTCATGCTATCCTTTGCAGGAATGTATACAATTCCTCCAGTGTGGCCTGTGGCCCCAATCTGTGGCTCTCAATTCAGGCCAATTTTCTGTAGGCCACCCCAGGGACCACCTGTTTCCTGAAGCAATTTAGTGGCTGGGGCTAAGGCTTTTAAAACATTTATTTTAAAACAACAACAACAACAAAACAACAACAACAGTATTATAACAAACTGTTCAAATAAGATTTAAAAAGAAGGTTGGGAGGGGTGAAATTGCCAACAGCCTTTGGCAGTGGAATCAAAATCTCACAAGATCTTACTGGATACCACTGTTGCTGCTGCTGCCACTTTGCAGGCACTTATTAAGCATTTCCTGGTGGTATGGTAATAACTGGGTGAAAGTAGATAAAGTAAGTACTGAAGGACAGATTGTAATGCATGTAAATGACTTGTCACCTTCCCCATTTTCAACATCAGAGCAAGAATGACCCAGAGTCCACCTATGATGAAGAAAACTTAGCCCAGTGCATTTTTGACCTCTTTGTGGCAGGGACAGACACAACCACCATTTCTCTGAAATGGGCTCTTCTCCTCCTGGCAACTCATCCAGATATCCAAGGTGAGAGAGGGAGCAATGGGAGTCTGGGCTTCTCTTGACCTCTTGACAGTGGAATGTAGTTCTTTAAAGGTTTCATTCACATCTAATGAGGTGCTAAAATGAGGAACTTAAAGGCACAGAAATAGTTAAAAGTAAGTGAGTTTATGATGGAAGTTTTGGAAGACAAAGGGTTATCAAAATCAGTTAAATGTTTTTGACTTGCACATCTAGAAAGTACCCTTTTCGCCACCAACATTTTCCTACATAGCTTCTGGAACCTAAAATCAAGGTCGACAGAAGCAGAAATGTAAAATGCCCTGAATACCCTGTCCTCATAGGAAGCTTCCAATCTATTATTACTGGGACAGGAAGAGATGGAGGGTCTGAATGTGTAAAGAAGTTGGAACAGGAGACGGTTGTGGGCAGTGGATGAAGCTAAGTGAGTCAATGAAAGTTTTCCTGAAGGATAGGAATGGCTGTGCAAATAGAGGGAAGACAATTTGAAGATTGGGAAATGGCATGGCCAAAGGAAGGGAGAGAAAGATGCATAAAGAGGTCATTGTTTTTGCTAGGGGTATAGTGATGAATCCAGAAGTTCAGGTACCTTCATGACAACCCGCAAGCCATGCCCCTTCTAAAACTGAAACAAATATGAAATGTTAACCAATGCACAGATTATGACTTCAGTAACAAGCCACCTGTTTTCTTAGTCTCTCTCCCCTTCTTTGCTCAACATTCAGCCTGGAAGAGTTCTGGTGGGCTCACTCACTCCCTCTTTGCATTTTCTTTGGCCATGATAAAAGGATTTTGGAATCTTTCAAAATATAAATGGCAGTTTAACACATAGCCAATGAAGCCACCTTTTCCTCTGCACAGCTTAGCGGGTGATTTTCTCTTTGAGAGAAGCTCATTTATTTGATCTAAAGAGGCAGGGGTGCCAAATCGAATGAATGATTGGGGCGCAGGTAAGCCCCAGTCCACATAATTGATTACAAGATGTGGCACAACCCCCACCCCTTTGAATGGTAACATCCATCAACTTTGGGACGTCTGGCCCCCTCAAATATTTTTTGGGGGGAGCAAAGGGACCTCAACCTCTAACAGTTGGATCCCATGCAGAGGAAAGGCCAAGAGGTCCCCAGCAGATGCCATCATTGCCTCTGCTGTGAAATAAGTGCCTGAGCCCTCTCCTTGCCTACTACATGATTGATGTTTGCCAAGATCAAATAAGGAAAAGAGGATTGATAAAACAAAGTAGGAAATATTGAGGGGTGGGGGCTATGTTTTTTCAAAAATGTGTAAAACAGACAGTCTTGGATCACAGCCCTTCAGCAAATCCAGCCAGCTCATGTAACCAGAAACAGCTGAGAGGAGATTCACTTTCCCCCTTTTCACCCGTGGGATCTAGAGTGGGGAAGAACCATGTACATTGACATGAGCTCCTTGGAGGAAAAGGTGGGCTATAAATGTAAGAAACAGGGACTCATTCACAGAATCTTATGGAATAAGTTCATGGGAAATAAATGTCCATCTGAAAAAAAATGCAATATTCAAAATAAACCATATGTTTCCACCATTTTCTTCAGATAAAGTCTACAAGGAGATAGAAGATGTCATAGGTTCTGCTCACTCAATCAGCTATCAAGATAAGAAGAAATTGCCCTACATCAATGCTGTGATTCATGAAACGCAGCGCTTTAAATATGCCTTACTTTTTGGGGTTGTCAGGCAATGTAAAGAGGATGTGAAGATTCATGGTGTCCTCATTCCCAAGGTATAGAAGCATAATACAACTGCACTTCTGTATCCCAAGAACAAACAGCATCATTGGGCTGCAGTGTATTGAGTGTTGCAGGCAGCCATTCAGGAGCTTGTGTTGTCTAAAACCTGAAGAGCAAGAAAACCACACAAGAGCAGGCGCTCCATCTGCAGACTTGTTTCACCATCGGCTACTGTAGTGCCATTCCATGGGACATTTTTTTGGGGGGGGGGGTCAGGAGTATAGTGTCAACAGTGTTATGCAGCATCAAAGAAAGCAAATGCTATACGAGGCTGCATCAACTGAAGTATAGTGTCCAGAGCAAGGGGAGTAATAGTACTGCTCTATTCTACTTTGGTCAGACCACATGTGGAGTCCTGTGTCCAGTTCTGGGCACCACAGTTTAAGAAGGATATTGACAAGCTGGAATGTGTGCAGAGGAGGGTGAGCAAGATTATAAAGGGTATGGAAATTCAGCTTTATGAGGAATGGTTGAGAAAGCTGGTTATGCTAAAGCCTGGGGAAAAGGGAGACTGAGAGGAGATATAATAGTTGCAGGCCTCACTTTACGCCGCCTTCGTAGACTTCAAAGCAGCCTTTGACACTGTATCCAGAACTAGACTTTGGGACAGACTGCAGGGCACATCAATTGATAAACAGCTTCTACTATTAATTCAGGAACTGCACGCAAACACAGCCCTCAGAGTTAGGTGCAGCCACCTAGGACATCTAACCGATCCCATTAAAACCTATAAGGGTGTCAGACAAGGGTGCCTTCTGGCCCCACTACTATTCAACTTTTATTTAAATAACTTAGTAGCCGCATTAAATGATTTAGAATTCCATCCACCGAAGCTCGCAAACCGGCACATCTCGGTCTTACTATATGCCGACGATGCAGTAATCTTATCCAGAACCCCTATTGGACTCAAACGGGCACTAAGGAAGCTTGCTACATACTGTGAAACCAAACGCCTCAAAATCAATTACCAAAAAAACCAAGATAATAGTCTTTGGGGAAAAAAATCAAAGCTCAGAAGCTAGGAACTTCAAGGCCACAAATTAGAACAAGTTACAAATTACAAATATATCAGAATGGTAGTACAGGCCTCAGGATCCAACAAACTTCACATAAATTCTATCGGGAGCTCAGCGGAAAAAACCGCAAACTGCATCCTCAAATTTTTCAGAACACAAGGGGTTTCTTTCGTTCCTGCGGCCCTTAAGCTATTCAAGGCCAAAACGCTGGCCCAACTGTTCCTCCAAAGGGATTTTTATAAGAGCTGGTCTTTGACCGTAATAAAGTATTCTATTCTATTCTATGATAGTCATCTTCAACTATGTGAAGGGCTATCTCATGGAAAATGGAGAAAGCTTGTTATCTCCTGCTAGAGCGCAGGACGTAAACCAATGGCTTCAAGTTACAAGAAAGGAGATTCCAACTAAACATCAGGAAGAACTTTCTGACAGAGCTGTTGTGGACTTTCCTTCATTGGAGATTTCAAAGCAGAGGTTGAAAGGTCTTCTGTAATTTAAGCGTTAGTTCAGATTCCTGCATTGCAGATGATTGGACTTGATGACCTTTGGAATCCTTCCAGCTCTAGAATTCTATTATTCATGTATCAAGGGGAGGAAAATATGGTGACCAGAAGTCTTCCTCTGGTTTTGGGTCTTCCCTTTTAAAAGAGGGATGGAGAGAATGAGGCCGTCCTTTCCCCTGCCCATACTGGCAGCTTTTAAATGTAAAAAAGTTGGAGATGAATCTGGCCACTGGTAAATGCCACTCTCCCCACAAAAACCTCACCCAGTTTAAATTCAGTTTGAATTTCACAAATCCAGAAATGTATTGTTCTGAGTGCATTCCCATTCAATTGTTTCTTCTTTGCAGGGGACTGCTATTATTCCCGATCTGCGTTCTGTTCTTCTTGATCCCACACGATGGGAGACACCAACAGAGTTCAACCCAAATCATTATTTGGACAAGAACGGACAATATGTGGCTAGAGAAGAATATCTGCCATTTGGTGCAGGTAAATGCCAATGTCCAAGCTGTGTTGTGATTTGTAGGCATGCTTATTGGGGATATTCCAGGAGATGACAACAGCAGCAGCACCAAGGGAGGCAGAGCAGAAGTAACATCCTTCTGGCAGGAGTAGCACTGCTGGGCAGCCGAACATCGCAAGGCAGTGGCACATTTAGGCTAAAGCTACCCTACATCTTTTCCTGGGATGTAATTTAGCCTGGTCTGGAACCACACTCAGAACTGAGTCTGCAATGAAACCACCCCATTTCCTACTTCTTTCATCCCGAGCTCTATAGGAGATTGGGGTATGTGTCAGTTTTCCCTTTTGAAAGAGCAAAGGAATATTTTTGTCCCGTTATCTGTCACGAGCTGGGCTTTTAGCCTCATCTGCCACATGCTGTAAAGTATTGTTCCTGCAGAAATTCAGCAGACATCCTCATTGCTAACTTCCAAACATCTCTTAACCTTTTTATACAAGTAATTATGCCTATTCAATTGTTGATGATGATGTTTTAAAGTAAAGATGAGCCAGCCATTTTTGTATTATTATACAGCATGGTTTTACAGGTTCTTCTGATTGGTTGTCAAGAAGGCCCTGTGCTGGACCTTCTTGCACAATGCTATACTCTAGAGTCTAGAAGAAGACTATTAAGCTCATTGAACATAACCCTTGGGGACTGTGCAGAGGCAGATGAGTATTTTTTTAAAAGCCTTACAGCTCTCTTTAAGTCGAGCACCAAATAAACAAAGAAACCCAGAAACCTTCACACTGAAGCCAGGGGTGCAAGCACAAGGTAATCAGCTACTACAACCTCTACTCCCTCCCTTCCCATCTCTTTCAGTTTCTTCAGTCTGGGTTTGTGACTTATCCCCGCTATTGCTCAGGGCAGTTGACCAAAGTTTGTCTTTCATAATCAGCCATGAAATGCTGGCACTCAGCAGGCTAGGGAATTGACAACAGCCTTGATTATTTCCCTATCCTAACTATGTCTAGTTCACCAAAGTATTATGTAGAGTACAAAGAAATGGACACTGGAAAGTAAATTATTGCTCACTTGCTGCTTTCCCCTTGTCTCCTCCTCAGGGTCTCGCATGTGTTTGGGAATGCAGCTGGCAAAGATCGAAGTTTTCATCTTCCTGACCAGCCTGCTGAGAATGTTCCGCTTCCAGCTGCCAGAAGGAGTGAAAGAACTCAATATGGAGGCTATGCCAGGGGGTACAACACATCCCCATCCGTATAAACTCTGTGCTGTTCCCCGCTGCAAGGCATAATAAAATAGGAAAGTTCCAGGGAGCTGCACTCATGCTTCCTCCACTTGCCAAACTCTTTGCCATTCCTGAAACCTTATCCCCCTAGAGCAGGGGTCAGCAACCTTTTTCAGCCGTGGTTCGGTCCACCGTCCCTCAGACCATGTGGTGGGCCAGACTATATTTTGGGGGAAAAATGAAAGAATTCTTATGCCCCACAAATAACCCGGAGATGCATTTTAAATAAAAGCACACATTCTACTCATGTGAAAACACGCTGATTCCCAGACTGTCCACAGGCCAGATTGAGAAGCCGATTGGGCCGAATCCGCCCCCCGGGCCATAGGTTGCCTACTACGGTGATGACTTTTTCATTTTTTTTCTCAAAAATTATTTCCTGTAGCACAAATGGATGAACTTTTGCGTATTAATGACAAAAATGAGGTATATTCCATTGAAATATTTAAAAAGGTTATGCACAAACTGTTTTTATTTTTTTGTATGCCGTTTTACCATTTGATAAAATTGTATTAACAATTCTATATATATTTCATATCAAATTTGGACACAACACCACATTCCACAATGGGGAGTGTTCTTAGCAACATAGGGTATACAAATGTCACACCTGCGCAAGGTAAAAGCCCCTTTTTGCGACCTCAAAACTCATCCAGCAGACCTTGCCGGGCATGCTGGGAAAAGAACCTACAGGAGAGGTAGCAAAACATCGTCCTCTAGCGGCATCTATACTGTTACTGCAGCTAAAAAAAACCTCCTTGTGTGTTTGATGCCCCTATATAATGTCGTATATATGTGACTCTAAAGCTTGGGTTAAATTTTATATCTGCTTACAGTGACTTCAAAAATGGTCAAAAAACTGATAAATAAAAATTTTAAAATCATTTTGTGCGTGAGGTTTTTTTAATCAAATCTCTTTGAAATAAGTTTTAATCTAATCTTTAATGAAAGCTCATCAAATTATGATACAGGGAAATGAGGTTGTAAAAAAGTCATCACCCTAATAGACATTTTAAATTGCCCGCCCTAGAGTCCAAGACCCAGTGGCGGCACCCCCTGGGGGCGGGGCATCTCTCTGCAGCGCGCATGCGTCCTGACGCATGTGTCGTGACGTCATGACGCACGCACCAGGGCGAGCCCGGACAGACTGTGAATGTCCACACATGCGCAATCCGTCCGAGTTGGCGCTGCTGCTCTGCTCGGCCGGCACGCTCTGAAGCAGAGAGGCTACCTTGCAGTTTGCTGGCGCCGCCGCCGCCTGGCGGCAACCCGCTACATAGCGCACTCTGCTTCTTCCTGCTCAGGCAGAGGAGGTGAGGGGCGGGCCAGGGGCTGGGGGTGTTGCCCCCCGCCAGAGTGGAGCTAGGGGCGGCCCACCCCCTTTGTCCCTCCCTTACTACGCACCTGCCAAGACCACCCCCAGAAACATCATAGATACATCACAGAAGGGGTGTAGCCCAAGACCACCCCCCAAACACATCACACCTACATCACAGAAGAGGCAGTCTACAACAGAAATCCAAGTGCATTGTTTTTATCCTGCCTGGCAAGTTACCTGTTAATGGCCATTTGACTGGATTACCTGGGGAGCCTGGCTAGTCTTTTGTAATGATAAATACTTAAATACTTTTGTAATGATAAATACTTAGTTCCTGAGCCAGGTCACAGGCTCACACCCTATTCATATCTTGAATGTGCCCTTAAGCCAGGATTTGTGAGGAAAGAGACAATGGGGAGGTTTCCCACTTTGACCTTGCAGAGAAATATTTGAGGTCAATTTGTTTAGGACTTTTTTTCTGTGAAGTTTCAGACATGTGGTTTATATATACAGTTATGAACATTTTTCTTTAAATATATATATGATCTTAAAATTCTTATAACACCTTCATTCCATCTCCTGTTTTTCAGGCCCTTTCAGGCCCTTTCATCTACAACCCTATCCCCAAGCCTCCTACTCCCTCCTTTTTGCAACTTAATTTGCATCCTCATCCTCATTCTTACTCTCACTCCCTTTTTTTCCTCCACCCTCCTTGTCACTTTCCTCAACTCTCTCCTACACACAGATCACTCCTCTTTCTGCACTTCATTTTCTCTCCTGATTCGGTCACCCCCTTTCATGCTCCTCATAAAAACCATAAGAATTGTAGTGTTGGAAGGGACCCTGAGGGTCATCTGGTCCAACCCCCTACAATGCAGAAATCTCAGATGAAGCATCCATGACAGACAGATGACAATCCAACCTCTGCTTTAAAACTTCCAATGAATGATAGTCCACAACCTCCTGAGGGAGTCCGTTCCACTAAGAAACAGCTCTTTCTGTCAGAAAGTTCTTCCTGATGCTTACAGCATGTTATGGTCTTAGAGAAAATTATATGAAAATGTCCACAGGGACCTCACCTGTTCTCCAAGAACAGTCTGCAGCTCATCAGGCCCTGGAGATTTTAATTCATTTTAAGGTAACTAGGTGTTCCTTTACCACCACCTTATCTATTTTTGGCTGCAGCTCCCTCCATTTATTATCACCAGGCTGGGCATTGCTTTCTTTTTGGGTAAAAACAGAAGCAAAGTAGTTGTTGAGTAGTTCCGCCTTATATCTGTCACCCACTAGCATTTCTCCTTCTTCTCCACACAGAGGACCTACCACTTGCTTGTTCTTCCTCTTGCTTTGAACACAGCCAAAGAAGCCTTTAAAAGTTTTTTTTACCTCTCTTGCAAGCCTGAGCTCATTCTGAGCATTAGCCCGTCTGACATTCACCCTGCAACTGTTGGCTATTTGTGTATATTCCTTCTTTATGATTTCCCATCTTCCACTTCCTATAAAGGCAACAAATATTGCAGATGTAAGCATGCATACACACCTTGCCACAACCCGGAAGCAGCAGTAAAAGGAGGCGGGGTGTAATGGAGTGGGCTTATTTCAGATTTTAATATTGTGCAGCTTGAAGTGACTGGATGCATAAAAATGGACTCCTTTTGGAATAAAAATGGTCTAGACCCATTTGTTTGAACCCAAACTTTACTTGCAGAACTTTCTTCAAAACAGAACAAAAAAGCAGTAAATGATTCAACCAAATAATTCCATACATCATAATTCCATTTTACAAATAAAAGATAATTCCAAACAGACCTATAAGACAGACCTCCCTTTTGCCTGAGGCTGTGCACCCTTAATCTCAGAAAGCATGAGAACAAAAAAATCAGCCAACACCCTTCCAAGATGGTGATTTTGCAATTCAAAACCTCTCATGTAATCTAAGGTTAAACACTCACGTGTTAGGTAGCAGAGAAAAAAAACAATAGTTAATCATCAACTATTCTACCTCTCTTGTACCTGTGATACAGTGATGATATTTTCATTATCTGGACCCATGGTCAACAGACCCTGGACACCTTCCACCAGACATTCAATAACTTTCACCCCACCATCAACTTAACAATGAACCAATCTATGCAATAAATACATTTTCTGGACACTACTATAAAAATACAGGATGGACGCATAGACACCACCTTATACCGAAAACCATCTGACAGACAAACATATCTACATGCTTTCAGCTACCATACCAAACACGCCAAACAATCAATCGTACATAGCCAGGCTCTACGTTACAGCCGCATCTGTTCCAACTCAACAGACCGGGATTCTCAACTAAGATCTATAGCAAACCTTTTTGGAACTAAAATACCCGCCTGATGAAGTTAAACAACAACAAAGCCAGACTGATACCCAGAGAGAACTTGCTGCAAGACACACCCAAAAGAGAAAATAATGGAACACCACTATTAATCACTGTTGGTATTAAAGGGTTAAGTTATACTAGACCGGGGGTCGGCAACCCGCGGCTCCGGAGCCGCATGCGGCTCTTTTACACCTTTGCCGCGGCTCCGGGGCGGATACTAACGCCACCGTCGCCTGCCGCCCTCCCACGGCGCCCCTGTGCGCCTTTCTTTTGGTTTTTTCCCCCCGGCGCGCGTGTGGATTCCTCTCTTTTTTTCCTGAAGCTGCCGGGCTGGGGGGCGGGACCTGGGAGGAGGTGAGGGGCGGGCTAGGCTAGCATGGCGGCGCGTTATTGGCTGGCTGACGCTGACGCCCCTCCCTCCTAACTGGCCCGCCCCTCGCCTCCATGCCGGCTGCAGCTTCCTCTTTTATTTTTCTCCTCCCGCCGTTGCCGGGCGAGGGGCGGGTTAGCGAGGCGCCACGCTAGTGGCTGACTGGCGTGACGCCCCTCCTCGCTGGCCAGCCCCTCGCCCAACAACGCCGGGAAAAGAGAAAATTAAAAAGGAAGCACCGGCCGAGCGAGGAGCCCCGCCCAGCAACCCTCCGGGCACAGAGCCTATGCCTGAGCCAGCGGGCACGGAGTGGCAGCCCTGCCTGCCAGGGCGTGCTGCCAAGCGCCAGGGCCGGAGACGGCTGGGCAAGCCAGCAAGCCTTGGGTGCCTGGTTCCTCAGCGGAGTCTCCTGGGACAGGGAGAACTTAGCTGAGGAAATAGAAGGTGTGTGTGTGTGGGTGTGTGTGTGCGAGTGAGTGAGTGAGAGACAGACAGACAGACAAACAGACTGTGAAGGAGAGGGGGGAGCCTTGCCCCCTTCTCTGTTTCTTCCCCTCCCTCCCATCCCTAGTCTGTACAAAGTGGGCCAATGCCATGTGGGGAATTGCTTGATAGGCATGGAGTGATCGGCCAATAGGGGTGTAAGGAGGGGAGGCCGAAGAGGGAGGCTGGTCAGGCTTTACCCCACCCTCTAAGAGAGGCATCATAGAATCATGGAATGGGGTGGAATTGGAAGGCACCCAGGGATCATCTAGTCCACCCCCTGCAATGCAGGAATCTCAACTAACGTATCCAAATGGTCCTCCAACCTTTGTTTCAAAGCCTTCCCAGAAGGAGAGTCCACCACCTCGGGGGGGCGGGGCGCCAGAAGGTGATCTTGCCTAGGGCGTAAAAAACCCTAGCACCGGCCCTGCTAACGAGGCCAACTGGCCTGGGCCAACAAGGCTCCGCCCCTTGTCCGCCGGGCGCGCTCCGGCTTTTCTCGATCGCGAGGCACGCACTTTTGCCGGGCGACCTCCACTGCCGTGCGCCATCAACAGCATTTTAAAGAGGCGCAGGGCAGCACATGACTCCGGCTTTCCGGCTGGCTTTCCCGAGGGGGCCAGCAGCGCGCGCGCCTCCAGTCTCACATTTCCACCACGTCTTCTTTCTTGGAAAGGGCTTTTACGAGGCGAGCAGCTACTTGTGGAAAAATGTAACCGAAGGGGAGGAAGGAGGAGAAGAGCTGAGCGGGCGGTGGCGGGGTGTGTGTGGAGGAAAAGGAGGGACACACACACACACGTCCCGGGCGCCCTCCATCCTTTCCTTCCTTCCTTCCTTCCCTCCCTCCCTTTCCTTCCTTCGCCAGCCACTCAGTCTCTCCAAGGTACAGTCAGAGGGCGCTTTAGCCATGCCTGCCCCCTGCGGTTGCTGCTGCTGCTGCCACTCCAGCGCTGAGGAGGCTCCCGTTCCCCGGCCCCTGCTGCTGCTGCTGCTGCCACTGACAGACGCCCGGGGAAGCGGTGAGGAGTCGGAGCCGTGCCACTGCCCCTCACCGCCTTCGTCCCTCGTTGGCATATAGCCCCCCCCGGGGGGGCTGGTGGCTTTTTTGTATGGTTGGACAAATCCATCTATTTCTGGTCTATACTAATTCTGCACAAGTCCATTCCATTAATCTGCCACCTATTTAAACAAGAACCCAAAAAACACACATTTTGAAATGTATATTCTTTTAAAAAGACATGTTTCTAAAGATATTTTCGCTTTTTTAAATAGGCATTTTTAAACAGAGGGGGTTTTTTTGGCCAGTAACTACATTTGAACATCTGAGAAGTCTAAAAGCCAGTAGATAATGATCCTAACCATGTTTCTCAGAAGTAAGTCCCACTGAATTATATAGCATTAAGGTAAGAAACAATATATGCAGTGTTATATTTGTTTTAAATGTCGCAATGGTTTTGCGGCTCCCAGTTTGTTTGTTTTCTTTGGAAACGGGTCCAAGTGGCTCTTTATGTCTTAAAGGTTGCAGACCCCTGTACTAGACGCTCTGAAAACTGAGCAGCTGAGCATCATGGACCATCTGGGAATGTTAGACAGTCTGTCTGTATAAATAGTCAGTTCCTTACATGTGCTCGCTCTCTTAGTAACGGTTTTTTTCTCTTGGTTGCTGTTTGTAGTAGAAATCATAGTAGAAATCATGCCTCAAGCTTGTGCACTGAGGCAAAGTTTTGTTTAAGTTTTTCTTGCCCAGAGATGAAGGATGTCTGCCTTATCTCCAGGCTATGTTTTGAGTTTGCAACGTGCTCCAGAGTTCCTGAATTTACGACTCCCGCTGACTGATCCTTAACCTTTGCCGTTGCGCAAACGCTCTGCTGAAAAGGAAGATTTATGTCCGGAAGCGCGACTGGACTAGTAAAATTGTTTACTTAAACATAAACTAATTAAAGGTTATGTACAATCACATACAGCTCCCAAGTTAAAACAGTTCAATGCATCATCAGAGATCTACAACCTCTCCTAGACAATGACAGTTCTCTTTCTCAAGCTCTGGGAGGAAGACCTTTCATTGCCTACAGACAGCCACCCAATCTTAAACAACTCCTCACCCGCAATAATACAACCACCAGACTTACATGGACACTGGTTAACCACCAGACTTAACATGGACACGGGGAAAAGCAAGGCACAAAAGAAAGCTAGATCATGCATAATGAGATAAGAATCCAAAATACATTTTTTGGACACTACTATAAAAATACAGGATGGACATATAGACACCACCTTATACAGAAAACCAACTGACCGACAAACATATCTACATGCTTCTAGCTACCATCCCAAACATACCAAACAATCCATCGTATACAGCCAGGCCCTACGTTACAACCGCATCTGTTCCAACTCTACAGACAGAGAATCTCACCTAAGAGATCTACAGCAAACCTTTTTTGAACTAAAATATCCACCTGATGAAGTTAAACAACAGATCAACAGAGCCAGACTGATACCAAGAGAGAACCTGCTACAAGACAGACCCAAAAAAGAAAATAACAGAACACCACTAATCATCACATACAGCTCCCAAGTTAAAACAGTACAACACATCATCAGAGATCTACAGCCTCTCCTGGACAATGACAGCTCCCTTTCTCAAGCTCTGGGAGGAAGACCTTTCATTGCCTACAGACATCCACCCAATCTTAAACAACTCCTCACCCACAATAATACCACCACCAGACTTAACATGGACACTGGTACCAGAGCCTGCAATAAACCCAGATGCCAACTTTGCTGCTACATACACCCGGACAACACCATTACTGGCCCCAACAACATCAAACATACCATCTCAGGAATATTTAATTGCTCATCTTCTAACATTGTGTATGCCATCAAATGCCAACAGTGCCCTTCAGCTCTCTATATTGGACAAACAGGCCAAACCCTACGTCAAAGGATAAATGGACATAAATCTGACATCAGGAATCACAAGACAGAGAAACCAGTAGGAGAACACTTCAATCTTCCAGGACGTTCTATACAAGATCTCAAAGTAGCTGTCTTATTACAGAAAAATTTCAGAAACAGACTGGAAAGAGAGAAGTTGCTGAATTGCAACTCATTACCAAGCTTAAAACCATGGAGAGACCTGGTCTGAATAAGGACATTGGAGTCTTATCTCATTATACATGATGAAGCTATCTTTAGCCACCTCACCCCTTGCTTTTTCCTGCAAGACCAATTGCAGTCATTAACAGTCATTAACAGTTACAGGTACCGGTAGGTAGCCGTGTTGGTCTGACGCAGTCAAAACAAAAGAAAAAAAATCCTTCCAGTAGCACCTTGGAGACCAACTAATTTCGTCATAGGTATGAGCTTTCGTGTGCATGCACACTTCTTCAGATACATGAAAGTTCATACCTATGACAAACTTAGTTGGTCTCTAAGGTGCTACTGGAAGGATTTTTTATTTTATTTTGTTTTAAGTCGTCAACAGGTTTACCACTCCTATCAGCCAATCACCCATTCCCACACCCTTCTGAGTAATACCCCTCCCCACCCTCCCACTATATATATGGTTTTGGTGACTTCTGTTTCAGTGTATCTGAAGATGTGTGTATGCACACGAAAGCTTATACCCAGAACAAACTTAGTTGGTCTCTAAAGTGCTACTGGACAATATTTATTTATTTATTTATTTCAACTACGACGACTACCTACCTGAATCAACTGTTCTGGGCACTCAGAGAGAGCCGTTTCTAACTTGGTATTGTCAGCATGCTGTTAGTGACTCCTGGAAGGTTGCTCAGGAAAGTATAAATACAAGGAAAAGTCTCTTAGCGTCCTTCTTTATTTCAATATTTAGAGAGAGGCTATAGAACCCAACCTCTTGGATAATGGCGTTGTCCCAAGTGAATCTCCACCCCCTCTCCCTGTCTTGCCCACTCCCTCATTCATCACTCTCATTGTCTCCTCTACATGTGCTGCTCCGTGCCCTCTGTCTTTGAGCTCTTTTACTTCTTTACTTCTACTTCTAAGGCTCGCCAGGTTCTGGGAGATGGAGGGTCTGGAATGCTTTCTGATGGCAAGCTGGGTGTTGTTCTGGCTCTCCCATGATTTCCCAGCTTTCCCCCTCATCTGCCTCTGAGCTGCGACTTCCCTCAACCCCCTGTTGTAAATCTATTCTATACTGTCTTCCTCTTGCTCCTCCCTGGAAAGGTCAGGATGGGGAGGCGATCTCCACCATTCCTCCTCTGCCCAGTCCCTGACAGGTATACTCCAGTGGAAAATCACCCATGTCCATTTCAATTACAAACAGGCACTCCCCATTTCAGTGTCAATTAAATAATTATACTTAACAGGACTTACATGTGCTCCGCTGTTGCATGCAAGGACCTAGACTGCAACCCCTGCAGAAATCAGGGGTTCCCTGTGCATGCCCGTCTTAAATCTCCACCCATCTGTAAGCTCCTTATGCAGCTGTGCTGGTCCAAGGGTAAACTGAGAGGTGAGGTCCAGGGCCAGTCTGAAGTCTAGAGAGTCCACAAGAGGTCAGTCCAATGAAGTTGAGGCAGGAAACTAGGCGAGGTCAGAAGCAGGAACACGGGCAGGAATCCAAGGCAGGTCTGAAGCAGGAACACAGGCAGGTCAGGTACTGGCACACAGGTGGGGTCTAGCAGTCAGCAATGTTGCTTCCGCAACCTGGGACAGGGTCTGACCACCTTTTATCTCTGCCGAGGTAATGGCCAGTCCTGATCCCCTGATGACTCACCACCTTGCCTTGCCTGAATGCAAGCACTCCTCCTGCGTGTACTTAGGTCTCTCCTCCTCTCAGCCCTGAGCCTCCCAAGTTACAGAACTTGGGAGACCCCGGAGGGTGGCTGGACCTAGGAGCCACCTCAGCTCTAGCCGGCAGTGGTCTCCTCTGCACCTGGACCCAAGACAGGCTCAGGCCCCAGATTTGGCTCAGCTGGTGCTGGTTGCAGGGGAGGCTGAGTAGACTGAGGCTCCTCAGGATCGGGTCCCAACCTCAGTTCAGCCGACGTCCCAGGCAAAGGGTCCGGTGCAGGCTGCAAGTCCTCCGGCTCCAAGTCCCAGGCCATCACAGGAGCCACACCAAAAAGTATGGCCATCACAAAAAGTGATGTTGCAAACAGACAGGACAGCACCCAGAGATGCCTGTGCTCTTGGTTTTGTTCCACTTAATTTGAAGCATATTACTTATGGAGCATATTAAATGCTTCAGCTAGCTGTGTGGTATGTTTTAGATAGGGTGCCTGATAATTTCACTGACTGGTAGTCCATCCACCTTTGGAGCCAACTGCTACTAAATACTTGAGGAATGCTGGTGCAACAACATTTTAAATCAGATAAATGAATCAGCACCTGTGTTTATGAGCTTATAAGCCTCCTAGCTGGAAGTTACTGGGAACACATCATTGCAAAGAGTGTAAGTTGTGGATCCACTAAATGTTATGCTTCTGAACTGAAATAGACATACTGATCACTAGCTCCTGATAAATTGCTTAGCTTTTTTCTTCCCGCTTCTGTAAAGTTTTCTGAGCCACTCTCATTGCACAACCTCATGTTTCAATCCTAGCATGCCTACATGGCTAACCTTTCCTGCCCCTTTAATTTATTTGAGCAAGTGGGGTTTGCCCATTTGGCATTGGTCATTCATACTGTGATTCGGATTTTAAAGTATTTGCACATTTCACTTTTTATCTGGGCTGCTGAAAAAAGAAGAAGCCTATTTATTCTCCAGTCTGAACTAAGCTATCAGATTTTCTGTCCCTGAATCTTCATTCTACCCACAAGTGTGCGAGAGTGCACTGGCCTCTGAGGACACTTCAGAAGTTTTTCTGTAACCCAGAGATCCTAACAAGAAGTAAGTTCCTGAGTGGACCACCGAGAAATACTAGGATATTTGTTCCCTGGTTGGGCACTTTCAAAATGTATTTCAAGTTAGAACTATTAGAGTACCCAGGCCTGGGGAGATGCTTTTATTTGATGACTTTCCAATGGTCAGAGTGTTGGACTGGGGTTGGGGAGAATCAGAAATGCAATTCTGCCCCAGAGCGCTCTGAGTGACCTTGGGCTAGTCTCTAGCTCTCAGCCCAACCACAGGGTTGGTGTGAAAATAACACAAGTGCTTAAACAGCCTTTCAACATCCCTCACCTCCCAGGAGATTGCCACCCCAAGTCTCCTAGATATCACATACGGATTTCTCCTATAAAATTCATGCCAGAAGGTTTCCCAAAGACCATAGTTATCCACAGTTACCATGAGAAGAAAATAATTCATGCTTCGCTTCACGAATTCTCCTTCTCAGCCAATTATTTAGAAATAAGTACCTTAGTGAATGTCTCTTGAAAGAGCCTGATTGCAATAAGCCACATGCTTCCAAGCATGTGGAAGGGGCCCTGGAGGGAAGCGTCTGCGTGACCACCAGAGCTGTTTCAGGAAGTACAGAATCAAAAGACCCACCAGCAGAGCGATCAAAAATAATCGTATGCCCAACATTTCCCTGCCTTCTCTCTCTCACTCTGGCACTTGTTTCCATCTAGCACTTCTGGCTGTGTAGGATGTTCTTTCTCTGTCCACATACTTACAACACCCTTTTATACAAGGCAATTAGGCTAATGGTCTGATACCATATAATAGTTTTGGAACGAAACCTTCCAGGCATTGATGCCAATGCTAACCATTCAATTTTATTGCACCACCAGTATAGTTAATTGTAGTATGTGGAACTGTAATAATTGAAAGGAATAGGCAGGCTGGTGTTAGTCCACTGTAGGCTATAGGAGGCAGGGACATAGCATGGTAGGTGCCATTGGGGCAGTTGCCCTGGGTGCAAAAATTTAAGGGTGCAAGTTGGGTGAGGGATGTTTCCCCACTTCTGAGCCTTGGCTACAGCTGGAGTGACCCACCTTCCAGCCCAGACTGCTGAGGAAGGAGAAGCTAGAATCTTCCTTTCAGCCCCACAAAAGAGGCAGCTGTGAACGTAGCCCACCAAGAGAAGTGGTCTGGCTGCCTCCCCAAAGGCACCAGCTGAACGGTGGTGATGGCAGCAGCAGCTCCCCTCACCCCCCCGTTGCAGGGAGCACCTCCTAAGTGCACAGCTCCGTCCCAGAAAGGGGAGGAGAGGAATGTGAGAAGGAGGAATCATTTTGCAGAGGAAATATTATTTTCTCCCCCATTCCACCCCCAAAGTCCTTTCCATGGCTTTGCATCACAAATGAATTCAACAAGTCTTATCCTGCCAGGCTCCTGGCTGGCTTCTTTCACTCCTGAGCACTGCAGGTTAACACCTTCTCGAATCTGGTGAGCACCTAGCCCAGACTTTGTGCATTTGGGTGAAGGGGGGGGTGGTCTGAGAGCTGCAGGGGAGGGTGCATGGGAGGATCTGCAAGGAAGGAAAGTGAGGAGGGGGCTAGGAGACAGGGGGTGAGAGATCAGTCTTTGTGCATTTGGGTGAATGGAAGTCCCAGGGTTGCAGGGTGTGTGGTGTGCATAACAAGATCAGCACCTACCGGGGTTGCAGAACCGAGGTCTCCCTGAGGGGAACATCGCCTTCAGCTCACAATGAATGAGAAACATACCACACCCATCCTTTCCGAAAAAGTACGGGAACAGAAAGACAGCCATCCTTCGAATCCTTACTATTTTGTGACTACCCCAGCATGGGTATTTTTAGAGATGACTTCTCTAGCACCTCTCCTAGGATGGGTAGCTTTGGAGAAAAGAGAAATACCACCTTATCGCAGCTACAATTTTAGCAACTGCAAAGACATGGCATGTATTGTCTCATCAGTTATAATTTGGCCCTTTTGCTCATGGCAGTTTAATTTGATGGGGCAATACAGATTTGAAGATGGAAAGTCAGCCTCTTTCCTGGAAAAAGTGGGTTGATATGTGGGATTTATATATTAGATCAGCAGATAGGTTCACCGGCGAATGTTGAATGGCAATATCTACAAAGGCAACATCTGCTGGTGTCTGCTTTGAGCACTTTGGCATCTCCTAAATTGTTGGAGGGACTTTCCAGAACTTCTCAGAAAGCTACATCTATAACTCTGTTTATAAATGCTCTTTGGATTTCTGTAAAGCAGATGTTTAAAAATGTAGAGTTGTGGAATAGGAAATTAAAATATTCTATACAACCTTAACTATGGGAAATCGCTTGAGGATCTACACAGCAGTGTTTCTCAACCAGTGTGCCTCCAGATGTTTTGGGACTACAACTCCCATCATCCCTAGCTAGCAAGACCAGTGGTCAGGAATGATGGGAGTTGTAGTCCCAAAACATCTGGAGGCACACTGGTTGAGAAACACTGCTATACAGAATGGATTTGAAACGCAGATTGTTCCACCCAAATGGGTGTACAGGAAGGCATCATCTCAGGCAGGTAGATGCTGAGGTTGTGATGCTGCAAGGGCCTCATTGAAGCATATGGTACATGTATGTCCACTGATATATTTCGTTTGGTCTGAAGTTTTTGATATTTTCCGATGTTCTGGTACTTTTAAACTATATTCACATAGTATGGGGGAAACTGAGTTTTAACTGAGTTGATCATTAATTATTGTTGTTTTCTACTAGCTAATGCGTGAGTGTTTAACCTTAGCTCACATGAGAAGGGAGCTGCCTTCGTGTTTTTTCTTTGCAGGCTCTGTGGAAATAAAAATGCTTATAGGTCTGTTTGGAGGATTTCATATTTTCTAAGATGCTGAGCCTATGCTTTGGACTGGCACATGTCTTGTGGAACTGTTTGGATGTATCATTTACTGCTTTTTGTCATGTTTTGAAGAAAGTTCTGCAAGTAAAGTTTTAATTAAACTTATTGACCTTGACAATGTTTTATTTCCAAAAAGGAGTCGGTTTTCATGCATCCAGTAGCTTCAAACTGTGCAATATTAATATCTGCAATAGACCTCATCATCCTTGCTAAAAACAGCCTATCTCAAAGAAACACATTACTAAAAAAGAATCCACCTTGTAAAGCTGTTTATTCAGCAGGAAGGGATGGGGTGTGGATGAAGCAGAAGTCAGATTGCAGAGTGGGGAACGCTTGTAGTGGGAAAAGGGAGAGAGCTCGGATCAGCAGCAATGATTTCTGAATTAGCGGGACTTCTGCAGTGGGGTGGAGGGCAAGCCTTGGCTGCTGATGAATTGGGTTCTCTTCAGGCACTGCAAAACAAAAGGCAGGATGGTATGTGGAAAAAGCATTGAACTGTGCAACTGGCACTATATCAAAATTTTGTCCCAACTACTACCTCTTCCTCTTTTTCTTCTTGGATTGTCCATTCACAAACCTTCTTCACAGCAACCAACAGATGGCAGATCTGCTCAGAAAAGCCCTGCAGTGGGGCTGGTCAATGTTTGGACTTCCAGGTGCAGCTCCTGAACTACAACACCTATCAGCCCCAGCCAGCATGGCCAAGGCTTCCCCACACTTGCCCTGGTGTGATGCCAGCAAAATCCAGGGCCCTGTTTCCTTGGGGCAGCTGTTGGCAGGCCCTTGTTGTGGGGCTTGGTTTGCTATTGCTCCTGCACATAGATGCACACCTCGCCTCCCTCCCCTTGACAACCTTGGGAGAGAAAAGTCCACATCTGCCTGTAAACAAGCTTCTGGACTTGTCTGAGGATTCCTTGGGCTCCCGAATGATTGTTGAATGACAGTCACTGCACCCTGGAAAAAGGATTGGCTGCAAACAGGAGTGGGAAACTCTCCTGAGGTTTCTTGGTCTTTGATGCTCGTTGCCGTCATCCCTGGCCGTTGACCATGTTTGTTGAGGCTGATGAGAGTTGTAGCCGAACTGCATCTAGGCAGCTGCTGATGTTTCCCATCCCCGCAACAGACCACGAGAGCCTCCAGTGCCTGGTATCTGAGTGCTGTCCTGTCTCTCTGCTCCCAGATAGCTTGATTCCAGGTAGTCTAACTCACCATTGGACACTGGCTGCCCATTACTACATTACCAAAGGGGGGGAGTAGCTCTCTACCCTCCAGCTTCCAGTTTTCCAGATGTAGCAAACTCCCCCTCTTTAGCCAGACTTATCACTCACCTGAGGAGCTTGTAGCAAGCATCTGCAATGCAAAAAAAGGGAAAGAAGTTCATGAGCATTAGAACACAGAGGTGTGACTTTAGGAAATCTAATTGTCAAGCAAGCATGGGAGGCCTTAATGGTCAGGATTGACTCCCACTAGGCAAAACAAGTACCATATATACTTGAGTATAAGCCGACCCGAATATAAGCTGAGGCACCTAATTTTACAACAAAAAACTGGGAAAACTTATTGACTCGAGTATAAGCCTAAGGTGGGAAATGCAGCAGCTACTGGTAAATTTCAAAAATAAAAATAGATACCAATAAAATTACATTACTTGAGGCATCAGTAGGTTAAATGTTTTTGAATATTTATTTCAAAGAAAAACAGTAAACTAGTTCCATAAGTGGAAAAGAGGGTCAACAAAAACAATATAGTATCAACAATAACTTTAAAAGTAAAAAAAACCAAACCCAACCTTAGCTCAATCAGCAACCAAGCTAGAACACAAAGAGTTTTAACGACTAAGAATTTAAATATATTTATAACCACATGGCAAATGTTTTACGATGCCTCTAGACATAAGTAGTACAAGACAAGGGAAAGAAAGGAGGAAAGAGGGTGATGGAGAAGTAAACCTTGTTTGATTCCTAAAAACCAGTGTTTTGGATGGGGTTTCCTCTCACCCAAGATGGAACTTTGAAAAATATGATAGCCCTGGTTGAAATGGGAGCAGTTGCAGGATAAGTGAATGTTTGTGATTGCTCAGAGGTGTAGGGGAAAGTACTGTTACACACATTAAAATATATTCTATTTTTAACTGTCGGTAGAACTTATTCCAGGATGCTGGACTAAGATGGGCCACTGGTCTGATCCAGCAGGCTCTTCCTATGTTCTTCATTAACAAAAAGTAAATAAAAGAATGAACAACCAAATAAGTATTCCTGGTTCTGTCTTCATTCACATTAATGAAGTCTGTGTTCTCTCTCTCTCTTTTAACATTATTTTTAAAGCCATGGAACTAAGTTAATACTGTTGTTGTTGTTTAGTCGTTTAGTCGCGTCCGACTCTTCGTGACCCCATGGACCATAGCACACCAGGCACTCCTGTCCTGCACTGCCTCCCGCAGTTTGGTCAAACTCATGTTCGTAGCTTCGAGAACACTGTCCAACCATCTCGTCCTCTGTCGTCCCCTTCTCCTAGTGCCCTCCATCTTTCCCAACATCAGGGTCTTTTCCAAGGATTCTTCTCTTCTCATGAGGTGGCCAAAGTATTGGAGCCTCAGCTTCACGATCTGTCCTTCCAGGGAGCACTCAGGGCTGATTTCCTTAAGAATGGATAGGTTTGATCTTCTAGCAGTCCATGGGACTCTCAAGAGTCTCCTCCAGCACCATAATTCAAAAGCATCAATTCTTCGACGATCAGCCTTCTTTATGGTCCAGCTCTCACTTCCATACATCACTACTGGGAAAACCATAGCTTTAACTATACGGACCTTTGTCGGCAAAGTGATGTCTCTGCTTTTTAAGATGCTGTCTAGGTTTGTCATTGCTTTTCTCCCAAGAAGCAGGCGTCTTTTAATTTCGTGACTGCTGTCACCATCTGCAGTGATCAAGGAGCCCAAGAAAGTAAAATCTCTCACTGCCTCCATTTCTTCCCCTTCTATTTGCCAGGAGGTGATGGGACCAGTGGCCATGATCTTGGTTTTTTTGATGTTGAGCTTCAGACCATATTTTGCGCTCTCCTCTTTCACCCTCATTAAAAGGTTCTTTAATTCCTCCTCGCTTTCTGCCATCAAGGTTGTGTCATCTGCATATCTGAGGTTGTTGATATTTCTTCCGGCAATCTTAATTCCGGCTTGGGATTCATCTAGTCCAGCCTTTCGCATGATGAATTCTGCATATAAGTTAAATAAGCAGGGAGACAATATACAACCTTGTCGTACTCCTTTCCCAATTTTGAACCAATCAGTTGTTCCATATCCAGTTCTAACTGTAGCTTCTTGTCCCACATAGAGATTTCTCAGGAGACAGATGAGGTGATCAGGCACTCCCATTTCTTTAAGAACTTGCCATAGTTTGCTGTGGTCGACACAGTCGAAGGCTTTTGCATAGTCAATGAAGCAGAAGTAGACGTTTTTCTGGAACTCTCTAGCTTTCTCCATAATCCAGCGCATGTTTGCTATTTGGTCTCTGGTTCCTCTGCCCTTTCGAAATCCAGCTTGCACTTCTGGGAGTTCTCGGTCCACATACTGCCTAAGCCTGCCTTGTAGAATTTTAAGCATAACCTTGCTAGCGTGTGAAATGAGCGCAATTGTGCGGTAGTTGGAGCATTCTTTGGCACTGCCCTTCTTTGGAATTGGGATGTAGACTGATCTTCTCCAATCCTCTGGCCATTGCTGAGTTTTCCAAACTTGCTGGCATATTGGGTGTAGCACCTTAACAGCATCATCTTTTAAAATTTTAAATAGTTCAGCTGGAATATCATCACTTCCACTGGCCTTGTTATTAGCAGTGTTTTCTAAGGCCCATTTGACTTCACTCTCCAAGATGTCTGGCTGAAGGTCAGCAACCACACTACCTGGGGTGTACGAGACCTCCATATCTTTCTGGTATAATTCCTCTGTGTATTCCTGCCACCTCTTCTTGATGTCTTCTGCTTCTGTTAGGTCCTTACCACTTTTGTCCTTGATTATGGTAATCTTTGTACGAAATGTTCCTTTCATATCTCCAATTTTCTTGAACAGATCTCTGGTTTTCCCCATTCTATTGTTTTCCTCTATTTCTTTGCATTGCTCATTTAAGAAGACCCTCTTGTCTCTCCTTGCTGTTTTTTGGAAATCTGCATTCAGTTTCCTGTATCTTTCCCTATCTCCCTTGCATTTTGCTTGCCTCCTCTCCTCCGCTATTTGTAAGGCCTCGTTGGATAGCCATTTTGCTTTCTTGCATTTC
This sequence comes from Zootoca vivipara, assembly GCF_965207765.1. Classification (NCBI taxonomy): domain Eukaryota; kingdom Metazoa; phylum Chordata; class Lepidosauria; order Squamata; family Lacertidae; genus Zootoca; species Zootoca vivipara. The sequence goes on along the minus strand of NC_142588.1, from coordinate 91,086,928 downwards.
CTTTTCCTTGGGATGGTTTTCGTTGCTGCCTCCTGTATAATGTTACGAGCCTCCATCCATAGTTCTTCAGGCACTCTGTCCACCAAATCTAAATCCTTAAACCTGTTCCTCACTTCCAGTGTGTATTCATAAGGGATTTGATTCAGATTGTATCTTACTGGCCCAGTGCTTTTTCCTACTTTCTTCAGTTTAAGCTGGAATTTTGCTATAAGAAGCTGATGATCTGAGTTACAGTCAGCTCCAGGTCTTGTTTTTGCTGACTGTATAGAGCTTCTCCATCTTTGGCTGCAGAGAATATAATCAATCTGATTTCGATGCTGCCCATTTGGTGATATCCATGTGTAGAGTCGTCTCTTGTGTTGTTGGAAGAGAGTGTTTGTGATGACCAGCTTGTTCTCTTGACAGAACTCTATTAGCCTTTGCCCTGCTTCATTTTGAACTCCAAGGCCAAACTTGCCAGTTGTTCCTTTTATCTCTTGATTCCCTACTTTAGCATTCCAATCCCCTGTAATGAGAAGAACATCCTTCTTTGGTGTCATTTCTAGAAGTTGTTGTAGGTCTTCATAGAATTGGTCAATTTCACTTTCTTCAGCACCGGTAGTTGGTGCATAAACTTGGATTACTGTGATGTTAAAAGGTCTGCCTTGGATTCGTATCGAGATCATTCTGTCATTTTTGAGATTGCATCCCATTACAGCTTTTGCCACTCTTTTGTTGACTATGAGGGCCACTCCATTTCTGCTACAGGATTCTTGCCCACAGTAGTAGATATGATAGTCACCCGAACTGAATTCGCCCATTCCCTTCCATTTTAGTTCACTGATGCCCAGGATGTCGATATTTATTCTTGTCATCTCATTTTTGACCACATCCAGCTTACCTCCACTCATGGTTCTTACATTCCAGGTTCCTATGCAATATTTTTCTTTACAGCATCGGACTTTCCTTTCGCTTCCAGGCATATCCGCAACTGAGCATCCTTTCGGCTTTGGCCCAGCCGCTTCATCAGCTCTGAATCTACTTGTACTTGTCCTCCGCTCTTCCTCAGTAGCATGTTGGACGCCTTCCGACCTGAGGGGCTCATCTTCCAGCGTCATAACTTTTATATGCCTGTTGTCTTTGTCCATGGAGTTTTCTTGGCAGGGATACTGGAGTGGCTTGCCAGTTCCTTCTCCAGGTGGATCACGTTTAGTCAAAACTCTCCACTATGACCTGTCCATCTTGGGTGGCCCTGCATGGCATAGCTCATAGCTTCTCCGAGTTATTCAAGCCCCTTCGCCACGACAAGGCATTGATCCATGAAGGGGAAGTTAATACTAGCATAACCTTAATATAGGACAATTGTTCAGTCATAAAGCAAGAACGTGGGCATGGCAGGGAGAGAAGACAGACAACAAAAGAAGCTTTTTTTGTAAATTTTAGCTGAAAAGAACAAAGCAAAACAAAACCCCACCTCCTGAGTGCAAGCTATGCATGGGCAAGACACCACATTTTAGTTCATTAAAACAAAAATAAACCAGGTAGCATTTCATTAAAACACCAGGTAACAATGCTACTTTGAAATGTCACTTTCTCCTTTAATTAGTACACTCTAATGATAAGTGTCAGGGACCCAGGTGGCGCTGTGGTTAAACCACTGAGCCTAGGGCTTGCTGATCAGAAGGTCGGCGGTTCGAATCCCTGTGATGGGGTGAGCTCCCGTTGCTTGGTCCCAGTTCCTGCCAACCTAGCAGTTCGAAAGCACGTCAAAATGCAAGTAGATAAATAGGAACCGCTACAGCGGGAAAGTAAACGGCGTTTCCATGTGCTGCCCTGGTTTGCCAGAAGCGGCTTTGTCATGCTGGCCACATGACCTGGAAGCTATACGCCGGCTCCCTCGGCCAATAATGCGAGATGAGCGCGCAACCCCAGAGTCGGTCACAACTGGACCTAATGGTCAGGGGTCCCTTTACCTTTAATGATAAGTGTATGTCATTCTTGCCTAATGAAAGTTAGGAGTGCATGTGGAATCTGGGTCACATTTCACTGGGAGCCACGTAGGTACAAACAGAATAAATTATGTTCACTATCAAAAGAGGGAACCATTAAGACAACACCTTGGTTGCCAGCATTCTGTACAGTATGAGGACCCACCTCACCCGCCCATCATCACATTGAGCAACATTTAGAACTAGAGAGACAATGAAGTGGTCAAAATCACACCATCACCGCAGCTATTTTAGCCCCTCTGCGCAAGAGTGGCTTCTGAGGTCTGGCTAAGAACTTCTGCATGAACACAAAGTCCCAAATGTATTTTTCCAGCTATATCTCCGAGGTGTGACTTTGAGGAGGGCCATCTTCTTAGAGGCATATATTTAATGAAAAGTCACAACATGGCCGCCTGCTTCTAAAAGGGGTTGGGAGTCCTATATATCACCAAGTTGCAATCGGAGGAAAGAAGCCCTTGCAGAATAAATCAAACTCTTACAAAATGGAAATACTTTTTTTTAAGGAAGGAAGGAAGGAAGGAAGGAAGGAAGGAAGGAAGGAAGGAAGGAAGGAAGGAAGGAAGGAAGGTGGGAGACACACAAACACAGAGTTGCCATCCTTCAAATAAAAAAGTTGTAAATAAATTCTTTTCATTTGAATACAAGGAAATACAAGGAAGCTGACAGGAGAAGGGCACATGCACGAAATATTTAAAAGCTTGTTGTAGCAATGGCAGGAGATAGAAATCCCAGTGCCAAATGGGATGTTCAGGGTGTTTATTTCAATGTCATAACCCAGGATGCGGTAGCGGAGGAGGAAGGAGCAGCCTGACAGCAGCTCGGTCCTCCACCGCCCCCTCTGCCTCTCACAAGATCAGGCATAGGAGCTGTGGTTTGGAAAGGCACAGCACAGTGCCACTCCCAACTGCGGCTCCTGTGCCTGCCCTTGCAAGAGGCGGGACCAGCGGCGAGAAAGGGCTCCTTTCTCACCACTCATCCCTCCGCCGCCTGCCGCCTCACTCGAGTATAAACTGAGGGGGGCATTTTCAGCACAAAAAATGTGCTGAAAAAGTCGGCTTATACTCGAGAATATATAGTAGGGTTTTTTGTTTTTTAAAAATGTCTGGTGGTATGGCTCGTACCCAATGAATAAGCTAGCTTGGAAAATCTCACCTGGCCCATTCCTTTGCTGCCATTTCACTCACAACCCAACCTCTGGATCAATTTGTGGGAATCAGTGTTATCCTCGCAATGAGCAGTGTTTTTCTGGGGGCACTCAATGGTATGCAGCACCTTTTTCTTTCAAATGTTAAAAGTGTGAGATTACTGTAGCAACTTCATGGTGAGTGCCAGCACCATGCTGTCAGGAGTATGGGCAGGAGTCAGGCTCTGGGGCCTGTAGTGCTTTGCAGGACTGGGGCCTGCCTCAGCTTGTGCTGGAGAAGCAAGGAGTGGCCACTCAGGTGAGGCCACTTGATACCTCACTGCACCTGGTGGCAGGAGCTGGGAGGGATAAAAGCTCAGCATTTCCCTTCAGCTCTTTGCCACAACAACGCTATCCCTGCCTGGTTGCATCTGGCCTCTTGCTCCTTGGACCGACGCCTTGATCCTCGACCCTTGGACCTTTGCCTTGCCGATGTCTTGCTCCTTGACTCCCAGACCTTCGCCTCTGCCTTGCTCCTTGACCCTGCGACTGCCTGCTGCTGGACCCTCAACCCTGCCCCTGTTCCTGCTTCTACACCACCATCTTGCCTCTGGTCCTGACATCCTCAGCCAGGGCTTCAACCGCCCGCTGACCGGACCGTGACACATGCTAAACCAGACAGGCTGGAAGGAAAACAAATCACAAATGCTATACTCACCAGACTTGGGGAGGATTACCATCAGGTCGTCTGTGAGCCCCACCTTGTGGTAATGCTCCTTGAACTTCTCCAGCACTTCATTGCTGATGTCTTGAGTGCGGGCTGCATCCAGAAGAGGTCAGAATTAGACTCTGTTCACATATACACAATGTTTGAGGTGGCGAGCAATAACTTCACCAACCTCCAGCTTGTGGGCAGCTCAGGGTAGAGTCTTGAGAGGCTGCCATGTGGAGGGAACACTCTAAGGGGGTTCCAGTCTGTGGGCTGAGGCTGGAGGTAGGGAAGAGTAGGAGCTTTCAGAAGCCATTTGAATGAGGGGTTGCACCTCATGGCCTGGACACTTGCCCCACTTTCACATGGCATGTGCTGGGCCCCCTTGGGAGCAACTTGGCACCTCTGTTTTCATGGCCTTCCCTCCATCGACTTTTAGACTGTAAACTTATTGGGGCAAAGGCCTGGCCTCTTAAGCTTTATAAAGTGCCTCTTGCTGGCTGATGCTGCTGTACATATAACAAAACATCTGTCTCGTCCCGCCTTAAAACTAGCAGTCCATTTAACAACCTTCTCCCTCCCAGCAAGGAATGCTGGGAACTCTTGTTCTATGGGAGGCATCGAGTCCTCTGCATCCTCCACCAGTTCCCAGGATTCCAGATAATTTGAAGTGTCATAAAATGGATGCTACTTTTTATTTTGGTAATTGAGCTTGCCCTATGCTATTATGATGTGCGAGGCGGCTGGAGGGGAGGAGGGTAGCAGCAGCAGCGAGGTATCCGAGGGGAGAGCTGTGCCACATAGCCTGCCCTGAAATTATGCTGTCCCCATCACCAGTGCTGAAATAAGATTCAGCTGCCAGTATATGTGGGGGAGACGTGCCATCTTACCCTTCACTTCAGGCAGCAAATTGCCTTGTGTTGGCCCTGTTTAGTACTGTACTGTACTGTATTATAATCTATTGTAGGGCAATGAGGGTTTGCTAGTTTTATCTACACCCCCCCCAACATCCTCCTGGCTTTAAAACCATGGAAGACAAGTGGCTGCAGAGTTAATCAGCACAGCACCAAGGAGACAGGAAAGAAAGCAACTCCTGAGTTTCAGTGAGGGGTCCCGATCAGGGGATTCAATCAGGGGGCCCTGCTTTTGCCTGGGATGCATCAGAGGGTGTGCAATCCTTTCATTCAAAGAAGCAGCCCCAACTTAGCCACACTGCTCTGCCACCAATTGCTCAGGAAGTAAGATGGCGGCTCTTGCCACCTCCACTCTCCTCTCTCTTGCTCAAGGGTGGGTCATTGGAGCACATACTGTACAACTGGACGGTGGTGCTGCTGGGCTCGTCTTCGATCTCCTTGAAGGTGTAGAGAAGGGCAAAGTTGGTGTAGTCGGTTTCCAGCACCCGCATATCTCTCTTGGCATTCTCTGAATGAAGGAGAAGATGGAACCCCAATTAGTTCTGGCCCTAGGGACTCTGAGGCCATGGAAGGAGGGTCAGAATCTGTTCTTTGTCCTTTCAACTTTTCCTTCCTCCCATCTTTCCAGAGTCAGAGCCAGATAATATTGATTTCCAGAGCCAGATAATCACCCACCAAGCCACACTCTGAAGTTATCCCATGCCACCCTAAATACATTCTGCCTTTCCCTCGTGTGGCATAGCATAGCATCAGAAAGATCACCACCTCAAAGATTCTTCACTTCTTCTAGAGTCTCCGTCCCAATTTTCCTAGATGGGAGAGGAGGAAATGATCCAAGAACCACTAATGTGAATGGCAAGGTCTTTTATCAAAACCTTGGTTCTCTTAGAGAAAGAGAAAAGCACTTTGCACAGGCTCAGAGGCACACAGGATTTTTTTAAACACATAACCATTTGTCAGGTCAGTTTTGCAGAGTCCCACTGTCCCTGTTGCCACATTACTACCACGCAGGTTGCCCTTACTCAGAAAGAGGTCATGTGCCAGGCTTTCCTCTCGCACAAGATGTGGTTGTTTTCCTGGCTCTGGACCAAAATCCTGCAGAGGCAAAGTCCTCAGGCAACTGCAGCTCTGAGAAGGAGATTGTTCCATGCCCTTGTTCATCTCATGGGGGTCCACTGACACTTCCCCCTCTCCTACTGAGACACCTTGGCCACCAGACTCTGATGGCTGGTCCACAGACTCCATGAGAAACCAAGAGAGTCCTCAGGAGAGATCCCTGCAGCTGGAAATCCTATTCCCACAAAGGAACCAAGGGCTGCAGCAGAAAGCTACAGTTCTTTCACTCACACTCAAGGAGCAAGGCTCTAGTCCAGGCATCCCCAAACTGCGGCCCTCCTGATGTTTTGGCCTACAACTCCCATGATCCCTAGCTAACAGGACCAGGGGTCGGGGAAGATGGGAATTGTAGTCCAAAACATCTGGAGGGCTGAAGTTTGGGGATGCCTGCTCTAGTCAATGACTAGCTAGTCCTGCTCAAAAAGTCTGTGGCCCTAAGACCTTGCTGAGGCAACATGGCTGTTCGACCACATGAGCAGGGGATCTCTCCATGGTCCTGACTTCCCTCCAAGGTGCAGACTTTTGCCTGCCCTGGCCGTGCCTGGGAAACCCCTTGCTTGGTCCATCCCCTTGTCTGAATCATGACAGGCTGGGCGGCGGGGGCGGGGGGGCAGGAAAATGCAATTCTGGGGGCAAGCCTTAACACACAGCCCTGCTCCCCTCTCTACACGCCCTAAAGCACTTGTGTCCTACCATCGTTTGTGAAGTGTGCAGGCTGGTCTGTCTTCTTAAAGTACATCTCTACCTTCTTGCACTCCTCAGGGCTGAAAAGAGAAATGAGGGAAAGACACATACTGGGATTAGAAATCATGGAATTCTACAGTTGGAAGGGACCACAAGGGTCATCTAGTCCAACCCCCTGCAATGCAGGAATGTTTTGCCCAATGTGGGGCTCAGACCCACAACCCTGAGGTTAAGAGTCTCATGCTCTATCTACTAAGCTATCGTTTGATTCTGAGTAGCTTTAAAGCCTCCACAAACTTTACAAAACAGTAAGTATACAGAGTTACACCTGTTTAATGTGGCTAAGTAACTGGGCCCAGATAGTAAAATCTGCCTGTTTTTTTTAAAAAAATATTAGCAAGAGGTTGAGCCCCCCCCCAAAAAAATTATAGAATCATAGAGTTGGAAGGGACCTTGAGGGTTATCTAGTCCTACCCCCTGCAATGCAGGAATGTTTTCTCCAATGTGGGGCTCGAACCCACGACCCTGAGATCAAAAGTCTCGTGATCTACCAACTGAGCTATTAGACTATGGAGGCTGCTTCCCTGTGGGGCATTTTCCACATAGGTGCTTTGTCTCATTTGCCCATATTTTGTTGCCTCTCACCCTAACCACAGGGTCATTGTGAGGATTAGAGGAGGAGGCAGAAGCATATACACCCCCATGAGCTCATCTTAGAAAAAGGTGGGATAGAAATGTAATGAAATAAAGAAACAAATTAAAACAAATTAAAACATTTGCAGCAGGTTGCATTTTATCACCTCACTTGCGTATTTTTATTAGCATTAGGTCACTTTTCCAGTATGTATAATATTAGGAAAGTACTGATTAAATTATAGTGTTGGAGCACTATAACACTTCAGTGTTGATTTGCAGAAGGAGGGGGTGGCCGGGGGGGGAGCATTAAGCATCTCCTTATAGGGAAGTGGTCCAAAGCCACCCCAGCAAATTTTGATTAGCATTTGGCACATCTGTTCTGAAAGAGGGTGCTTCTCCTTGCTGGCTCTATGATCCATTGTAGTCTAAATGGCAACACCCCCAAGGGAAGCCAGAGTGAGGGGTGTGGCTTCCATGCTTGGTCTAATGAAGAGGGAACATTTTCATCCTACCCCAGCATTTTCAAAGGGTTTCACAGGGAAGGGGTATTTGGGAGGGGCAAATCCCCCCGCTGCAAAATGTGCCCTCCCTCCCCCATTCTTGATCATGTAAAGTGCTCCTAAGGCCAGCTAAGGGACTAGCAGTAGTTACTTACAAAGGGTAGCCAGTAAGTATTTTCATGTCACCATTTGGAAGGGGTTTGACTAAAGCAGCAGATGTTGTCATGATGCTCTTCATGCCCTGGAATACAGGGCAGTTTGATGATCCAGCCATGATGTGCCACATCCCTGCAAACTGGAGGAAACCATTCCAGTCAGACCAGAGACCTCACCCCTCCACTCCACCATCCAAGACAAGGCCAAATCTGGCATTTCCCACATTTCTGTGCATTTCAATTAACCTGAATTATTAAGGCTCAGAATGGAGCACAGGAACCCCTCTAAGGAAAAGATGCCCATAATAAAAAGGAGTATAAATGCACACCCAGATTAAATCTCAGGAGCTGGACTGAAGTGTACAGGTCAGCAATAAACCAACCACGGTGTCAGTGAAGCCGACTCTGGCAAGTGCATGAGGTGATGATAAGGCTTTCAAATTTGCCAACCAGATAGCATCATAAGATCAAAAGATAACAGAGCAAATGGCTAGCAACGAATCGGGTATAAATTTAGACAGTACTTTGTGGACCCCTGCTCCCATTATCCCCTTGCCGCTGGCCTCCCTGAGGGCACTTGGTTGCAGAAGGCAGAAGTGTGAGCCATTGGCTAGCTCTGGAAGCAAAGAAAGGGGTGCAACTTCCCTACAGCTCAGTACCTTCTGAAGATCGAAGTCTGGTTGCATGGCAATGTCTGCCTGAATGCAGAATGAGCAAAGCAGGAGCACCAGAAGGCTTTGCATGGTGGACCTCATTCCTGCAGGTGGCTCCTCTTGCTCCTTGTGTGCTGTCAAGAGAAAAGCAGCTGGGCAGAGGAAGATGCCGTCTCCTTCGAAGGCGCCCAACTTTATACCTCTCCCCTTGCATGTCCCAGCGGCCAGGGTGCTCTGCAGCGTCCCCTCCCACGTCTTATGTAACACTTTGGCCAAGTGTGGATCTGCTATCTTGGATGGCTGGTATTGGGTAACACCCTATTAAATGATAATTGCTGGGCTGCAACTGGATAGCAACCAGGGGCAAAACCAGGCTTCATTTCACCCGGGTCAAAGACCCAGTTTGGCGCACACTCCATCCGTACTTGTGTACAGAGGGGGCGGGGAGAGAGAGACTGTGAGCCTCAATGGCACTCCTCTGGAGGCTTCAACTGGGGCGAAAAACCCGGCTAGCTCCCCTGCAACTACAGCTCTGAGCAAGCCCCTTTGCCTGACCCAACAACAACAAGAAAAGAGAACAGGCAGGTTGGAGGAAGGGACGCCTCAAAATGACTCCCCATGATCCAAAAGATTGTTCGCAGTATACAAATATTCTGCCCTTGAGCGTATTCCCAACCAAGACCCCTTTTCCTGACTCTGCATGAGAGAGTGCACACTTTTGGTCCATTTGTTTGCATGGGCAGAATTGGGGCAGCAACCCCCCCCCCAAGACAAAGGAAGGAATGCATAGGAAGTTGCTTCATACTGAATCAGACCATTAAGGTCCCTTTGAATCAGTGCTATCTACAATGACCGGCAGTAGCTCTCCATGGTTTCAGGCAAGGGAGATAGATGTCTAGCCTCACCTGGGAACTTCTGCATGCAAAGCAGGAGCTGTGACCACTGAGCTGTGAGCCCCAAGCTAAGATCCCCCCGAAGAGGAAAAGGACTAGCATCCCTCACATTACTGACTCTGCTGCCCCAAAAGCTGTGAGACTCCCCTTGAGATATTTCCCAATCTACTAGCGCTCAGGAAGAGCAAATCTGTCCCTGTTGGTTTCTCTCTTTTTCTCATTCTCAAATTTATTCTTTCCATACCAGTTGAACATTTTTTTAAGTCCTTGTGAAAATTCGCCAGCATTTCAGTGCAAATTTCTTCTGAAATGTACATTTTGTATGCACTTTTGCCTAATAAATGCAACCCGTTTGTTAGACAAGCATTCACATAACGAGTCAACATTCTCAATTGATTCCTATGGGGAAATTTCTAAGCATTCCTGACTGTGGAATTTTGAACTCAAAATTGGGGGGGACAGGACAGAAAAACCCTCTGAAACCTTGTCCAATTTATATCGCTCCCTCCCAACACTGTTTCTGATGAAACGGCTTCCGAGGACCAGTAAAACACAAAAAGAAGGTTACAGGTAGATAGCCTAAGCTTGTCATTGGTATGAGCTTTTGTGTGCATGCACACTTCTTCAGATACACATTTCGTGTGCATGCACACAAAAGCTCATACCAATGACAAACTTAGTTGGTCTCTAAGGTGCTGCTGGAAGGAATTTTTTAATTTTGTTTCGACATAAAGATGGCTTGTTTAAGGCGGCTTATTTGTTTATAGTACTTTATGCAGGCCTGGCTGCTTGGATATCTGAACTTGTGGTGCGCATAGCAATGTTTCGGTACTACCGTAATTCCTTGTGTTTAGATAAGTGAATTTTCATAGAAAGAATTTTCGGATCACAAGACTGGCTTTTTCCCCCCACCATCGGTTCATGGAAGCTGTGAGCAACCACCCGGGCAGGAGAGTCGCCACCAACCATGGCCGAGGAAGGCATTGCTGCTGGAGGTGCTGGAGGTGTAATGGATGTCAACACCGCCCTTCAAGAAGTGCTGAAGACCGCACTTATCCACAATGGCTTAGCCCATGGAATTCGTGAAGCTGCCAAGGCCTTAGACAAACGCCAAGCCCACCTTTGTGTCCTCACATCCAATTGTGACGAGCCCATGTATGTCAAACTGGTTGAAGCACTTTGTGCTGAACATCAAATCAACCTGATAAAGGTTGATGACAACAAGAAGCTGGGTGAATGGGTACATCTCTGCAAGATCGACAGAGAAGGAAAACCCATAAAGTTGTGGGCTGCAGTTGTGTTGTTGTCAAAGACAATGGCAAGGAAGGATGAGATAAGAATGCATGGGAAGAGATAAGAACGCATGCTACATCATAGCACTTTATTATTGGACTTGATTATTGCACTTTATACTGGACTTTTAAGACTTTGAGCATGAGCTTTTGTACACATTTTTGAATCTCCTTGTATACGTGAAGGTTGTTGGTGCATATACATTTAAATATTTGCACTTCACGGTGGTTTACCTTTTCATTGTTTTGCTAACATTACCGTGGCGTCTGTTTGTTGCGGCTTGAAACCTGTGGCAAGAGCCACTGCTCTCTTGCCAGCGGGCAGAAACTCCCAGCCAGCCGCAATCAAGAGAGAGAGAGAGAGAGAGAGGAAGTGGCTTGCAAACTAATCCTGCCTTTATCTAAATCCTCCTGAAGCTTTCCTAAATCCCCTTGTGCAAAGGCCTTCCAGCTGAGCCAAGATGCCTTAAGAGAAAATGTACACAATATGCCCCCTTCAAAGTACTGGCTTCTTTAAACAAACAGCAAAACCTGAAGGACCTCAAATTCCTCCCAGTTGCTGCATGCCCAGAACTAGAAAAGTGGTAGAGGTTGATTCATAGTTTCATAGAATTGTAGAGTTGAAAGGGACCCCAAGTACCATCTAGTCCAACCCCCCTGCAATATGCAGGAATATGCAGCTGTCCCATACAGGGATCGAACCTGCAACCTTGAGGTTGTCACCACTATGCTTTAACCAACTGAAAGGCATGGGAACCTTGCTCAGGAAAGGAGATGAGCATCCTATTTGGAAAGGGGAGAGGAAGCAACAATACCCGGTATTGAAATAATGGGAGACTATAGGTGGCATTTACACAGTTAGACCCATTGAAATGATTGAATATAGCCAGGGAAAAGCTAGGACTGGGAAAAGTTGGCCACGGCAGTTCATGCACTGGTAACTTCAAGACTGGATTACGGCAATGCACTTGAACCGGGAGCAGCACAATTGCTAATAGGAGTGAGGCCTTCTCAGCATACAACACCAGTGCTCAGGAATCTGCACTGGTTGTCAATCTGCTACTTGGCTAGGTTCAAGGTGTGACTGTTATAATATAAAGCCCTTAACAACTTGGGGCCAGCTTACCTGTGAGTTGGCAGGTTGGTCTCATTTCTGGAGCTGCTGATCTCTTCTTTCTGCAGCTCTGCTTTGCACCCATTTTCACCTTCATTCCATCTTCTGTTTTTCAGGCCCTTTCATGCCCCTGCTTTCATCTTCAGCCCTATCCCCAAGCCTCCTACTCCCTCCTTTTTGCAACTGACTTTGCACCCTCATTCTTACTCTTACTCCCCTTTTCCCTCCACCTTCCTTGTCAGTTTTCTCAACTCTCTCCTACACAGAGATCACTCCTTTCTCCGCACTTCCTTTTCTCTCCTGATTCGGTCACCCCTGTTCAACACCCCCCCCCCCCAATACTGATCATAGAACCAAAGAATTGTAGTGTTGGAAGGGACCCCAAGGGTCATCTGGTCCAACCCCCTGCGATGCAGGAATCACAACTAAAGCATCCATGACTGATGACCATCCAACCTCTGCTTATAAACATCCAAGGAAAGAGAGTCCACAACCTCCCGAGGGAGACAGTTCCACTGTCAGACAACTCTTTAACTGAGATTCCTGCATTGCTAGATGTCCCTGGGGGTCCCTTCCAACTCTACAATTCTATTATTCTAACTTCTGTGCCAGACAGTCACCCACATCCTCTGGCTATGCGTGCAGAAGAGCTTGACACTTCCCCTGCTAAAAGGGCCAGAGATTTGTGGGAGTGCCAAGCTCTTTCTGCTTGAGACAACCCTAGAGTGCTGCTGCCAGCCAGTGTAGGCAGCAGTGGGCTACATGGATAAACAGGTTGAAGGATTAAGACACCCTTCCTAATGCATTCAATAGATAGTTCAAGTGCCTTTGAGTAGTAGTAGTAGTAGTAGTAGTAGTAGTAGTAGTAGTAATAATAATAATTTAAAAATTGGCTGGGGGGGGATATCAATGGTGCAAAAGGCAACTCTGGGAAGAAATGCAGTATTTCCTGATGGCAGGAACTGATACTTTTTGTAGGAAGAAATATTACCTTATTATGACATTATAATAGTAGTAACAAATAATAATTCATGTACCTGTGGGCTGAGGATTAATGGAGTGTATTCCTGGAGATTTCCCCCAATGACAAAACCAAAACAGCAACACTACCATTTTGTGTGACTTTTTTATTTTTAATCAAGGATCAGCTTTTACAGGGGTGGGTTAGAGGTGAAAAGTGCTCATGGCTGAACAGGGAACAGGTGCTATGTCTGTGCTGGAGAAGTCAAGGATTGGCAGATGGGTCAGAAAATGAAGCTTCCTTGCTCGAAGCAAAACCTGGATTTTCAACCTAGGAGCTTAAAAAGGAAAGGGTGTGTGTGCCACATATTTCTGCATTCTGGATATAATCGCAACCACCAGATTCAGAAGTCTCAATTCCCCTTGGTGGTGTCCAAGCAAGCTCAGCCCTCCGCTGGGTGCAAACTACACACAACTGTATTTGTTGACACACCATGACTGCGGAACTCCCTGCCACCAGGTGTGCCTCTATTAGCTTTAAAAGGGGACAAGACAGATTCAGAGGTCTGTCAAGAGAGCATCCATGTACAGAAACAGTTTCCTTCTGAGCAGCCCCTGCTGAGGACGAGCAGCTGAGCGCAACTATCACATCCATGCCCAGGAGACTGGGCCCTTGGTCTGAATCAGCAGCAGGGCAGTCATTGTGTCCCCAAGAACTGCCATGGCTGATCATCAGGCCAACCTTTTGTGGGCCTTCCAGAAGCCAACCTGCAGCCCCACAGATGCTCCCAAACAATGAAGGCCTCTCTTGCTCCTGTTTGCCTCTCAGAGTTTGGGACTTGGGTAGAGCATGCCTGGGAACAGGGCCGTCTTAAGCATATCTGGCGCCCTGGTGTGAACATCCCTCCGGTGCCCCCCTGTTTCCCAGCGCAGCATGCAGCGCAGCTGCCGTGGGCGCAGCAGCGCGGTGCCCCCCCCCCCGGCGCCCTGGCTACCCAGCCTTGCCTTAGGGCCGGCCCTGCCTGGGAAAACTGAGTTCCCTTGAAATCGCCTCCATGCCTCTTCTCCCTCCCTCTTTGTCATCTAAGCAATCACAGAGTTAAACTATGGAGGCAATGATGGCCACCAACGTTCAGAGACTTAGAAGAGGATCGGACAAACTCATGGAGGAGAGAACTATCGCTGGCTACCAGACATGATGGCTATAATCCGCCTCTGCGGTCAGAGGCAGCCATGCTTCTGAATACCAGTGGCTGGAAACCTGGAAGGGGAGAGGGCTCTGGTGCTCAAATCCTACTTGCGGGTTTCCTACAATATGCATCTCATGGGCCACTCTGAGAAGAGGATTCTGGACTAGATGGGCCATTGGTCTGACCCTTCAGGCTCTTCTTATGTTCTTAAGCAAGCAGCCCTCGGCACTTGTTGCTCAGGACTGTGGCCTGGCTCACACATTACACAAAGGTTAATACATATCATGTCTGACAAGCCATGCTCTGGAGAACCCTGTGCACTCCTTCCCCAGCAATTGACACACATGCGCTGCCAGGGTTTGTGAGGAAAGGCCTCGGTCGGTACAGACACGTATGAGCCCCAACCTTTCGATTGCTAGAAATGTATCACTGCCCACCGCCTGCCTCTACCACAAGCCACAGAGTAAAAGGCAACTCACCTACGCATCGTCCGTCATGCAAAGATCTGTCCGGAGAGAAGGCAAGGAGAGAGATCAGGGAGTGGTCCAAAGGCATTCGAAGGTGGTGCGTGTGTGTGCTGCATGCTGGTGAGCAAAGGGTCGCTTTGCTACCCAGAGCACAGTCCTGTGTGGCCATCAAATCACAGCTCTGGAACAAGGGCGCCCAGAGGTCTTCTAGTCCAACCTTGGCCACACAAGCACCACTAGGCAAGCCCATTGCACTCTTGCATTCCCTACTTGCTAAACACACACACCCCAGTCCCACAATGCAATTCAGAGTGTCTGGCTGCAAGAGACCAAAAGTGGCTTCTTAACCAGTAATCTGTGCCCAGTTGCAAACTCCCCTCTGTTGCTCAGGCTGGGAATACGGGATGCATGACACATAAGGCCAGATATCCTTAATTTTTAATTCCAGCAGGAAACTCGTTTATGCCTGTTTTTCCTCTCTACTCAGTTTTTCTCCTTCTCTTTCTTCATATACTCCCCGCTAAAAATCTAGAAACAGGACCAGCAGGCAGATCAATGGTCAGTGTGCTGTGGATCCTGACCCTACATCAGCTGAAAAGCAAGGATATAATATGCTTTTTATGATATACACGGGCTATAGACTGACAATGGTGATGGGTTTTTAACTGTGAACTGCTTTGGGAACCAATCCTAGCAAGGATCCCTACATGGATCTGTGGAACTCAATTCCCCAGATATTAGGCAAGCTCCACCTGACTGGTATTTTCAGATGTTCTTAGCTGATTCATCTCCTCTTTGTAATTTTCAAGAGTCCTATTTAAATTGGGGCTTTAAAAAAAATATCGGTTGTGCACTTTGATTTGTTGTTGGCATGGAGCCCCATCGTTTGTTGATTTTGTGCCAGCTCTAAGACTGCTGCACATTTCTGATGTTTCTAAAAAGCTGTGTTGAAATGGCGTTTCGTTTTTTTTTGGGGGGGGGGAGATTTTTCTGAGTTTTTTATTTGTACGTGTCATGGAGATCTCTTCCTTAAAAAGGCATGTGATCAATGTATTAAATCAATGGGTAGGGAAAGAAAACAAAGCAAACTTCTGAAATTATGTTTTGGCAACCGAAGCTTAAGAGTGAAGAAATATTTTGGGTTTCAGAATTCGAATCACAGACAGGCCAGGCAGGGACTGGGACCCCTTTAAACCAAGGATGGGGAGCCACACTGCCTTCAGGAAAACTTCTCTGGGGCCATGTGCCATTGGTGAGGCAAAACTAAGTGCTGCAATGGACTAGACCAGGGATAGGCAACCTAAGGCCCAGGGGTCGGATGCGGCCCAATCGCCTTCTCAATCTGGCTTGCAGATGGTCCGGGAAGCAGTGTGTTTTTACATGAGTAGAATGTGTCCTTTTCTTTAAAATACATCTCTGGGTTATTTGTGGGGCCTGCCTGGTGTTTTTACATGAGTAGAATGTGTGCTTTTATTTAAAATGAATCTCTGGGCTAATTGTGGGGCATAGGAATTCATTGATTTTTTTTTCAAAATATAGTTCGGCCCCCCACAAGGTCTAGGAACAGTGGACCAGCCCACGGCTGAAAAAGGTTGCTGACCCCTGGATTAGACTTTACCTACATCCTAGCCTAGTGGCTGCCCAGGTGGGCAGTGCAACCTTCTGGGGAGTGCATCAACAACAAATCCGTTTATTGTGAGGACCATGCCTGTACACAAACTTCTGGGGAGTGATTACCTAAGGTGGGGGTGCCAATATTCTAGGGGGCACCAGGGGGTGCTGGAGGTGTAAATGACCTTTGGGCTTTGAAACAGGTGCTATCGCTGGATCAAACATCATTTTCATTGCATTAATTAAACTAAATAGTCTTAATTGGATTTTGACTCAATGCACAATCAATGGCTACTGCTCTGAATGTCATGGCGCTACTATCTTGCTTAGTGTACCTTCTCCACGAGAGGCAGCAACACAAGAACGGGACCTTTTCTGCAGTGGCTCCCCATTTGTGGAATATTTTCTCCAGGGAGGCTCACCTGAGCCTTCATTATACACCTTTAGGCGCCAAGTGAAAAAATTCCTCTTCAACAAGGCCTTGGGCTGATTAACACTCTATTTACATTTAAATGTGTTTGTGGGAGTGGGGGTTGTTGTCATACTGTTAGCGTTTTAATTATTTACTTGTGCTTCTACTTTGTTTTTTTTATCTTGTGAACCGCCCAGAGATCTTGTGATGAATGCCGGTATATAAATTTAATAAATAAATGAAAATGAAAAATAGTGTGCTGTACAGAGCGCTATTCCAAATAACGCCTTTTCTTAGGACACGATGGGGGCACTGGGATGAGTTTTTATGGTACCAAGGGGAAGGGGCCTGAAAACTGTTTATGAACTGCTGCCCTCTGTCCAAGCAAGCAGGAGGCAGGTGAACCCATGATAAACCCCACATGGCAATCCCTAGAGGAAGAAACTTGAGGCCTGTCCTGATCCTGCTCCCAGTTCTCCCACTTACCAGTGCTGGGCAAGAAGAGGATGTCCTCATTACCAAGTCCCTCTGCCAAGGCCAGCTGGGTGAACTTCTCCTGCAGTTCGGGACTCAGCTCCTTGCTTCTACCTGCCACCAGAAACATAAAGCACTGTTGAGCAAGGAGAGTTGGGAGAGCACAAGAGTCTTCATCTCAGGGTTGTGGGTTCGAGTCCCATGTTGGGCAAAAGGGGTTTGCACCAGATGATCCTCATGGCCCCTTCCAACTCTTCAGCTCTCCTGCCACCCAATCGATCTGGTTGCAAAAAAAACCCCCAGTCTCCCCAGTCCTCTGCCCCCAAGGGGAGCAGCGCAAGCCAGAAGGGTGGGGGTGGGGGAGCAGAAGGGAGGAAGGCTGCCCCCTGGTGGCCGAGCAGCGGGAGGAACAGACGTACCATACAGTGTCACCATTGCCCAATTCCTGGGGCTTCTTTCCTTGGAAATGGAATACAGCAAGGCGTACTCGTTGTAGTTGGTCTCGACCACGCGGACGTCAAAGTGGTTTCCAGAGCCTGGCATCGAAGGAGGCAAGAGGGGAATTGAACTGGAGCCAGCAAGGAGACACAGTCACACAGCCACACCCCATCACTGCCAGACACTGGCTTTGCACACCACACAAATGATTCCTAGATTACAGGGGGTTAGACTAGATGATTCTCGGGGTCCCTTCCAACTCTACAATTCTATGATACAAATGGTGCTAAGCCACTGGCAGGTTGGCTTGGTTTGGCACCCACCCAGCCCCCAGCTGCTAGAACCAGTTTCCCTCTGCGTCTGGCAAGGGATGGCTCTTCCGTGCCCTGCTTGGAAGCAGCCAGGAGGGATTAAGTCAGAAAGGTGCCAATCTCTTTCCCAACCCATCCCTGACTGAGGGCTGCCTGGCTGCTGTCCAGCCAGACGGGAGATGATGTGGCTCTCACTTACGTGGGCTGGTGTATTGGAATCGTCCAGGCTGCTCAGTCCGGACAAAAAGGCTTTTCCTCGTCTCACACTGGTCGAGCCTAGAGCAGAGAGAGAGAGAGCAGGACAGAAGGAGAAGCACAGGCAGCCAACTCAGGAAGCCTCCTGGCTTACGGGAACAACCTTCAGGGTTTTGAGTTCAAAGAATCTCAGCTAAAGCATCCCTGACAGATGGCCATCCAACCTCTGCTTAAAAGCCTCCGAGGAAGGAGAGTCCACAACCTCCCAAGGGAGACCGTTCCACTGTCAAACAGCTCTTACTATCAGAAAGTTCTTCCAAATGTTCAGCTCAAATCCTTTGGAGGGCACCAGGTTGGCAGAGTCTCGCTTATGCAATGCTCTTGGGTCACATTTATAAGCAAGTACATATTGTAAATCTACGGACCTGGGTGGCACTGTGGGTTAAACCACGGAGCCCAGGGTTTGCCGATCAGAAGGTCAGTGGTTCGAATCCCCGCGACGGGGTGAGCTCCTGTTGTTCGGTCCCAGCTCCTGCCCACCTAGCAGTTTGAAACTATGTCAAAGTCCAAGTAGATAAATAGGTACTGCTCCGGCGGGAAGGTAAACGGCGTTTCCATGCGCTGCTCTGGTTTACCAGAGGCGGCTTAGTCATGCTGGTCACATGTGGACAAACGCCAGCTCCCTTGGCCAATAAAGCAAGATGAGTGTGCAACCCCAGAGTCGTCCATGACTGGACTTAACGGTCAGGGGTCCCTTTACCTTTACCTTAAATCTACAGCTGGGTTCCTATAGATGAAGGATTCAAACACAGGCCCACAGAGCTGCATACAGCCCTGGTGAATGGCAACCCATGAATATCCCCATTTTACAGGTGGAGAACACAGAGGCTGAGAGATGAGATGAGATGCCCAACATCTGTCTATTGCAGAATCTCTATGGGCTGCCTGAAACAATAATAACAGCTTCAAGCGGTGCATCATTAACCTGTGGAACCCCCAGTCACAAGGTTTGTGGCCATGGGGTTAGATGGTTTTTCTTTTTAAAGGGTTCTATGGATGCAAGAAGAAGGGTCAATTGCTAACAACAGTGATCAGTTGTGAAAGCACTATGGAACCTCCATGTCCAAAAGCAGTGTACCCCTAGATGTCAGGGAGCATGCAACAGGCAAGAGTCATTGCCTGATGCCTTGCTTGGGGATTGCCCAAGTCATCTGACTGTCCATATTTGGAAGCAGGAAACTGGGCTGGGTGGATCTTTTGCCTGATCCAGCCTGGCTCTTCTCATCTTGCCCAGCACCCTGACTCCAGGATCAGTTCAGCATGGATTGCTTCCAAGCAAGGCAGCCGCAGTCTCCCATCATATCTGGGCATCAGTGCTCCTGAACATGGAGATTCTGCTCCTAGCCTTCTGTGCTGACAAAAGACCCTCCATTAATCTCACTCATCCCTGATTTTTGATGCCATTGTGACCAGAGGCCTCTGCAACATCCCACAATATTAATTCCATCTGTTTCGGGGGGGGGGGAACACGCCAGGCCAAGGCTTGGCAGCCCACCTGTGCCTCCTTACTTGGGATAAGTGGAGGTGATATCCAGGTTCCCGTCCTCCGTGGTCACGGCCACTGTGGTACACATCTTCATCACCTGCTTCTTGTTCTTGAACCAGAGGGAGTTGGAGGCCAGGGCAATGCTGTACCATCTCCCTGTGAACTACAAACGTTTTGCTCTGGAATCTGCTGCCTGGCCCAATGGGTGGGGTGGGTTGGGTTGGGACGCAATGCCTCGTGGGCTGACGAGAGGCCCCAGTTCCCTGATTTATAAACCTTTACTTATTGCTAGCCAGCCCACTGTGCTGCTATTGGCTCTTCTTCCCTCACACTTGTGCTAAAAACAGTGCAAGCTTCAGAATAACACAGGGATCTTGCTTGGCCTGGGCATTAAAGATGCAGGGAGAGGAGAGGCATACTGACAGCTCTCTTTAGAGCAGTTTTGCCTAAAGAAGAAGCCTCTTCAGATTTCCCCTCCAACCACCATAAATTAAGAAACTTTGGTGGAAAACTCTCTCTTGGAGTTGGGAGCACATAAAGCTAAGTCAGAATTATCCCTCTTCGTCTCTTAGTTGTGCCCCTTGCTGAACACATTTCGGTGGGGTGAGGTGGGGGCACAAACAAACAGATTATTTCCAGAATTTCAAAACACCTTCCCTATTTATTCCCAGTTTCTGAGATATGAAAAGCTCTAGCTCCTTGGGTAGAGCAGCTGTTTCGCAATCCCCACTGACAGCATCTCCAGGCGGGGCTGGGAGAGGCCTCCACTTGAAATCCTGGCTGCTGCCAGCCAGTATTGACAATACTGGGCTTGCTAGATCAAAGGTCTGACTTGGTCTAAGGCAGCTTCCAAAATTCCTGTACATGCAGATCATTGGCACAGGCATTATGTAAAGAGGTAGCGAGTGAGTTTCCTTCTCATTCCTTTTGCACAGGCACTAGCCAGACAATGAGACCATCCTCACGTCGGTCATCGTCTTTTCTCGTCCTCCACAGGACTTGGCTTGGATGAGAAGCATATGTTTTTCAATGCCTGGAACATGCCAGCGGAGATGAAATGAAATAAGTCATTTCATTTCAGATTCTGCAAGGGTCCTGGGCAGACTATCCAGGGACGGGGCTTGCTAGGTTTAAGCCAAGCTCCATGCAGACAACTGAACTCAGCTCTTTGGCCCCTGAGCTGGGGGCAGGGGTGGGGGAAGAAAGGCTCTGTTACCTGATCCTGCTGGAAGTCAGGCTGCACAGCCGGTTCGGCCTGTACCTGGGACAGGCAGCCCAGGGTCAGGGCAAAGACGCTGAAGAATTGTGTCCGCATTGTGCCTAATGCTCTCCTGGGTCTGCTGCTGGCCTCTCTTTGCACAGCCTGTCCAGAAACTCAGGCCAGCCGGCTATTTATTGGCCAGTTGAGCAATGCTTCAGGGTGGGATCACACTGACCTATCTTCCCCCCACCCCCCACTGATATGGTCTGTTACACAAAGCAGAAAGAGAGAGAACAGGGAAAGAATTCATGAGAGGGCGGAACAGCTGCTGCAATTTCCCACCCGCTATTCCCCCTCCGAAATGCTGACTCCCTATTGCAGCCTGGAGCAGGGAAGGGTTTTTAAGTATTGGGGTCTGGTGCACTCTGCTGGCACTCTGCTTGTGCATCACCATAGGAAATGGGGTTAGATCCACGAGTAAGAGCCTTTTGGTGAATGATAGAGATAATCGAGAGCAGGCTATAGTTTCTAGCAAAGCCACAATGACCAGGTCTGCAATAGGCGTCAGAAGAGGTGAAAAGCATCTATTTGTTTTCCATATCAACAACAATAGATCACTTGACAGCATGGGAGTAACAAGTTCAGCCAAGGACGGAGAACGCACAGCATGTCCTGTTCAGAGTTGGATCCTTAAGAAAGAATAAACCAGTGTTGTCAAAAGGCTGAGAAGCATAGCTGTCAAGTTCTCCCCCTTTTTAAGGGAAATTCCCTTATGCTGAATAGGCTTCCTCATGAGAAAAAGGGAAAACTTGACAGCTATGCTGAGAAGCAACTTGGATACATTTGGGTGTAGGCATGAGCAGAGTTGCCAAGAAGCTCACACTCATAAGTTGATATGTGTTGCACAGGGGAAATGTTGGGTTTGCAAGCAAGGGGGAGTCTAAACTGCATGCAGAGTGTCAAGGATTAAGGATCGCTAATAACAATGTCAGCAGCTTTCTCCCCTAACAGAGCAACTGCAGCTACGACATGCAAACAATGGGAAATTGAGCAACCCAAAAGACTGAGTTTAAAAAACCTGAAGCAAGATAAGATAAGATATCTTTATTGTCATTGTCCCCTTGTGGGAACAACGAAATTACTCGGTTGCTACATCCACTCAGATAAAGCATTCCGCATAATCCAAAATTACAAAACCTAATTAAAAACAGTAAATATAATACAAATTACAAGTAAAATAAGATGACTTCAAAGTCCAGGCTTTCCATTTAAGGCCAAAATCGCTCTAGAGAAGAAACTGTTCCTGAGACGGCTCGTTCTTGCCTGCATAGTTCTATATCTCCGTCCTGATGGCAGGAGCTGAAACAAATGGTGACCAGGGTGCGTTGGATCTCTTGATATGTCTAGTGCTTTTCTATGGCACCTGGTGGTATAGATTTGTTCTAAGGTGGAGAGTGAGCAGCCAATAATGCTCTCTGCTGTTTTAATAATTCTACAACACCTGATTCTTAGGGCCTTGCTGGAGGCAAGAGCTTGTTTGAGCAAGACAAAGGCTGCACGCGTAGGCCTTCAAGAAAACTGCTACAACGCAAGGGCAGCTGGAGTAAAAGGGGAAAGACTTGAGTTTCTAGTCCCTGTTCACCAGCTTTCACAAGAGCATAATGTAAAAGCAACATATAACAGCAAGTTCATACATAAACCTTTAAACCAGGCATCCCCAAACTGTGGCCCTCCAGATGTTTTGGACTACAATTCCCATCTTCCCCGACCATTGGTCCTGTTAGCTAGGGATCATGGGAGTTGTAGGCCAAAACATCTGGAGGGCCACAGTTTGGGGATGCCTGCTTTAAACAATAGCTTTACTGTGAGTCTAGAGTTGATCAAGTTCAATTCCAAGTGTGCCATAAAGGCTGACCTCAGTGCTGCAAAAAGGGCAGGTGCCACCTTGAGATG
Source organism: Zootoca vivipara (assembly GCF_965207765.1). Taxonomy (NCBI): domain Eukaryota; kingdom Metazoa; phylum Chordata; class Lepidosauria; order Squamata; family Lacertidae; genus Zootoca; species Zootoca vivipara. The sequence continues at coordinate 91,064,393 of NC_142588.1, read as the reverse complement.
CTCCTGCCACAACTTGTTCTTCCAAACAGCTTCAAGATCCATTGCCAGTTGCAAGGCCTCCTGGTTGGCGAGGCTCTCCACCTTCTACCCTGGCAAACTGAACTGAAACCAAGTGTGCACATTGAACTTTGGGACAAAGGCTGGGGGCAAGGGAAACTGTGACGGGGGAGACAACTTCTGTCAGCAGACCTTGCAGCTTGGGTGAATTAGATTGAAGGAATTACTTAAAGTTTTTTTGTAATTCAAAGCCTTTATTCATGCAGGAATTACTTACAGGATGAGTGGGGGTGAGAGAAAAAAAGCAGCAGGAGAATAGCAAAACAAAATGGCTCAGCTTTTAGGGGCAAAGTTAACTTAGACCAGGCATCCCCAAACTGCGGCCCTCCAGATGTTTCGGCCTACAATTCCCATCTTCTTCGATCACTGGTCCTGTTAGCTAGGGATCATGGGAGTTGTAGGCCAAAACATCTGGAGGGCCACAGTTTGGGGATCCCTGACTTAGACAAACAGCTGGATAGATAGTTGCACTAACAGTGCCCTCATGTGGTTTGAAGCAACACATGCATTAGCTAGAAGTTCAGTGAGAAGGAAAAATATTTGCTCTTCTCCTACAGCTTCTTCTCTCTGTAATACCTTCCATGTCCTTGGTCATACCCAGTTGTTCACAACAACCTTGGGCTCACTCCTCCTCCGGAGCAGGTTTCTGTTGCTGCTCTTTCCACTTCCACTCTTCCAGTGTCCATCTTCCTGGTCCTGCTCTTTCTCATTGGCTGCTAGGAAAGCTGTTTCTACAGCTGAGCACCCTTTGCTTCCCTCTTTATGTTTAACTGAAATACTTTTTAAAAATATGACTTGTTTCAGTGGGCATTTTGAGTGATTTTGGGGTTTACAGGTAATTTTATCAGATTTTAAGGTGCATCCTTTGGGTATCCTTCTGAACATCACTTAAACTATGATATTAAGTGGAAGTAAATGAATCAAATACAGTGGTATCTTGCTAGACGAATGCCTCACAAGACGAATTTTTTGCAAGATGAATGCGTTTTGTGATTTCAATGGAGACTCGCAAGATGAAATTTCCTATGGCGCGCTTCGCAAGACAATTTTTTTCGTCCCATAGGGTGCCTCGCAAGACAATTTTTTAAAATTCGTCTTGCGAGGCACCCTATGGGAAACTGCACTTCAATGCGTTCCTATGGGAGCTGCTTCGCAAAATGAATTTTTTGCTATACGAAGCGACTTGCAGGACAAATTAAATTCGTCTTGCGAGGAACCATTGTACAGTGGTACCTCGGTTTACAAACACAATTGGTTCTGGACGTCTGTACTTAACCTGAAGCGCACTTAAGGTGAAGCGAACTTTCCCATTGAAAGTAATGGAAAGTGGATTAATCCATTCCAGACAGGTCCGCGGAGTACTTAAACTGAAAGTACTTAAACCGAGGTATAACTGTAAGTAAGAAAGTGTCGCTGAAATGAATGCAAAAAGAGCCTTGGACCTGGGTCAGACGCCGCACATCTAGTCCTTTTAGAAAGAGTGGGGGGTTTTAATGCGTTCCACCCCCTTAGTTTTGATTATTATTATTATTATTATTATTACTACTACTACTACTACTACAAAGATACAGCAGCGCTCCAAAGGCATAATAAAGTATTAACTCACACAAATATTCCCTTTACAAAGTATATATTAATACTTTCTTTTGCTCTGTGCTTTCTAGGCATAGGTCTTACATTCCCAGGTCCAGGTCTGAGCGGATTTTGTGTTGTTCTTTTGTCCTGGCAGACGAAAGCGGTCCAAAAGTGGTCCAGGCACTTTCCTGCATTTTACTGCTGAATCAGAGCAAACAGCAGGGGGGGGAACAAACCCCTGAAAATCCTATAGCTGTTTGCTCCCACTCAGTGGTAAAGTACAGGGATTCCCTGGGAAAGTGCCTGGACCCCCCCCAAAAAACCCCCCACACTCAAGCACTGCTTTAAAACCCAGACTTGTGTCTAGAAACGCTGCACAAAAGGAAGTGCAGATGAACCCTTAAATGAGCCAGACACTTGCATGTATACATGGGTGACCATGTGCTTTGATATTTGTATAAAAAATTAAAAATTCTGGGGCCCTGCGCCTTCAATTCTTCATTCCTTTTACCCCCCCCCCCCAAAAATGTGAAAATGCATTAAGTGAGAGGATGCCTTTCTGCTTGGCAAATCGGGTCCTCCCTAAACAGAGGGCACGCGTTGCAGTGGGACCCGGCAATCAGGCCTTGTGTTGTGGGTGGGACATTGGAGCGGCCACAACACCCTGTTGGTGGTCCCTTGAACCCGGGAGCAATTGGGCTAGCGGGATGCCAATCAAAGCAGTTCGAGGGACCACTACTTAACCGAATGCACATGCCCTGAGCTTCTCTTTCGGGCTCTTTGCATCAGAAGACCCGCCCACCTTTCCCTAAATTTATGGCTTGCACGCATGACCTTGCTATGCTGTCGTGTGTTGCCTGTCATTGGGAAAGGGACACAGCAGGAATTTTCCCCACTTGGCTGATTGGCTGGTGCCACTTGGGTTTCGCCTGCCACGTAGCAAATCGTCACAACTTGTAAGGTTGCGGATAGGCCATCCCTATGCGTTGGGTATTCCTTTAAGAAGGAATCCACAGATTCATGGTTGGTCTTCCCCAAGCGGGGTTGTGCCCTGGGCCTGAGTTCAGGGCACATCTGGGTGGAGGGATGGCACACACCCCTGTCTGCCTCTGTCCCAGGTGTACACCTAAGGCTGACTTATGGTTGGTGCCCAGAGTCAGCACTGCCTGCAGGGAGTGGCCTAAATTCTGCCAAAAACCAAACCAAAATTTGAGTCCTGTCTGAATTTATTTCTAGGCCTGGTTAAAGGGTCTCCACAGGCAAATGCCTGTAACAAGGCTGAAATGAGATTTTAAACACACACACATACAGTCCCATGGCATCCACTGCTGTGAGGTACTCAGTGAACAGTGATGTGGAAACACAAAAGTCATGAGGCCAGTGTTTTCCATTTGTCTACCGCTAAGCCAGGATTGTGTAAGAGTCTGCCTCCAGGCAGGACATGATCCTTAATTGCCACCCCTTCGAGTACCCCTCCCCACACTTGAAACTCCCAGTTGTTCTGCTTAGCCCTGCCAAAGCAACAGTTTACATAAGAGCGGCTGTTTACAAAAGGGATTTTCATTTCTCCTCCTCAACCAATTCCAGTCCCTGTTTTGCAGAGTGAATGAGGGCAATTTCTTCAGGCCCAGCTTTAACCCACACACTATCAGGGTAGTTCAGTTGCTTAGAGGTGCTGATAACATCAAGCTTGCATTTGGGACAGCTGCAGGGAGTTGGAAGAGACGATCCTCAGGATCGCTTCCAACTCTATGATTCTACAACACACACAGCAACTGTGGGAAACTCAGTCCAAGCAGCAGGAAGCAGGAGGGAAAAGGCATCAGGGCCTTTATTTGAACTGCAAATTCCTTCAGTCCTGGAACACCACAAGAGAGAAGTGCAGAGCCAAGAATTCTCTCCCTTCTATACAACTGCAAAGAATATACACAGAGAGATGCACCCCTATTTTCAGAGATGGATATTGCCCTTTTACTCATACAATTGCAAGTGGTCTTACAGCAAAAAGCAAGGGGTGAACCCTGGAGAGACCTGGTCTTAAAACCATGGAGAGACCTGGTCTGAATAGAGATATTGGATTCTTATCTCATTATACATGATAAAACTATTTTTAGCCATCTCACCCCTTGCTTTTTCCTGTAAGACCAATTGCAGTCGTTAACAGTCGTCAACAGGTTTACCACACCTACCAGCCAATCACCCATTACCACCACCCTTCTGAGTAATACCCCTCCCCACCCTCTGACTATACATAAGGGTCTGGTGACTTGTGTTTCAGTGTATCTGAAGAATGTGCATGCACATGAAAGCTCATACCAATGACAAACTTAGTTGGTCTCTAAGTTGCTACTGGAAGGAATTTTTTTATTTCCTTTAGGCAATTAATTCTTTCTCGGTGGGGTTCGCCAAATCATGAAATAGCAAATATAACCAATACAAAAGTATAGCAGCTGTTCACCTCATTCATCAAAACGATTCTTTTTGAAGTCCAAAACTTGGCCTCCAATGACTGTGTAGTTTAGCAGATATTTCTTTTAACTCTCTCCGTCCAGAACATGCCTTTTTTTTTGTCAAATCTTTTAATTTTTAGGAAACATGGATTCCTGGCTGATGAGACTGACTTTGGAGAGTTGCCAGATTCGTGCCTTGGACATCACCCAGAGTCCCTGCCTCTGCATCTTGTTACAGAGCGCAGATAACAGACTATCTGCAGGTGGCTCATCCCCCCCCCCTTCCTGGGAGGGGGGTCAGGGTTAGTTACCCTCATTTAACCCTGAATTACTGGCACGACTGCCTATCTGATCTCTTGGGAGGCCGCCATATCTCATCGCCGGAAGCCCGGAGGGAGATTAGATCTTACAGCATGGTCATCTCAAACAGGGGCTTCTTCCTGATGGGAGCCAATGTAGATGTTTTAAGACCAGTATTATGTGGTCCCGTCAGCCACTCCCAGTCACCAGTTTGGCAGCCGCATTTTGGATTAGTTGTCGTTTCCGAATCACCTTCAAAGGTAGCCGCATGTAGAGCGCTTTGCAGCGGGAGATTACCAGTACAAAGCTGATTCCTGTGTTCCTTGATCGTGACGCATTCTCATAGAATGGCAGAGTTGGAAGGTGTCCTTGGGGTCATCTAGTCTGACCTTCTGCCACAGAGGAATCTCAACTAGATCAGACATGACAGGTGGCCATCCAACCTCTGCTTAAAAACCTCCAAGAAAGGACATCCACAATCTCCTGAGGGCATCCATTCTCCTCCAGAAAGCTCCTACCGACATTTAGTTGGAATCTCCTTTCTAGTAACTTGGATCCATTGTTTTGGATCCTGTTCTTCTATGCCTGTGAAAGGCTACCTGGGATTTTGCCTCTTGCCCTGCATTTCCTCCATCTCCAATGGCAGAACATGAACCCACCCACCCAAGAGAAGAGCAGCCACTTCCACAAAAACCCTCCCTCTCTCTAAGGCCCAGGACTGAAGAGAAGCAGGAGGTGAGGCTGCCCAACTGCTTTCACAGCTCATGAAGGAGGTGGACCAACTGCACCAAGTGTAGGGATAGGTGAGTGCTCTCTGCCACCTGCCTCAGAATCCAAAGACGAAGCTGGCCAAACAACGACCAACAAGTCCACACCCAGTAAGACATCAGACTCCACCAGTTCACAGGGGCCTTGACCAGTGGTGAGGACCCATCTTCCAGCACATCCATGCGCTTCTATGTCCTATTTTTCAGCAGAACTGCTTTATCAGCCCCTACTTCTTTGAAAACATCTAGCATGGCCTTGGGGGCAAAATCTCAATACATAAAGCCTTTGACTTCTCCCTCTAGCTCCAAGTAACACTCCATAGCGTAAAAAAGGAAACTGCCTCTAGCGCCCCTGCCCCGCCCCCAGCTTTCAAAGGATTCTTTTTCCTGGCAAACTCCAAAGGTCACTCATGGCAGTCATGATGGGTATCAATCAACAGGTGGGGCTGTTTGAATGGGTGCTGGTCCTTACTCCCAATGCTGCGCCTACCCAGCTTATCTTGTGCTCAGATCAGGGGGAAATTCAACAGGTGCTGCTTAAGGGGTAGTGACACATTTTAAAGGTTGCATCTGTGAATGTGGGGATGGGTTGAGCGGAGGGTGGGAAAGAAAGCCCTCCTGTTCTCCAGAGGCGGGCAGAGTTCCCAGCTCAGCACACCGCAAAAACAGGGCGGTACTGGAAGTGCGTCATGCAGTTACATGGGTAAACAACATGTGCTAGTCATTTGAGCAGGAATAAAAATGGGAGGGGGAGGGGGAGGGGAGGAATAAAAGAAAAAAGACAAAGCCCTCCATGCTTTGTTTGCTCACGCGCTCTGCGGGGAAGGCTCTTTGCTGCTCAAAATCTGCCTTCTCTGCAGAATCATTCCAGTCCCAGAGCTGCATTCAGCAGGAGCACCTGACAGGGTTGAAACTACACAGATGGGAGACGAAGCCACTTTTTGAAAAACATAATTTCCGGCGGAGAGATTCCAAAAACAAAAGCAACACAGGGAAGAGATGGGCCAGCCCAGAGGCCGCTCGTGCACAACCTCAACCGCTGTGCACAGTGAGGAGGAGAAGCCAGCTGCCTGCACTTTGCACTCCATCGGAAGGCAGAGTGCAGGGGCCGGTGTTTAGGGGGCAGGGGAGTTTGTGTGTTTTCCTACACATACAATAGTGGGTTATGTGCACACTATGCATATAAAGCACATTTCCTGCTGCCAAAGAATCCTGAAGCATGTTAAGAGTGCTGGGAATTGTAGCTCCGTGAATGGCAAACTATGGTTTCTGAGATTCAGGGGTTTGTGTGATTTAGATGTTTGGTTGTGTACACCGCTGTGGGTTCCCCCATATACATAAATAGAAACCTTTTGTTCTTCAGGTCTGTCTCCACTAAGGACCATTGTGAGAGCAACATGCCCCCCCCCAGTGTACATAACGGCACCCACATTTTAGAGCCATCATTGCAACCTTCTTGCATAGATGTAAAAAACCATTGACAAGGGAGGCGGCTTTTACAAAGCGAAAGGCAAAAGGGAAAAGAATCCTGAGCAGCTATTTCATTGCCATACCTTGAGGCATTTCTTAATAGTTGGCATTAAGGTGGCAATTATGCAAAAGGAGATTTTGTCAACAATTACCCCTCACCCAGTGAATCAAAGTAAGTATTACCGGTAGGTGTTTTTTGGAACAAAATGGAATTTTTTTTACATACACACGATGAGGGTTACAGCTTAATTGCCCCAGGAAGTGTTGATTCAATTTTACAGAGGTATCATTGAAACTGTTCTCTGTAATTCTATCACTGCCTGTTATGGCACAGCCTCCAAGATGGACAATAAAAGGCTCCAACAAGCAGTAAGAATTGCAGAAAAGGTAATTGGTGCTAGTTTGCCTTCAATGGAGTCACTTCATGCTATCCGAACTAGGAAGAGAGCAAAGCGAATTGTAGCAGATCTGTTGCACCCCGGTCACAATCTGTTTGATTTACTTCTATCTGGACGTCACTACAGGACTCTATACACAACGGCTAGGCACAGGAACAGTTTTTTTCCCTTGCACCATCAAATTGTTAAATTCGTAGTTGTGTAGCGTAAGAGGAGGCCAGTTATGGGTGGGGTTCCTTTGTTCTGTTATTGTATTGTGCAACAGTGTTTGTATAAAGTATGTTTACACAGTAGCGTAGCAAGGGGGCGGGGGGGCAGGCCGCCCAAGGCTCCACTCAGGGGGGCTCTACTCGGGGGGTGCCCCTCCCCTCCCCTCCCCTCCGCCCGCGCGCATAGTACGGACATACACGGTCTGTGCCAGCTGCCCCGTGAGCGGCACCCCATTATAGGCTGCTGCTCCCGCACGGCAGCCCATAACGGGCCACTGTGTGCTAGCGGCAGCCCATTATGGGCCGCCGTGCACCAGCAGCAGCGTGTACTGACTGCACATGTGCAGCATCCCGTGTGTGCGCACTCCATGCACCGTTTGTCCTGACACGTGCGTCGTGCATTGTGACATCACAATGCATGCATCACGCCGCCCCGCCCCCAGGGGGCGCCTCTGCATTTGCCGCCCTGGGCAGCCAAGCGGCTCAGTTCGCCACTGCGTTTACATTGCAATGTAGCCGACGCAAAATTCCAAGTATGCTGGTACTTGGCCAATAAGTTGTTGTTGTTGTTGTTGTTGTTGTTGTTGTTGTTAATGGTTTCTCTGATGAGGCACAACACTTTCAAACAAACACTCTTTACAGAGATAGCTAAGTACTTCTTTAAAATTCCCACTTTAAACCTGTCTCTGGATAGACTAATTCCTCCTAGAATGGCTATTGGTCTTACATTACCAGTGAAACACTCTCTATCTTCACCTCAGGGAAACAATCTGGGTTGCCTTGCCTGCTAATCCCTAATTCGGTCCTAACCACACTCTAAACTGAACCCTATCTAGGCATTTTCCAAGCCCTAAATGTTGGCTTGGAGCAAAGGTCCAAAATCATTGTCCCTTCCCAGCCAATAAACACAAAGGGGCTGTGGTTGGAAAGGTAAGAAAAGTTTATTCTGGCTGCAGCCCAGAGTCCCAGTCTGGATCACTCCAAAAGAACCAGGCCACAAACAAAGCGGGACCAAACATTTATATACTTGTAGCAAACACCCAAACGTGTTAGGAAGGAAAGCCTGTGATCAAGGCATGCTTGAATCACATTCTTCTACTTGGCTTCAGAACTGTTTCTACAGACTCAAAAGCTTAGCAGGCTGAAGTCAGCTGTGTATGTGATGTGATCAGTTCAGAGTCTTGGCACCTCTGAATTATAACATTCAGGTATTGCATAATTATAACATTCAGGTATGTCCCAGGACATTCTATACAAGATCTCAAAGCAGCTGTTTTATTACAGAAAAAATTCAGAAACAGACTGGAAAGAGAAGTTGCTGAATTGCAACTCATTACCAAGTTTAAAACCATGGAGACACCTGGTATAAACAGAGACATAGGATTCTTTTTTAATATATAATAATTTTTATTAGTTTTTATAGAAACAAGACAGACAAAACATACAAAATAAACTCTGTCCCTTCATTTTCCCTCCACCCCCAAGATCACTTCTGCCACAGTGGTACCCATGGGCATTGAGAAACAAAGGGGTCCATTTTAAGCTGGGTTTGACCTCCCCCCTCCCTCCTCCACCCCCATCCCCCCCCTGCCACTGAGAGGACAGAGGCGGAGGTTCTCTGAGGTTTGGTTTTTTTTTCCCCAGCTAATTCTTCAACATAACAATCTACTTAACAAAAAAACAACAAAAGAAAAAAAGAAAGAAAAAACAAGAAAAAAGAAAAAAGAAAAAATTATAAGTTCTCAAATCTTATTTTCTTAACAATATGTTTGTGGCTTCCTCGATTCTCTTCCTCCTGGTTTCCCTGACTTCTTTGATTGATTATGGCGGGTTTTCTATTCTAATTAAAAATCTTATTCTTATCATAATAACTTAATCCTCCTCCGTCTTCATGCTGCTCCCCCCCCGAGTCCCCTCCTGCCACGAGGATAACCCGAGGGGCTCAGCACTCTAAAGGTTCCATTTTTGTGTCTGGGTTTCCTTCTACCCCTCCCTCTCCCCTCAGAGCACCCCCTGCCACTGGGTGCAAAGAGTAAAGAGAGGGAGACAGGCAGCTCTCTACCCAAACACCTCTCTTAACACAAAAAATATTAGAAACAAAACTCTAAAATATTTCCTCAACCATTCTTCTAATCCCTCCAGAAAACTCCTAACCCTAAACTTATAAGACACTCTCCTTCCCCCCTCCCAATGTCTTTCCCCCCAATTGGATCAACATTTCCTTTAGCTAGCCAAGATTTCAGAAACCGTTATTCACCAGCCAGGAAAAAAAACCTTTAACTAAAGTTTTCACCCCACACCAATTCTTTCCCACTTCCAATTCCAGGCCTTTATTCCCCCCTCTCTCTGCCTTTCCCTTCCCTCACTAACACCACTCCACATTTCAGTCCCTCCAGGGTCCTCATTTCCATCAATCTTTATTTCACTTTGCTTCTCCTTGTCGGCCTCGTCTCCTTGTTCAAATCTTTGTTTTTCATCATCCAACACATATTTTTTTTGGTCCAAATCAGTCTCCAAATTATCATGAAATTGTTGCTCCTCACACACAGTCTCAAAATGAAAATTGTCCTCTAAATCTTGGTCTTGCACCTCAATCTCCGTTACTGTTGGATTCAAATATTGCCGTTCCTTGTAAATGTCTTCCCATATTTGTAGATAGTTCAACACAGCCTCCTGGAAGGCTCGAGAAAACTTTGTTTTCATACTTCACTTAACCACAGGCAGACAGGAGATAAGGGCCAAAGGGTACTGGAAAATTCCTCTCTACCACGTTGTCGGCGCCATCTTGGCTGATCTTCTCCTTTGTCTTTAACTTCATCACAAATCAAATTTGAATTCCAATTAAATTACTTCTGAATCATCTTCAACCAGTTTTTACAATCCACAACAATAAAATTGATTTTCTTAGTCTTTTAGCAGTTTGACAGCTTTTGATAGCTGTCAAGGCACCTTCCCCCTTATTAATGCTGAACCACCAGGGGCTGGGAAGGTTTGAAAAAGTCTTTCTTTCTCTCGGGTCCACAATCTGGAAAACTTTTCCCCTTTCAGCTTGAGAATATTTAATGCGCCTCCCGATTAGCCATTTGGAAGAGATCGGCTTCCGTTATTTTGGAATCTCTTCCTATCTTCAAAATTGATATTTTAAAAGTCCAAATAAAGATTTGACTTACTTTATAGAAATCTTTTGTTTTCTTAGAAGAATCTGCCGCTTGCAGGCTAAGGACTCGGAGCTTCACTTCAAGGAGGTAAGATGATACCCAAAAAATGGCTCCCGCGACTCCACTCCGCTGGCTCTCGATCGCTCTACGGAGCTCTCGGGCAGCGGAGGAATCGCGTCTGGAGCAAACAGCTGGGCGGCTATGTCACCGGGACTCTCTACCCGGTGTTTTTTCGGGGAGTCCGCTCGCTCTGCGGACTCCCCCCCCCCTCCACGAAGCCAGGGACTTCGTAGCGCGAAGTCCCTGCGTCCTATTCCACCGGCGCGATGGACCGGAAGCCAGAGACATAGGATTCTTATCTCATTATACATGATCAAGCTTTCTTTAGCACCTCAGCCCTTGCTCCCCCCCCCCCGGCAAGACCAATTGCAGTCATTAACAGTCGTTAACAGTCATCAACAGGTTTACCACTCCTATCAGCCCATCACCCATTCCCATCACCCCCCCACCCTCTGAATATATATAAGGGTCTGGTTACTTCTGTTTCAGTGTATCTGAAGAAGTGTGCATGCACACGAAAGCTCATACCAAAATAAAAACTTACCGGTAGTTGGTCTTTAAGGTGCTACTGAAGGAATTTTTAAATTATGTTCTGTGTAAGCAGAGTGACATCAGCATGTCAGCATAAGGGTAATCTGTAATCTTTAAGAGAACTTGGTATCTTCCCTGCATTCCTGCACAGCCTCTCCTGCTAGCTGCTAATAGTGGAGTCTAAAGCTATTATTCTTAGGAACTGTCACAAAGCTGTGAAAGGAATGTAAAACACTCCCAACACCTTCTAGCACCTCTACCTTCCCCTCAGGGAAACAATCTGGATTGCCCTGCCTACAAACCCCTAATTCAGCCCAAGCCAGGCTCCAAACTGAACCCTATCTAGGTACGTTCCAAGCCCTAAATTAGTTTTTCTCAACCTTTTTTGGGCCACGGCACACTTATTCCGTGAAAAAAATCACGAGGCACACCACCATTAAAAAAGTTTAAAAATTTAACTCTGTGCCGCCCTATATTATAATTATGACTGTAAGAAACACTTGCCAAATATTGCTTTCCGGCGGGTCAGTGTTGTGAATTGGCGGCCGCCAGGCTCGTTTGCATTGAGCTTTGGGAAAGAGGAGGAGAAATATTGCTTTCCGGCGGGTCAGAGTTGATAATTGGCGGCCGCCAGGCACGTGACAATGCAAATCGCCCTTCTCGTCGCCGCACGTCGCGGCACACCAGCCAGCGTCTCGCGGCACACTAGTGTGCCGCGGAACAGCGGTTGAGAAACGCTGCCCTAAATAACACCAAATAACAGACAAGCTCCACCTGATCTCTCATTGACAGTCCAGTCTTATCTGACAGCTAAACTGTAAAGTTATCATTTTTTACTCCCTGCTATCTCCTGATTATGGGATGCGGGTGGTGCTGTGGTCTAAACCACTGAGCCTAGGACTTGCCGATCAGAAGGTCGGTGGTTCAAATCCCCACGACGGGGTGAGCTCCCGTTGTTCGGTCCCAGCTCCTGCCCACCTAGCAGTTCGAAAGCACGTCAAAGTGCAAGTAGATAAACAGGTACCACTCCAGCGGGAAGGTAAACAGCGTTTCCATGCACTGCTCTGGTTCGCCAGAAGCGGCTTAGCCGTGCTGGCCACATGACCCAGAAGCTGTCTGCGGACAAACGCCAGCTCCCTTGGCCTATAGAGTGAGATGAGCGCTGCAACCCCAGAGTCGTTCATGACTGGACCTAACGGTCAGGGGTACCTTTACCTTTACCTCCTGATTGGATGACAGTCCACCCAACCCTGATTGGTTTCTGGGCTGCCAGGAGGCTGACCCAGGATCTGTCCATCACAGGGGACAAGACAGACCTGACCAATTTATGCACGTTCATAAATTGAAGGGCAGGGTGGGGCGGGGGTGGAGCAGGCTTGTGCATGCTCTGCCATCACACATGGTGACCTGGAACACAATCCCCACACAAACTGGGGGTTGCCTGTAGTACAACCCCATTGCTAAATTACTCCTGAGGATTGGAATCATCAGTTCCTTTGTGGCTGCTGTTTGTAGACTCCACTTCATTGACCCACACAGGTGGTCCAAAAGAGTATCATGGTTGATAATATTGAAGGCCATTGGGAAGCCCAGGGGAGGCAGACATGGAGTCAGAGGCACTTTCAGTCCACAATCAAGCCCAAGAACCAAATATTGATGGCATTTTTTGATGGCATGATGGAATGGCTGAATTCACAGAGGAGCAGTGCGAGGCACCAGCTAGGGAACTCCCAAGGGATGAATGTGGGTTTTATGAGGTTATATCCACGTCTTCAGTCCCTCTTCTGCCCCAACTGGGCTAACAGGACGACTGGAGCACCTTCTGCTTCAATAAACAATGGATACTGCGGCAGAGGTTTTTAATCCTCTTTATTACTTCAAGCTATTTACAGAATATATACATAGGCTGTGTGAAAGTTACAAACAGCTCTCACTGCAAACACACAGCATAACAGAGAGCCAGAGTACTCACAACAGCTACAGAGCAATATAGCAATACCACACCTTACTAAATTAGCTGAGTCAGGAAGGCAATTGAGTGAAGGAACAGTTCCCGCCCACTTCTCTCTCTGGAGACTTTTTGATTCTCACATTGGGAGGGGTGAAAATGCTAACAATGAAGGCTCAGAGCCCAGGGATTGGTCGTGGGACAATGATGAGTGATCAGAGCTGAAGAGGTTACAGGGTTTAGTGAGCAGGGAGAGTCTGTGGCAGATGTAGAAGCCTTCACAAATAAAGGAAGAAGAATAAAGAAGATTCAGAAACTAAGTCATGAACAGGAGAACTAATTTTTATAAGGAGTAAAATTATTCAGGCGTGTTACTCTTCCACTTCCAGTAGGGATCACCAACCTTTTTAGGTCCATGAACACATTTGGAATTTTGAATGAGTGATGTTGGCAGCACGTATAAGAAATGGAAGAAAGGGTAAATCACAAAGGAGTAGTGTACATGAGTAGCCAACAGTTGCAGGGGGGAAGTCAGGCTGGCAAAAGCTTAAAATGAGCTTGGACTTGTAAGAGAGGTTAAAAATAATTTTAAAAGGTTTATTTGCCTATGTCCGAAGTAAGAGAAAGAACAAGCAAGTACTGTAGTGGGGAACATGGAGAAATGCTATTGGGTGACAGAGAAAAGGCGGAACTACTCAACATCTACTTTGCCTCTGTATAAACCCAAAATTTAAGTGATGCCCAATCTGGTGATATAAAAATAAATGATGTAAGGAGGGAGCTGCAGCCCAAGATAGGAAAAGAAGGGTCTCTAAGGTGCTACTGGAAGGATTTTTTAAATTTTGTTTTGACTACGTCAGACCAACATGGCTACGTACCTGTAACTAGAACTATGGAAGGCACCACATTGAGCCACATGAAATGGAAGTCCATCAACCTCACCAAGAAACTTGCACAGGTACAGACTGACATTTTCTTTCTGACTAAATGCAAGAACCTGGACATTATACCTAAGGGTCTTAGAATTAATAAACCTCTACAATCCAGTTACAGGTAGGTAGCCATGTTGTTCTGAGTCAAAGCAAAATAAAAAAATTCCTTCAGTAGCACCTTAAAGACCAACTAAGTTTTTATTTTGGTATGAGCTTTCGTGTGCTTTCACACTTCGTCATGAAGTGTGCATGCACACGAAAGCTCATACCAAAATAAAAACTTAGTTGGTCTTTAAGGTGCTACTGAAGGAATTTTTTTATTTTGCCTCTACAATCCACTTATCCTACTGAATGTGCAAGGAAACTATGCCACACTTTCTCCAATAAGCTGCTGAAACATCTGATCGGCGTTCTGTACTCTAAACAGAAGCTAATAAAGGAGGAACTCTCTGTACTGGGCAACTCTTTCAGGAATCACCCAACCTGGCAAGAGTTCCACAAGGAAAAACAAACCATTTATACTCTCAACGGGAGTTACTGAAAAAACAGAAAAACAAAAAACTCTCTAACCTTTCCAACCTATAGGCTACTAATCAAAACAACAAGATCAACAATATTGTCAGTCTCTTGCAGCAAACATGCAGCCTAGCTGAGGAATCAGTCCTTTCACATGGACTATCATTCTGCCCTGCCAAATCCCCACACATGATTCAGTTCTTGGAAGCATTTTTCCACTGTTTACGCCTGAAGGAGTACTTTCAACACACACAAGAACAAAACAAACCGGCCAAACCCTACGCCAAAGGATAAATGGACATAAATCTGACATCAGGAATCACAAGACAGAAAAACCAGTAGGAGAACACTTCAATCCCCCAGGGCATTCTATACAAGATCTCAAAGTAGCTGTCTTATTACAAAAGAATTTCAGAAATAGACTGGAAAGGGAAGTTGCTGAATTGCAACTTATTACCAAACTTACAACCATTAAGAGACCTGGTCTGAATAGAGACAGTGGATTCTTATCTCATTATCTATATCTATATATATATAAATGTAAAAATCTTGAAATTGACTGCCGCTATGTTCTCCGTAACCGCTTGACCGATCGTCCTGAAATTTTGACACAGCGATCCAGGCCACTCTCCGAGGGTTGTACGGGACATGAAAAACCTCAAATCACACACCTCGACAGGATTTGACCCGCTTTCCCACCAAGTCAAACAGCACCCTCAAGTGGAATTCCTCCCACAGTACACCCCCTCCCTTCCTGTGAAATCTAAGCCACACCCACAAACCAAATGACATCATCATCAACCAAGCAACTTAAACACCAAGGCGGCCATTATCAGACCAACCACTAAGCTTTTGTTTTATGTAGGCCCCTGACAGGCCCCGGGGGGGGGGGGAACCCACAACAACGCACATGGGGGCAAGGGGTTTTTACTTTACCATTTAGCACCACTACCCCCACCAAAAAAACCCCCACCAAAAAACCAACATTGCCAAGTGGAGGTTGGGGCCTGCCCGGGGGGGGGGGAGGTGATGGCACAGGCCGCAGCACAGCTTTTGATTTATGTAGGCCCCTGCACGGCAAGGGCTTTTTACTTTACCATTTAGCAACACTACCCCCCCAATCCATTTTACTTTACCATTTAGCAACACTACCCCCCAAATCCACAAGACAACAAAAATAAATACCAACCTTCAAAACGTCATGAGATACGCCGGTCATGGAGGGGGGGGGACACAAACTGAATAGATCATGGATCGGAACACGTGGGGGCAGTCACAGGGATTAGGCACAACAATGCGCCACACCCACAAACCCCGCCTCTGCCACGAGAGGCCAAGACTCCATTTTACAGACTGGGCCTCAGATCTACAGCCCTTTAAATACTATCCCAAATGGAGCCCTGGGTGGGAGGTGGGGGGAGGAGGAGCCCAAATACGTCATGGGCTGACGTAGGGGGGGTAGATAACCCACAGCAATGCAGTTGGGGGCATGGCAAGGGGTTTTTACTTTACAATTTAGCACCACTACCCACCCCCCAAATCCACAAGACAAAAATAAATACCATCCTCCAGTCATGGAGGGGGGGGGGGAACAAACTGAATAGATCATGGATCGGGACACATGGGGGCAGTCACAGGGATTAGGCACAACAACGCATCACACCCACAAACCCCGCCTCCAAAAATAAGACACCGTCTTATACTTATTCCTAAAATAACCCCACATTGGCTTATTTTCACTTTATAATTTAGTGGGCGTTGTGTCACATGCGAGGTTCCGGCGGCCATTTTAAGTAAGGGCAGTCGTGCCCCTTTTAACTTAGGCTTTACCATGTTTCTCCAAAAATAAGACACTGTCATATATTTATTTTTCCTTTTAGAAACCCCCACATTGGCTTATTTTCAGGGGATGTCTTATTTTTTATTACGCGTCCAGCCTTGCCTCTTCCTTGGGGCCCTCCAGAACTGCGCCTATAACTATGTCTTATTTTGCGGGTATGGCTTATATTGCGCAAATGCTTAGGAAATCCTGCTATGGCTTATTTTATGGGTATGTCTTATTTTAGGAGAAACAACTGATTGTAAGCCTCTGTGTCTTTTTTAAAAATAACCCAACAACCATGCACTTTCTCTCCCCAGTTTAAGTCCTCAGATATTTGCAGTGGCCACCCCCCACCCCATTTACAATCCCCTACCTTCCCCTTGCCACTTCCTGGGTTTTTTATGGAACTGAACAACTCGGGTGCTTCAGAACGCGCCTACTGTTGCCAGGCCCTTACAGGGCCCGAGCCAGGTAGATAATGTGGCCCTGTTTTTAACCCTTTTGTTACTTTTTTCATTTTAATGATTGTGAATATGCTGACCGAGGCCCTCTTTAGATTCGGAGGCCCGCGCCAAGTGGCCCATATGACCCCCCCTCCTTCTGTCTGGGCCTGTCTGTTGCTACGGGGCTATGGGGCTTCACTATTTGACACCCCCCCCCCGGGTTGGGATTCTTTAAGTAGTTCTCTGGGTCCCAGGGCGCATCATCACCCCCGATCCTTAATCTAAATATATAGAAATGTTCATGATGTGTGCGCAGGGGCCAATGTATGGAGACACAGGGGGGAGGGGACAACAGAGGGCTCAGACAAAAGTAAATACTGGGAAATGCAACCCAGAAACTGACAGCTCCTTCTCCAAGGCTGGGGGCCAATGTAGGAAGATACCGGGGGTAGGGGCCAACACTGCCCAGGGACAACAGAGGGTTCAGACAAAAGTGCATTCTGGGAAGTAGAACCCGGAACCTAACAGTTCCTTTTCGAAGGGTGGGGGCCAAGGTATGGAGATACAGGGGGAGGGGCCAACACTCCCCAGGGACAACAGAGGGAAGGGTATCCTACCGAAACACAGGGATGAGCTGGGGTGGAGGGAGGAGGGGCAGGATACGTCATGGATCGGGACAGGGTGGGGGGGATCACAGGAAAGAACCACAGCAACGTGTGGCCTGGTCAGCTAGTATATGATACAGTGGTACCTCGGTTTATGAACACAATTGGTTCTGGAAGTCTGTTCATAAACTGAAGCGTTCATAAACTGAAGCGAACTTTCCCATTGAAAGTAATGGAAAGTGGATTAATCTGTTCCAGACAGTCCGCGGAGTACTTAAACTGAAGCGTTCATAAACTGAAGCGAACTTTCCCATTGAAAGTAATGGAAAGTGGATTAATCCGTTCCAGACGGGTCCGCGGAGTACTTAAACTGAAGTGTTCATAAACTGAAGCATGGGTGTAATTGGTTCCGGAAGTCTGTTCATAAACTGAAGCGTTCATAAACTGAAGTGAACTTTCCCATTGAAAGTAATGGAAAATGAATTAATCCGTTCCAGATGGGTCCGCGGCGTTCATAAACCGAAAATTCATAAACCGAGGTGTTCATGAACCGAGGTTCCACTGTAAAGTTATTTTTAGCCATCTCACCCCTTGCTTTTTCCTGAAAGACCAATTGCAGTCGTTAACAGTCGTCAACAGGTTTACCACACCTATCACCCAATGACCCATTCCCACCGCCCTTCTGAGTAATACCCCTCCCCACCCTCTCACTATATATAAGGGTCTGGTGACTTCTGTTTCAGTGTATCTAAAGATGTGTGCATGCTCACGAAAGCTCGTACCAATGACAAACTTAATGTACGTATATGTGAGTTTTGTACATGTACATGTGAATTTTGTACAATAAACTACGAAATTCATTGTTTGTTTCAATGAATTCGCACAAGGCTGTAAGGTTCTGTTTAAGAAGGAAGAACCAGATATACAAATATAGGGTGTGGGACACCTGACTTACTAGCAGTACATGTGAAAGGGATCTAGGGGCTTTGGTGGACCACAAGCTTAACATGAGTCAACTGTGTGATGCAGTAGCAAAAAAAAGCTAATGCTATTCTAGGCTGCATCAACAGAAATATAGTGTCCAGATCAAGGGAAGTAGTAGTATCACTCTATTCTGCCTTAGTCAGACCACACCTGGAGTTGTTGTTATTGTTGTTGTTTAGTCATTTAGTCGTGTCCGACTCTTCGTGACCCCATGGACAGAGCACGCCAGGCACACCTGTCTTCCACTGCCTCCTGCAGTTTGGTCAAACTCATGTTTGTAACTTCAAGAACACTGTCCAACCAACTTGTCCTCTGCCGTCCCCTTCTCCTTGTGCCCTCCATCTTTCCCAACATCAGAGTCTTTTCCAGGAATTCTTCTCTTCTCATGAGGTGACCAAAATATTGGAGCCTCAGCTTCAGGATCTGTCCTTCCAGTGAGCACTCAGGGCTGATTTCCTTAAGAATGGATAGGTCTGATTTTCTTGCAGTCCATGGGACTCTCAAGAGTCTCCTCCAGCACCATAATTCAAAAGCATCAATTCTTCAGCGATCAGCCTTCTTTATGGTCCAGCTCTCAACATCCTTGTCAACATCCTTCTTAAATTGTGGTGCCCAGAATTGGACACAGCACTCCAGGTGTCCAGCTCCTTCATGGATCACTGCCTTGTCGTGGCAAAGAGGCTTGAATAACTCAGAGAAGCTATGAGCTATGCCGTGCAGGGCCACTAAAGATGGACAGATCATAAAATCATAGAATCAAAGAATCATTGAGTTGGAAGAGACCACAAGGGCCATCCAGTCCAACCCCCTGCCAAGCAGGAAACACCATCAAAGCATTCTTGACATATGCCTGTCAAGCCTCTGCTTAAAGACCTCCAAAGAAGGAGACTCCACCACACTCCTTGGCAGCAAATTCCACTGCCGAACAGCTCTTACTGTTAGGAAGTTCTTCCTAATGTTTAGGTGGAATCTTCTTTCTTGTAGTTTGAATCCATTGCTCCGTGTCCGCTTCTCTGGAGCAGCAGAAAACAATCTTTCTCCCTCCTCTATATGACATCCTTTTATATATTTGAACATTGCTATCATATCACCCCTTAACCTTCTCTTCTCTAGGCTAAACATACCCAGCTCCCTAAGCCGTTCCTCATTTCCAGGCCTTTGACCATTTTGGTTGCCCTCTTCTGGACACGTTCCAGCTTGTCTGTATCTTTCTTGAACTGTGGTGCCCAGAACTGGACACAGTACTCCAGGTGAGGTCTGACCAGAGCAGAATACAGTGGTACTATTACTTCCCTTGATCTAGATGCTATACTCCTATTGATGCAGCCCAGAATTCCATTGGCTTTTTTAGCTGCTGCATCACACTGTTGACTCATGTCAAGTTTGTGGTCTACCAAGACTCCTAGATCCTTTTCACATGTACTGCTCTCAAGCCAGGTGTCTCCCATCCTGTATTTGTGCCTTTCATTTTTTGCCCAAGTGTAGTACTTTACATTTCTGTACTTTCTGTGCTTTAGCTTTTCTGACTTTGTCTAGTGGAGAGTTTTGACTAAGCGTGATCCACCTGGAGCAGGAACTGGCAAGCCACTCCAGTATCCCTGCCAAGAAAACTCCATGGACAAAGACAATGAGCTGGACACCTAGAGTACTGTGTCCAATTCTCGGCACCACAATTTAAGAAGGATGTTGACAAGCTGGACCGTGTGCACAGGAGGGCCACCAAGATGATCAAGGGTCTGGAAACCAAGCCTTATGAGGAGCCTTTGAAGGTGCTGGGTATGTTTAGCCTGTAAAAGAGGAGACAGAGAGGAGATATGTTAGCCATCTTCAAATATCTCAAAGGGCTGTTGCATGGAGGAGCATGTTTGTTTTCTCCTGCTCTGGAAGGTAGGGCTCAAACCAATGGCTTCAAGTTGCAAGAAAGGAGATTCCGACTAAACATTTGGAAAACCTTTCTGACAGTAAGAGCTGTTCAGCAGTGGAACAGACTCCCATGAGAGTGGTGGGCTCTCCTTCCTCGGAGGTTTTTAAACAGAGGTTGGATGGCCATCTGTCATGGATGCGTTAGCTGAGATTCCTGCATTGCAAGGGGTTGGAGTAGATGAACCTTGGGGTCCCTTCCTAGATTCTATGATTCTATGTGCTTGGATCACTCCCCACTCTCCCAGATGACACCCCCCCAAAAAAAAATCCCAAAAAGAATCAGAAAGTGAGAATGTGCACATGCACACCTTGCTTTCCCCCCAAAGGGTCTGAGAAAAGTTGGATCCAGTACACGTAGAGCAGAAAGACTGCCGCTCTTCAAACTTTCTTCTTCAGTTCTATGCACTTTTCAAGGGAGAACAGAGTTAACCACCTCACCATGACCTCACGACCAAGGAGGCTGCAAGAGGGGGAGGGGTGGAAGGGGTCAGGCTTTTCATTGCACCCATGGACAATGCTGGACTTCCAGGATCAGACGCTGCATGCTTTTCAGCACCCAATACTAGGGAGCAAAAAGTGGACGAGGGCTATTGCCTTCATGTCCTGCTGAGGGCTCCCCAGGGACATTTTGCACTAGAAAGGATTTTGGTGTGATGCTGCGGGGCTTTTCTCATATTCATTTTTATTTCATGAACATTCAGTACGAAATTCTTTTCCAAATATATCAAAACAAAACCAAGGTGATGTCTCTGCTTTTTAAGATGCTGTCTAGGTTTGTAATTGCTTTTCTCCCAAGAAGCAGGTGTCTTTTAATTTCGTGACTGCTGTCACCATCTGCAGTGATCAAGGAGCCCAAGAAAGTAAAATCTCTCACTACCTCCATTTCTTTCCCTTCTATTTGCCAGGAGGTGATGGGACCAGTGGCCATGATCTTGGTTTTTTTGATGTTGAGCTTCAGACCATATTTTGTGCTCTCCTCTTTCACTCTCATTAAAAGGTTCTTTAATTCCTCCTCACTTTCTGCCATCAAGGTTGTGTCATCTGCATATCTGAGGTTGTTGATATTTCTTCCGGCAATCTTAATTCCGGCTTGGGATTCATCTAGTCCAGCCTTTTGCATGATGAATTCTGCATATAAGTTAAATAAGCAGGGAGACAATATACAACCTTGTCGTACTCCTTTCCCAATTTTGAACCAATCAGTTGTTCCATATCCAGTTCTAACTGTAGCTTCTTGTCCCACATAGAGATTTTTCAGGAGACAGATGAGGTGATCAGGCACTCCCATTTCTTTAAGAACTTGCCATAGTTTGCTGTGGTCGACACAGTCAAAGGCTTTTGCATAGTCAATGAAGCAGAAATAGACATTTTTTTCTGGAACTCTCTAGCTTTCTCCATAATCCAGCGCATGTTTGCTTTTTGGTCTCTGGTTCCTCTGCCCCTTCGAAATCCAGCTTGCACTTCTGGGAGTTCTCGGTCCACATACTGCCTAAGCCTGCCTTTTAGAATTTTAAGCATAACCTTGCTAGCGTGTGAAATTAGCGCAATTGTACAGTAATTGCAGCATTCTTTGGCACTGCCCTTCTTTGGAATTGGGATGTAGACTGATCTTCTCCAATCCTCTGGCCATTGCTGAGTTTTCCAAACTTGCTGGCATATTGGGTGTAGCACCTTAACAGCATCATCTTTTAAAATTTTAAATAGTTCAGCTGGAATATCATCACTTCCACTGGCCTTGTTATTAGCAGTGCTTTCTAAAGCCCATTTGACTTCACTCTCCAAGATGTCTGGCTCAAGGTCAGCAACCACACTACCTGAGGTGTACGAGACCTCCATATCTTTCTGGTATAATTCCTCTGTGTATTCTTGCCACCTCTTATTGATGTCTTCTGCTTCCTTACCACTTTTGTCCTTTATTATGGTAATCTTTGTACAAAATGTTCCTTTCATATCTCCAATTTTCTTGAACAGATCTCTGGTTTCCCCCAATCTCTGGTTTTCCTCAATCTCTGGTTTTCCTCTATTTCTTTGCATTGCTCGTTTAAGAGGTCCCTCTTGTCTCTCCTTGCTATTTTTTGATAATCTGCATTCAGTTTCCTATATCTTTCCATATCTCCTTTGCATTTTGCTTGCCTCCTCTCTCCCGCTATTTTAAGGCCTCGTTGGACAGCCATTTTGCTTTCTTGCATTTCCTTTTCCTTGGGATGTTTTTCGTTGCTGCCTCCTGTATAATGTTACGAGCCTCTATTGATAGTTCTTCAGGAACTCTGTCCACTAAATCTAAATCCTTAAACCTGTTCCTCACTTTCACTGTGTATTCATAAGGGATTTATTTAGATTGTGTCTTACTACCCCAGTGGTTTTTCCTACTTTCTTCAGTTTAAGCTGGAATTTTGCTATAAGAAGCTGATGATCTGAGCCACAATCTGCTCCAGGTCTTGTTTTTGCTGACTATATAGAGCTTCTAGATATTTGGCTGCAGAGAATATATTCAATCTGATTTCGATGTTGCCCATCTGGTGATGTCCATGTGTAGAGTCGTCTCTTGTGTTGTTGGACAAGAGTGTTCGTGATGACCAGCTTGTTCTCTTGACAGAACTCTATTAGCCTTTCCCCTGCCTTTTGAACTCCAAGGCCAAACTTGCCAGTTGTTCCTTTTGTAGCCTTATTTGCTAACAAGGGTCCTTAAGGTGTGCCCAGGCAAGGACAGAGACAGTCAATAACGACTCTGAGGGTTGAATCCAGAGAAAGAATTTAATTCTTAAATTTAAGAGACCCTTGGTGATCAGCTTCACGACAAGAGTAAAGAAACACAAATTTACAAAGATTCTTATATACTTCTTGGGCTCCTTCCCCCCTCTGTAAGTAAATGCGCACGCAAGGGGATCATAAGTTACAAATACATATATGGATCTTCCTGTGTCCGGTCCTTCTTGTAAACACTTGTTGACTCAACAAAGCCTTCAATAAGGCTAATCTATGCATCAAGCTAGCAACTTCCAGCGTCAGGCTGGAAGTGCATCCGCTGATAATAAGCCTCTCTCTGCCCCTCATTCTGTGTTCCAGACAAGGCCAGCTTATTCAGCCTTGATAGCAAGCTGTCTCACTGTTGAATGTTTTCAATGCACTTTGACCTACTTTGGTACAGAGACGCAGAGGCACTGAGAGGCACTTGCCAGTTGGCACTGAGAGGCACTAAGAGGCACTAAGAGGCACTTGCCAGTTGTTCCTTTTATCTCTTGATTTCCTACTTTAGCATTCCAATCCCCTGTAATGATGTCATTTCTAGAAGGTGTTGTAATTCTTCATAGAATTGGTCAATTTCAGTTTCTTCAGCACCAGTAGTTGGTGCATAAACTTGGATTACTGTGATGTTAAAAGGTCTGCCTTGGATTCGTAACGAGATCATTCTGTCATTTGTGATATTGCATCCCATTACAGCTTTCGTCACTCTTTTGTTGACTATGAGGGCCACTCCATTTCTTCTACGGGATTATTGCCCACAGTAGTAGATATGATAGTCATCTGAACTGAATTCGCCCATTCCCTTCCATTTTAGTTCACTGATGCCCAGGATGTCAATATTTATTCTTGTCATCTCATTTTTGACATCCAGCTTACCTCCATCCATGGTTCTTACATGCCAGGTTCCTATGCAATATTTTTCTTTACAGCATCGGACTTTCCTTTTGCTTCCAGGCATATCCACAACTGAGCGACCATTCGGCTTTGGCCCAGCCGCTTCATCAGCTCTGAATCTACTTGTACTTGTCCTCCGCTCTTCCTCAGTAGCATGTTGGGCGCCTTCCAACCTGAGGGGCTCATCTTCCAGCGTCATAACTTTTATATGCCTGTTGTCTTTGTCCATGGAGTTTTCATGGCAGGGATACTGGAGTGGCTTGCTAGTTCCTTCTCCAGGTGGATCACGTTTAGCCAAAACTCTCCACTATGACCTGTCCATCTTGAGTGGCCCTGCATGGCATAGCTCATAGCTTCTCTGAGTTATTCAAGCCCCTTCGCCACGACAAGGCATTGATCCATGAAGGGGACCATTTCACATAGAAAAATAAAAAGTAATCACATATCAGAGGTTTGCCCCCCGCCCTTTGACTGTCCGTTATTCTACTGTTGGGGTCTAATTGCAAATTGTGGATTTCCAAAGGTCAGAGCACAGTTCCGATAAGTATTCCATGAAATCATCCAAAAGATAAGGTTTTCATGATATCCTGCACCTAATTAGTTTCCACACAATTTATACTTCCATTCTCGCTTGCCATAAATTAACGGATCTTATGAGGGCGTTTGCCAAG
The DNA here is from genome assembly GCF_965207765.1 of Zootoca vivipara. Taxonomy (NCBI): domain Eukaryota; kingdom Metazoa; phylum Chordata; class Lepidosauria; order Squamata; family Lacertidae; genus Zootoca; species Zootoca vivipara. The sequence goes on along the minus strand of NC_142588.1, from coordinate 91,039,935 downwards.
TCCCCCCCCCCTTCAGTTCAATGTAATATACCAAATAAATCCAGTTTATCTTCTTCCAGACAGTCTTTTGGGCATCTCAGTGGCTGGCTATTTAGAAGATTACATTCTCCCTCCTAACTCCCTCGCCAATGCAGCTTCCAGGAATGCCGAACTCTCTCGGGGGCTTTGCATCCAGTCCCTCCCCCCCGCCCCGGGTCAGTGGGCAGCTGCGGATGAGGCAGTGTCTTCCCATACCCCTGGGAAGATTTAGGGAGGCTGATTACTCCCATCTCATCCTCTAATTACCCCGTGAGAATTGGAGCGCTGGAATTTTCGGCCATCTCCGTGGCGCCACAAGCGGAACTCCTGCACCAGAGAGGATTTTGGTGTGATCCAGTGGGCCTTTCTCAAATCCATTTTTTATTTAATGAACATTTGGTACAAAATTATTTCCCAAATATTTGTATCACAAAATCAGTCTTAAGATAGCCTGGGGTAGAATTGCAATTCATATTAATCAAACACCCTCTCATTGGCGTGGACACATATAAGACTGATTATAGTGTTCGATTGTGTTACGTGACTTGCAATCACATTCCAAGGCTACTTGCAAATAATGTCACAACACTTGTTGCTCATTTGTTTTTAATAACTGAGCATATAAAAACAGGGAGTACTCCTGATGTCTTTAATGAAAGCAAAAACTCCTAAGAGAAAGAGAGTTGAACCTGACCAGGCAACCTAGAAAGAATTAAGGAGAAAGAGACAGCAAGAGAAGGATGGAGATATGGGCATTTTTGATTGCTCTGCTGGTGGTTCTTCTGATTATGCTCTACCTGAAACAGCTCCAGTCAAATAGGCATTACCCTCCAGGACCTCTCCAGCTTCCTCTCATTGGAGCCATATGGTTGTTTGGATTCAAGATTCATGAAAATGCTCTCATTCAGGTACTTATTTCTTAGTGATAATTCAGTCTGATTTCAGCAATTGTTTTACCTATTTCCTCCAACAGTTGTGATATTTAACCTTAAACAATACGTGGGTTAACATGGTAAATGCCATAAGCCTCCTTTATCAGCAGCTGTAAGCAATACAAATAATAGTAATAATATAAAGGATATTATTATTAATACTGCAAAGCACAAAACCATATAAAAGTTGAAAATATGCATTAAAAATTACTGATCAAAAATATTTATTGTATACTGTTAAACTGAGGAAGGAGGAGAGAACACCTTCAAAGGAAGAATGGTTTATTAAAATCTTGGAATGTGCAGAGATGGCTAAAATTGATAAAATATACAAATTTAGAATCCTTTAAAGAAGACTGGAAACCCTTTTCAGTCTATATAAAAAGTTATTTCCCATATGCAAAGAACACAGCGGGATTTGAAGTGTAAGAAAACAGCAGAAAATATAAAGAAATATGTTAGAAAGGATGAAATCAGATAAGATGGAACTTTAAAATGCAATTTTATGTAATTCAAGTTATAAACATTGATGTTGGGTGACAGAAGTCATTTGTTTTGTTGAATTGGAGTGTAATTGTTGAATGACAAATGTAACTCTCTATATGGGAAAAATAAAATAAAATATTATTACAAAAAAAAAAAAACCGACCACATACAGGTAGGTCCACAGCATTCATTCATGGCAGCCTCTCAACAGATACTACGGTAACTGTTGGAGATTCATTCCCCGTGTCTGCAGTCATGGGATTGTTGTCTATCACATGACGGTGTATGTTTTCATTCCACAGAGTGGGATGTGACGGAGACAGGATGGTTGTGTTACTGTGTTCCGTGAAATGGGATTATTGTCCTTTGTTTTTTCTCTTTGCTGTCTGATGCTAGAGAGAGAGGGAGCCATGTTGCAGTGCTCCGTGTGTAATAAAGTAGATTACAAAACAAAACAACAACAACACGAACTGGTGTTCGCAGTTCGCATAACAGAACTCAGCAGCTCAGCATTTGGCTACAGACTGGATTAATGAACCGTTCAACAAGTAACGTGAGTCCAAACACGGACGGCAATCCCGTGCCACCACAACGGTGAGGGTAGCACATAGGAAAATATTTAAAAATGTTCAAGGCCACTTGTCAAAGCTGAACTAGTTAGTTGGTTGAAATGTTCTTCAATGGGTCTTGAGCTAGAAACACAAAGCCGTGTACATGGATCAATCACGGGAAGGCCAATCAAAGCCACGACCCTGATGAGAATATCGCAGGTAGGCGAAAGAAAGAAGACCTGTTTTCCGGATATATTACAGGTTTTGCTACACGCTTCATCAGTCCAAAGAGCCAATCATATAAAACAGTTTACTTATGACCAGTCCCTAATGTTAAGAGATATAGAGAAAATTGAATGGAAGAAACAGTATAAATCCTATAGTTCTAGTTACAGGTAGGTAGCCGTGTTGGTCTGAGTCGAAGCAAAATAAAAAAATTCCTCCAGTAGCACCTTAAAGACCAACTAAGTTTTTATTTTGGTATGAGCTTTCGTGTGCATCCGTGAAAGGACGGATTCCTCAGCTGGGCTGAGTGTTTGCTGTGAAAGATTGACAATGTTGTTGATCTTGTTTTGATTAGTGGCCTGTAGGTTGGAAAGGTTGCAGAGTTTTTTATTTTTCTGGTTCTTCAGTAACTCCAGTTGAGAGTGGTAAATGGTTTGTTTTTACTTGTGGAACTCCTGCCAGGCTGGGTGGTTCCTGATAGAGTTGTCCAGTGCAGAGAGTTCCTCCTTTATTAGCTTCTGTTAATAAAGAAGCTAATAAAGGAGGAACATTCTGCCCTGCCAAATCCCCACACATTATTCAGTTCTGCGGGGACCTGGAAGCATTTTTCCGCCCTTTACGCCTGAAGGAGTATTTTCATCACAGACAAGAACAAGACAAAGTAGAACAAACAACATCCCCACAACACAACACCTCTCAACTTACTGGGGAACAACCATCACCCTCCAAACACATTAATGAACAAAACATTGACCACCAACTACCACCGAAAAGATGTTACACAAAAAGGGACTCCACGTGGACCCCTCCTGATGGACGCAGTGCCACACTAGATCTGTACATCGACTGCTTCCGCCGCAGAATCCAAACGGATGTGACCAGAAAACACCATCGCTTACAACAAAATCTAAACCATGCTGAAAGGAGAGCCATAGAAAATCTCAGGAACAACCGAGACATTACAATTAAGGAGGCGGACAAGGGTGGAGCTGTCGTCATCATGAACAAAACTGATTACATCCAGGAGGCCCACAGACAACTTTCCAATACCGCCTTTTACATGAAATTGGACTCAGACCCCACACAAGCATACAAAAAAGAACTGAACAAGATTGTTTAAGGAGCTACCCCTACACATCCAAGAACAGATCCTCACAAACACACCAGCGGAACCTTGACCAGGAACTTTCTATCTTCTACCTAAAATATACAAACCAGGAAATCCAGGACGCCCCATCATCTCAGGTATTGGCACCATTACAGTGGGTGTTTCCGGCTATATGGACTCTGTTCTGAAACCATATGCTATCAGTGCTCCCAGCTACGTACGTGACACCACAGATTTTCTGAGGAAAATACAATCTTTGAACAATCTTCCTAACAATACTATACTAGCCACTATGGATGTGGAATCTCTATACACCAACATCCCACACAATGATGGTTTATAAGCCATAAGGAACACCATTTCAGATAAAACCACAGCGGACTTTGCTACCAAACTCTGCCACTTTGTCCTTACCCACAACCACTTCAAATTTGGTGATGACCTGTTCCTCCAGATCAGCGGCACAGCCATGGGCACCCGCATGGCCCCACAGTATGCCAACATCTTCATGGCAGATTTAGAACAACGTTACCTAAACTCCTACCCACTCAAACCTCTCTTGTACCTACAATACATTGACAATATTTTTATTATCTGGACACACGCTTACCAAGCTTAAAACCACGGAGCCACCTGGGATGAACAGAGATATCGGATTCTTATCTCATTATGCATGATCTAGCTTTCTTTTGTGCCTCATTATGCATGATCTAGCTTTCTTTTGTGCCTTGCTCCCCCCCCCCCCGCAGGACCAATTGCAGTCATCAGCAGTCGTTAACAGCCATCAACAGGTTCACCACTCCTATCAGCCCATCACCCATTCCCACCCCCCACCCTTTGAATATAAATAAGGGTCTGGTTGATTCTGTTTCAGTGTATCTGACCAAGTGTGCATGCACACGAAAGCTCATACCAAAATAAAAACTTAGTTGGTCTTTAAGGTGCTACTGAAGGAATTTTTATAAATCCTATAATTTGTCTAAGGAAGAATATACTATCCTTAAAGAGATAGCTGAGAAAAAACATCTTGTTATCAAACAAGCTGATAAAGGAGGGACTGTTGTGGGTTTAGATAAAGTAGTATATGAACAAGAGGCCTTTGAACAATTGAGTAATCGCAACTATTACCAACCTGTTGATCACAATCCCACTAATGAGGTCAGACGTATGTTTTGATGATAGTTCAGAAGGCATTGACCCTTGGTATTATATCACAGGGGTTCCCAACAAAATTTTCTCGAGGACCCCTCATCGAGCCGCTATTGTGACAAGGACCCCCATTAATTCCTAATCCTAAAATTAAAAAGTGAGAGCCAAATTAAGAGTCTTTTTATATTTTATATTTATACGTTTTTTTACAGTTCTTCCTCTTCATCTGTAGGCCTTTGTCGTTTTAACGAACCACTTTTTAACCAACGGTCCATTTTTAACTACGCGAACTGTAGCTTCCGCGAAAAACAACACTACTGTTTTGCAAAGAGGCAGCGCGCGCCAGGGAGGAAGGAGGGGAATGGAGAAGACAGGGTACCTGCGCAGTAGCGCACAAATGAAGCCGACGCGCGCAAAGCATCTTGGGGAGGTGAGCGTTAGTAGAATGCGTGCACTGCCTCTTTGCAAAACAGTAGTGTTTGTAAAGCGCCACCTAACGGCATACAGCAGAACTACTGCCTCTATCTAATTCTAGTTTTGCACTAGACTCTGCTCATGCAGGAAGCGGCCAAAACAAAAATCTGTTATCATACAAAATATATTTAATTTTTTTTATTCTAATAGCATCTTGCGGACCCCTCTGGCATAGCTCGCGGACCCCTGGGGGTCCCCGGACCACCTGTTGGGAACCACTGTTATATCAGATCAGTTGACTGAATTTCTAGTGCCAGAACATAGTCGTGTGCCTATTTTTTTTATACCCTCCCTAAAATCCAAAAGGGTGTTTTACCCCCTCCTGGTCGCCCCATTATTTCTGGATTTGGGTCCCTCCTTCAGCCTGCTGCTCAATTTTTGAATTCCATTCTAAGTCCCTTAGCTAAGAGAACTACATCTTACATCAAAGATACTCAACATTTTATTTCTGTCATAGAAGGCCTTGATGTTCCCCAGAGTGCCATTTTAGCTACATGGGATGTTGAAGCATTGTACAGTATACCAATGTCCTAATGGACCCTTTACCTTTTATGAGTTTGAACACTAGCTGTGCCTGTGAATATCTCTTTTATCCTGAGTAAACTGCTTCGTATGATTGGGTAAGATATAGTATGGGATAGATGTTTTATAATTTCTTTGGCTTACCACACATTGTAATTGGAGTGTTATTTGTACCATGCAGCTCTTTGGACTGATGAAGCGTGTAGCAAAACCTGTAATATATCCGGAAAACAGGTCTTCTTTCTTTCACCCACCTGCGTTATTCTCATCAGGGTGGTGGCTTTGATTCGGCTTTGTGTTTCCAACTCAAGACCCATTGAATAACATTTCAAATAACTAGTTCAGCTTTGACAAGCGACCTTGAACATTTTTTATATTTTTGAAGAATTTTTTATATTTTGAAGCATTATATTTTTGAAGCATTTTCCTGAGAATGGAGAGCGGCAGAAAGCTATAGTTGGATTTGTGCTACGGCAAGACTTTCCCAGGACTTTAGCTGTGGATTTATTAGCTACTGGGGGAGGAAGAAATTTCCCCAATGCTGCGTAGAAGTAGCAGACATGGACTTTAAGACGATAGGATTCTTCGGTTCTGGTTTCGCTCGTGAGGGAAATGGCTGACCCCTGTTCCATCTCGCCAACCTTCATGGGGAATTTGGCGGCTGCTAGGGGAGTAATAGCAGTCTCCCCACCCCCCAGGTTTTGACGGGGGGCGCTGGCCCGCGGATGCCCCTTAACCCACCCCGACTATTTGAGGGGTGGGGGGGCCTGGGCCGAGCACCCAGGGGGGGCGGAAATCCCGGAGGCCACCCTATGCGAGCGAGATCTCCATGATTAAAGAGGATAATTGGAATTAAATTCATGGACATGCTTCAAAAGAAGGGGGAGAATATACTGCCAAGGAATTTTCAGCTGCTGAGTGTGAGGAGCTGAGGGAGTATTTCATCTTGAAGAAAGATTGATTGGGACAGAACGAAAAGAGAAGTGAACTTTTATTATTATTTTTTGATACTTTAAGAGGCACTTAACACCTTCCCGGACGCTCTGCCCTGGTATTTGGAACAAATGAGAAATGGAAACGAACTGTGTGATTATCGGACTTTATATAATTAGAGAATTGCTATTTAGTATGTTTTTAGAAGCTGTTTGCGTAAAGCTGTTAGTGAAAAAACCTCACCAGTCAGATACGTTGTTGGAGTGTGCCTGGAGCTGTCGGGTGGATTTACGAGGTGTGACGCACATTGAATTTGAACAGCGGTCTGAAGCAAAGTGCAGCTAAAGGGCAAGGAGAGCCATAAATCTGCTAAGAGACTGTGCATAATTTGAACCGGCTGTGCCTTGCCTGGAAAAGCTGTAATTTTGTGATAAATGGACAGTCTGAGAAGTTGGAGAAGAAAGTGGAAAACGATCTGAGTCATGCAAGATGGCGCCTGCTGTGCTTGTCTGTGCTGGACGGCCGACGCATCAGGAGAGGCACTCCAGATAAAGAGAGATTTATGGGGAGGTTGGACTGGATAAAATTCACATAGGAGAACGAACATGTGTTAAATCTCGTTTGATGCTTATCTCAGCAGCTGTGGCAAAATTGAAAGAAAGAAAACATCTAGAGGGAATGTTGGAAAAGATCAGGATAGACTTTGAGAGACTGTTTTTTAAGATTTGGACATTAGAATAAAGACGGCAGTGCAGACAGTTATCTAGAACCCTCAGATTTTGAAGCATTGGGAACTCAATTTTTTTAATGATTCGGCATACTATTTGGTTTAACTGATATGTATTTGTATAATTTGAAATATTGGAAATAATTGATGTGATATAATTGTGTTTTAATTGGAAAATTAATAAATATTTTTTTTTTAAAAAAAGAAGAAGATAGGATTCTTCTGATTCATTCCCTGTGAATTTGGCAATGTGGGGGAGCAGTGCTTTTGTTCCCAAAACTGCAAAAGTGGTTTGATGCTATGCCTGAGACCAACAGCCAGAGTGTGTGTTCGGCAGGAATTTCCTCTGCAACACACTTGGACATTCCAAGATGGCGATGAGCAATCTAGGATGCCAGAGAAGTTCGGAAGGCTGGACTTTGCTCTCTCAAATGCCCACATGAAGTGGGAGGCAATGGTTCCTGAAACCAAAACCTCCGGTCGTGTTTGAAGGCATTTTGGAGGAAAATTGCACTATTTCTTGTTCGGGGGAGAGAACTCTCCAGAACTGAAGGAGAAGAAGGGGAGCTGACTGCAATGTCGTCCCAAGCATCATGGCAAACTGCAGGTGGCACTGCTGAGGTCAAAGCAGTGGAAAGTTTGTCGTGTGAGAAGTTTTGACAGAGTCCAGAGGCAAGGATAAACAACAGCTGCAACGTGTCTGTTATGTACTGAGCTGAATCCTAGAACAATAGGATTCAGAATCAGCGGGAGCTACCCAATCCAACTCCAGGTGGAAGTGAATCCGCAACCTGATTGGCCTGCTGGAGCAGCCAATCAGGCGGCTGGCAGAAGTGAATCTGCTACCTGATTGGCCTGTAGGAGCAGCCAATCAGGCTGCAGGCAAAAGTCAATCCACAATATAATTGGCCCACAGGTGTAGCCCTGAAGTAGCCAATCACGCAAGGCCCATTGTGTAAATAATGTATATAAGCAGATGGTTTTGGGAAAAGAGCCATTCGTCTTCTCTTCTCCTCCTTGATGACTATGAGCTGAATAAAGAGCATGAAATTCACTCTTGACTCCGAGTATATTTCACTGGCGACGAAGGTGGGATCCTGCTGAGCTGACCGCCACCACGCACTGCACCGCAGCACCGCCACCTGCTGCACCGCTGCATCGCACCGTGCATCCAGGCTTCAGCTCCAGGACCCAAGGAACCCAGAATGGCAACCGACAGCAGCTTCTCGCCATTCAAACCAGCATCAGGAGACTGGGAAGGGTACGCCGCCCGTTTCAACTTCCTCCTGCAAGCGAAAGAAGTCACCAACGATGCCATGAAGAGGGCGACATTCTTCAGCGTCTGTGGAGAGGAGACGTTCGAAATCGCCCGGGCTCTCCTTGCACCTAGAGATGTCGCTACCGTCTCTTACAAAACAATAATGGAACGGCTGAAGGAGCACTTCTCACCACAGCCCTCGGTGGTAGCTTGCCGAAATGCCTTCTACGCAAAGCGGCAAGCCCCGGGGGAAACCATAACTGGGTTTGTGACCTCCCTCCGCCAAGCCGCCCGGCTATGCAACTTCTCAGAGTTGGAGAACATGCTTCGTGACCGCCTCGTTGGTGGCCTGAGGGATGAGATGTTGCAACGACGCCTCTACGCCAAAAAAGACCTCACGTTCCAGATTGCTCTGGAGGAAGCCCTGGCAACCGAAGCCGCCGAGAGGTCAACGCAAGAGGCACGACCGGCCCCGCCATCCCAACCGAGGGTCTACCACGAAGACCTCACCGACGAATCCGAATCTGACAGGGAGGAAGTACACCGAGTACAGCGGCGCACTCAAGCAGCACACACACCACAGCAGCCTCGACGAGAAGGAGGGAACTGTGCAAGCTGCGGGGAGAACCACGAGAGGAGGACCTGTCGTTTCCGCAACGCAGAGTGCAGGCAGTGCAGAAAATTGGGACACATCGCCCGGGTGTGTCGGGCTCGACTCACCCGTCGACAAGCATCAGATGACCGACCCAGGAGCCCCAGGTCACACGGCACCATGCACCAAGGCAACTCGACGGAGATCACGGACTACCAGGTATTCCAGATGCCCCATCCCAGCACAGAGAAAATTTATATAGAGGTACAGATAGAGGGAGCCCCATGCCGCATGGAGCTGGACATGGGTTCAACTCTATCCATAATCTCGGCCCGAACATTAAGAGAACTGTGCCCTAATGGGGGTCCCAAACTAAGGCCGGCCCCATTCACCCTCCGGGACTTCCAGAAACGTAAGGTCCCTACTATGGGCGTGGGGACCTTCAGGGTGCAATATCGAGGGCGAAAGCAACAATTGGACTTGCTGGTAGTTAATGGCCCCTATGTTAGCTTACTGGGACTGGCATGGTTTGGACCTCTGGGGCTAGCCGTTACCGGGGTGAACCGCACTAGCTTACAAGTGGACGTGGACGCCATATGCAAAGAGTTTCCAGGGGTTTTCGATGGGGCATTGGGACGATATACAGGACCCCCCATTGCCCTACAGCTAGACCCCGCTGTACGACCCATCAGGCACAAGGCCCGCCGGGTCCCGTTTGCCCTGAAACCCCGCATAGACGAGGAATTGGACCGGCTCGTGGAGCAAGGAGTGCTGGAGCCGGTGCCCAACGCCCCCTGGGAAACTCCAATTGTCACACCCGTCAAGCCTAACGGTTCGGTCCGCATCTGTGCAGACTACAAATGCACCATAAACAAGGCTCTCACGGCCCATGCATACCCAGTGCCAGTGGTCAGCCATGTCCTCGCCACCCTGGCTGGGTCAAAAATCTTTGGCAAACTGGACTTGGCCCAAGCGTATCAACAGTTGCCTGTGGACGAAGCCACAGCAGAGGCTCAGACGATTGTGACGCACAGAGGGGCATTCAGAGTAAAGCGGCTGCAATTTGGCGTTAGCGTGGCACCAGGCATATTCCAGAATCTAATGGACTCTCTCCTTAAAGGGATTCCTGGTGTCACCCCCTTCTTCGATGATGTACTGATCGCCGGGCCCACACCAGAGGAATTTGAGGACCGCCTCCGCTCCGTCCTGCACCGTTTCCAGACGGCGGGCCTCAAGGTGAAGCGGGAAAAGTGTTTACTGGGAGTGCCGCAGGTGGACTTTCTGGGATTTAAGGTGGACGCAGAAGGGGTCCATCCAACCGGTGACAAGGTACGGGCCATTTGTGAGGCCCCAGCGCCCAAGAGCAAGCCCGAACTTCAGTCATTCTTGGGACTATTGAACTTTTACCATGCCTTCCTTCCCCATAAGGCAGCGGTAGCGGAGCCCCTACACAGACTCCTAGATAAAAGGGCCCCTTGGGTGTGGGGCCAGCGACAAAGGGCCGCATTCCAGGCAGTCAAGGACTTGCTCGTCTCGAACTCGGTCTTAGCACACTTCGACGAGAGGCTGCCAGTGGTGCTGGCATGCGACGCCTCTCCCTATGGCATCGGCGCTGTCCTGGGACACCAACTCCCGGATGGAAGAGAGGTGCCGGTGGCATACTTCTCCCAGACGCTTGCTGCAGCCGAACGAAACTACTCACAGATTGACAAGGAGGGTCTGGCAATCGTGAAGGGCGTAAAAAAATTCCATGATTTCTTGTACGGGCGGCCCTTTACCATAGTGACTGACCACAAGCCGTTGCTTGGCCTGTTTGCCCCTGAGAAGCAGACCCCCCAAGTGTTGTCTCCACGTGTCCTCAGGTGGTCAATTTTCCTTGCTGGCTACCAGTATGCACTAATCCACCGCCCTGGGAAGGCGATGGGCCACGCAGACGCCCTCAGCAGGCTACCACTACCAGAAACAGGCCCCGACCCAGCGCCTGCGCAAGAGGTTATGACCCTGGAGCTGCTTCCCGACCGACCCATTCAGGCACAAGAAGTTGCGCACCATTCCACAAAAGATAGGGTCATCTCCCGGGTCCTGGACTGGGTGTGGCGAGGATGGCCCAGCAGCAGCCCCGGGCCAGAATTCGCTGGCTACACAAACCGCAAACATGAACTGTCGGCCCACAAGGGGTGCCTGTTATGGGGAAGCAGGGTTGTTGTTCCCCAGCCCCTCCGCAAAAGGGTCCTCACAGCCCTACACGAGACACACCCAGGGGTAGTGAGGATGAAGGCCCTTGCCAGGAGTTATGTGTGGTGGCCGGGGATTGACAGAGAGATAGAGGCCTGGGTCCAACACTGCCAGACCTGCCAAGAATCCCGCCCGGATCCCCCAAGGGCCCCAGTCCAGCCCTGGGAGTCCGCCCGACATCCATGGTCACGCTTGCACGTGGACTTCGCTGGCCCCTTCCAGGGAAAAACATTCTTCATAGTGGTGGATTCCTACACCAAATGGCTGGAGGTCGCACTGGTACCATCCACTTCTACGGCGGCAGCCATCCGGGTACTACGTAAGCTGTTTGCGACCCACGGGCTCCCTGACACCCTCGTCTCGGACAATGGAACCACATTCACGTCAGAGGAGTTCCAGACCTTCACAGCGCAGAACGCCATCCGCCACATCCGCTCAGCACCATTCCACCCTGCCACCAATGGCCAAGCGGAGCGCATGGTGCGGACCACCAAGGACAGCCTCCGCCGCATGACACAAGAGGACTGGGAATACCGCCTTGCCGCATTTCTTCTAGCACAGCACAGCACCCCAAGCACAACGACGGGCCGGAGCCCAGCTGAATTACTAATGGGCCGGCGCCTTGCAACTAGACTGGACCGACTTCACCCCGACAGAGCTCAGGATGAGGTAGTGGTGGGGAAAGGCAGGAACCCCCGGACATTTGTGGCCCAGGACCCAGTGTATGCAAAGAATTTTGGGGCAGGCCCAGCATGGGTACCCGCCACAGTCACCAAGGTGACCGGTCCCGTGTCGTACGAGGTACTAACGGAAGGGGGGCAATGTTGGCGCCGCCACTGCGACCAGATACGGCGCCGATTCCCAGGAGGAACCCGGGAGGAGAGCGGGACAGAGGGGTCCCAAGGGGACAGCAGGGCAGTGAGGCCTGTAGAGCGAGAGGGGTGGGCAGAGGAAGCAGAAGCAGTAGGCACAGAGGGGTGCCCCGAGGCTGGAAGGACACCGGAACCAGAGCTACAACCTAGTGGTTCAGTGGCGCCAGACCAGACAGCCCCGGCACAGCCAGCAGCCTCGGAACACGAGCCAGAACCAGAACCCCTGACCAAGGAACACCCCAGGCCACAACGCACACGGAGGCGGCCAGCAGACCTTGGGGACTACGAATGCAACTTCCCGGGCAGGACTGGAACTTAGAGGGGAGGGGTGTTATGTACTGAGCTGAATCCTAGAACAATAGGATTCAGAATCAGCGGGAGCTACCCAATCCAACTCCAGGTGGAAGTGAATCCGCAACCTGATTGGCCTGCTGGAGCAGCCAATCAGGCGGCTGGCAGAAGTGAATCTGCCACCTGATTGGCCTGTAGGAGCAGCCAATCAGGCTGCAGGCAAAAGTCAATCCACAATATAATTGGCCCACAGGTGTAGCCCTGAAGTAGCCAATCACGCAAGGCACATTGTGTAAATAATGTATATAAGCAGATGGTTTTGGGAAAAGAGCCATTCGTCTTCTCTTCTCCTCCTTGATGACTATGAGCTGAATAAAGAGCATGAAATTCACTCTTGACTCCGAGTATATTTCAGTGTCCAAAGGCACCCCTGGCGAGAAGCAAAGGGAATGTTTGCTAAGAGCACAGATTTGGTGATTGGCTAATCCTGTACAGAGGTACAAGAATCTTTTGTGCTAGATTATGAAGCAAAGGCACACCTTTGTGACAGAAGGAACTGATCCACCAGTTGGGTGGAGACTCCTTGAAGGTGCATAGCACTTGGACCAGTGGAACTGAAAAGCGTTTTGTTGTTTGATGTGTTTTTCATTCCAGGTCGGAATTGCAGTGTGCTGATGGAATTCCAGCTGACGCAGCATGACTGTTCTGTTTCAGGCTGTAAACAGAACGCAACCATCCGGAAGAACGAGAGTGACATTTTACATTATGATGTTTATTGTGTAAATGGCTTGTTCTTGCTGTGTTATAATGTAAACATAGGGGATGGTGTAATGGTTCAAGAGAGATGTAATGTTTTGCCTGTTAACCATATTTTTCATGAAGATTGTAAGCATGAAGCTCCCAGATTGCTTGTGTCTAACACGAAGATGGGCAGGTGTTCCAAATGTGTTTGAAGGCAAAGCAATGGGGGAGACAGTATGGGTATCCTAGAAAGGCACCCTATTGGTGACAATGTTTCTGATGGTAAAGAAACAGAGTCAGTGTCAGAAAAGGTTTCTGATAGGAACTGTGACAAGATAAACCCAGAAAAAGCCAGGGTGCCAATGGATGGGTCTGACATGCGGGTTGAGATGTCACGAGGCAGGGAGCATAGATTCTTTCTGTGGTATAGAAGCTTGTACAGAGTACTGAGTTCTAACACCGAGATGATTTTACTCACAAAAGATGTTGAGTGCAGTGCAGAAGGGGGGGGGAAGAGATAAGGTTATTTTCCAAGACTACCCCACTGCTGGAGGAGACTCTTGAGAGTCCCATGGACTGCAAGAAGATCAAACCTATCCATTATTCAGGGAAATCAGCCCTGAGTGCTCACTGGAAGGACAGATCGTGAAGCTGAGGCTCCAATACTTTGGCCACCTCATGAGAAGAGAAGACTCCCTGGAAAAGACCCTGATGTTGGGAAAGATTGAGGGCACTAGGAGAAGGGGACGACAGAGGACGAGATGGTTGGACAGTGCTCTCGAAGCTACGAACACGAGTTTGACCAAACTGCAGGAGGCAGTGCAAGACAGGAGTGCCTGGTGTGCTATGGTCCATGGGGTCACGAAGAGTCGGACACGACTAAACAACTAAACAACAACCCCACTGCAGAAGGCTCTGATACAGAGTCTGCTGCTGCTGCTAACACTGAGGTGAGTTCCACTGATACAGTGGAGGAGATGTGCCAGATGCACAGATCAGGAGGAGCTACAAAGGATGAAATGCCCACCAGGTATGCTCAGGAGTTTGCTAACACAGCTGTTGCAGATTTAGCTGTGGTTAGCGGCTTGACACAAGTCTTGAAACCTGGAGTCTTGAAAGGGGTACAGGATTTGTCCTCAAGGGATGGGAAACCATGCCCAAAGGCCACATTATAGGAAACCACAAAAATTGTTGAACCTTGTCAATCGTGTTGAAATACACCTGGGTGTTTCCTGGCATTTTGCCAATTCTTGTCAGGACATGTCAGGAATTTTCCTGATGTATGGCAAGCCTACAGTAAATGTTAATCTCCAGGTAATACTCTCACTAAGATTACAAGGCCAAGGCTGTGAAATCAGCTTCAAAGATTCATTTAGAAAGCACCAACTGCATCTGTGACAACTTTTCAAAAAATATAAATTACTCAACCATCAGATATGAACGTATTACCTTTTAAAATGTTGGAATTGGTAATAACCTCTAGCCCAGACAGGTATCTTCTTAATGCTTTGCCATATATATGTATGGTGGCAATGTTCCTGTTGTGGCCCACCGTGGGTCTGAAACCTGACCCAGTGCTCTAGCCCAGCCTATGCCAACCTGGTACCCTCCAGATGTTTTGGACTATGATGCTCATCTGCCCCAACCAGCATGGCCAACAGTCAACAACGATAGGAGTTGCTTGAAAAACCACTATACAATCATTCAGGAAATTAGAGTCTTTTTTATTCTTTGGGCCTACTCTATAGGCCCTCAAGATAGTGGATTTTATCTCTTCCTGATCCAGGCCCCACCAACTAGCAAATTCTTGTGCAATTAAGTCTCTTAAATTTCCTTTTCCCTTCTCCAGTTCCGGCAAATTCCTGATTCGTAGTTGATTCTCCTTATCTCTTAATTCCAAAAAGGCCAACTTTATTTGTGTCTCTTCCTGCAATTTTTCCAGATCTGTTAATTTTGTTGTTTCAATATCTGACACTCTTGCCTGTAATCCAGTGACCTGTGTTTTCACTTCTTGAAGATCTTTTTTCAATACGCCAAATTCTTCTTTAAATTCCTGGAGGCACTTTGTGGTAGCTTTCACTTCTGTGGTCAGACTTTGCAAACTCTGCTTATTTTCCTTCATAAACTCCAAAATTTGTTCTTGAAAAGCCTGATCTCTAGATTCCCGCCGCAGTTGCATTTTTTTATCTGTGCCTGACATTTCCTTATTTGGGGCTTAGCCTTTGTACTCCCAAAATAAGAGCAAAGAGATAAGATATTAAGTCACCACTACCAAAAAAAAATTGAAGTTCTCCAACATTCGATAATTTTATTTAAAGAAACGCCTAAAAAATTTTTGGCCAAGAGAAATAGATATACAGATCTGACAACGATTTTGACAAGGAAAAATATTTTCTTCAAGTGGAAATTTCCAGAGGGCCTGGCATTTAAATATAAACAAAAGGAGCACAAGATCAGATCGGTGGAGGATAAAAGAAGATTCTTGGAAAGGTACGCGGAGGACTTTAAGATACCAATTGGAGGAGGCCAAGACTTGGAAGCAGGGGCAGGACCAGGAGCTTTCGATTTAGATTTGTTTGCAGGAGCAGGACCGGGAACAGGAGCAGGGCCAGGGGAAGGCGAGCCAGCCACAGAGTAAGACAAGATGGCGTTAAGAGTGCTTTCATGGAACGTGAATGGACTAAATTCATGCTTTAAAAGAAGGAAGATATATCATGTGGTAAAAAAGCAGAATTTGGATATAATTTGTTTACAAGAGACTCATGTAATTAGGACTCATAGAAAAATTCTGCAAAATAAATCATTGGGTCAAGAATTCATATCTTCCGACAAAGTTAAGAAAAGAGGAATAGTCATATATGCAAAGGAAAAATATAACCCTAAACTGTTGTTAAAGGATAAAGCAGGAAGATATATTGCAGTGGAAATATCTATGCAAGGCAAAAAGTGTTTGATACTGGGAATATATGCACCAAATGAAGCTAAATCAGAATTTTTTAAAAATATACAAACTGCGTTGCTGGACTATTTGGACTATAAGATTATAATGATGGGGGACTTTAATGGAGCTGTATCAACTATGATGGATAGAACTCAAAGACAAAAGCTATCTAATGATGGTAGGCTTCCAAAGACATTTTTTGATTTAGTGGACAATTTAGATTTAGTAGATGTATGGAGGCTGAGAAATCCATTGGAAAAAGAGTTCACCTTTTTTTCGGACTCGCAAAAGTCAGGAAGTAGGTTGGACTACATATGGATCACAAAGGACTTGTGTCCAAAAGTGACGAAAAGCGAGATATGCCCCAGAACCTATTCAGACCACAACGCTGTATTATTGGAGTTAAAACAACATCTGCAGAGTTCGTTTAGATGGAGAATGAATGATTCTCTGCTGAGAAATGAGCAGATAAATAATAAGGCCCAGAAGACATTGAAG
Organism: Zootoca vivipara; assembly: GCF_965207765.1. NCBI lineage: Eukaryota > Metazoa > Chordata > Lepidosauria > Squamata > Lacertidae > Zootoca > Zootoca vivipara. Next base: position 91,023,382 of record NC_142588.1, on the reverse strand, counting down.
GACTACTTTGAATTAAATTTAAATAAAGGAATGGACATTCGAGTGGTTTGGGATGCTAGCAAAGCAGTAATGAGAGGATTTTTGATCCAGCAGAATGCAATATGGAAAAAGGCGAGAAATGAGAAGAAGGAAAATATTTTGGACAAGTTGAAAGATAAAGAAAAAAAGTTGAGAGACAATCCGAAAAGTCAGGAAATTCAAAAAGAGATAAAAGCCTTGCAAGTACAGTATTCCCAAATAATAAATGAGGAAATTGAATGGAAAATTAGAAGAATGAAGCAAAGATCATTTGAATCGGCTAATAAATGTGGGAAATTGTTGGCCTGGCAATTGAAGAAAAGGCAAAAAGAGAATACTATTATAAAGATTATGGATGAAGGAAAATCTATTGAGAACTCTGCAGAGATAAGGAAATGCTTCACAAAATATTATAAACAGCTGTATAAAAGGGAAAAAGAAGACATAGACGGTATAGAAAAATTTATAAAGGAAAATGGATTACAGAAAATTCCAGTTCAACAAAAGAATCTACTGAATGAGTTGATTACAAGACAAGAGGTTGAAATAGCAATCCAAGAGTTGAAAAATGATAAGGCCCCAGGACCTGATGGACTGACCTCCAAGTACTATAAAACACTAAAAAACTGGTTGATACAGCCATTAATGGAGGTAGCAAATGAGATTTTAGGGGGGGGGGGCAAGGCACCAGAGTCTTGGAAAGACGCTTTTATCTCTCTGATACCAAAACCAGATGTGGATAGGACTCAGGTTAAGAATTATAGACCAATCTCATTATTGAATGTGGATTATAAGATATATGCTAGCATTCTGGCATTGAGACTGAAAAGGGTGTTGAAGGACCTGATACATAAGGACCAGGCAGGATTTTTGCCTGGGAGGCATATGAAGGACAATATAAGAAATATAATAGACATTTTGGAGAGACTGGAAATGAAAATAAACACCAAAGCAATGTTAATTTTTGTGGATGCTGAAAAAGCTTTTGATAATGTTTCTTGGACTTTTATGAAACGAAACCTTGCAAAAATGGAGGTTGGTCAAAACTTTGTTAATGGGATTAATGGTATTTATTCTGAGCAAAGAGCGAAAATTATTGTAAATAATGTGGTTTCAGAAGAGATAAGAATTGAGAAAGGAACAAGACAAGGGTGCCCACTTTCCCCCCTGCTATTTATTTCTGTCTTAGAGGTCTTACTGAATATGATAAGGAGTGATGAAGGTGTTAAAGGAATCACAGTAGGCACAAAACAATACAAGCTAAAAGCCTTTGCAGATGACTTAGTACTAACTCTGCAGAACCCTGAACACAGTGTTGTAAGAGTATTGCAGATAATCCAAGAGTTTGGTAAAGTGGCAGGTTTTAAGTTAAATAAAGGGAAAACTAAAGTATTAGAAAAGAATTTGACGATGCAAGAGAGACAAAGAGTAGAGGACTGCACAGGACTGAAATGTGTGAAAAAGGTGAAATATCTGGGAGTAAATATGACTGAAAAAAATCTGAATCTCTATAAAGATAATTATGAGAAGTTATGGAATGAAATCAAAAGAGATTTGGAGATATGGTCAAGGTTGAAACTGTCCTTAATGGGCAGAATAGCAACGGTTAAAATGAATGTATTGCCAAGAATGTTGTTTTTATTTCAGGCCCTTCCGATAGTGGATAAGTTGAAATGTTTTCAAGAGTGGCAAAAGACATTGTCTAAATTTGTCTGGCAGGGGAAGAAACCCAGAATCAAATACAAACTTTTGACAGATGTAAAAGAAAGGGGAGGATTCTCACTGCCAGACTTAAAGATTTACTTTGAAGCCGCAGCTTTCTGCTGGTTGAAGGAATGGTTTCTGCTAGACAATGATGATGTGTTAGATTTGGAAGGCCATGATAATGCATTTGGGTGGCATGCGTATTTATGGAATGATAAGGTAAAGCTACATAAAGGTTTCAAAAACCATATAATCAGGAAATCATTGTTTAATGTATGGATTAGATACAAAGATTTGTTGGAAAGGAAAACTGCTAGGTGGATTTCGCCACTTGAGGCGAAAAAACCTAAAAGGACAAATATGGATGAGAACAGGCTGAAATACAAAGACATTTTGATGGAGGTGGAAAACCAATTTAAGTTAAGGCCGTATGAACAATTGAAGGATAGGTTAAGTGATTGGTTTCAGTATGTGCAGATAAATGAAGCATTCAAGATAGATAAAAAAATAGGATTTCAATCAGAAAAATCGAAACTAGAAACAGAGTTAATAGAGACAGATAGCAAGAATTTGTCCAGAATGTATAATTTATTGTTAGAATGGCATCTGAAAGATGAGCAAACAAAATCGGTTATGATTGATTGGGCCAAGGATTTGGGTCATAATGTAATGATGTCGGACTGGGAAAAATTGTGGAAGAAGGGAATGAAATTTACGGCATGCACGGCGCTGAAAGAGAATTTAATGAAAATGATGTATAGATGGTATTTGACTCCGGTAAAATTAGCGAAAATGTATCACAAAGGTGATAATAAATGCTGGAAATGTAAAGAAGAAGTTGGTTCACTCTATCATATGTGGTGGACATGCCCCAAGATAAAAGGCTTCTGGGAAATGATTTATAATGAAATGAAAAAGATATATAAAAATACGTTTTTGAAAAAACCAGAGGCCTTTTTACTTGGAATAGTAGGGGAAGAAATCCCCAAAAAAGATGTCAATCTGTTTATGTATGCCACCACAGCTGCGAGGATTTTTATTGCAAAATATTGGAAAAAAGAGGAATTGCCCTCTTTACAGGAATGGCAAATGAAAATGCTGGACTTTATGGAACTGGCAGAGCTGACAGGAAGACTCCGAGATCAAGCAGGGGAAAGAGTGGAGGAAGACTAGAGAAAGTTTAATATATATATAGGGAATTACTTTTGAAAGTTGAAAATTTGAATATCTAGGGAAATACAGAAGTTAAGGCAATAGGGAGATAAGAGGAGTTTATAAGGTTGAAAAATTGATATGCAAATATAAAGACGAGATTAAGAGGAATTAAGGAGATTATAGTATGAAGGAAGTAAAAGAGATGAAATAGAAACTGCTACAGTGACATTCAAAATGAAAATCAGATAGTGGGGAGTTGGGGAAGCCAAAAAGACAATGATTTAAAAAGTTGATTAAAGATGATATGTTTATGTTTCTGTTTGTATTGATGTTTTTTTTTTGTTGTTGTTGTAATGATGTTCTTTGTATTTTTGGTATTTTATGTATTTTTTGTTTGTTATAAAATGTTTAATAAAAAATATTTTTTTAAAAAAAACAATGATAGGAGTTGCAGTTCAAAAGCATCTGATGGGCTACAGTTTCCACATCCCTGCACACACACACACAAATTGTGGCAAGATCATTTTCTGGCACAGAAGGGTTTGTCACTATGAAGTGCCTGTGCTGCTCTGATCCTAGGCAGAGACAACATGGACGGCAAATAGAAGAAGGAGGAGGAGGAGGAGGAGTTTGGATTTGATATCCTGCTTTATCACTACCCGAAGGAGTCTCAAAGCAGCTAACATTCTCCTTTCCCTTCCTCCCCCCCAACACACACTGTGAGTTGAGTGAGGCTGAAAGACTTCAAAGAAATGTGACTAGCCCAAGGTCACCCAGCAGCTGCACGTGGAGGAGCGGAGACGCGAACCCGGTTCCCAAGATTACAAGTCTACCGCTCTTAACCACTACACCACACTACACTAATGGGTTGAGAGGGATGGAGGGAGATAATAGGAAGAGAACTGCACATAGTGAGAAGCTGCAGAGGTGAGGGAGACTGAAGCTCTTGTATTAAGTTGAAATATCCAACTGCGTTTTTTAAACTCATCATTCATCTCCTCTCTTTTGACCCAAATGGTAGCTGGGAAAGCAATATGGAAATATTTTCACCATATGGGTAGGACATGTACCCATTGTAGTACTGTCTGGATTCCAAGCAGTGAAAGAAGCGCTCACTGACTACTCAGAAGAATTAGACGAGCGGCCACAGTCTCCTTTCCTCCTATCTTTGACAAAAGGAAAGGGTAAGTAGTGAATAATAAGAATGTCTACTGGTATTTGCTTGTTCAGACCCAGAGACCTACCCCCCAAATAAAAACAAATTTGACTCAAATTTTAGTTTGGTTTTTGGCAGAATTTAGGCCACAACTTAATTGATTACAAAAAGTGAGTGATTGTCTCCCAAGAAGCAGGCGTCTTTTAATTTCGTGACTGCTGTCACCATCTGCAGTGATCATGGAACCCAAGAAAGTAAAATCTCTCACTGCCTCCATTTCTTCTCCTTCTATTTGCCAGGAGGTGATGGGACCAGTGGCCATGATCTTGGTTTTTTTGATGTTGAGCTTCAGACCATATTTTGCGCTCTCTTCTTTCACCCTCATTAAAAGGTTCTTTAATTCGTCCTCACTTTCTGCCATCAAGGTTGTGTCATCAGCATATCTGAGGTTGTTGATATTTCTTCTGGCAATCTTAATCTTAAGGCTTGGGATTCATCCAGTCCAGCCTTTCGCATGATGAATTCTGCATATGAGTTAAATAAGCAGGGAGACAATGTACAGCCTTGTCGTACTCCTTTCCCAATTTTGAACATCAATTATTCTGCATCCTGTTCTAGCTGTAGCTTCTTGTCCCACATAGAGATTTTTCAGGAGACAGATGAGGTAATCAGGCACTCCCATTTCTTTGCATAGTCAATGAAGCAGAAGTAGATGTTTTTCTGGAACTCTCTAGCTTTTTCCATAATCCAGCACATGTTTGCTACAGTGGTACCTCGACTTACGAACGATATCGACAACCGGTTTTTTCGACTTACGAATGGGGCAAATGACCGCACGCTTACTAATTTCTCGACATCCAAATGGAAACCATGGCGTTTTTAGATAGGGTTTTTTTGACTTACGAATTTTTAGATGGGGTTGCTTAGACTTATGAATTTTTCCATTTCCAATGCATTCCTATGGGAAATCGCGTTTCCAACGGCGCTTTTCAACTTACGAATTTTTCGACCTACGAAGGTGCCTTCGGAACGGATTAAATTCGTAAGTTGAGGCACCACTGTATTTGGTCACTGGTTCCTCTGCCCCTTCAGAATCCAGCTTGCACCTCTGGGAGTTCTCGGTCCACATACTGCTTAAGCCTGCCTTGTAGAATTTTAAGCATAACCTTGCTAGCGTGTGAAATGAGCGCAATTGTGCGGTTGTTGGAGCATTCTTTGGCACTGCCCTTCTTTGGGATTGGGATGTTGTAACGGTCACTCTAAGTCAGGCATGGTATAGAAAGAGTTAACAAGGGATGACAGTTAGAACCTAAGGCCAGCGGGGTCAGAAGGCCTATAAAAGCCCATCCCAGAGAGGAGAGAGGGTGGTTGTTGTTGTTGTTGGTTGTTTGAGTGGAGAGCTGGGAGTTAGAGCTGGGTTGGAGTGGCTGAGAGAGATATCGTGGCTTAGAGTCTGAAGGGAGGCATAGGTGGTTAATTATCAGAAAGGATAGAGTGTTTGAAAGAATCATTAGTAGATTTTAGAGGTAATAGGCTGGTAATATAATTAGAGGTAATAGGCCGGTATAGGAAAAACTGTTAAAGAAGTATTTGATGACTTTACTATATTGAAACCATATGCGTATGTACCTTTAATAAAGAAACCTCTTTTATTCCAAACCTCATCCTTGTCTGGAGTAGTGTACAGTTACCAGTCTGATTACTGGTTGGTGGTAGCGGGATAAAAAGTCGTTTGGCAGGCATCAACAGACCGTGAAATGTCTGGGGGTCCTGCACAAGTCTAGGCGACCGCCACCGATGTAAACTGATCTTCTCCAATCCGCTGCCCACTGCTGAGTTTTCCAAACTTTCTGGCACCCAATCAGATGGGTGGTTTTTTTTATTGAGGTTGAATTCTGCACCATATTCTTGACAAGACCATAGTGCATCAATGGTGGATTTATTCCGCTTTGTTAGTTCTTCTGCAATGCTTCCTGAACACTCCTGCATTATTGCTGTCTGGGGAAACTATATATATTGCAACAAAAGTGGGAGAAAAATAACTTTGTGCATTTGTAGTTTTCAGCAGAAAGTTAAAGGAGTGACAGAATGGAAATGAAACTGCAATCCAGTCAGGGCAAAAGGGAGGCAGACTATGTTTAGGGCACCTTTTCTAGCCCCTGCCCCTTCTCAGGGTGAGCAGAGTAGATCCTAAAAAGGGCTGCTCAGTCATGGATACATCTGCCGAGCTGCTCAACTGCCTCGTTCCTTGAGTCAGAACGACTGAATCTGTATTCACTGCCCATGTGCAGGTTCATGACTAGGGGCTTCCAGATTTCACGATCCTGCCCCCGTTACCATTTGCCGATCACCATGGGACTTTTGGGGTTTGGGTTGGGTTTTTGGAAGACGCCTGTGCGTGAATTTGTTTTATGTGTGTAGATCAGTGTGTACGCTGACCAACGCACAGTCTTCACAGTAGGGCTCTGTTCCGATGGCATGAAGTAGTCACTATCTGCTGCAGCCTTCGTCCGCCTTCACAGCCGTTGTAACATACCGCTTGTTATCATCTGCCTGTTCTGCCATTGAGGACTTCTTGGATCATTCTTTGTCTAGCTCCTTCTCTTTGACCTTACCACCTTGGGTGACCCTGCTGGGAGAACGAGATTCCCGACAGCTTCGCTCACAAGGGTCATAGGAACATGCAAGCCCACTCACCACGACAAGGTGATGATTCAGCAAGTGGGGGTCAAGAATAGTCCTCTTCCAATCCAGTATGATGACTTTATCTCCCCCCCCCCGCAAAATTCCACCCACTCCTCCATGTTTAAAAACAATAAATCCTTCATTTTTATTTAAATAGGAAACTCTCCTCTGTAGTAATTAATAAGAAAAATAATCCATAGTTATTCACGTGTTGTATACTCATTATTTTATACCCAGTTTGATTTATCCCATTTCTTGTAGGGAAATTTATCAAGAGAAAAAGAAAAGCACTTCCATTTCTACCACTTCCATTCTTTCCCCAATAGTATCATCAAAAGCTTGATAGATTTTTCCTCTAAATTTCCTCCAAATTGTACCTAGAATCCTTTCTGCATTGTCTTGTAATTCTCTGCTTAAGAGAGACTAAGCAGCTCTTACATGCAGGGGCATGAACTTCAGTAAACATTGTTTGTTCTGAGATAAAATCTTTTCACATTGATTTCTGTAAGTAATAATTTCTCCTTGATTTTCCATAGGCATTGCATTATCAAATGGTCACACCTGGAGGCAACAGAGAAAGTTTGGTGTAATTACTATGCGGAAGCTGGGCCTGGGGAAGAAAGGCATGGAGCACCAAGTAGCAGAGGAGGCCCATCATCTCGTGGAGGTTTTTGCACGTTCAAAGGGTATGTGATGATGGGTGATGGTGTTGAGCCGGCATATGAAGATATATTTGTGTACTACCGCTGTACATTTTAGAAAGGAATGTGATATGCTTTTCTTGGTTCCTAATGGAGACCCCAGCAGTTTCTCTTGGCCACCATGAAATCCCACTCTCAGTATGAACAGGAGCAGCTGAACTCACATTAGTATAACTTTTTTTTGTAGGACAACCACTTGACCCCTCCATGCCAATCAGTAATTCAGTCTCCAACGTCATATGTGCTGTGGTTTTTGGGCACCGGTTTGATCTTGAAGATGAAAGGTTCCAGAAGCTGATGGAAGCCATGGATTTTATCCTAACATCTTTATATGGCTTTGTTCATGCTGTGAGTAGTTATTTCCATTTCTACTAAGCCAAACAGGTCTCCTAAGAGCCTTAATACCACAAATCAGTATTCTGGAATGCATTCTGATAGAGGGTAGAGGGTTGAAGAAGTGAGATCAGGCTTAAATTGATCTGAGAAAAGGGCCACTTACTATCTCACAGCCTGATCAATTTCTCATGATTATCATTGAGATTTTTTTTAAAAAGAAGAGTAAGAAGACTTTGTCCACCACAGGAGACTCTTTGCAGGAAAGATGGGATAAAAATGGAACAATGACCTTCCAAATAGGTCATCAAGAGCCCACCAAGGGGAACAGAGGGGAACAAACTAATCTTCTCAAGAAGGGAATTACATAGTTTTGTTGCCATCATGGAAACCTAAATGTGTCTACTCTCTACTGATTTAGCAGCGGCAATCATAATGGTGTCCCTAGTGAGGCCCCTGCAGCCACCACCTTGGCTGGAGGTTTTTTTTTTAATGAAAGAGAGACCTGCAGCTCAAACACTGTCACTTCTGCTAAGGAAAGCAGCTCCCTTCTGTATAACCCTTTTCCTGCCTCCTCACATCCAGCCACTCTCTGAAGACTAGAGAAGAGACTCTCTTAAAAATATTAGTGGGTCAGGTAGGGGAAGCATGGCTTTGTTTTCTGCAGTCTTCAGGTGAGGACTAGACCATGTGAAAAATGAATATAAGATTTTAGCTGCGGTTCATTCATTTTCAGCTTTGTATTCTTGTTATTAAAAAGGAACACCTAAACATTCCGTTGCTGCACCCATAATCGAGGTCTGAGGTGCCATTTAGCTCAGAGCTTTCATATCTCAGTTTCTAACACTGCTTCATATTAGTGCAAGTTTTATTTTCTAGCTCCTTATATATTCAGAAAATGTAAGTAATTGATCATTAATGAAAAAACAAGGAAGGAGAAAAAACATCCTTCATCAAGGTTTCGTTTTTTGTGATGAAATATCAGAATCACTGGACTGGCAAACTGGAGGATTTAAAAAATACAATTAAAAATTGGAGGAGTGTACATTTTGAACGATGGCTGTCTTTCCATTTGTGTATTAGGCAAATTTGCTTTTAAATGTGAGCTTACTTTAATTCCCACCCCCATCCCTATTCTTCACCTACCAGAAAAGGCCACTAACATGTTCCAGGAGGGGTCCTGTGATTGTGCCCAGTTTTGGAATAATGCTTGGAAGCTGGAAAAATATTTTGAGCTATAGTTTTCTTTAACATTTTCAGCTAGGGATAATTCACAGAATCCAATCATTGTGGGATTCCAGAGAAGCTATAGACACCTTCCTTCTTCTTAGTGAGATTCAAACTAATATGCTAGCCCTGAAGAAGAATGCAGATCATGTTTTTAAGTGCTAATCCAAAGCACAAACAGTGTGACCAAGCTTCCTCATGGTAATGACAGCATTTCTGCTATCTTTCGTTTAGCTTTATGAAACGCTCCCATGGCTCATGAAACATCTTCCAGGGCCCCACAAGAAGGCCTTGTCCTATGCAGACATTATGCGTTCATTTGCAAAGGAGGAGATAGAGAAGCATAAAGAGAATCAGTCTCTGCATGAGCCACAGGATCTCATTGATTACTATCTACTTCAGATGGAGAAAGTAAGTTCCAGTATCTGCTTTGAAGCCGAATGATGCTCATCCAAGGAATCATTATATTACCTGTTAAAAGTGACTACTAATCATTTTTCCTGAATCTCAGTTGAAAATGGCATTGAGTCCTCCCACCCCCCAAAAAATTCTCATAGTCATTTTAGTTGCTAAACAGGGTTGACATCCATCCATAAGCATCTATAGAAATGGTTAAGAAATGTGAGCTTAAAGGAGTGGAAATTTAAGTGTGTTAATGGGTCTTGCTTTGGAGCATTCCTTCTGTACATACATTATTTTGGATTGGTGTTCATCTGACATTCAAATGTGGATTGAGAAAACAGAAAATCCCAAACAAAATGCTCTTAAACTAGAGTATGACTTCAAATCCTTGTCTCAGCCATCTTTATATACTAGAAAGGACAAATATATTTTCATCTTTCACTCTTTGAACAATGCTTATCATGATGACAAATGAAAGGTGAAATATGTTTAGTGGTAAGTACCTTATTTCACCATACTGTAATTGTCACATTTTTATGCCAATTATTCTTTTCCCTTTCTCACCCTTAGACTTGTATATGGAAATTCCCCCACCAATCCTATCACAGCTCAGTTTTTATGTTCATATAAAATGAACATAAACCAATTCATTCCCCTACCAATCCTATCACAGCAGTTTCACTTTTAAACAAATTTCATAGAGTTCAGAAATAATCCAAAATAGAAGAAAAAATCACACATATATGCACAATTTAACAACAACAACAACAACAAAGGAGACCTGGTCTCACCAAAATCTTTCAAGATCTCACCTGGTTGTTATCACACTCCTCGAGTGGTGTTATGTTGTCCTCTTGGTGGTAGTCTGATGTTTTCAAAGTCTCTAGTCATATCTTATAGTTCACGCTGTATCTTGTAATCCAAAATATTGAAGTCCAATATATTCCAAACATAGGTTAAATTTGTAATCCAATTTGTATTTATATTCCAGATGATATTTGTAATCCGAATGGTATTTATAATCCAATATATAGTGTTCTCCTCAGTTTTTATTCCAGTATGTGGCCCTGCTCTTTTAAAGTTCTCTTTTTCTTTTCCTACTCCCACTCTCCTAGGCACTTCTCCTCCCTGAGATTTCTCCCAGTTATGGAAAAGTGTTCCCAGGTTGAGCTTTGGTAGGGTTTTCCAAGATCCAGGGTCCTTTAAAGTTTATTTAGATCCCCCCCCAAAAAATCCTTTAGTCACTTTCATTCACAAAACAGCTCCACCATTCACAAAAACTGAGGATACTCCACTTCATTCATGAATACTCTTTCAAAGTTCACAGAGCAACAGTTTATTATTTTATAGCCAGCAAAGAGATGGTTGCTAGTAAATATCTAAGTGCAGTTTAAAAAGTAACATAAGGCTGATGTATCTATCTATAAGTATCTCTGATCCCATTCACAAGTCTGTACTGCAGAATCTGTCTTTCAAAAGACGGAAGTTGACTTCCTTTTTAGAGACCGTCTTTGCCAAATTGATTTTAATGCAAAAAAATTCTAATTTAAAATTCAAATAATCTTGGCAATAGATACAGTGGAACCTCGGTTTATGACTACCTCTATTTACGAAAACCTCCGTTTACGAACACCGTGGACCTGGAAGTGTTTACATCCAGGTTCCGCAGTGTCGGATGCGCAGACGCGATCTGCGCAGTGCATTCATGCGCAGAAGTGCTCTATTGACGCTTCACAAACGCGCAGAAGTGTGCCTTCGGCGAGCGAATACCTCAGCGAGCGAACGCCTCCGCGGAACAGATTGCGTTCGCAAACCGAGGTACCACTGTACCTTGTTTAGAAAGTCTGCTGCTTCAGGCGGTGGTTCGTGGTTTCGGACTTTCAAGCTGCATTGGAGCCACAGGCATACTCTAACCGGTCCCCCCCCCCCCGCGCTAGCTGCCAATGCAGCCACAGGGCTCCGTGAATGCAGCAAGTCTATTCCAAGCCTGGCTGGTCCCCTCAAGACCCCGCTTATCTGCAGGGCTTTTGGGTGTGTGTCTCCCCTGTCTCTTTAAAATCCTGGTAGCGGTTGTCTCTTAGTCGGACGACCGGCTCGTGCCTCCATTTCCCTTCACAGCCAAACCAGAAGCCGCTGGTCCCTTACCTTTTTTGCCCTGATCTAGCCACAGTGATCTGTGTGATGGTCACATCCAGGCTTGATTATTGTAACTTGCTCTAAGCGGGGCTGCCCTTGGAGCTGACCCAGAAACTCCAGCAGGTGCAGAATGGCGCTGCGAGGCTCCTTACGGGGTAATTGCCGTGTGACCACATTTATCCAGTGCTATACCAGCTGCACAGAGTACAGGGTCAGGTTTAAAGTGCTGGTTTTAACCTTTAAAGCCCTATACAGCCTAGGACCCTCATACTTATGGGACCGCCTCTCCTGGTATGCCCTGTGGAGGACCTTACGGTTTGCAAATAATAATATTTTGGAGGTCCCAGGCCTCAAGGAGGTTAAACAGGCCTCAACCAGGGCCAAGGTCTTTTCGGCTTTGGCCCCAGCCTGGTGGAACACTCTATTGCAGGAGACCAGGGCCCTGCGGGACTTGGCACCTTTCCGCAGGGCCTGCAAGACGGAGCTGTTCCACCTGGCCTTTGGTCCAGGCCAGGTCGACCCCCCTCTATGGGACCCTGTAAGTTACCTCTTTGGCCCTTTTATCGGCTCATGCTTGACCAACATGGATAGCTAGCTGGCCCTGATGAATACTTGAGGTTCCCAACCCCTATGGTTGTAACTCATGGGCAATCATTTAATTTTATCTTTATTCTAATTTTAAAGCTGTATTTTAATCAATTGTTTGATTGTGTTTTAATGCATTTGATATTTGGTGTTAGCCGCCCTGAGCCTGGTCTTGGTGGGGAGGGCAGGGTATAAATAAAAATTTACTTACTTACTTACATGTCACTTTCCCCATTTTCAACACCAGAGCAGGAATGACCCAGAGTCCACCTATGATGAAGAGAATATGGCTCAGTGTATTTCTGAGCTCTTCATAGCAGGGTCGGACACAACCACCGGTTCTCTGAAATGGGCACTTCTCCTCCTGGCAAGTCATCCAGATATCCAAGGTGAGAGAGGAGAGCCAGGGCTTCTCTTCATCACTAAGGTGGAGCATAATTCTTTAAAGGGTTCATATCGGAAATAATTAAAAGTGAATTTATGATGGAAATTATGGAAGGCAAATGTTATTGAAATAAGTTAATGTTTTTAACTTCCATGTCTGGAAATATCAGTTTTCCCCACCAACATTTCCCTACAAATTTTCTGGAACCTATAAATAACAGAAGCAAAAATGTAAAATGCCCAGAATGCCCTGTCCCCATAGGACATTTCTAATCTATGATTACTGGGACAGGAAGAGATGGAGGGTCTGAATGTGTAATGGAATTGGGATAGGAGAAAGTAAGATACAAAAAGACTCATTAAGAAAAAACAAAGGAACTTCAGGAGCTTATCTTGAGATATGTCCTTCGGCTTGTTTCCTCCCCCAGAAGTCTGAAATAAGCTAAATGTTTTTGACTTACATGTCTGGAAAGATCAGTTTTTCCCACCAATATTTTCCTACATAGTTTGTGGAACCTAAAATCAAGATCAATAGAAGCAAAAAATGCAAAATGCCTAGAATGCCCTCTCCCATAGGATGTTTCCAATCTATGATTACTGGGACAGGAAGAGATGTAGGGTCTGAATGTGTAATGGAATTGGGATAGGAGAGGGTTGGGGCAGAGGATGGGCCTCTGTTGTGAAACTAAGGTGAGTCAATGAAAGGTTTTCTGAAGGAATGGCTTAGTGTAGCAATGGGCAACGCAGTGGAGATGAATCAACTACTCTCCTGCAGTCTAAGGCACGTCTTAGGGTTGTTGCGAGCATGATAAGCTGGGACTGGGGAAACCATGGGCCTTTTCCTAAATTCATTGAATGAGCAGAATAGTCATGTAACAAAATAAAATGTCTCTTAGAAGCTTAAAGTTGGACATGAGTTTAATGGCAATGCTCTGTCATTTGTCATCATGGAAGCCTACAATTGTAGGGTTGGAAGGGACCCCAAGGGTCTTCTAATACAAACCCCTGCAACGTAGGAACACATGCTCAACATCCAGGTTGATACCATACCACAAGCTGCTTTGCTTTGCAGTTTCTTTATGCAGCAAATGTACAAGAATGCCCCTGCTGTGAAATAAGTGACTGAGCCTCATTCCTGCCTCTACATGCTGCATTACATGAGGGATGTGCGTGGCACTGTGGTCTAAAGCATTGAGCCTCTGGTTCTTGCTGATTAGAAGGTCATCAGTTCGAATTTGCGTGACAGGGTGAGCTCCCGTTGCTCTGTCCCAGCTTCTGCCAACGTAGCAGTTCGAAAGCATGCCAGTGTAATTAAACAGTGGGAAGGTAATCAGACTTTCCGTGCGCTTTGGCACTCATCATGGTGTCCACTTGTGCCAGAAGGGGTTTAGTCATGCTGGGCACATGACCTGGAATGCTGGACAAAACACTGGCTCCCTACCGTAGGCATGAAAGCATAATGAGCCCCACATCCCATAGTCTCCTTTGATTGTACTTAACCGTCCAGGGGTCCTTTACCTTTACCTTTACCTTTACATGAGTGATGCTAGCCAAAGATCAATTGAGGAAATGAGGATTAATGAAACTAAGTAGGAAATATTGAGGGCAGGGGATGGAGAATACACACACACACACACACACACACACACACACAAGAGAGAGTGCGTGGGGGGGGCAGCCTTTGATCCCAGTCCTTCAGCAAATACAGCCAACTCTGGTAACCAGAAACAACTGAGATTAGCTTCACTTTCAACCTTTTCACACCTGGATCTAGAGTGGGGAAGAACCATGTACACAGACTTGAGCTCTTTTGAGGACCAGGTGAGCTAAAAATGCAAGAAAGTAGGATGCATTCACAGAGATTTATGTAATATGTTCAAGGGAAATAAATGTCCATCTGAAATAAAATGCAGTATTCACAATAAACCTTTTGTTTCCATCATTCTCTTCAGATAAAATGCACAAGGAAATCGAAGATGTCATAGGTTCTGCTCACTCAATCTGCTATCAAGATAAGAAGAAACTGCCCTACACCAATGCTGTGATTCATGAAATGCAGCGCTTTAAATATATCATTTTTTTGGGGTTGCCTAGGCAATGTACAAAGGATGTGAAGCTGTGTGGTTTTCTCATTCCCAAGGTATAAATGTGTGATACAGCTGCACTCATGTAGCCCAAGAACAAAGAGCAGCAAAAGGTTTCATATTGAGAGATAACAGCCAGCCATACAGGAACTTCCTGTCTAGTCAAAAATCTGAAGGGCAAGAGCAGGAGCTCCACCTGCATGTTTCACAATCGGCAAGTGCCATTCCATGGGGCCTTTGAGGCAGGGGAGGAGCATGAAGTGGACAGAGGTCCAGTTGCAGAGGAAGATGAGTGCGGTGGAAGCACACTGCCCCCAGCAGTGCAATTCCGGTGGGGCGCCATCGCAGCTGCCGCCCTGCCTGTAGGCAGCGTGCCACGCCTCCAAGATGAACACTAGCCCCCCCCCGCCTGCTCCCCCCCCCCCAGTGCCGGAGCATGAAGCTCCACCACTGCAGAGGTCTGAGCCTGGCTGTGAGCTTTCATTTTAAAAGAGGTGGGGGAAAGTCCTCTTGTGTTCCTGCCTATTCAAAAAGTTTTTGTAGGTGATGAATACAACCCTCCCCCCCCCCCCCCCGCAGTAATAAATCAGATTGGTCTCTGCAATTATTAGTCTTGGTATACTGTGGGACAATAATAATAAAAAAGTATTGATCTGAATGCATTCCAAGTCAATTGTTTCTTCTTTGCAGGGGACTATTATTGTTCCTGATCTGCGCTCTGTTCTTCTTGATCCAACACGATGGGAGACACCTTCAGAGTTCAACCCAAATCATTTTTTGGACAAGGATGGACAATTCGTGAACAGAGAAGAATATCTGCCATTTGGTGCAGGTAAATGCAGAAGACCAAGCTATCTTGTGATCTGTAGATGTGCTTATCTGTCTGCTTCCAGGAAATGACATCAGCAGCAGCACATGAGAGATTGGGTCAGAGCAGAAGCAGCGTCTTCTGGCTTGAGTGGCAATGCTGGTCAGCAGAATGGGGCAAGGCAGTGGCAAGTTAAGGGGATCGCGGGGATAATGGCTTGGGACCAGAGCCGTAGGTAGGTGATCTTGCGCCCCTGACAGAACTGTCCAGAGTGCACTCCTTAGCCATGGACAAATGAGCTCTTCTTTCTGCCTCTCCTCCAATCCCCCCCACCGCCCATTCAATTCCTCACACACTTTACTTTGTATTGAATTCTTTCACCAAAAATCCAATATTTAACTTATTATTTCTTAATAAAAGGTTTCATTAAAAATGACATTATGATGGGAGTTGGCAGGGGTTTTTTTTATGCAATTAAGTGGTAAAACAATACACAGATAGGCCTAAATAGATAAAGCCAGCATGATGTAGTAGTTAAGAGCGGTAGACTAGAAATCTGGGGAACTGGGTTCACGTCCCCGCTCCTCCACATACAGCTGCTGGCTGACCTTGGGCTAGTCACACTTCTCTGAAGTCTCTCAGCCCCAATCACCTCACACCACTCACCTCACAGAGTGTTTGTTGTGGGGGAGGAAGGAAAAGGAGATTGTTAGCCGCTTTGAGACTCCTTAGGGTAGTGATAAAGCGGGATACAAAAAATATTATACTGATTTGTTCCACTATGATAACTTTACATTATAATAATATATGATACAAAATGGCATTACTTTCACAATATCTTCCACGCCACTAGTTTGAAGCATCCCTCTTAGAGGTGTGACAAAATGTTAGGCTAAAAACCAACTGTAACAGAGAGCTTACAAAATGCCTGTTAAAAATAAATTGCAGGACACTATTGTAGTGTCTATTCTACTATTGTTGAAGGGGATGACAGAGGACGAGATGGTTGGACAGTGTTCTTGAAGCTACGAACATGAGTTTGACCAAACTGCGGGAGGCAGTGGAAGACAGGAGTGCCTGGCGTGCTCTGGTCCATGGGGTCACGAAGAGTCGGACATGACTAAACGACTAAACAACAACAACAAATTGTAGACATGCTTCCAACTCTTCAAAAGAAAAGAACTGCTGCTAACACAGATAAAACATTTACCTAGATCAGACATCCCCAAACTGCGGCCCTCCAGATGTTTTGGCCTACAACTCCCATGATCCCTAGCCAACACGACCAGTGGTCAGGGAAGATGGGAACTGTAGTCCAAAACATCTGGAGGGCTGAAGTTTGGGGATGCCTGACCTAGATCATTTCTGACAGTACCCAGTTCTCTTGGAGTATTCTATGATACTTCACATAACAAAGCAGACCAAAGTACTACTAAAGTATGCAATTCTCGTAAATCACCTGAAGTGTCATTCAGTATGGAATTTAGGGGTACTTTCCAGATGCATATACTCAGCTAAAAGTGCTACAAATTATGCAAACCTCCAGCTAGCTGTTTATTGTTCATTTACTGATATATTTAGCACATTTAGCTTACAGAGTCCTTGGCTGTGTGCTTCACTAATCTTGAAAATTAGTGCTATGGATTCACTGAAACAAACAAAAAATAAATCCAATTTTGGAATCAGGGAAATTGAAAGTTGAGAGATGTTGATATTCCCAGTTGGTGGACAATCTTCCTAAGTCTGGGAGGTAGAAAATAAGAAATAGAAACAGAAAATAGTCAGCTTTTAATAAACATGTGTTTTCATTGATATATATAGGTATGGAACAACAAATTGTTTCAAAAAAATTATTTTCAGGATACTGTACGTGCAAATTGATGGTATCAGACAAGGGTTTAGGAAACTGAGCTCAACTATTTCCAAAGATATGCTTGGGTCTTGGGATATTGGCTTGGGGCTTGACTCACCTGATTATTGCAAGGATATTTGTGGATTAGATCATGCCTAACTGCTCAGTATTCAAGTGCTAAATAATGATTACACAGATATCATTGGTTCAATAGGCATTGAGTATTCAGCAATTTGAAAACATCTGATAAGACCAGACCTGCTTCACTTTTGTAGGCTCTTCAGATGCTGTTGGACTACAACACCCATCATCCCTGCCTTTGGCTGTGCTATCTGGGCCTGATGGGAGTTGGAACCCACCTACATCTGGAGGCCACTTTAGATTCTAAGGCATGAAAATGACCTTTCGGAAACATATAGGGCTTTTCTTCTCAAAATAGATTTTGTTTTCAGTGAATGTTTCAAATTAAATTAGCTTATGCACATCAGCAGTCTCCACGTTGCAAAAGAATATTTCTATCCACATCACATGAGAAAAAGCATAAACAGCTAGCAATGCCATTTGCACCGTGCAATTCCGTATAAATAGATGGCCGTCGGAAACAAAACATTTCCCTTTCTCAGAAAGGCTACTGGATTGCCGATGAATCCCCCTGCTTGGGATGTTTCATTTCAGAGAAGAGGTCACGGGACTGATTTGTGACTTAGCCAGTTTGTGCGAGGGCGCGTTTGTGCGTGTCCGCAGAAGTTAGGCACTGAAGCATTATAACTTGAACAGTTGATGCTCAAGGCAAATCTCCACTCTCTCCTCTCCTCTCCCGCCTGTCTCCCACCCCTTTTTCTTTTCATTTCCCATTGAAGTGCTTGGAGCAAACACCCTGCCCCACCTGCTACCCCCAAGGTAACGATTAAGCCGTGCGATTGGAGCCTGCATTCTTCAGAAGTCGCGCAAAAACCAGGAAGTGAGAAAGGCAGAGGGGTGGATGGAGGGTGGAGTGGAGAGAAGCGCTCTTAAGTAGCCAGGGAGGAAAGCAGCGTCCCTTCTACAGGTGGCGGCAGAAGCAGGAGGATCCCCTATGACTGGGGTTCCAAATGGCCCGTTCCAGCTGAGGTGGGAAAGCGAATGTGCTGTTCGAGGGAGCCGCGCTGTGCTCCATTCAGCTCTGTTCCTGTTGTGGCGCTGGGCTGCAGGATCCAGCTGCTGCTGCTACTGCTAGGGAAAGAGAAGGCGACATATTTTTTAGCCGATTTTGCGCCCCCCCCATGCCTGCACCCCTGGAGGGGACCCATCTCACCTAGTTATAGCTCTGCTTGGGACCACACGTGCACATACATCCATGGGGCCTCCATCCATGGGCATACCCAGGATCAAAACTATGGGGGGGGGCAGGCAAGCCACGGGGCCCGGCACGCCCCCTGAGCCATCCGATTGGCTGGCTGGTAAGGACGTAACCAGGATCCCCCAGGAGGCGTGGTCAACGTCCACGCCCCCCGGAGGGGAGGGGGTGGTCACCGAGAGAGAGACCGAGAGAGAGGCGGACAGGAGCCTGGCAAAGGTGGCAGGGAAGAGGAAACGCGTGTGCGCTCTCCCTCGCACACAACACAACTCAAGCGCTTTGTCTCCCGCCCTTGCCGCCGCTCCTCAGACTCACTCCGCTCCGCTTCTGCTGCGAACGCCAAGTTGAGACCATCGATTGCCGCCAAACTTGCCCGCAAGTACAAGGGCAAAGAGGGCGAGAGGAGCCGCTACAGCCGCACACACACACCCCTCCCCGCCGAAGCAGCTCAGGAGCTGGGTGGGAGGGGAAAGAGGCGGGAACGCGCGCCGCCTCCTCGCGGGATTGGCTGGCTATGATGTCCACGCCCCCCGAAGGGGAGGCAGTGGTCACGCGGTTCTCCGCAACCACTTTTTCCCGCCGGCCACTTTTTGCACTGAAAAAAAACCTACAGTGCGATGCTACAGCTCGCAGTGCGAGCTGAAATTTATACCCTTTCCCCCTTCCTTTTTAGCTTCTGGGGGGGGGTAGCTGCCCCCTGCCCCCCCCCGGGCATGCCCATGCCTCCATCTGGACCTCCCTACATTTCCCACCCCTCCCCTGTCCCTGAGAGAAGCAGCACTGCCAGAACCAGGATACTGCTGTTCCCTGTCTCACATCACCACTGCAAGCCATCCAACTTCTTTTCAGGCAGCAAGGATAAGGCTATCTTTTCATGGGGTGTTATTTAGCCTGGTTTGAAAGCACCCTCATAACTCAGTGTGCAATGAAACCATCCTACTTCCTTACTTTTCCTACTCTGAACTCAAAAGAATATTATTCCTGCAGAAATTCAGCAGACATCCTCACTGCTAACTTACAAATTCTCCAAACGTCAGATTCATGTGCCTTTCCATACAGCATTCAGAAAGCATCACACAGGCAGTAAAGCGTAACCCCATTCTGCATTGTCGATTTGGGCAGTTGACCAAAGTTTTCATCTATTGAAAGTTTTATACATTAGACACAATAAAAATCATACTAGGGAAAATAGAAAAAATATAGGGAACGAAAGAAAAGAAGAAAAAGAAATTACAAAGTCCTCTATCAAAATTACATCTTCACCCATATTGTTCACACAGAAAAGTGAGCCCCCGAGTTCTCACTTGGGAGCTAGACCCTCTTACCCCAGCTTCTAGCCCTGGGCAATCCTCTCTGCCCTGCCCTTCACACAGGCCCCTTCATCTGCAATCCATCCCCTTCCTCAGTGTATCTTCCTTGATATGAGATAGGGAACTTCACATTACAGAATAAAACGTAAGTATAACAAGAAGAAAGGAAGGTTAGGAAATTGACAGCAGCCTTGATGATTTCTGTATCCTAACTATTTCTAGTTTGCCAAAGTGTTATGTAGAACAGTGTTTCTCAACCAGTGTGCCTCCAGATGTTTTGGGACTACAACTCCCATCATTCCTGACCACTGGTCTTGCTAGCTAGGGATGATGGGAGTTGTAGTCCCAAAACATCTGGAGGCACACTGGTTGAGAAACACTGATGTAGAATGTTTATAGCAACTAAGCAATGAACACCGGAAAGTAAATTATTGCTCACTTGCTCCCTTCTTCTTATCTCCTCTTCAGGGGCTCGTGTTTGTTTGGGAATGCAGCAGGCAAAGATTGAAATATTCATCTTCCTGACCAGCCTGCTAAGGACATTTAGCTTCCAGCTGCCAGAAGGAGTCAAAGAACTCAATCAAGAGGCTATAATAGGGACTAATGTACATCCCCATCCTTATAAACTCTGTGCAGTTCCCCGTTGCAAAACATAATAAAATAGGAAACTATTAGGAGGTGCACCCCTGCTTCCTCCACTCGGTGACCCCTTTGCCACTCTGGACACATGAACCCCCTAGAACAGCGTTTCTCAACCGCTGTTCCGCGGCACAATAGTGTGCCACGAGGCGCTGGCTGGTGTGCCGCGACGTGCGGCGGGGAGAAGGGCGATTTGAAGCCGGACGGGTCACGACGCTGCTTCCGTTCCCGCCGCCGCCGGCCGACTCGGGTCGGGTCCTGCCTGCGCCTCCCGCCCAGCCGCCGCTCGGCCTAGTCGCGGCCGCCTCCGCTCTTCTCCCTCTTTCCCGCCTCCCGCGCTGCTGCCCTTTATGCCACCTGGGTGCGAGCGCCGCGTCCCCCACCCCCGATGCCTGAGGCTCCGGGTAAGGAAGCGACAAAGCAGAGCTCTCTGCCCCTTCCCGCCGCCTCGCGTCTTTCTCTCCTCCTAAGCGGGAGGCGGCCTCGGCGGCCTGTTTATTAGAATGCAAGGCCCGGGATGGAGAAGGGGGGTTCCCTTTGCATTTGCTGGTGGGGGTGGGGGTTTCGCCGCAGCCGTACGACCCAGCGGCTGCGAAGAGCCTCCTTCCGGCCCCCGACGAGGTTTGCAGAACAAACTTGTTTTAGTCCTGTGTTGGCCTGCTGGGATCTAGATTTTAGGTATAGGCTGTAAGATTCAGAAACAGTTTTGTGAGTCTACTGAGCTTTCTACTTGGAATTTGTGTACTGTATCATTTCAGTCCCTAATTTACAGTTTGCTTTTCCCAAAAACTTATGGTGGGAGTAATACTGAGCATTAATTACTTGTAAAATATTTGGGGAGTGGAGTGGAAAGTCAGTCTTTTGCTGCTGGTAATTAATTTAATCTGTACACACACTCAGAGTAATCAACATTAAAAGACTACATGGAAGCTGTTTCAATACGATACACAAAATAATACATCTGATCATGTAGCACAAATCATTTCTAAAAACACTGTTCACTTCATTTACTATTTGGTGAAAGACAACAACAACAAACATTGGTGTCCCTGAAATAGAAATTGTCAGCTTTGATCTTAAAGATGCTATGAATGTGTGCAGGGAAATCTTTTAAATACCATTGTTTAAGAAAAATTATTTTTAATGGAAAGTTAATAAAGAACAAAGGTTACTGACAAGGCTGGATACTGAAAATTGTGTAAGTAATGCACACCAATAGATTTCTAATACAGTATGATGTAAAATGTCAAGCAGGTAATACCTTTCTTTAAAAGAAAACCAGAAATGGGTATTCAGCTCTTAATGAGATATGCATACAGTCATAATTATATAGTCAATATAGGGCGGCACAGAGTTAATTTTTTTAACTTTTTAAATGGTGGTGTGCCTCGTGATTTTTTTCATGGAACAAGTGTGCCTTGGCCCAAAAAAGGTTGAGAAACACTGCCCTAGAATTTCTCCTTCCCTTCCCTTCCCATCTCATCCCATGCATCTACTGAGGTCACATTTGCAGCTCAATTTCTGAAGCCACTTCTCTCTTATCTTCTGCAGCTCTGCTTTGCATCCATTTTCCCCTTCACCCCATCTCCTCTTTTCCTTTAAGCCCTTTCATGCTGCTGCGTCCATCTTCATCCCTATCCCCATCCCTCCTTACTCCCTCCTCTTTGGCGCCTTTCTTTGCATCCCCATTCTTACTCTCGCTCCCTTTTCCCATCCCCCTTCTTGGAAAAAGAATGGAAGAAGTATAAATGGAACAGCTATTTTCGCCCACAATCAAGATGGTAAATCACAACAAACACAACAGGTTCAGGTTGTACCCTCCAGAGCAGGAGAAAACAAGCTTGCTCCCTCTTCCATGGGACAGCCCTTGAGATATTCGAAGGTGGCTCTCATATCTCATCTCAGTCTCCTCTTCTCCAGGCTAAGGATGGGCAGATATTTCTGTCTTGGCCTGCGACCCTTTAAGCAGAAATCCCAGAAATTTTAAGCATGCAAAGTATGCCTCTTTCCTTATGCCCCGCTCCCAATCAGTGTATCATTTTGAACATATTCAGTTGGATGGGTAGGAGGGAAAAGTGAATTTAGAGCAGGCATAGGCAACCTTGGCTCTCCAGATGTTTTGGAACTACAACTCCCATGATCCCTAGCTAACAGGGCCAGTGGTCAGGGATCATGGGAGTTGTAGCTCCAAAACATCTGGAGAGCCAAGGTTGCCTATGCCTGATTGAGAGTATAAGCTGTCGTGCCAGAACCCTCTCTTGGGCTCAAGGGAGAGAAACATTTTGCATTCATGAATTTATATGTAAATAATGCTTGTGCTTTAACTGTTACCAGCCTGAGAAGTAAAGATTTATCTTCAACTACTTGTGTAAAACATTTTTTTTAAATCGCGGGTGGTGCTGTGGTCTAAACCAATGAGCCTAAGGCTTGCCGATAAGAAGGTCGGCGGTTCGATTACCCACAATGGGGTGAGCTCCTGTTACTCGGCCGCAGCTCCTGCCAACCTAGCAGTTCGAAAGCATGTCAAGTGCAAGTAGATAAACAGGTACCGCTCTGATGGGAAGGTAAACGGCGTTTCCATGCACTGCTCTGGTTTGCCAGAAGCAGCTTTGTCATGCTGGCCACATGACCCAGAAGCTGTCTGCGGACAAACACCGGCTCCCTCGGCTAGTAAAGCGAGATGAGCGCCACAACCCCAGAGTCATCTCAATTTACAAATGGAACACACTCAACAGGAAGTGGAACATGTTCTGCTTCCAAAGCAAAGTTCACAAACCAAAACACCTACTTCCGGGTTTGCAGCATTCTTAATCCAAGTTGTTCATAAACTAAACTGTTCTGAAATCAAGGTACCACTGTACTCCAGAACTCTGGCTTCCCCCCTGCACAAACATTCAAATTCTTCTGGGGAGGGGGCATTCTGACTGCTTTCTTAGGGCATCTTATGAGCTTTTCTAAACACAATTCTGGGCTCTGAAACCTCCTCCCCCCTCCATCCCTTTGATGCTTGTCGTGGAGAGAAAGCTAAGGGTGTAGCAAAAGCTGGATACTTAAAAAAAAAAAACCACACAGCTGTTTCGCCAATGGAACTTACCTGTATGAAGTTTACAGTGTGTTTAACTGAAACACTTATTTGATGTGTCTTCTGCAGGGTAGGACTCTAACCAATGGCTTCATGTTACAAGAAAGAAGATTGCAGGGAAAAACATACAGAAAAACTTTCTGACACTAAGAGCTGTTTGACACTGGAATGGTCTCCCTCGGAACGGTCTCCGAAAAAGCTGGATACTTCCAAACAATAACCCCACATAGATGTTTTTCCACTGGATTTTTATACAGACAAATTTCTTTCTTCTGTCTGTCATACTTCAATAAAAAACAACTGCAGAGCAGGAAGAGACCCCTGATGGTCATCCAGGCCATCCCTCTGTAATGCAGAGAATGTCTACCAAAGCATCTTTTTGTGTGAACCGCCCTGAGACCTCCAGATATAGGGCAGTATAGAAAATAAATAAATAATAAATAAATAAATAAATAAAGCAAATTCCCATTTCTTCCTTAAACAATCTCTGCTGAAAGCCTTCAATGAAGCCTTCAAGTCCACAATCTGGTTAAGTGTTCCAGCAAAAGTGGATCATTTACAGTACCTTTTACCAGAATGCTAATCTTTCAGCTCATATCATTGGTGATTACTGTCTATTCAATCTCTGGGGCAGAAACCTCAGGGTTGGGGGTGTTCCAAGAAAACTGCTTGGCTCCTTGACCAGGCAACAGTTAATATGTGGAGCAAATGAATTTGCCCTGGGCTGAATGAAACTTGCTGCTTGCAGTTTGCAAAGCACATTTGCAAAGCAACTTTCTCCTGTACGCTTTATCATGTACAGGAAGCTGGTGAGACATTGTTGTGTCTCCTGTTTCACAATTTTGGGACTGAAAAAAATAAAAGTGTAAAGCACTTTGCTTTTCTGAAACTTCCTCTTCAACAACACTGTCTCCTTCACTTGGGGTCTTGGTGGAACGCAAGCTGAACATGAGACAGCAGTGTGATGCAGCAACAAAAAAGCTAAAGCTGTTCTAGGCTGCATCAACAGAAATATAGTGTCCAGATCAAGGGAAGTAATAGTTTTCTCCTGTGACTCAGGTACATTTGTAAAGATAAATCTCCTTATGTGCATTATAACGCTATGACACCAGATGGCGCAGTGGAGTCCCATTTTTCACCAAAGGAATTTTCCCATATGAAGTTTACAATGCGTTTAAGTGGGGAACGACATTGGTAACAAAAATGAATGTATTGCCAAGAATGTTCTTTGTATTGCAATAGTCAGTGGAGCAGGACATTTCAGGCAATGGCAAAAACATATTTCTAAATTTATCTGGCAGGGAAAGAAGCCAAAGTTCAAATACAAGGTTCAAATGCCAGAGTTGAGGTTATATTGTGAAGCGTCCTGTCTTTACTGGCATAGGGAGTGGGCAACTTTAAAAAATGTAGACATTTTAGACTTATAGTGTCATGATAACAGATTTGGTTGGCATGGATATCTTTGGTATGAAAAGACAAAAGGGCATAAACCACTTTTTTAAACCACTTGGTAAGAAAATCAATTTATGCAGTATGGGAGAAATATATAAACAACAATCTTTATTACGGTCCATAGACCCATCAATTCGTTACCAAGCGATACACAGCTGGGACACCCCGCCCTCAAACCACTCAGACATCTTACTCAAATTCGGAATAGGAAACATTAGTTCTTGTGACCACCGATAAAAACTTTGCCACTGCTAGTGTTCTGGCATTTGACCGGTCTTCCAATAGGAACCTGATATAGAAATCCTCTGATTTTCCTGGGAGCAAGGCTAGCAGGGGTGAAATCACTTCAGCCCTAGCTTGCTCAAACTTCCCACAGTGCAGCACAATGTGTTTTATAGAATCTACATCATGGGTGCACGAGCACAGTCTTTCCTGGTAGGGTACTCCTCTCATCCTGCCCTCCAGCACTGCAGAGGGGAAAACATTCAGTCTTGCTTTTGTGAACAGCCTTCGGTAGTTTGGCACTGTCAAGTTTTGAATATAGGCTGCTGGCTTAAAGACATGCCCATATTGTACTCCTACTGCCAATGGACTGCAGATCGCAAGTGATTGATGTCGTAGATCACTGTGTGAATTATCCCAAAGTCTTTGCTTTAAGGTCTTTAGGGCACCTTCATATCCCAGGCAATGGAGTTGGGTGGGTGACAGACCTAAAGCAGTGGCTTTTCTCGCCATGGTTTTCTGCCATTGGCTGATGTATTCCTCATTGTTCAGGTATTTATACAGTCCCTCCCCAAGTTCAAATACTACAATCTTGAGCCAATGTTTTAGTGCAGCCCACCATGCCTTTGTTGAAATTGGGCATTCACCCGTTTCTAGCAGGAGTATGGAATTTCGCACACAATTGGGCACCTGAAGCAAGGATCGAATAAATTGTGCTTGGAAGCCATCTAGCTTAGGCAGGTCCCCATTCTGCCAGACATTTGCTGCATACAGGATTTGGGGGACAGTTTTTGCATTGAATACTTTTAGAGCTGCCGGTACATACTTGCCGCCCTTTGTATGGAAGAATCGGAGTATGGCTAGTTTTGTAATCTCCGCCTTTTGAAGGGAGGTTTTCCAGTGGTACTTCCATGATCTTGTATGGTGGAATGTTAGTCCTAAATAGCTGAAATGTTTAATCTGTTCAAGTTCATGGCCATCCAGCGACCAGTTTAACCGGGAAAAGCTTCTTTCAAATACTAAGATTTTTGATTTTTCATAATTTATTGTTAAGCCATTTCCAAGACAATATTCAGAAAATTTCATCAACAGGTGTTTCAAACCCGGTCTGGTGCGTGAAATTATGGCCGCATCATCAGCATAAAGCAGCAAGGGGGTCCTTCTTATACCTATTTTTGGAAGGTGACCATCTGCGTCCATTAGGCACTCTTCTAGATCATTTAGGAATAAGCAAAACAATGTTGGGGCCAGGACACAACCCTGTCGAACCCCCCTACTCATTTCGATATTATTTGATAGCTGTCCCTGCTGACCGCATCGGACCTGCAGTTTGGTTCCGTTATATAGGGCTTTTATAAGAAAGAGGAGACGCTTGTCCTGTATTATCTGATCTAGCTTGGTCCACAAATGGGATCTGGGGACAGAATATATAAAAAAATTAGAGCAGAAAACACCATGGTGGCTCTCCCCATTAGAAGCAATGTCCTTGAAAAAGCTAAATGCAAAAAGTGAATGAGCAACTTATAAAGAGTTATTAATGAAAGCAGAACAACAGTTGAAAATGGAAAACAAATTGAGGATATAAGACATTTAGTAGCTGATTGGTTACAGCATCACCAATTAAATGATATATTCAAAATGGATAAAAGAAATGGTTTTAATAAGGAAATTTCTTTCTTTTTTAATATTAAATAATCTTTATTGAAATTTCGCTCAAAAGCATACAACTAAAAATACATACAAACAATAAACAATAATATATATAATAAACAATAAACAATAATATATATATAATAAACAATAAACAATAAAATATATAAACAAAACAAATTCTACATAGCATGTCTCGTTATCCAATATATACGGCACTACTAACAATTACTAACAAGGATCTAAATCAAATACCTAACACAATTAATCTTATCGTAACCATGACCAATGTAATAACTTCTATTAATTACAAATGATTCTTACCTATATTGACTTCCACTTGTCTTCCTCCCAGGCTAATCTTTTTACCCACCATTGTACTGCTATCTTTTGCTTTTCATCTTGGGATCTTTACAGAATATTGGAAATAAATCCAAGCTTTATTAGATAGTCTCTAAATTTTCCCCAATTATTTTTGAATTTTTGAATACTCCCCCCTCTAATTGAGTTTGTTAATTTGGCCAAATCAATATAACTGATCACCTTTTCTTGCCATTCTCTAATAGTAGGGATTTCTTCTTTTTTCCAGTTTTTGGCAATTAAAATCCTCGCCGCTGCCACTGCTTGAAGGAAGACCTTTTCATCTTGTTTATTTATATCTTCTTCTACCATTCCCAGTAGAAAAGACTCAGGGTTTTTTTGATATTGTATTTGAATATTTTGTTCCAAAATGGTTTTATTTTTTCACAATGCCACCAAATATGAATAAAGGTCCCCACCTCCTTATGACATCTCCAGCAGCAATTGTCCTTGGTCTTATACATTTTATGGATCTTTACTGGCATCAGATACCATTTATAAAACATCTTAATCATGTTTTCTGATTCCTTCTGATGCTGTAAACCTCCATAATGTTTTCCATAATCTCTCCCATTTTTCCATTTGTATAGATTTCCCCAAGTCGATTGCCCATTTTATCATTGTCTCTTTCACCATTTCATCTCTACTGTAATTATCTACTGTAATCTCTACTGTAATTATCTCTACTGGTGATAACCATTTTGGGGTTTTGGGTTCCAATAAACGTCTTATGTTTCTCCCACACTTTCAATAGTGATTTCTTAATATGTTTATTGAACCCTTTATGTACTTTGATTTTCTCGTCTTCCAAATAGGCGTGCCAGCCGAACTTATTATCAAATCCCTCTAAATCCAATAATTTATTATTTTCTAGGATGATCCATTCTTTTATCCAAGGAAACTTGCCGCGTCATGATATAAATTTAGATCCGGCAATGCCAGCCCCCCCCTCCTTCAAATTGATTAATAATTTAAATTTTATCCTGGCTGGCTTGTAATTCCAGATAAATTTCATAAGATCTTTTTTCCACTGTTTAAAAATATTATTTCCTGTTCCCAATATTGGTAACATCTGAAACAAAAAGAGCATTCTGGGCAAAATATTCATTTTAATAGTTGCGATCCTACCTAATAATGTTAAATTCAATCTATTCCAAATTTCTAAATATCTTTTCACATCTTTCCACATTTTTATATAATTATCTTTCACCAAATTGTTTGTGTTATTAGTAATCCAAATTCCCAGATATTTAGTTTTATTTACTACTTTCAATCCAACTTAATCCTGTAATTTGACAATCTCCTCCTTTGTTAAATTTTTTACTATCATATTTGTTTTATCCCTATTAATATCTAATCCTGCTAATTCCCCAAATTCTCTTATTGTCTCCAAAGCTTGGGGAGGAATACTTTCAATTGGATCCTCCACTGTAATTATAACATCATCAGTGAATGCTTTTAATTTATGGACATCTTTCCCGATTGTTATACCCCTGACCTGTCTGGTGCCTCTTTGAATCTGTATTTCTCCTGTTATTTCATTATTCAATATTAATTTAGCCCTTTGTCTTGTATAATAAGGAAATTTCAAGGTTGGAAAAAGATTTTCTGGAAAAAAATGTGAAGTTACTTTCGAAAATATATAAACTATTGCTAGAATGGCGTACTAAAGATGAAGAAGTTATATCAGTAATGATACAATGGGCAAGAGATATTGGGCACAATTTACAATTCTCATCTTGAGAAAAGTTATGGAGGGAATATTTAAAATTCACAGCATGCTATACATTGAAGGAAAACTATATAAAAATGATGTATCATTGGTATCTAACACCTACTAAATTAGCAAAAATGTATAGAACTGCTACAAATATTTGTTGGATATATAAAGAGAAAAAAGGCACCCTCTACCATATGTGGTGACCTGCAAGATAACAAAAGCATGTTCGGAAATAATTTATAATGAGTTGGGAAAAGAATGTTTAAAATAACCTTTGTGGGGGAAAACCAGAAGCTTTTTACTAGGAATTTAAGGTGCAGAAATACCAAAGGAGCAGAAAAGACTATTTATGTATGCGATGACAGCAGCGTGGATATTTTTGGTGCAGAGAAGGAAAGAAGATAAAGTCCCTACCAGAAAAGAATGGCTGATAAAGATGATGGACTACGTCAAAATGGCGAACATGACAGGAAAGATTAGAAACCAAGAAGAATAACTAATAAGGAATAGGGAAAATTTATAAGTTTGCTGGGAGAACACTGTGAACAATTAAAACATTGGCAGGATTCTAACAACATTTGTAATGAATAATAAATGCTAAAAACAAAAATAAATATTAAAAAAATAAATGAATACTATGTGTTTATCACTTCTTTGAGGTGTCGAGATCCAGCCCTGCTCTGGAGGGCTTCATGTTACAAAAAAGAAGATTCAGAATTAAACATACGGAAAAACTTTCTGACAGTAAGAGCTGTTTGACAGTGGAATGGTCTCCCTCGGGAGATTGTGGACTCTCCTTCCTTGGAGGTATTTAAGCAGAAGTTGGATGGTCATCTGTTCTGGATGCTTTAGCTGAGATTCCAGCATTGCAGGGGGTTGGACTAGATGGCCCTCAGGGTCCCCTCCAACTTTACAATTCTGCAATTCAATAAGACCCAGGTGAATGCCATGACCTAGAACCAAATGTAGAGACCCCCTGGGGTCAGCACAGCATGTAGGCAGTTCTGATCATACATTGCTTTCAAGAACCAGATTTACAAGGATTAAGAAGACCTGTGCCATTCAAGAAGGCCTGTAGCTGGCCTACACTACCAAATCAACATGGCAAATTAGATTCTGATCTATAATATGCAAGGCCCAAAATGGAGGAGGTGCAATAATAAAAATAAAAATCTCTTTCAAACACAGAAGTCCCGCCCCACAATGAAGTAGTAACCATAATCGTAATTAGTACAATCTGTGTTTCTCATTGGAACCTAATGAACCATGAGTCACGCACATACGTTATGGGCACAAGTTCAAATGCCAGGTGTTATGTATTAAGATTGGCTGCAGTTCTCACTCAGGGCCACCAGTATGCAAATGAAGGATTGAGAACTGTTGCTCACTGATTTGTTAGTTAGTTGGAAGTTGTTACTGTTGCAAGTTACTTACAGGTAGTATTATATAAAGCAGCCAGCTAGGCTGCAGTCAGTCAGACTTAAGGAGCAGTTCTAACTGCTGTAATAAAGAGCTGTGAATCTAACAGAGCTGTGTCCATCATCCATCTTTCCTACTATTTAACACCAGGGGTCAATGAGGGTTTTGAAGCATGATGGCATGCACTGGCTGAACACCAAGGAATGTGGGAGGTACTACCCGGGGAATTTCCAAGGGATGAAGGCCGAGAGGCCGGGGATTGGTGGTGAGTCAGGGAGATTCTATGGCAGAGAGAAGTCCAGAAGCAGAAGCAGAGGCAAAAGAAGGAGATGAGGGAGGCCAAGAGGCAGAGATGAGTCAGGCTATTGAAGGAGCCAGGGTTTCTCCTCCTGCTGCTGCAACAGGCTCCCCTCTCCCGGTGTCTCCCAGGGCCAGAAGAGGTATGAAGAGGGAGGAGCAGAGAAGGGTGATTCAGTGGAGACTTAGATTGCTTGGAAAGGACCTGGGGAAGGAGGAGATCTAAACAGCTGTAGGAAGGAGGAAGTCTTTTCGTAACGGAATTCAGGCAATTTACACTAAACAAAGAACAAGAATACTAGTGAATAACAATATCTCTGAAGAGTGTGAAATAAGTAAAGGAACCAGACAAGGCTGTCCCTTGTCCCCTTTAATCTTCATTTTAGTTATGGAAATACTAAACAATAAAATTAGAGAGGAAAGGGAGATAAGAGGAATAACACTCGGCAGTAGAGTATATAAACTACGGGCATTTGCTGATGACCTGATCATTACTACGGAGAATCCAAAGGAAAGCATCATCAAGATCTTATAAATTATAAATGAATTTGGAAGGATGGCGGGATTCAAATTGAATAATACAAAAACTAAAATATTGGCTAAGAATTTATCAATGGAAGAAAAAGTAGAAATCGAACGTTTAACACAATTATTTTTCTCAAAAATTAAATATATTGGAATTTGGCTAACCTCAAAAAATATCAATTCATATCAGGACAATTATATAAAAAAATGGGATGAAATTAAAAGAAATTTGGGGATCTGGAGCAGGTTAAAGTTATCACTTCTGGGGCGGATTTCGGCAATAAAAATGAGTGTGTTACCAAAGTTTATGTTTTTGTTTCAAAACATTCCTATATTAGGTAACACAGGATGTATAAAAGCATGGCAGAAGGAAATCTCTAAATTTATATGGCAAGAAGCAAGGCCAATAATTAAACATAAGCTGCTTATAGTCATCAAAGAAAGGGGAGGATTTGGCCTACCTGACTTGAAATTATATTATGAAGCTGCTTGTTTTGCATGGTTAAAATATTGGTTTTTGCTTCAAAGAACAAGTTTATTGGACTTAGAGGGACATGACCTAAGGTTTGGGTGGCACGACTACCTAAATTATGACAAAACCAAGGTGCATAGGGGATTTACCAACCATATAATAAGAGGCTCTCTCTCTTTAAGGTGTGGACGAAATATAAATATATTTTGGAGCCTAAAACTCCACTCTGGATTTCACCTGTGGAGGCCAAAGCTGTAAGGGGAAAAAAATACCAAAGAAAAATGGGCAACCTATAGATCATTGTTGACGTGGGACGATGAGCAAATCAAACTAAAGGGCTATGAAGAAATAAAAAATGAATTAGTAAATTGGTTAGATTACCATCAATTAAATGAAATGTTCAAACAGGATAAAAAGAAAGGATTTAACGTAGAATCGTCCAGATTAGAAAAAGACCTGTTGGAGAATAATAACAAGATTATATCAAAAATGTATCACCTCCTCCTTGAATGTGAGGTTAAGGAAGAAGCAGTGAAAGAAGTCATGATAGAGTGGGCCCAGGATCTTGGCCACACAATTATGATGGAAGAATGGGAGATGCTGTGGAAATGTAACATGAAGTTTACTGCGTCATATCATATGCAATCAAAGAAAACATGCTTAAAATGATGTACCGATGGTACCTTACGCCCTCCAAATTATCTAAAATGTACAAAAGAATAGCAGATGTATGTTGGAGGTGTGGGGAGTCAAGAGGAGATATGTTACATATGTGGTGGGGCTGCCGTAAAATAAAAGAATTTTGAAACAAAATATATGAGCAAATGAAAAAGATCTTCAAAGTAACCTTTGTAAAACACACAAACTAGAGGCATTCCTCCTTGGAATTCTGAGTAAAGACCTACCAGTAAACCATAGAGAGATCTTTCTGTATGCTACAGCAGCAGCCCATTTGCTGATAGCTGCTAACTGGAAAGGGGATAAAACCCCCACAGTTGGCGAGTGGCAAATTAAGTTGCTACAGTTTGTGGAAATGGCTCAGTTAACAGATAATCTAAGGGGAAAATCTAAACAGTCGTTTGTGGAAAAGTGGGAAAAATTCAGAAAATATATGCAAGAAAATGGGAATAATGACGTAATCTTCATGGCGGCTTTGGAATGATTGGCTTATAGCAGAAAAGTAAGACCAATGGTGGTATGATTGGCTTTATGATGTACAAAAGAAATAATAAGAATACGATGAGGAATGAAGGTACATGTGTAATATAGATGAGATGCGTGGTGGGAGGTGACGGGACGTCAATAGTAATGATACAACCAGTTCTATATGTTATGGATTTATGATGTCTATGTTGTATATTATGAAGTGTTTACAGGTATTTTCATTAGAGTTAATTTAAATAATTTGTGAGGAAGGAATTAAGAAGCAAGAATTTGGGAAAACAGTAATTCATAAAGGCTTTATTCTGTAATTGTGATGGAACAAATCATAGATGTATAAGATTGTACAAGAATTGCTTAATAAAGAAATTTTCATCCAAAAAAAAAAGGAAGGAGGAGACCTACTGCCTCATGGGGGCAAGACCTACTGAACAGAGTTGCTGTGGCATGGCACAGGTGAGCAAGGTCTTGCTTCTTCTAATACTCTAATTATTCTAATAAGACTTATCTTCCAGTAAATAGTTATTATCATGTTCTATGTGATTTATTGCTGGGTGGCTCCCTGGCACATAGCTAGAAAGGTGTGACGAAAGTCCTCTACTTTCCGTCTTTATTGTACAACCTACTTCTCAGATTGTGCAAGGCTTTAATGGGGATGTCCTGAGGTAAAGTTCACCTCCCACTATCCCAGTTATTCTCCTTATAAACCCCCTCACAACCCTTGGAGTTTAAAGGTAAAATGAAAGTGCTCTTCCGGCCCAAAACGTGGCACGGATTCTCTTAAGCTCTGAGGGGAATTATGAGACTATTCTTAATGTACACAACAGTAAGGGGTTCTCCTCACTCGAGCTTTCCCCCACTTGAAGCTTTCCTCCCACCTGAGGAAACTTTGTGTCACCCTCGAACCAGTCTCCCTCTTCCTCCTCCTCTCGGTGCACTCAAGGGACAACAACCTATCCTTTCTGCCTTAGATAAGGGGTTTTGTCCTTTTAATGAGTATCCCCACCAGATGAGCCATAGATACCTCTGCTGGAAAGATCACACAGACGATAGTACAGATGGAACTTTAATTTAACATTTAATGGCTTATGAACTTAATGGTTGCATTCAAGGTTCATGTGTACAAACATGTGGTTTCATTTGAACTGTTCTTGTAAAACATATAACTTCAAACCTCACTAGTTCCTCACCTAACACTACTCCAGGGCAGGAGAGTGCTAGAGCCCTGTCTATTCATGTTGTATGGGATCAATTCCAATCTGTTACCTCCGAGGATGTGGACAGGCTGCTTGGACGAGTGAAACCGACCATCTGTCTCCTTGATCCTTGCCCGTCCTGGCTAATAAAAGCGAGCCGGGAAGGGCTGGGCGATGGGCTCCGCAGGGTGGTGAATGCTTCCCTCTACGAGGGAGCCTTCCCAGACCCACTGAAAGAGGAGGTCATTAAACCGCTTCTTTAAAAAACATCTTTAGACCCGGCCAATATGACCAACTACCACCCAGTCTCAAATCTACCATTCTTGGGCAAGGTGATTGAGCGGGTGGTTGCTGAACAACTCCAAGCATGCCTGGAAGAAGCGGACCGTTTGGATCCCTTCCAATCGGGATTCAGGCCTCACCATGGGACTGAAACTGCCTTGGTCGCGTTGGTCGATGATCTCCGGAGAGCTAGGGACAAAGGTGAGAGCTGTTTCCTAGTTCTGCTGGATCTCTCAGCGGCCTTTGACACCATCGACCATAACATCATTCTGGACCGTCTAGAGGGGCTGGGGGCACTGTCATACAGTGGTTCCGCTCCTTCCTCCTGGGCCATGTTCAGAAAGTGGTGGCGGGGAATGAGTGTTCAGACCCCTGGGCACTCACTTGTGGGGTGCCCACGGGTTCCGTTCTCTCCCCCATGCTTTTAAATATCTATATGAAGCCGCTGGGAGAGATCATCAGGGGGTTTGGGCTGGGTGTTCATCAGTATGCAGATGACACCCAGCTCTACCTCTCTTTTAAATCAGAACCAGTGAAGGCGGTGAAGGTCCTGTGTGAGTGCCTGGAGGTGGTTGGAGGATGGATGGCAGCTAATGGATTGAAGTTGAATCCTGGCAAGACAGAAGTACTATTTTGGGGGGACAGGAGGCGGGTAGGTGTGGAGGACTCCCTGGTCTTGAATGGGGTAACTGTGCCCCTGAAGGACCAGGTGCGCAGCCTAGGAGTCATTTTGGACTCACAGCTGTCCATGGAGGCACAGGTTAATTCTGTGTCCAGGGTGGCTGTCTACCAGTTCCATCTGGTACGCAGGCTGAGACCCTACCTGCCCGCATACTGTCTCGCCAGAGTGGTGCATGCTCTGGTTATCTCCCGCTTGGACGACTGCAATACGCTCTACGTGGGGCTACCTTTGAAGGTTACCCGGAAACTGCAATTAATCCAGAATGCGGCAGCTAGACTAGTGACTGGGTGTGGCCGCCGGGACCACATAACATCGGTCCTGAGAGATCTACACTGGCTCCCAGTACGTTTCTGAGCACAATTCAAAGTGTTGGTACTGCACTTTAAAGCCCTAAATGGCCTCGCTCCTGTATACCTGAAGGAGCGTCTCCACCCCCACCATTCAGCCCAGACACTGAGATCCAGCACCGAGGGCCTTCTGGCGGTTCCCTCATTGCAAGAAGTGAGGTTACAGGGAAACAGACAGAGGGCCTTCTCGGTAGTGGCACCCGTCCTGTGGAACACCCTCCCAGCAGATGTCAAGGCAATAAGTAACTATTTTACTTTTAGAAGACAACTGAAGGTGGCCCTGTTTAGGGAAGTTTTTAATGTTTAATGCTGTACTGTTTAAATATTTGGTTGGAAGCCACCCAGAGTGGCTGGGGAAACCCAGCCAGATGGGCGGAGTATAAATAATATATTATTATTATTATTATTATTATTATTATTATTATTATTATTATTATTCTATTCCACCCTCACCCACGCTCACACTCTCCTGTTTCATCTCCCTCTCTCTCTCCCAACTGTCACTAACTGCCGTTTTCTCCTCATAGAATGTTCATAACCCCGCCCCCACAAGCATGTGATGTAACTCAGGGTAGGAGATGCATTAACCCTGATACATCCAGGCTGTGACCAAATATATCATCCTAGGGTTATTTCGTTACAAAAGGGACTCATAAGGGCAGGCCTCGGATAGGCTATGTCTACCCATGTAAACCAGCTGAGGCTTGAAGATGGCCTTAGAACCTCCCAAATCTAGATGTTCTCTCTGATCTGCATCATTAAGGTCAATCAGCTTGATGAGTACCAGTGGAAAATGACATTATCACTGGTGGCCCCACACTTGAATGCTGCTTGACCCACTTTCTTGCAGTCCTTAAGCAGTCCCTAAAAACTATTTTTTATCCCACTAACCTTTTATGAGTTTCATTCCTTTTTAATGGTTTTATTTGATGCTGCTCTTATTATGTTTATTCTAGATCCATTTCTAACCCAGGTTTAGGCCCAGTTTTGGCACACAAACTGCTTGGGTCGCCCTGTATGATGATCTCTGTGGGGAGTGAGACAGTGGGAAAGTGTCTCTGTTAATTCTGCTTGACCACTCCTTGACTTTCTAGGTCATCAAGACTGCTTCCTCCACCCTTCCCCTCCACTGCAGGAGGAGCCTCTCAGCCTTCTATACCCCCTCATTGTTGTCAACATGGGTGGAGAAGGACCCCCCCCCCAAATATTGTGTTTGGTGGGTCCAATAGAAGTTGGCACCTATCTTCTTACCCATTGTTTCTCTAAACCTCTATCTCTATACATTTTCTTCTCTGTTTAGAGACAGAAGCCTTGAGAAATAAAGAAGATTCAGAATCTTAGTGTAAATCAGGAATAAAAGGAGAACTAATTTTTATAAGGAGTGAAATTATTCAGGGGTGTTACTCTTCCACCAAGGGAATCACCAACTTTTTAAAGCCAGTGAGCACATTTGGATTGTTTAATAAGGAGGGAATAACTGAATTAGTGAATTTTGTGCGGTCAGCACCATGCATTTGGGTCAGTCCCCACACTCCCAGTTGAGCCCCGAGAGAGAGAGAGAGAGAGAGAGAGAGAGAGAGAGAGAAAGAGAGAAAGAGAGAAAGAGAGAGAGAGAGCCACTTTGCTTTTCCTAAGGGTCTGGGTCTCATTTTTATTTAATGAACATTTGATACAAAATTATTTCCCACATATTTTTGTCACAAAATCAGTCTTAAGATAGCTTGAATTCGAATTACAATTCATATTAATCACACATCCTCTCATTTGCGTGACCCATATAAGAATGATTATAGTGTTAGATTGTGTTACATGACTTGCAATCACATGGCAAGGTTCCTTGGAAATGGTGTCACAACTCTTGTTGCTTATTTGTTTTTAATTACTGAGCTTATATAAAAAGAGAGCACTGCTGATGTCTCTGAGGAAAGCAAAAACTCCTAAGAGAAAGAGAGTTGAACCTGACCAGGCAACCTATAGAGGATTAAGGAGAAAGAGACAGCAAGAGAAAGATGGAGATATGGGCATTTTTGATTGCTCTGCTGGTGGTTCTTCTGATTATGCTCTACCTGAAACAGCTCCAGTCAAATAGGCATTACCCTCCAGGACCTCTCCAGCTTCCTCTCGTTGGAGCCATATGGCTGTTTGGATTCAAGATTCATGAAAATACTCTCGTTCAGGTACTTATAGCTTAGTAATAAGTCAGTCTGGTGTCAGCAATTGTTTTATCTATTTTCCCCAACAACTGTGATATTGAACCTTAAACAATAGCATGGGTTAACATGGTAAATGCCATAAGCCTCCGTTGTCAGAAGCTATAAGCAATACAAATAATAGTAATAATATAAAGGATATTTTTATTAATACTGCAAAGCACAAAACCATATAAAAGTTGAAAATGTGCTTTAAAAACTACTGATCAAAAATATTTATTGTATACTGTTAAACTGAGGAAGGAGGAGAGAACACCTTCAAAGGAAGAATGGCAAAAATTGAAAAAAAGATACAAATTTAGAATCTTTTAAAGATTTAAAGATTAAAAAGTTATTTCCCATATGCAAAGACCATGGTGGGGGTTGAAGTGTAAGAAAACAGTACAGAATATATTCAGAAACATGTTAGGATGAAATTAGATGAGATGGAACTTCAAAATGAAATCGTATGTAATTCAAGTTATAAACATTGATGTTGGGTGAGCGGGTTGTCACTTGATTTGTTGCATTGGAATATAAGTGCTATGTAACAAATGTAGCTTTTTATATGGGAGAAAAGAATAAAATATTATTACAAAGAAAAGACTGACCA
Organism: Zootoca vivipara; assembly: GCF_965207765.1. NCBI lineage: Eukaryota > Metazoa > Chordata > Lepidosauria > Squamata > Lacertidae > Zootoca > Zootoca vivipara. The sequence goes on along the minus strand of NC_142588.1, from coordinate 90,985,198 downwards.
CATAGGTCTTCAGCATTCATTCATGGCAGCCTCTCAACAGGTACTAACCTGTTCGGGTTTCATGGGCGTAGGCAGGGGGGGCAGGAGGGGGCATCTGCCCCCCCCTAGAAGCAAAAAATTATTGTATTTTACAGACCATAACCAGCACTTTCCCCCTCCAAAAACTGAAGTGGAAAGGGCTTTGCTTTAGCAAGAGCAGCTAAGTCTCCGCTTGCTTGGGGGGGGGGCGGAACACAGCTGTAACAAAAACACATCAAATAAATAAAGCAAAGTGGATACCGGTACTTAAGCAGTTAAGACCATGGAGCAGGAATATCCCTTCAGGCAAGGTTTGATAGCTGACCACTTCACCCTATTGTTCTTCAGTGGGAGTTGTTAATGAGCATTCAGGGATCGCAATAACAGTTTTATTGGCAATTTAATGAGGGTGCAGAGGATTCAATTTGACTAAGGTGGCCCTGCAAGGCTAAAAGGAAGTGAATAAGAAAGGGGGGCTGTAGCTTTGATAGACACAGTGATGTTTATAAAAAGCAGTGGTGTTCCAGTCTGCCCCTCCTCCTGCATCTGTATACTGTAAATCAGGGGTGGCCACCTCCCAAGAGACTCTGATCTACTCACAGAGTTAAAAACTGGGAGTGATCTACCCCCTTTGGGGGGGTTCAGGTCAAAGCTGTTGAGTTTTTTTTTAAGAAAGGGAAGCCCTGTTTTGGGGGGTTTAGGTCAAACTTGTTGAGCTTCTTTTAGGAGGGAGGGAGGCCCATTTTTGTTTAGGGCTTCAGGTCATAGTTCAGCTTTTTTTAGTGAGGAGGAAAATTTTGGGTGAGCTTTTTTTAGGGGTGCCAGTGATCTACCAGTGATCTACCACAGACACCCAGTGATCTACTGGTAGATCACAATCTACCTGTTGGACGTCCCTGCTGTAAATCAAGCAGAGAGAAAGCTGCTTACAAGGCTCCTGTACAGGCGTACCGGTATCTTCCTCTTGCTGCAGAGTTCTAGCATCACAGCGTCACCCAGAGGCACCCACAAATGTGAGTTATCCCTCTCTCTATTTCTTCCTTCCTTCCCTCCCTCTTCCATCCTTAATAAAATAGGGGGGGCAGATAAGCCCCACATAGAAAGCCCATCAACATGGGGGGTGTGTGTGAATCTTTCAAATACGGAATTTACCAGTAATTGGGGGGGGGGAGGCACCTAGGCCTCTAGGAGTTGGCTGCTATGCCTAGGAGTAGGACAATTCAATAAAGCAGGATGATGCATATGCTATGGTAATATATCAATAGAATCATAGAATTGTAGTCGGAAGGGACCACAAGGGTCATCTAGTCCAACCCCCTGCAATGCAGGAATTTCTTCCTAAGGTGGGGCTTGAACCCACGACATGGTTGAAATATTATGCTGATATGCAGCAACGCCTCGGAGCCGTCGTGGCTGCGGCCGTGCCTTGCCTCGCCCTCGCCCGCCCTGCCACCCCCTCTCGCCTGCCCGACCCCTCCCGTCCTCTCCAGCCAAGCAGGGTAGCCGCCAATGCTGCCAGCCCCAGAAGCACAAGGTGGCCGCCACCGCTGCTGCCGCCGCCACGATCTCATCGGGCCCGCTGGCCCTGTAGCCCCGCCCACATTCCCACTTCGTGGCCCCTCCCCTCCCGTGCCTTGGCCCTGCCCCTGAACGACCATGGCTCCCCCCCCTAGTTTTGATCCTGGCTACGCCCCTGTCCGGTTTTGCTAAATTGGTAGCATGAGAAACCATCAGATTACTTATTCACACAACTAACTCTGGGACAAGCAATTAACACTGGGCAGAAAGCCAAGGTCTGCCTCAGCCATAGCAACTGCTCTCTCATTGGTTAAGGATTAGCACTGAGTCCTGTTATCAGAGAAAGCTAGCACAGTATGTGGTGTGGTGAGTGTAGGAGGAGAAGTGCTGTAACAGTTGGTTGTGTGTGTGTGAGAGAGAGACAGAGAGGAAAGGATTTATTTTACTTTGTTTTTTTAGTTCTAAAATTGTACATAGAAATTCTGGATTTCTTTTATTTAATAAATCCTGTAAATAGTTATTCTGCATCCAGGCGTCTAGTCATTACTACCGCCAGAATCTTCCGGATTGTGTAACACTCTGCTACGTTCAGGCTGAAGCCACACCTGACACTTTAATATTCTAAGATAACTTGTGCTATTCAATTTCTGAAGCCTGGGGATGTTTTCATCTTGTTTACTTGAACTAGAAGTGCTAATAATAATAATAATAATAATAATAATAATAATAATAAACAATTTAAATACCAAATTCCTCTTAATGGATCTCTGCAGTAAACTAGGGTTTCCATATTTTAGGAAACCACCAAAATTGTTGAGCTTTTTCCATTGTGTCGGGTGCTCCCTGACATTTTGCCTGAAACCTGACCCAGTGCTCTAGCCCAGCCTGTACCCTCCAGATGTTTTTGACTACGATGCTCATCTGCCCCAACCAGCATGGCCAACAGTCAACAATAATGGGAGTTTCAGTTCAAAAGCATCTGGTGGGCTACAGTTTCCACATCCCTGCACACAAAATAATTGTAACAAAATCATTTTCTGGCACAGGAGGGCTGATCACTATGAAGTGCCTCTGCTGCTCTGATCCTAGGCAGAGGCAACATAGACAGCAAAGAGTAAAATAAATGGGTTGAAATGGAGGGAGAGGATGAGGATGAGGTGGGGAGATGATAGGAAGAGAACTGCACATAGTGAGAAGCTGCAGAGGTGAGGGAGACTGAAGCTCTTGTATTAAGTTGAAATATCCAACTGCATTTTTGAACACATTATTCCTCTCCTCTCTTTTGACCAAAATGGTAGCTGGGAAAGCAATATGGAAATATTTTCACCCTATGGATAGGACATCTACCCATTGTAGTACTGTCTGGATTCCAAGCAGTGAAAGAAGCTCTCATTGACCACTCGGGCGAATTAGACGGGCGATCAGAGACTCCTTTCCTTAGGACGATGGCAAAAGGAAAGGGTAAGTAGTGAAGAATAGTGAAGAATTATCTGAAGAAGTGTGCATGCACACGAAAGCTCATACCAAAATAAAAACTTAGTTGGTCTTTAAGGTGCTACTGAAGGAATTTTTTTAGTGAAGAATAAGAATTTCTTACTGGTATTTTCCCAAGAGAAAACATTTAAAGGGCTGACCAGAAAAATGGTTCTCTATTATTGTTGCACTCAACAGGAAATAGGTTACCTAGGAGTGAACAACTAGGGGCTGAGGTCCCTTCA